>NC_049255.1:39615036-40310770 GCF_011100685.1 Canis lupus familiaris
ATTGGCCCCCGCCACCCCCCCCAAAGCCCTCCTGAGCCCCTTGGCCTGTACTGTCATAGCACTTAGAGCGTTCTCTATAATGTCCTTGCTACGGTGTTCGCTGCCAGTCTTTCCCCTGTAAAATACGAGGCTCATGAAGATGTGGAGGGATGGTTGTCTGTTGTGGTTACTGATGGTTTTCTGGAATCTAAAATAGTGCCTGGTACATAGTAAGCTCTCCAATAATTGTTCTATGAATGAATGAAGTGTAATTTTCTTCCCTTCCCTTCCCACCCATCCTCTCCCCTCGCCTCCCTTCTCCTCCCCTCTCCTCTTCTTCTTTTGGCCCATCTGAGGTACTATTTAGAGAACTAAGCAAATTTTGCGCTTCCTCCTACAAGTGCCTCCATCCCAGTTGTGATCACCAGTCCTCAGGGTGTCCATTCAGTCTTTATATCAAGATCATTCTCGGCAGCTACCTTCTCTGACACGCATAATAGCCTATGAAGTCCATAAAGATAAAGCCCCTTTCTGGAATCTACACCACATCTCATTATCAATTTGCAAAATTAGTTACACAACATCTACTTAAATAAATTTTAATATTATCTATACACCATTTAGATTAAATAACACCATTTAACCTAAAGATGCATTTTAATAGAAAAGTTCACTTGGGAGTTGGGTGTATGTAGCAGGGAAAGTGTCTAATCCAGATATGGCGAATAGTTTCTTGGCGCCACATTCCTGGAATTGTTGGAAATATGTATTTTGGTATTATTTCCTTTACCCTTTATCAAAATAGTCTATCAAATACCTCTGTAGTCTGGGAGAGATTGGCACCAATTTAAGTGGAAGTGTTAATAGGCCAAAGCAAAGCAAACACGGCTGAAATGGAAATGCCAAAAGGAAAAAGTGACATGATAAAACTGACCTTATTGAAATGGAAAATGGCATAATGTTTAATAGCATGAGGGGCTGAGATCTCCACTTGTCAGAAAAAACATTGCTCTTCACCGAAATACTTCAACTTTTAATTCTACATCAAAGATGATTCTTTGAACCTTTGGTGGTGTAATTAGTGATTTCTTTCATTACTCTCCCAAACGAAATTGAACGAAGATGGCGGGCAGGCGTACTATGAATTAGAGAACAAGCATGAATTATTAGTTTGGAGATCGAGCCTTTCTTCACACTCGTGTTCAATCTGGCCACAATCCAGAATGTGTAGACAATATGAAGACTGCCTAGCATCCTATTCTTCGAGCACGCTTTGTGAAATATGCTAATTATTACTTAGAAAATAGTTTCTATGCTAGGTATACCATTTGACTGCTGTGTGTCTACATGCCACATTGGCACACGTCTGCATTCATCTATGTGTAAATAACTCCTAAAAATGATTATCCTTGGGATCCCTGGGTGGCTCAGCGGTTTAGCGCCTGCCTTTGGCCCAGGGCGTGATCCTGGAGACCCAGGATTGAGTCCCGCATCGGGCTCCCTGCAGGGAGCATGCTTCTCCCTCTGCCTGTGTCTCTGCCTCTCTCTCTGTGTCTCTCATGGATAAATAAATACAATCTTAAAAAAAAGATTATCCTTGAATTTGAATCTAAAAACCTTCTCATAAAACTAACGGGTTAATGAGCAATAGTTGTGGAGGGTTTTCTTTTCTCTCTTTCACATGTTCTAATTTTACAGATCTTAGGGCAGAGAAACTGGTCCCATTGTAAGTTTATTTAGGTACCTTTGAGACAGAGAGTGTGTCTTCTCCACAGAATATCTTTATATTGATAAACTATTGGAAAAGAGTACAATAAAACACATTTTATGAAGCTTTTTTTGTACTTAGACCAACCCCCCTGCCAGGGCATCTCTTGCTTGGATAGAGAAAGCTGGGAGACTTAATCACGTAGACTAACACTGCAGTTGGCTACAAGCAGGTTACATAATGAAGGGCCAATCTGAATTTCTGGTAATAATGGCTATTGGCCTGGGAATAAAATAATTAAGGGATTTCTCTGTGTATTTCCTCCATGGCTATGGTGGGTGGAGATTAGAAGACCAGGATCCTCTTTGTAGCATCTAGAGGGAAAATAATATTTTTTTATATTTATGATATCATTGAGGAAGGATGAAAACTATATTTATTGAAGTGATCTGATTTAATAGACACATGTTTAAATTAACTTTAAAATTCTAATAAAATTAAGATTGTCATAAAAAGACATTACAAAATGTTTAGAAAAAATATATTAAGGAAATATTTTGAAAAGTCACCTAGTGCGAGTATATATATATATATATATATATATATATATATATATACATATATATAATATATTTATATCATATTATATATATATTTATATAAATAAATTACCCTTCTTATCTCAAGGAAGAGTGGATGCTAGTTAGAGAAGAATAATGGAAACCAAGCCACATAATCTTATATTGGTTTACAGACTAAGTGAAAATAGTTAAAATTGTCATATAACAGTCACAGATATCTATAGGTATGGAGCTTGTTTTTATTATTCATTCATTTTCCAGACGACCAGAAAGGGAAAAAAAAACATCAAAGATGAACAAGGAAGGCAGAAATCATTGTAATTTAGGGAAGCCCAGGTGGCTCAGCAGTTAAGCTTCTGCCTTCGGCCCAGGGCGTGACCCCAGGGTCCCAGGATCGAGTCCCACGTCGGGCTCCCTACAGGGAGCCTGCTTCTCCCTCTGCCTCTCTCTCTCTCTCTCTCTCTCTCTCTATTTCTCTTTCTCTGTGTCTCTCATGAATAAATAAATGAAATCTTTAAAAAAAATAATTCACATTTAAAAGACAAAGCCCTAAATTAGTTGTTGGCATATGAAATTCAAAAAGCTGGATAATACAGGATAGCACTTTTCATTTCTGGATCACTGATCTGAATCCAGCAGATGTCATGTCATCAGGGACCAAAAGCCATTACCATGGTGTCTTGTGTGAAATAAGGTCATTCTTACAGTTCTTTTCTAATAATAGAAATGGCTATGCATACTATGAGTTATTGAAAGTAATCTGGGTATGGAAATTTGTTGAAGAAAAATAATGAGGTTAGATAGAATAAACCAGCCTCCTATTCCATTTCAACTTCAAATATAACATTTCTTTTGTAAATGGAACATTGTTCTTTTTGAAACTATCATAAGACAGTGTGATAGTCTCTAAATTACGTAAGAGATGGTTGTGATTCTCACCCTTTATCCGCTCCCCTTCTTTTAGGGCCTTAACACCCAGGTTTTTCCCAGCTGGACATTCCCTTCCATTCTCAGCCAGGTGGTATGTATGGGCTTGCCCTGACGCTCACCCCGAGGGTGGGCCCTGGTTGTCTCAATCCAGTCACTGCAACCCATTTCTATGTCCACAGTAGTCAGTTCATGGATGGACACATTATACAAACAGATCAACGAGGCAGTAAGGAATGGGCTACCTTTGAGGAAACCAGAGATTTTTCTCTTTCCTTTGGTGCCGACCGGGAAAGGCCACCCTTCTTCCTCTTGAAAATGTGTGGCAAAACTGTTAGAGGCCATTTTACTGCCATAATAGAGATGCAAGGAGGCATTAGTGTGGAGTCTGAGAGGAAGGCCTGAGCATGGAAAGGAGGACAGAGAGAGGGGAATTAGGTGCTTGATGATAACGTTTAAGTTGCTGGATCAATTATTGTCTGTTTTTAGACTTTTCGTTAGGGAAGTGATAAATTCCTCTCATTGTTTTAGTCGGATCTTTCTTTTATATGGGGAGTGCTATCAGAAATAGGATGGCAACCATGATAGACCCTGTATGTGACTGTGGGTGAACCGAAAACGAGATGGAGGACCCTGAAGACCCCTGCCCTCCACCAAACAGGAGGGTAGGCAGTCCTTGTTGGATCATAGCCGAATAGCTGGGTAAAGCATCGCCTTGTATTTAGGGATTCAAACCAGGACTTCACAGTTAAGGTACTCGACAGAGAATGATCCCAAATGTTGTCATATGATGGCTACATCTTATAGCCTTCAGAACAGTTTATTTGACATAGAGACAAAGTTCCTTTGGGAGTATAATTGAACATAAAAATGAACAGACTTTTTGGAAGTAATGGAATCCTTTTCCAGCAGCAGCATTTTGACCAATCTGCCCAATATGTGAGAACATTTCATAGTGCCGCTGCCTGGCATCCGGGAATGCCACACTTCCTTCTTTCCAATCCTTGACCTCCCCCCTTCCCATTTACTCTGGAAGCTCCAGATAGTTTTCCAATCAATTTCTTTTTACTGAAAGTAACCAGAGTATATTTCTGTGGCTTGTGGGCTAAGAAATCTAAGTGATTAAAGTGCATTTCACCCATTATTTTTTTCATCATTCTTAATCTAAATCATTTTATTTTTATTTTTATTTTTTAATCTAAATCATTTTAAAAATAACTTTTACATACCTGCTTACATATACATCGTTAAATTGGTCCTTATTTTATTTTTTTTAAATTATTTATTTATTTATTTATGATAGGCACACAGTGAGAGAGAGAGAGGCAGAGACACAGGCAGAGGGAGAAGCAGGCTCCATGCACTGGGATCCCGACGTGGGACTTGATCCTGGGTCTCCAGGATCGCACCCTGGGCCAAAGGCAGGCGCTAAACTGCTGTGCCACCCAGGGATCCCTTGGTCCTTATTTTAAAAGAAGATTATTAACTTCAAGAGTTACATAATCCTTATTGCTAATATATTATTTTCCCAAAATCTTCTTTGTCTTATTAGTGTGATTTTATTTTTACAACCAGGCTGATTTACTTCCTGGTTGATTTGCAAAGCTTCCATATGACCTCCATTACAATTGGAAGGTACTTGATTGTCCATCCATTCCGACCCCCACTTAATGTGGAAGCTGAGAGAACTTGAGGCCTAAGGTCTCATAATTAATGATGACCATTGACCTCCAGGCTCAAAAATCATTGTATTTCTACTTTCCTATATGGGTAAGATTAATCACTTTTTGGAGGAAGAATCACCTCCCTGGGATCAATTATTTTATTAGCAAAGGAAAAAATATTGGACAAGCAAGTGAATCTGCAATTCAGTTCAATACAATATTATTTGTTATATTGGAGCCACAAAATTATTAAATTCCAGTATATTCATAGGGGAAAAAACGTTAAGTTCGTCTCTGAAAATGTTTCTTTAAAAGAATAAGCTTTTCTCACTGGACATTTATTGAGTGCTTACCATCTACCAGGTGAATAAGTTGCAGTTTCTGCTCCAAAGTGGAAGAAGTGGGTTGAGTTTACTTAATAAAAGCAGAAATTCGAGAAAAGAGACTAAAAATGACCTTTAATTCAAATTTTCATGGTGTGTGTGTGTGCGTGTGCATAGAATAAGAGAGCATTGTCCCTGGATAATACAAAGTTTTTCCTTGATACCAAATTAGTTTTCTTACCAATAAAGGAAGAGAAAGATTAACATTCACCAAGTTGATTCCATTCAGTGGAAACTAAAAAGGTTAAAAAGAAGAAAAGGTTTTCCCCTATTATTCTTGACTCTCCCCTTGTTGTAGCAGCCTCATTACTTCTTTGCAGGAAGTAGTGCTCCATGCTTTTCAGTGACTAATGCAACTCACACCATATTGGTGATTTGTTTAAGAAATTGATCTTCTTCTCAATTTTACCTGCTTTTTCCTCCCACTAATAATCTGTATGGAGAAATACATATAAGGCATGCTATTATCCTCGGAATATACCCCCTCCTGTAGAGAAACACACAGAAGACCCAGCTCTGTGAAAGAACACTTAGACTGTACCCCCTCCATTTATTTCCTCAAGTACATTTATATACTTAGATGTTTCAAATATCTTTGAAGCAAAATTATAAGTTTAGAAATTCCCTATTGCTTTTTAGAGATTCTTGGGAATCGACACTTTAACAAAATCTCCCTTGACTGATAATGATGTATTCCACAATTTGATAGACTTATTTATTATTTATTTATTTATTTATTTATTTATTTATTATTTTTTATTTATTATTCATTTTGGCTTAGCCACTTTTTTTTTTTAGCCACTTTTTAAAAAGGTGATATGTACACACATATAAATAAACGTGTATTGCTATTATGTATATATTAATTAATACGCCCTGAGTGAGAAAAGCAGCAAAAAGAATTCATGCAAGTTTCCTACGTGGATTTTAAAAACAGTTGTCGGACTATGGAGTGGGGGCAGAAAACCGTCTAAGGGGTCACACAGGGCATGTTTTAGTCTTTGTGGGCCTTGTGGTCTCTGGCACTGCTATTGTACGTTGCCAAGACAGCAGCTCTAGACAATAAAGGAATGGGTATGGCTGTGTTCAAACTAGACCTTATTTACAAACACAGGTGGTGGGCTGCTTGGCTTGGCGGCCCTAGTTTGCTGACTCTTGCTTTGGGATGTGAAGAGTTTTTTCCTGAAGGTATCAAATTCACAAGAGCATAAGTAACAGCCAAAAAGGTCAGCACAAGGTTGTAGGCATTATTTGAGATCTCTGAAGCAGAAGCCTGTTAAATGGAGGAATCCTGTGCTGCACTGCACCCCGCCGCCGCCCCAGCCAGGACTTGGGAGTGTCTGAAGGTGCTTGACACCAATCTCGGTGTGAAATGCAAGTGATTATGTACGTTTCCACCGTCTACCTGCTAGAGAAACAGTTGAAGAGGCTCAGAAGGAACCTCGACCTTATGGTTCATTAAAGAGGAAAAATAATCTCTCCATCACAAGCATGGGATGATCCAGGGAGATGCCTGGAGCAGAGCTCGTCCATAGCATGTCCGTTGATACCACCTTTGCAAAGTGGGAGGACTTTAGCCTGGAAATAGAACAAGTATTATCTCTTACATCATGAGGAGGATACCCGAAAAAGGAAAATTCAGGTGGAAATTGAAAATTGTTTTGGTGAATGAAAGAACTCTTTCCATTAATTTCTTCAAACGCTCTGAAAACTGTTAAGTTACACTTCCCTGATCCGAGATTTATCAGCGTATTTAAATGTCATCCAAGAAAATAGTGGCAGGAGACATTTCTGTATTCCTGGAGAAGCAGGCGATAGATAATTTCAGAAAGTCCCTTCTGCTTCTAAGATTTCACACTTGTGGAAGATATCTCGCTTCTTAGCACACTTACACAATGAGGAAATATCACCAATCACGTAGTAGTGGGTCTTAACCTTCATAAGGTTGCAGTAGTAGTAGGAGGTTCACATGTAAAACAAACCTATATCCAAACAGTGGGCTTTTTATACCAAAATGACTGAAAGTGATTGAAAAGAAACATCAGTATGCTCTTTGTCAGACTAATATCTTTGGTTCAGTGTTCTAGCTATTATAATATTATTATAATGTATATTTTTTTACCACATTACAAATTGATATTTCTGTTTTCAAGGAGAAAACTTACCTACTCCAGAAGTATCTCATAGATCTAATTCGCTCCCTCTCTCTCTCCTTCCCTCCCTCCCTCTCTGTCACTTTCTAAGTAAAAATGAGAATTTTAATAGGAAGGATGGTGCTTGAGTGCGCCCCATAGTTACATTATTCCAGTTTTATAAGTTGGCCTTGCCCAAAATATGAGGGGACAAAATTTTCTCCTCTGTTTGGGTGATACATTTAGACAAAAAAAATATTGGGGAAAATTATTGGCAATCCCATTATGTGACACTGAGAGTTTTATTTTTGATCTAGAAAGAATATGACGAAATCAAAGTATTGGAAAACATTTGAGCTTAAATGTAATAGAAGTAATCATAAAGGACACCATTAACTCATCTTGCTCTAGATAATGAGATGAAATTAAGAATAATAAAATTAAGCCTAATGATGGAGAAAATATTTCCCGATGCCCTTAGAAATAAAGCCTTAATTAGCTGGAATCTTGGAGTATGAAGTGTTCTGGTAATTTAATTTTCTGAATAGTGGAAAGTAAACAGAAAAATCCTTTAATACATAGCCATTTTGTTGCAGAGTTCCTAAAATAACCAAGTATTTCTCTTGCCTTAGTAAGTATAAATTACCAAAAATAATTTAGTTTTATGGTTCTCGAAGGTCATTTCAGAAAATTATCTTTCCCTTCTCTAAACTCGTTTTATCGGAAACCCTTACGTAGCATTGATCATGGTCAGCCTTGTGACACATGTAGTATTTCTCCTGCTAGTCTATGAATGTCTTGAGCCTAGGGACTGTATCTTTTTCTTCATTTAGCCCCTTAATAGACAACACAATACCTCCTAAGTGATACATGCCCTATAAATATTGAATTGGATCATTACAAATTTCAGTTATGACTCTGTGAGATTATAGGTTCAGAAATTGCCCGTTGCTTATAAGAACATGTCAAAAATGATCATGGTTAATTATAGACTTTGGCTACTCAAAAATCTAATTTTAGGTCTGCTCTATTAAATAATACCCAAACCATAGGTTCTGAGACAATTTAAAAAAAGATACTATAGATAATGTCCAGGAGCCTACAAAAACAAATATCATTTGCCAGTCTGCCACCATGTACGGCTCAAGAAGAAGGAAAAGACTTTGTTAGTTTAGTTATTTTCCATAAGAAGCATCTGTTACATATATGCATTAGAAGCTCAGATAAACAGAGTGAAGAAAATAATTTATCAATCCAACTGCCATTAAAATATTAGTGTATAAACTTTTAGATTAGTTACTAAGATATCTATGTGTCTTTGTATTTATATTGACATCTCTCTATACTATATAATAAATCATCTTACAAAATGCAATTTCTTCATTTTAAATATTTAATTTTTCTCACTATATACAAATACAATTCATTATGACCATTTTTAATGACTGAACTATATCCCAACCTATAGATATATCATGTATTATCTGACCAATTTCATATTTTTGTATATTTTACTTGTTTCCAATTTTCATTTTCATAAACACTCTCATATATAAATCACTATATATATATATGTATATACATATATATATAATTTCTCCCTGACCCAGGTAAAATGCTTGCAAGTAGAATAGCTAGTAAAAGATATAGCTATTTAAGACTTTTTTGATATATGTTGTCTTCCTGAAAGACATATTGATTTATAATGTTACCAATAAGAGAAGGTATTTCCCAAAACTTTTTATCAAATTGAAAAGTATCTTATTCGATCGATTGATAGGATGCAGTATCTCATTGTTCTATATGTCCCTCTTTGATCATTAATTAATTTGAAGTTATTTTCATTTTCATTGTATCTTATCTGGATTTCATCCATGGAAAACTCCCTTTTCCATTTTGTTATTAATGTACTTGTCTTACATTCTTACATAAAAGCTTATTACTTTTTGAAGTACATAAGTTTTAAATTTTCATGTAGTTGAGCTTTCTTTTTCCCTTATAAAATTCTAACTTTAGGGTTAAGCTTTGTAAACCCCTTTTCACTGTCCTATGTTTAAAACTTACTCCAAATGTATACTTTTAGTTATTTTATGCTCTCATTCATATGAAATTTGCTTCGTCGTATTACAGAATTCTTTTCCACTTCGCCAGTAAACTGATTAGCGATGGACAAGGCCCTCTAAGCTCACTGCAGCATGAAGATCCTTGTAGAGCAAAATTTCCCATCTGTTGGGCGATGCCATCCGCCATCCTACGCTGTACCTGGGTGACCTGAGTGGCCAGGGAGAGTATACAGCTGTCGGTACTGTAGGTACCAAATGTAGGCAAATGGTCTCCAAATGCAGGCAACCACCAACATTTATGACAGTGATGCAAATATTACCACTTTCTTAAATGTACAGCATAATATCGGAAATGGTCAAGAATCACTTTGGCTAAACAATATAACGAGAATAATTTGTAAATGAATATACTACAAAAAATCTCAGTAAGGATGTCTTTGATGTCCTCAGCAAGGTTACTCATCACCTAGAATGGGTTCACCACACAAGATCATATTTGGACCTCTGATGAAGCGATGTCATACTTAAAAAAGTCCAAGTATCAGACTTGACGTGACTTGTTTCACGCAGGCTGTGTACTATGAATTTTTCAGAAGAATTTCCAGGCTAAAATTATCTTTTGAGCTTTGAGCTGAAAAAAAAAAATGCTGCCTCTTAATGTTGGATAATACTGTTTATCTCTTACGGTTGAACTCTACATCAAAAGTTTTTGCTTCCACAACTCCTTTTAGTTCAGCATGATTGGCCTCAATTGCTGCTCATTCTTTAGTATATGGAATAGTCAATCAGGCGGCTCCCTGAAATGTGCTAAAATGAAGCCCTTGAAGTTGAATTTGGAGCTTTGAGAAACAGGATACTTTTCATCTGCATTCTCACTTTTTATCATTGTCCTTAAAATGTCTTAGAAAGAAAAGAAGACGTTACGACGTATGGAGTATAAAATGCTGATCAGGTAAGATGGTAAATGCCATTCAAAGGGAAAAAATGAAACCCACATAATGAATGCTGATTGTGCACGTTTGATAGTTGTGCCAACACACCAGTGCCTTCGGGAAGGAAGGAGTATTCCGAAGGAAGCCTGACTAGTGGCTGTATTACCATAATCATTCCAAGCATTCGAAGAATGGCCACATAAATTTAAACATAAATGTGAATTGTAAAAGCACAGATATGAATATCCACACGTGTTCACACCCAGTTATAAATTATATACTCTCATCATACTTACATATCTGAATGGATGTAGACATATAAGCAGATTGCCGTATTAATGTCATTATACAACACTGAAATGACACTTTCAAAAGGAAAGATGGCATGGGAGGAAGACTATCTAGTCTCCTTTATTTCATCATTAAACATGTTTGTTTTTTTCTTCTACATGACTAGTATCTTGAACCTATGATTCGTTCTTTGATCGAAAACATATTTCTGCTCTTACAACCACTAAATATGTTGTAGGTAGGATTTTGTTTATATGGGAAATAAACTCATGATATATTCTTAAAATAAAAAAATCATTTTATAGCACATTGATAACATATGTATATATGTTAACACATACAGTTTATACACATATACATTTTGCATATATTCACATCCATATGGGTATGCATTCATAAATGTTAATAACTAAATGTTGTGTGTGCACTTAAATGATAACAGTAGGGCTGTGGGGTTATTGATGACTTACTTCCTATTTCAGACTCTCCTCTATTTTCTCAATTTTAGTAGTAAAGACGTTAATTTTAAAATCAGAAACACAATGAAGCTATTTCTATGTTATAAAAAAATAAAAAAGAAGAGCTAATCTTTATAGCAGCCTCATATTTGTATTATTTGGATTCAGTTTCCCTTAAAAACAAGATTGACGTGGTCAGAACTATAACAAAACAGATTGTTTAATGCTATGAGAATGTAGGGACAATCTCAGTGGTGGAGTCTCTGCCTTCAGCTCAGGGCGTGACCCTGGGGTCCCGGGATCGAGTCCCACGTCAGGCTCCCTGTGTGGAGCCTGCTTCTCCCTCTGCCTGTGTCTCTGCCTTTCTCTCTGTGTCTCTCATGAATAAAACAATAAACATTTTTTTAAATGCTATGAGAATATAGTCCACCCTTAGGGAAACATAACCAGGTGAAACATCCGTCTGCGAGACAAGTTGACCGTTTACTGCTCAAGATCATCAAACTCCATTCCCACATTACACAGCTCAGCAGAAACCAAGGTGGCTTATCCATTTGATGGTGTCCTTCTTAGCATTCATTTTTTTATTTATTATTTTTTATAAAATTTCAGTTTAAACATTAAACCTAAAAGCTGCATGGCTAAACAGAAGAGAGCACACTTAACTTTGGTCTCCATAGCATTTCCCTGACAGACCATTCATTTTATGTATGCTTCTCCCTAATAACCAATACATGTAGTAGTCACCAGTATAACAAATGCGATTGATTTTCAATGACAAATATTGTCATTATGTAGCTTTGCGTCTTTTATTGGAAGCTCCGTAACAAATTATTGCCAATAATATCAAATTATTTGTGATATTAGGCAGATAAATAATAGATAAATAGATACACACACAGAGTGAAAATTGTATAATCTATTGAGTTATGATCTATTGCATGATCTCTTCAGTTTCCTAGGAGTTGGAAGCTCAGATATAAATTTTTGGAATAAGTAAGTTAGCAAGATGGATTTCTTGGTACAACTTCCTCTCTCTTTTATATAATATAAAATGCTTATAAAAATTTTGTTACAAGTATTAGATACTTCTTTTTTAAAGATTTATTTATTCACTTAGAGAGAGAGAGAGAGAGAGAGAGGGTGGTGTGGAGGGGCAGAGAGAGAGGGAGAGAAAATCTCAAGCAGACTCCACACTGAGCGTGGAGCTTGACGTGGAGCTCGATTTCACAACCCTGATGTCTCCACCCGCGCTGAAACCAAGAGTCAGACACTCAACCGACTACACCACTCAGGTTTTAATACTTCTTATAGACAAAGTAAACAACGCATAGAAACTCATAGAAATTAAAAATTATTTACAACTCCATTATTTTGGAAATCATCTGTTTAGTCCAAGTATGCATACATGTGTATTTTGCTTTTCATAAATCCTTTACCTACTATACATAGTTTCTAATAAGCTAATTTCTATCTGCCATATTAAATATCTCCCCATGTTATTAATTTGTGTCCTGTAATTGGTAACATATATATATTTTAGAGTATTTGAATCATTTTAATTATTTCTATCCCTTTGGGTGATACATAACCTTATGTACGTGTCTTGAGGCATGTATCGGCTGATTCTAGCACTTAGAGTGGTAGAGTAGCTCTGCCTTTCTGTTTTTAGCTATTTAATACGGCGTAAGTTTTTAAAACAAGCCTGTAGCTTTAGAAAATGGAAGAAATTATAAATTCCTTGTATGACCTTGATCCCTAGTGACACTTACTAAAGTCCGACAGCTCCACGATCACAGGCCAGAGGTGAATGGAAGGTCAGTTTCTTTATTTCTAGGTACCAGCGTTGCCTCAGAGCGCAGCATAGGTTTAGTAGGTCCCAAATATACTTTTTACTCCATGGAGAAAACATACAGGAAGGATGTTGCAAATTGATACTCCTGCGAGCAGAGAAGTGGCGCTAAGTCCTCTCGGCCTTACCCACAGGCCATCTTCACTGACTAGCCTCCCTCCTTAAGTACCATGGGCCTATGGTCCACCGACACAGCTGTCAGGTATCACAGGCCTTCATACCTGTGTCTGTGGTTTCTTCTCACCATGGAATTTTTGAGGCCATGGAATGTAATAGATTCTTCTTTGTTGGTCTGCCTTTTCCATGGCAGGAGGCCTCTGATATGCCACTAATATTATTGCTGGAAAGGTATGGCTTATTTTTCCAAAGTCTTTATTTTGACAAGATAGGCAACATTTCATCTCATGAAGTCTACTGTCATCCTGGGGCAATCTAGAACAATCGCTAACTAAGCCTGCTGCATGGCATCAACCCAGGATTTTCCAGTGGCTGCTCTTCTCTCATAGATCCTACGTAGGAGCCATTCCCTATCTTTTTAAATCTTAGTTTATTTTTGTATCTCACAGGAACACATCTAAGAATAGCTTCAAAAGAAAGGATGCAATAGGACACATTTATTGGACTTCCCAATGTCTAAACATTTTTTATTTTGCTCCTACCTGTAACTCTTAGTTTGATTTCATATACAACCTAGCTTTAAAATTCTGTTCGGTCAAAATTTCGAAGACATTTCTTCCTTATCCCTTGGATTTCAGTATTCTTGATTAGACTACAGGGTTATTCTGATTGTTTTTCTATTAAAAATAAACTTATTTTGCTTTTAAGATCTTATAGCATGTTTGTCTCTGACATTCTTAAATTGAGTGTTGCTTCATGAGGATTACTTTGGCAAATATTGGATGAAACAACTGCAGTGCCCTTGTAGGCATGTCCTTCATTTCTGGTGAATTTCTCTGCAAATTTTGATGCTTTTCTCTATTTCCCCAGTTCTTCTATCTGAAACTCCTCCTACTTGGCTCTGAGAAACTTAGGTTGCTTCTCTAACTCATATTATTTTGTTCATATAGACCGTCTCTATGTCATCTTTAAAAATCTGATTTCTGGGAGACAACCTCTCCTCATCCGTAAGAACTTCTTTTGAAATTCCTCGTGTTGACTTCTTCAGATTATTATTATTTTTTTTCATAATGTATTCTCCTCTCTCTCTCTTTGTTTCTCTCTTTCTTTTAATTCAAACCCAATACCTTTTTAGTTGTTGTTCTTTGATCTCTCTAAAGATACTGATTATCTTTTTTGATAATGTCTTCTGGTCCATACAGTCCTGGTGTTTCCCTTTTCTTATGTTTCTGTTAATCTTTATCATATTTCAATTTTTCCTTGCATATATAGAAATTTTTATCATTAAAACTTAAGATATTCACACTATAGTGTGCCTGGTGTCTATGAGTACCAAGCCATTATTTCATGCTCCATTCCTCCAGAAAGCAAACACCCAGCCTTCTGCCTGAAAAATGGGAGCCTAAATGTGGGCATTTTCAGTATGGGAGGAGACCAAGAGTAGCATGAGCAAGTGACTTTCCAGGTATAGACTTTGAACATGTTCCAATTTTCCAACACATGCCTCAGTCTCAACTTGTTCTGTACTAGAATTCACCTTCTGCATTTCTCTGGGTATCTGTTTGATGAACTGAATCTCTTTGCCTGTGTCCTCTCTACACACACTTTGTTGTAATTTTCTTTCCGCAGTTAGATTCTTTTTTTTAAAGATTTTATTTATTTGTTCGTGAGAGACACGGAGAGAGAGGCAGAGACACAGGCAGAGGGAGAAGCAGGCTCCCTGCATGGAGCCCTATGTGGGACTTGATTTCAGGACCCCAGGATCACGACCTGAGCTGAAGGCAGACACTGAACCACTGAGTCACCCGGGCGGGCCTTCCCAGTTAAATTCTTGACAACTCATTTTTCTACTTTTTATATCTTGTGTTAATGTCTCCTTCCTTTTTTGCTCTGTGTCTTTGAAAATCCTTAGCATTTTAATTATTTCCTTTTTACTTAAGTTTGAGGAGAAGACACAAAAATGTGTTTAACCTGCCATATTTTTGCCGATAATTATTTTATGTTACTTTTAGTCATTCAGATTTGTCATTCAGTGTACCAGTAATTGCTCTAGATATCACGTGTCCCGATTATATGTTTAACTTATGACTCATTGACTTCTCTCCATTAATGATTAAACTTAATCCATTCCCCCCCTTAATTCAAGTGACATCTATTGTGATGGAGCAAAACACGTTTGACACCAATTTCCACCCTTAGAAAGCTTATGTCATAAGCATTAATATGAGATAATGGAAATAAATGATAGATCTTTAAGTAAAAACAAGATGCAACCTGATTAAATGACAAAATAAATAGATGACAGTGAACTAGATCACACCGGAAATCAGGATTTGTCTGAGTCTACAGATTAAAGATCTTTTGTATTTATAGCTGGCTGAGGTTCTGGCAACTTTAAGACCTGTATTATAAGTTGCTAATAGTTGTGATTTATAATCTTTTCATTTATATCATTTTATTATATCAAAAAGTTATAATAAACATTTATAGCATTTTTCTCTATTTGATATCTTTATCCATATATTTTTTTACATTATCATGTACATGAAAATTATCTTAATTTTATAATTAATTTACTCTCCTTTTAAATTGGATACATGCCAGTTTCATCTTTGGATTTCCCACTCCTCCATGCCATTAGGTGGATAGCTAACAGTATTTATTGAACACTTAGTATGTGCCAAATATAAAGTGAAGTACTTTATATAAATTTTATAAATCAATCCTCCATTCAAGTCTGTCAGGGAAACATTATTATAACTTTATTGATGAGAATTTTTTTTAAGATTTTATTTATTCATAAGAGACACAGAGAGAAAGAGAGGCAGAGACACAGGCAGAGGGAGACTCAGGCTCCATGTAGGGAGCCTGATGTGGGACTCGATCCCAGATCTCCAGGATCATGCCCTGGGCTGAAGGCAGTGCTAAACTGCTGAGCCACCTGGGCTGCCCTGATGAGAAATTTGAAGCTCAAAATTTGAGTAACAAGCTCAAGATCATACAGCCCATATAAATGAAGGACAAACCAGATTGTTTTTAGAGTCCTATCCTTAACTAATATGTTGATACCTCCTTGCACAAAGGAACACACAATAAATATCTGGGGAATAGATGAATGAAATCCTTCCTAGTATTTTTCATCCTTAGGAATTTTACATATTTGTAGAACATATTTTCTACAAAATTTATAATAATATGGGATCCCTGGGTGGCGCAGCGGTTTAGCGCCTGCCTTTGGCCCAGGGCGCCACCCTGGAGACCCGGGATCGAATCCCACGTCGGGCTCCCGGTGCATGGAGCCTGCTTCTCCCTCTGCCTATGTCTCTGCCTCTCTCTCTCTCTCTGTGTGTGTGACTATCATAAATAAATTTAAAAAAAATTATAATAATTTGATGCTTCCTAAGGGTTAAAAAACTTCTACAATCCTTTCGGGTTAAAAAGCTTCTATAATCCTTTCTTCATTCATATTGATTTGCAGTCATTCGTATAAAATTCCATTTTGTATCACATTTGGAAGGTTTTTTTTTTTTTTTTTTTGCTTGTTTGTTTGTTTGCAAATTATAGATGCTTGTGAAATAGTTTCAGGATAGATAATGACCATTAAATTATATGGTTAGAGAAAATGGCTGATAATGGATAGTTTATTTAAATGCTTAATCTAAATTCCCCAGCCTAGTAGTGTTTTCTTTTGTTCCTTTAAGTGGATTTGGTGGAAATAGTTATTATAAAGATGGTGCTCAAAATACTATTTTAATTAGAAAGTATAATCTTAAATTTTGAAACCCATATGCAGTATAGATAAGTATGGCAACCACAGATCCTAGAATCAGACAGCCTGAGTTAAGCCCCGTTTAAGCTTGAGTTTCTCCTCTATAAGTTGAAGAGGAATTATTTTGTTATCGAACACAATACTGCAAATACTTGGCAAGCACTAGATACAGTGCCTCTCACACAGAAAGCATTCGATTCATGTGCGTATATGATATGAATGTGCACATGATATTTAGAAAGACAGTAGGTGGGATGTACTTTTCAAACAATTGATTGACCTTTCCTAGCATTTGAGATTGCTGCCTAACTAGGAAATTTTTGTCATAATATGGCAATCTATCCTAGCCTGCACAATCCACGTTGGTTATACACATACATTAACTTGCAAACATAATTAAATCCTTTTGAATTTGATTCAGGCTGGATGGTTTTTAAGAACATTTCCTGATTCAAAATAGTGGCTCATAACCATAACCTCTAGTAGGATTATCCCTGTTTCTTTACTTTTGTCCTGGTCCAAATCATGTTTATATACTCTTATTTCAGTTTCTTCTCACTAATGATTGGCAACTCTAAATATTTTCTCAACCAGTATATAATATAACTTTATTTTAGATTCATCAGAAGAACATTTACATTATAGTTATCAAGAAGCTAAAAGTTTCATTTGTTTTTTGTATAAATATTTTATCATTCATATCAAGTTAGTCTGTGGCTAAAATTAGATGTCATTAAAAAAAGAAAGAAGGAAAACTAACCCACTTTTTCTTCACATCTAAATTTCATGAGAGTTGTGGTTTGAGGAAATAAAATGTGTTCCCTGGAACATTATGATATATGTGAAAACAGCTATTTATAAATTCTATAAAATGTAACAAAACTGATGGATTGGCTTTCAAGTATAAATAAATGCAAGCTTCCTTGCTTCTTTCTTTCTTTTCTTTTTAAACTTTATAATATTGAGGTTTATCCACATCTTCAGGACTGGATTTTTTTTTTTTTAAGGTAAAGCTGTGATCTGAGAAACTTATATTTTAAATTCAGTTCTCTTTCATGTATTTGAATATTCTGTGGATCTTATAGTGAACTGATAACAATGAATTTCCTCTACTTGCCATTAATTGGAATGGCAGAGAATTTATACTGGAGGTATCATATTCAAACATTTTAAAAGTGGCATTTCTTCCTTGAGATAAATGAATATACATAATTTCAAAGTCAGTTTTTAATGACTACGTTAGCATGTCACTAGTGGCAAAATCTGAGTTCTGAAACCAGGAATCTGAACTTCAGAGCTTCATTATCCCCCTGGAAATAGGATTTAGAACTTTAAATAACACAGTAGTTAAGAAATACAGTATCTTACCTTCTTCACTTTTCTTAGTAACTTCTCTTTTAGTCTATCCCACTTCCAACTAGAAATGTATCTTTTCACTAAATAAGGTCTTATCTCAGTTTTAAAAGTACATCTATTTTATTGGATGGGAAACATGACGTTTTTATCTAAAGTGTACTCACCTGTCACATATAGATGTGTTTTTGCTATCTAAAACAGGTTGGTACTTGAAGCACTCTTTAAAATGTAGTTTTCCAATATATGACCTTCAATAATGTAGTATATCTTGACTGATTATATGGAAAGAAATATATATCTCAGATTAATTTAAATACAAGTATTTTTTAAATCTTCTTAGAATATTGGGGGTTGGGGGTTATTTTCTAAGAAATACCAGAGTTGGAGAAGGCCTTCTTTTTTTTTTTTAAGATTGTATTTATTTATTCATGAGAGACACAGAGAGAGAGGCAGAGACACAGGCAGAGGGAGAAGCAGGCTCCCTGCGGGGAGGGAGGGACCCCTCAACCACTGAGCCATGCAGGTGTCCCAAGAAGGCCTTCTTAAGTCATTCTCAATTAACTACTAATAAGTTTGACCGAATTAACTGTTCGTGACTTTTTCTAATATATTTTTTCACTGTTTAGAGGTTAGTTAAAATCGTTCTAAAAAATCTACTGGAATTTATGTGATAACTATGAAACTTGGCTCATTTGTATGTGAAAGCATATTAAGAATCTTCAAAATAATTTTTACTGTCATTTTAAGTGAAGATAATAAATTTAGATTTTCATAATATAAGGGAAACAAGACTGAGATACGATTGCAAGAAACATTTCCCGTCTGTTAGGAATAAAGATATTAATATATAAATATAAGTTTCCAAGAGGATTTTCCCCTTTGCCATGAACATCATAGAAAAGAAAAGTAAGCATCTCCCCCAATAGAACTTTCCACTTTATAAAATGGAAGAGGGATGTTTAATGTGACTTCTTGGGTTTTACTTTTACAATATTTTCTTTTTCGGGGAAATCACATAAATCCAGTCTGTATCAAGTCCTGATGGCTTTGGAATAGGATGCAGTATATACGTATGGCTTTTTCATCTGAAAATAAACTGAGTCTCAGATTGCTATTACATTTCCTGTCTGGTCAAGTGAAATGAGCCTTGGACTCATGAAAGAATCAGCCCTGACTTCCAGCTCCATCATTATTGACTGTCACCTTTGACAAATTATTTAGTCTCATGAAAATCTGTTTCTTCATCTATTAAAAAAAAAGTGTAATAATATGTATATGATGTGTTTATTGTGCAAATTTGACTGGACAACGTATGGGGGAAACCTGCCACAAGTAATTAGAACATAGTAGGTCCTCAGAAATTTGAATGTCTGTTCACTTTCCACTGTTGAATCTAGATACCAATAATGAAACTACTGTTTATGAAATTTGAGCCATATTCTGTTTACAGGGGCTTTCACTAAAACTCCCTTACGAAAGGTGGTGTTCTTTTTTTTTTTTTTTCAAAAGATGGTGTTCTAATTCTTAAATGATTCTCACTGACGTGAACTTAACCTCTGTGACGAAATACAGTGAAATAGCAACATTAATACTATTCTTTATCCATTTTATCTGTTCACGTCAGACATTTTTAGTTCCTCTGTTAGGAACTTTACATCTGAGGACTATATGGTACAGCTAGAAAGTTTCTGCATGTAAAAAAAGTCAGAGAAGTGATGGGAGTGTTCCTGAACTCGGTAGTGGTAATGGTTGCCCAATACTGTAAATGTGTTACGTGGTACGGAGGTGTGAATTTCAAAATAGTTCAAATGTATAGTTTATGTTATGTGAACTTTACCACAATTAAAAGGAAATCAGTCAAATCAAAACATAATTTTCATAAATACGGCCACATGCTTCCAGAGATGTGGTACCATTTTGCACCGCTAAGGGTGATATATAAGTGTAAACGGAGAAAGTTTTAGGAAGGAGGCAAATGATCAAATAGGATAGTCTTAATCTCCTTCCCAAGAAGGCTTCATAAATGGAAAGTAAAAGATCATTGAAAGTAATTTTTATTTTTTATAGATGTGCTTATGGCTGATCCAGGTTATTATTTTATTAAGAATACTATCTGACAAAAAAAAAAAAAAGAATACTATCTGACGTGGTGATATATGGGATAATCGTGGGGTGCACTTGTGGTACAGTGTGGGATATAAAGTTTGGGGTTGATCTTGAGTTAGGCTCATCTGGGTACTTATATATCATTTTACTTTCCTCTTTCCGTGACTGTTGTGAATAGTTATACTTAAGTGTTGGGCTTTCTTTTTTTGTTTTTTTTTTTTAATTGTGTTTTATTTATTTTTTATTGAAGTATAACTGATGTATATTAGTTTCGGGGTGGCACCTGGGTGGCTCAGTTGGCTAAGTGTCTGCCTTCAGCTCAGGTCATGATCTCAGGGCCCTGGGATCGAGCCGGGTGGGGCTCTCTGCTCAGTGGGGGGGTCTGCTTCTCCCTCTCTCTCTGCCCCTCCCCCAGCTCATGCTCTCTCTCCTTCTTGCTTTCTCAAATAAGTCAATAAAATCTTTAAAGAGAATAATAATAATATTAGTTTCAGATGTACAATATAATGATTGGACAATTTTACACATTATGAAATGCTCACCATTGTGAGTGTTGTTAGCATCTGTCACCAAAGTTATTATAATATTATTGACTCTATTTCCTATGCTGTACATTTCATCTCCATGACTAATTTTATTTTTAAGACCGGAGGTTTGTACTCTTAATCCTTTTCACCTATTTTGCCCATCCCTCCACCACCTTCCCCTCCGGCAACTACTAGTTTTTTCTCTATATTTTTTTTAAAGATTTATTTATTTTTATTTATGATAGGCACAGAGAGAGAGAGGCAGAGACAGGAGGAGGGAGAAGCAGGCTCCATGCCGAGAGCCTGACGCGGGACTCGATCCCGGGACTCCAGGATTGTGCCCTGGGACAAAGGCAGGCGCCAAACCGCTGAGCCACCCAGGGATCCCCTCTCTATATTTTTATAAGTCTACTTTCTTTTGCTTTTGTTATTCCTTGCTCTTTTCTTTTTTAAAGATTTTACATATAAGTGAAATCATATGGTATTTGTCTTTCGCTGTCTGACTTTTTCACTTAATGTAACACCTTCTAGATCCATCCATGTTGTTGCAAATGGCAACAGCTCAACCTTCTTTATGGCTAATAGTCCATTGTGTGTATACACAACATCTTTCCCCATTCACCTATGGATGGACTCTAGGGCTGCTTCTATAGCTTGGCTATTGTAAATAGTGCTGCAGTAAACATAGGACTGCATATATCTGTTTGAATTAATGTTTTTGTTTCCCTAAAGTGGCATTTCTGGGTTATATGGTACCTCTCTTTTCAGTTTTTTTTGCAAAACCTCCATATTGTTTTCTAGAGTGGCTGCACCAATTTACATTCCCACCAACATTGCACAAGGGTTCCCTTTTCTCCACATTCTCACCAACACTTGTTTGTTTTTGTTTTGTTTTGTTTTTGATTCTAGCTATTTTGACTGGTATCAGGCAATATTTCATTGAGGTTTTGATCTTCTTTTCCCTAGTGATTAACAATGTTGAGCATCTCATCATGTGTCCAGACCTGTATGTCTTCTTTAGAAAAATGTCTATTCCTTTTTAATCAGATTATTTGTATTTTTTTAGTGTTGAGTCGTATGAGATCTTTATATATTTTGGATATTAACTCCTTATTGGATATATCATTTGCAAATGTTTTCTTTCATTCAGTAGATTGCCTTTTCATTTTGTTGGTGGTTTCCTTCACTGTGCAAAAGCTTTTTAGTTTGATGTAGTCCCAATCTTTTTTTTTTTTTTTTTTTTTTTTAATTTTTGCTTTTGTCTCTGTTGAGGAGACATAGCAAGAAAAATAATGCTAAGACTGATTGTCAAGAGATCACTCCCTATGCTTTCTTTTAGGTTTCAGTTCTTACATTTGGGTCTAATTTATTTTGAGTTCATTTTTTTTGTATGGTGTAAGAAAGTGGTACAGTTTCATTATTCAGTATGTAGCTGTCCAGCTTTCCCAGCATAGTTTATAGAAAAGGCTGTCTTTTCCTGATTATATATTCCTGCTTCCTTGGTCATAGATTAATTGACCATGCAAGTGTAGGTTTATTTCTGGGCTCAATTATTTTCTATTTTTTTTTACAATAATGTATGAAATTGTCTTTCCAACTGACTTATATTTTAGAAGTATTTTTAAAAGTGATTTCTCACCAATAAAATAAAAATCTTTAAGTCGGGATCCCTGGGTGGTGCTGCAGTTTAGTGCCTGCCTTTGGCCCAGGGCGCGATCCTGGAGACCCGGGATCAAATCCCACGTCGGGCTCCCGGTGCATGGAGCCTGCTTCTCCCTCTGCCTGTGTCTCTGCCTCTCTCTCTCTCTCTGTGACTATCATAAATAAAAAAATTAAAAAAAAATATTTAAGTCATTTTAATGGACTGAATTGGTTCCCACAAAATTCATGTTGAAGTCCTAAACCACAGTATCTCAGAATGTGACTGTATTTGGAGATAGGATCTTTAAAGAAGTAATTAAATTAAAATGAGGTCATTAGGTTGGTAGCCCTAGAAAACTAATAGCCATAGCAAAGTATATCTTGAGGCTTTCTGTGAATTTTATCAATATTAGTTTTACTTCAGGACTTTCTTTTCAGTAATTATACAAGTTAAATTCACCTCCTAAGAATTTCAGGTCACTTGCTAATTTCCAACACCTTTTTCAAAAAGACTACTCTGAATTGTTGTATTTCCTTCACATTTCACTATAGGGTTAACACAATAGTGTTATAGATTAACACTAAGTATTTGAGCTGTGATTCATTAGTGAACAATTTGTACTTCAGTTTGTGATAGATCCATTAATGCTCAAGAGTCCCTGGTACAAAGACAAGAATATTTAGTACTGTTTATACTTTTTCTAATTTCCAATTTATTTTAGCATTTTCTAATTATTAATATGCCACTACTAAAGCTAGTAAATTGTGCATATAACTAATGAGATTTCACCAAACATTTAAACTATAATTACAAACTTAAGAAATGAAATGCCTTAACAATTAGTCTCTTAATGCTTTAATTATCCTAAAATTAAGCAAATAAAAGTATAATCATTACAATCTGTTCATTATTGTTTTCTCAAAATTGAGTACAAAAAAGGTAAACTGTAGATTTAAATTTGTTTCTAGACTCTGTTCTTATTTCTCTTCTTAACTTTTTTCAGCTTTATTGAGGTCTAATTGACGAGTAAATTATAAGACATTTAAAGTGTACATTGTAATGATTTGAGACATGTATACACCATCGAAGTAAAGTATTCCCATCATTGAGTTAATCAACACATCCATCATCTCATATACCTTCCTCCCTTTTTAGCAAATTTCATTTATACAATATAGTATTATTAACTATAGTCACCAATTTATATGTTAGATCCTCAGATCTTATCCATTTTATAACTGAAAGTTTGTACTCTTTTATTGATTTCTCCTTATTTCCTTCACCCCTCAACCCCTTGCAAGCACCATCCTACTCTCTGTTTCTATGAGTTTAAATTATTTTATTTCTTCCTTAAATCTGCCTTCTAATTTTTTGCATCTAACTAGAGAGAAAGGGTTTACAGATTGAGTTATATGACTGATACAAACCCATGACTGAGAACCTGAGATGGGAGCCTTCAGTGGGCATTGCAAAAGGATTCTTGTTGAGTCTATTTCCAGATGATCAGTCAGGTCATAGTAATTATTTAATTTTGCCGGTTTCATCTTTTACTGCCCAAATTATTGCCTCTAATATATCAGGTATATTTTGATTATTCCATTAGTCATTCCCTCAAGATGATGTTCGATTTGATTTTCTTTTACTTGTCATAGTCTACTATGTCTTTTCTTCAATATAAGCAAGGAGATAAAGCCAATTTTTCAGCTGTTGGTCTGTGTGGAGTCTGATCTGGTTTAGTTAAATCTTAAGTCTTTAGCCTATTGGGTTCAGTAATATTGCAACATTTCCTTCTCATAGTCTAATTAGAGTTTCAATATTGACATTTTCCTATTTATTCCTATTAGCAGTTAAGTCACTTGTATACATATACATTATATCCATGTATAGTAACGCAAAAATAAATATTGAATGTCTTCAATATGCAAGACCCTGTACCAGGTGTTATGGGATACTGAAAAGGTAATCCTTCTTCCACTTCCTACAATCATTATTCTTTAGAAAGAAGGTAATGCACATACATAAATAACTCTAATGTAAGGCAAGGAAAAAATATGTGCCATTAGAGAAGTCCAGATAAATCAGAATGGATTTTTTTAAAGGGGGATTGCATTTATATCTGGCAAGAGGGATTTAGCACAATTACTCAGGAAGACAGCATTTGAGTAAGGTATTTAAATATGGATAGTATTCCATATATACACACACACACACACACACACACACACTGGGGAGAAAGAAATTTCTAGGTCAGTGATAGGCACAAAGGCCCAGAAGCATAAACATGCATGTGGACCTTCATGAGGAGCAAAAAGCTTTGTTTGGAGAGAGCAGAGACTGTATTCATTCACTCATTCGGTCAGTAAACTTTTAATTGGGGCCTCCCATGAATCAAAATGTGTTAGGCACAAGGGTTACCAAAAGAAAGAAGAAGAAAGAAAGAAAGAAAGAAAGAAAGAAAGAAAGAAAGAAAGAAAGAAAGAAAGAAAAGAAAGAAAAAAAGAAAGGAAAAGAAAAGAAAGAAAAAGAAAAAGAAAGAAAATAGAACTTTTCTCCTGAGCATTTTACTTTCTTTAATTGATAATGATTATGTCCCAAGTACTTTATTAATATTAATTATTTAATCTTCATAATACCATAAGATAGGTACCATTATCTCCATTTGATAGGTGGAGAAACTGATGCATAAAGAAAGTAAGAAACTTCATCAATTCATATAGCTAAGAAGTAGCAGATATGGAATTTAAGCTCAGGTATCTGGCTCCATGATCTGCATTCTGCTGTGTGATATATTGGGAGAGAAGTCTCTACAGTTAGACCATGAACGGCCTTGAATGACAAGCTAAGAAGTTTGACAATATCAAAACTGTTATTTAAAAAGATTATTCTGGGAGCAGGAATAAGATTGATGGGAACAGTGAAGTTCGACAGCAAGTGGGTGGCTATTCTTTACTCTAGATGATAGATGATGAAGTTTGGGTTAGAGTAGTAGCTGTGATAATACATAGAAGAGAATTTCATAGGGGTAGCATTAACAAGAATTGCATAAGAGAACAAGAGTCAAATATAATGGCAGTGACATCAGTGGAGACCCTCTAGATTACAAGGGACAGGAGGCCCACTCAAGCTTACTTAAACAAAAATGAGAATTTACTGGTTCATATATTTGAATCAAGAAATTCTTTTACAGTCTCTCAGATCTGCTTTCCCTTATTGGTTTCCTCTTTGGGCTGTTCTATATTTGTGATGGTGAAGATGGTTTCTGGCCTCCAGAATCACATTACCCTAGAAGCTAGAAAGTCTTCATCAAAAGGAACCATCTTTACATATGTTTCAACCAGAAAACATGGTATGACTCTCAAAGACTCAGCTTAAGTCAGACACCCACCACAGGAATGGAGTTTGGGTAAACTCCTTTTGAATACTTTGGAGTGAGAGACAGGGAAGATGGATTTCCCAAAAGAAAAAGATCTAAGACAAAAATATATATATATATTAATTCCACCAACATTTTGAGCTAGTGATAGAGACCTTTGTCAGAAATAAGTCATGTGAAGAAAAGGTCAATAGCAAGTTTGAGAATAAAAAGAATAATTTATAAATGTGTTGAGTTTAAATAATGGCAGAGCATTTGGATAGATATGACTAGTGAAGAGTTTGAAACGATGAAATTGGAGTTTAGAAGAAAGGTGAATACTAAATATAAAATATTAGGAGTCAAATGAATAAAGAAATGACTCCTGGAATGGTGAACTCTAATGGGATTAAGAAAAATGATCATCACAAAATCAAATACTATCATTGAAACCAAGAGATAGGAAGATAGATTGGTCACCACAATGAAAAGCCCACCATTGATCAAGGAAGGGCTGATAAGAAACCATTTGGTCTAGAAAAACAACAAATCAGTGGTGATCTTGAAAAGAAGCTCTTCAGGTAAAACAAAAGCACACTGTAAGGAATAAACCCTCAAAGGGAGAGAATAGGATGGCCAGTCTACTAAATAGCTAGTTATGTGACCCTGGATAATAAACTTAAAATTTCTAAGGCTCTGTTTGCTCATGTTTAAAATGGAGATTATAAATAGTAATTGTATCTAGTTTACAGATTTTACTTGAGGTGATATTCAAAAACTACTTGACATAGTGCCTAGCAAATCACAAGTTCTCAGTAATGTTAGTTAGCTACATGTGTGTGGGCGACATAATGAGAGGATGTGACAGCCACCAGAGTTTAGGATTTTTCCAAGACCTTTTGCAGCACAGGAGGTGAAGGAATTTGGAGCTAGCCATGAGAAGAACGTTCATGAAGAGACGCCAGACCAAAAATGACTGTGAAGAGGACTTCCTGTGACTCCAGCCCCAACTATCACGGACTAAAACTACGGGAGAGGCACGGAGTGAAAATTGCCTGCTAGACCTCAGTCAACTGGCAGAACCATGAGTGATAATAAATTATCGTTTTAAAACACTACGGTTTGTTTCACGGTAAAAGAACGATAAAGAGAACAGACATCACTTGTGGGAATTACAAAGTCTAGAGAAGATATTATCGAATCATTTCTGTTATGTTTTGATTGGATTGGGTCAGAAAGTAGCCCTGAGATTTGCACCAGGCTGAGGATTTGTATTCAGAAGAGAGATGGACTAAAGCTACAGGAAAGATGTCAGATAGGGAAGGTCGTAAGGACCTGGAAGAAACGATAGAAAATGTATTCAGCGTTCTAGGGGGACAAGTTCACCTTGGCAAACAGGATGAGCACCTCTTCCTCTGAGAAGGAGTAAATGAGAAGAGGTAAAGTGAAGTTTGAGGTGCAGAGTAAAGAATAGGAAAGATACCTGGGGCACCTGGGTAGCTCAGTCGGCTGAGCATCCGACCCTTGGTTTTGGCTCAGGTCATGGCCTCAGGGTCATGACATCAACCCCAAGTGGGGCTCCATGCTCACCCTGGAGTTGCTTGAGACTCTTTCCCCCTCCTTCTCACTCCTCCTCTATTCCTCCCCCTGCTCATGCTCTCTCTTTCTAAAAATAAATAAATTCTTTAAGAAAAAAGAATATGAAAGATATTTATATAAGATAACAAATTTTCTTCCTTTGTTTTTAGATAAAACTCTCAAAGGCTTGCATCATGGAATTTTTTAAAGTGTAAAGGTCTCCTAAAGCCACTGCCTTGTCCTTCTGGGTTCTGGAGATTGGAATCACACCAAGATGCATCAGGGGGTGTGGAAACTGAAGGCCTTAAACAGGCCATCACCAGATTTGGGGTCATTTACTACCAGGCTCCCCTTTGACCCAGGCATTCTAGCTGCTGCTGCTTTCATTACCTTCTTCTTTTACCTCAGGGCACACACAAAAATTATAAGCGATAGCACTTAGATCCCACTAACGCCGGTATTTTACTGCTTTTCACTCAGGTGAAATGGGAAAAAAGTAGATATGGCATGGTACTTTGGCAAATCTGCCAATTTATCCTTTGCACTGTGTGCCATGTAAACACTCCTAACTTAATGTACTGCACATGCATCATCCTTGAATGTTTAGTTTTATTGCTGCAGAAGTAATTTCCGAAGGTCATTTTATAATGGATGAAAACTTGAAGGTTCATGCAATTTATGTTCATTTTAGATAATATTGTACAACATTTAGGAGCTATCAGCTTTCATTCTCTAAATGTTTGATCTAATAATGCTAAAGATAAAATATGTTATCAGACTTTGGGAGCATATACTTTTGCTGTGAAAAATCATACTCAAATATGGATTGAAAAATGCAAACTCTTCGACTTATTTTTCCTTAACAGATTTTTATTCATTTCCGTCACACTTCACTAGACTGAAGATAGGGAGGATAAAAAAAGCAGAACATTTCCAGGGAGTATAAACAGTATAAGAGAGAATTAACCAAATTAAAAAAAAAAAAAAAAAAAAAGCAACACTCTTTTTAAAGAATCTACAGAGAACTTGGTAGAGATAATCTTTTTTGCGCTATGTCCCAGGTGTGTGTTCAGGTAGCCGCCCAGCATAGACATGTTGGCCTTCCCACAATTTGTTCTTTGTTATTTATATGTTTGCAGTCATAGTTATAAAGTTCCTGATTCTTCTAACCCCACTTGAGGTGACGCTACCCCTTCCTCCACTGAGACGTGTCCAACCCCTTTTCTCTTCTATCTCTGGGCCTCTCTTCGCTCAATCTGTCCTATCGGCCCTGTAAGCACATTTTCCTCACTGTCTGAAAATAAACATGCAAGCCAACAGTCGGACAAACCTTCCCTTCAGTACTGCCTCTCTGTGTGCATCTGCTCTCTCTTTATCCGGTCTCATCCCCCAGATGCCTGAAGGAATTGTTCTACTATTTCTGTCCATTTGTAGATCCTTGATCCACTCCCCCTTGCACAGCGATGCGATCTAATTTGCGCTTTTACTACTGCATGGCAAGTACGTCTGCCTTGGAAACAGTCCCCAGTGACATCTTGGCTCTAGCAGGGTCAATGGGGGACGACCGAGTGTCTCTCTTCAATCCTTAACCTTATAGACCGTCCTGAGTCTCTCCTATTGTTTGGATTACAATGAATTCTTAATGAGTTATCTTCCTGCTTCATCAATCATGTCCATAAATATTAAGTCATCTATTTTTTACAGAAACTGTGTAAACAGCCACTGTTGCAGGGAGGCTCTCACAAGTGATAGGTATTTAACAAAGGCAACCCGGCCAGAGAGCGATAGGACCGAGAAATCATGAAGGATTCCTCACCAATGCCCGCTGGATTCAGCCACTTGGGTTTAAAGCTCAGTTTTCCCATCTAGTAGCCCTGTGCCTCTTTCTTCACTCCTGAAATCAGGATAATACTGTAAATGACCTGACAGAGGCATGATGAAGGGTAAACGAACTTACTGTATTTACAGTTCTTCGCAGAGCGTCTGCCACTTAGTACTCTACAAATGTTAATTATGCGCTAGATGCTCTGGGGCAAAGAGGGACTAGATCAAAATCAGAGCTACAGTCTCTCTCTCTATCTCTTTTTCACTCTGGAACCTCTCCCAATAATTAATTTAAGAAGCTGCATTCAAAAGAGCATGTGAATTGGGCATTGTCACAGAGGATAATAAAGTTAAGGAAAGTCATGTGGACACCTGGTTAGAGGCCAGTCACCCCTGTCTTGGTGATTTCTAGATGACCTGACCCAAACTAACCATAATCTGGTTTCGTTAAACTCATAGGAGAAACTAAGATGGGCTGTATTGGCTGAACTGCGTCTCCACCCAAATTCATATATGGAAGCTTTAGCCCCCAGGATCTCCGAAGATGATCATATTTGAAAATTAGGGCCTTTCAAGAAGTGATCCCATTACAATGAAGCCATTAGGGTAGGCCTTAATCCAACCTGATGGGTATTCTTCTAAGAGAAAGTCTGGACACATATAGAGACACGAGAGATGCCGAGGCACGGAGGAAGAAGACTGTGTGAGGAAACAGCAAGAGGGTAGCCATCTGCACGCCCAGGAGAGAGGCCCCAGAGGAAACCAAACTTGATGACACCTTGATCCCATATTTCAGGTCTCCAGAACAGAGAGAAAATGCGTGTCTGTTGTGTAAGCCCCCCAGTCTGCGGTTGGGTTATGGCAGCCCTTGCAAACTAACACCGGCTCTTCTGCTCATGGTCATCCCGCAGTGTGATCAAGTGGAAACCAAGATATCAGGAGGCCTTTAGTGACTAATTTCAGCTCCCACAGTTCTGACGGAGCCAAAAATGTGGCTAATTCCACCTCAGGGACTGAGTTTGTGCTTCTGCGTCAAATTAATTCAAATACAGTAGGAAATTACAAATGTCAGGAACCTGTGCAAAGAGCTAGTTCTTGTTACGATCGTGTTTTAACCCAGGATGTGTTCAATTGTGTCTGGATTAAGCATCAATCAATGGGTTCCTGTCTACTAATTGGCTTTAAGAAACAGTTTCCTTAAACTTTTGGGAAATTTTCATGAGAAATTATGCCCTTTGCTAAATGTTAATGATTCTAGATCAGGTCTATGGAAGCTATCGCAGGGTCAATGATATCAACGATTTATAAAAGAATAACTGAACTTTTAGATAATTTAAATTGTTAATACATTGCATTGATGTAGCGTTGTTAACTCCTCCAAAGCTCTTTCAGCTCTCCCGTTTAAGATTTTATGAGGCAAAGACAATCCCATGAAATCTAAGGTAGAACCCAACTTCTTTTAGTTCTTTAAAGAAAGAAAGGAAATGAAAGCTTCAGATAACAAATCTGCTCTTCTACAATTATTTTTATCATATGAAAGACGGAAGACAGACGACAAAGCAAGAACTGATGTTCGTGTCAACGTGATGAAAAACGCTCTTGAGTAGGGGCTGAACTACTGTACGGATTTCTTGAGAGGACCAGTCGTCTTCCAAATGAGATAGTATCTGTTGTCACTTCTATGAAAAATATAACACCTGCCTCTGCCAGTTTTCTTGGGTGAGACTTGAAAGGTTGCCCAGCAGAAGCAAACAATTGGCTTTTGTTTTCTTGGATCAGCAGCCCCTGAACTCACACTCTTTGATTCAAAGCCGAAGTGCTATTGTCTGGTTCGCAGAGTTCATCCATCGTGCAGACTTCCCTGTTTGCATTGCAGAGTGAAAGGACATATTCAGAAGCAACTTTACAGGAAGCTCCTCTAAAATATACATGCGGCTATTACTTATTGAACACTGTTCTGAGCCCCGTGCTTTGTCCTAGTTTCTGTGTGCTTATTATTTCAGTTTTTCAGGAAGTTGGAAGCTAAACTCAAAGTACACAATTCACTCACTAATTCAATAAAGGTTACTCGTGGAATCTGTTTATTATAGGTGCCAGGCACGATCTTAGAAATAAAAAGAAGAACGAGAGAAAAGCCCTAAAAGAAACCACAATCTAGACCTGAACTGATCCAAAGTGTAGCCACTAGTCACATGTGGATTTGTAAGTTGAAACTTAAATTAATGAAAATTAAATAGGGACACCCGGGTGGCTCAAGGTTGAGCGTCTGCCTTCGGCCCAGGGTGTGACCCCGTGGTCCTGGGATCAAGTCCCACATCGGGCTCCCCGCAGGGAGCCTGCTTCTCCCTCTGCCTTTGTCTCTGCCTCTCTCCCCGTGACTCTCATGAATAAATAAGTAAAATCTTTATAAATAAATAAATAAATAAATAAATAAATAAATAATAATAAATAAATAAATAGAAATCAAAGAATTCAATTGCCCAGTCATACTAGTCACTTTTTGAGTGCTGACTAGCCTTTTGTGACCCTACTACCCTACCGGGCAGTGTAAGAGAACATCTCTAGGCCAGAAGTTCTATTTCTGGCCTAGAGATTAGCCTGTGTCAATAATGTGCATATTTAGATAAAGCGTGGCTTAATTCTGCTCACAACGGACAATGCTCTGGAGCAATGCAACCTGTTTTAGCCATTGTGGGGAAAAGTGTTTGACGAACAAATATAAAAATAAGCATCTTGCATTACTAGTGCTCTTTCCGACAAGGGAAATTTGATTTCTGGTGTTCATTGGCACAGGTCAATGTTGTACCGTGACAGACAGCAGAGTGTGGCATCCTGGATCCCCAGGGCCAGCGGTCAACAAGTTACAGAATTACACAGACACTTCTCAGGGTTCCTTCAACGATGAAGGCATCCTGTGCAGGACAGCAGAGAAATCTGTGACAGGTCTCGTGGAGATGCGCCATTCCGCAGGGTGACAGGGCCCAAACTGCAAGGTTGGGAGGCAAAGCCAGGCCAGTGAGAATAAGGTGAAAGCAACGAGTGGATCAGTGAATGATTCACAGGACAATCCAGACGGATTTCATTGGACAGACCTTTCCTGCCTCTTCTGAATATGTCGATTCTGAGGACTTAGAAGCCCTTGCCACGTCATTCTTTTTCAGAAACGAGCTGTGCGACTTTGGGTTGTGTGTGGTCGTGGGTAAGACGACTGTGGTACCTGTAACACGTTAATTGAATCCTTCCATGACACTATGGTGATTCAGCTAATTTCTTGATAAACAGTTGTAGTCATTCGCTCCCCGTACGTTTCTGATCGTACAGCTATGAATTCATTACTTGAGGATTTAAATCGTAAGTTATATTGCTCGTAAAATTGCCGAACATTATCACTGGTGTTGGAAAGTGTACAGATCAACTGTAAAAAATGAAAGAGAAAATTGTTAACATCACTCTAAAAATTTAAGGGTTTTCGGTATTTTTTTTCCCATCTTTTTTTCTCTTCTGTAGGAGTACAAAAGGCAATTCAGGGGACATTATCTATGGATATTTCAGCATTAAACACCGAGGTGGTATTGTGGGCAAGTCTCCCAAGGCTGTCAGGTTTTGATTTTGCTCCTTTGCCTGATGGTTTCTGTGGAATCCCTTCTTCTGGTGGGAGTGTGTTCAGAGGACAGGTGGGGAGTGATGAATGGAGCCGAGGTCAGGGTGGATCTGTACCGTAGGCAGTTACGGGTATGTTATCTCTGTGAAAGCATTCGGGTAAGGGAGAAAATAAATGAAAAAAAAAAATAGTCACAAAAGCAAACAGAGTCTGTGGCAATTACTGAGAGGCAAGATTACAGATAAATGAAAGAAGGAAATCAGATAAAAATGAGAGGCAGACTTAGTACTGACAAGAGTGAAAATAAGTCACAAACATTATTTCTATTCATGCTGATAGGTGGCAGTGGGGATTTTGACATTTTCTAAGCAGGTTTTTCCTAAGTGTCTGGTCTCTATGAAACAGTGGCTGGTTCTACACTAAGGATAAGTATTTCCTGTGGAGGTATAATGCATAATATTTCATACATATGTGTGTATGTATGCACGCCGAAGCCTTACCACCAAGAGATTCTGATCCATTAGCTTATATCCTGCTTAGGTCTACTGAGCTGTCTCTGTTTAAAAGCATGGGGGAAAAAAAAAGAAAAAAAAAAAAAAGAAAAAGAAATAAATAAAAGCATGGGCTTCTTTACCTAACTATGGCAGAGCCATCAAGGGATTCAACCTTTATCATAGTATTTGACCTATTTTCTTTTCTTCAGATCATGTGAGTTTACTTTTTCTCTTTGTGGGTTTGCAGAAAGCAAACGTAGCATTGTCAACAGCCTGTCACATAAAATACGATAGACTGCAAATCAAAGTTAAGAAGCTTCGTGACAGCAGGAAGAGTTCCTCTCAAACAGAGACTGTTGTCTCGGTGGGGATCTCAACAGATAGTCTTGTTGATGAATCCCCTGCTTCTTGTCATTTCCCCACAACTATTCCCCTTTGGAATGCATCCAAGAAAGACAATTCAGAGGTTAGTGCTTCGCTGATGAATCCTTTGGTTCTTGATCCTGGCAATTCTTTATTTAAATTAAATTAAATTCTTTATTTAAATTTAAATTATATATATACAAATTATATATATAAATATAAATTTAATTATATATAAATATAAATTTAAATTATATAATATATATTATATATTTTATAATATATATAATTTATATATAATATATATTTAAATTATATAATATATATTATATATTTTATAAATTATATATAAATAAATTTCATAAATTGTATATATATATATATTTTATGAACCTGGAAGGAAAATCATTCTGTTACATGGTCTTGGTTGCAAACAACAAAAGAAAATTCTGGCCAATTTAAGCAAAAGTGAACAGGCTAGATTATATAATACTACCAAAGAACCTGTTGGAAGGCTAGAGGACCTATTTCTAAACTGGGCATAAACCAGAGGAACCAGGCATCAGATAAGCAGGCGAAATCAGATCCACTTGAAGTAGCCAGGCTGTTCTGCTATCACTTGGATCTTTCTACCCAAAGCTTGCTGCTGTGAGTCCCTACATTTTTGCCCTCTCCCTAGTCACATAGTCCTAGGTGGGGCCCTCTGACGTCTGATCTTCAGGCACATGCCTGTGCCATCAACACAAAAGCAAGAAATATCTCATCAGAAAGCATGGGAGAAGGCGAAGCTCTAAGGATCCTCTTCTACTGCAAAATTATTTTGAAACAAGACAGCCGTTTAGGTGAAGTGTAGCCTGAAGGGACAGATGTTTATTGCAGAGCCCTCGTAATGCTGCCTGGCCACGCACTGTGTGGCTAAATTGGTCATATGACACATTTGCTCTTTTGATGGCTTGAAAGCTGTTGAAAGCAGCGAAGACTACCCAGTATTTGCTGAGGCAGCCTGGAACATGGCTTGTCGTCACTAACACGTGTAAGAGTTGGGAGTGAAGGAACAGGAGCAAAACAGACAGGTCTCTAGGGCCACCACGTACCCCTGCGGTTTATCTTTTGGTTAGTTGTTGGCCCACATCTCTTTGGGCTGAGACCAAGGCCGTGTTCCTGGCCCTCTAGGCGAAGAGAAGGTACGCTCTTAGGGGTTCAGAGGAGCTGCCCCCAGGCTTTCGTGTAAACGCGTGGCTATGTGTGAGCTAAGTGTTTGTGATAAGCTGTGCCAACTGCTGCATGGTACCAGCCTGATTCAAATATGCACTCCTTGTGGCGAACTTCTAATTTAAAGGTCTGGAATTGATGATCAACTAATCCTTTTCCTGAAGTTGTAGCTGTGAACCTGAAACTCTCAAGTAATGAAAGAGAACTATTATCCGAACAATGTATTCCCCAATTATTGTTTTGAATACTGGTTAGGAGAAAGAAAAGGACCCTGAAGATTATCCTCATATTTTAAAACTATACAAAGCCTGAACTCCGGATGGCTCTAAGTTGTAATCACTTTGTTTCTTTCTCTGTATTGTGACATTTTATTCAATTTTCATATTAAAATATCATGACAACATGACTCCAGTTTTCTTTTTTTTTTCCTTCCAATTCTTCCTTTTCCTTCCTTTCTTTCTCCCTTTTTTTTTTTTCTAGCCCTCTTCTCCAGTCTGGACATCTACTTATTATTATCACTACTGCTAACTCTAAGTTGTTTTAAGTAATTTTTTTTTTTACCATCTCTCTCTGTAAGTTTATTATGCAAATACTAGTCTTCCTCACCTTGTATGCGTCACTTTTGTAGATAATACAAATATTTGCTAATTCATATCTGCAGTGATATATGTGTGTGTGTGTGTGTGTGTGTGTATCTGCAGTGATTTTTTCCTTCTGAACAGTCTTTAAGAACAATTTTCCTTGAGCACAATGGAACACTCTTTGATTTAAATTGATGTCGGTATTATTTTTAGTAACACTTTACCCAAAGAAATCTTGTGCTTTCTATGTTTTTTCTAGTTTCCACTCTTTCAATTCATAGTCTTTTTTTTTTTTTTTTTTTAATTTTTTTAATTTTTATTTATTTATCATAGTCACAGAGAGAGAGAGAGAGGCAGAGACACAGGCAGAGGGAGAAGCAGGCTCCATGCACCGGGAGCCCGATGTGGGATTCGATCCCGGGTCTCCAGGATCGCGCCCTGGGCCAAAGGTAGGCACTAAACCGCTGCGCCACCCAGGGGTCCCCTCAATTCATAGTCTTAAGAAGATGTATAATGGCTCATATTCACTAATACAATTTATCAGTAAACAGAGGGACTACAGTGCCTTTTACAGTACACAAAAGGTTGAGGCCCAACTGTGACCTTTAAATGATTATTTTTCATGATTTCATGCATTAACTATCTCTGATCAGTCCTAGTATTAGCAGGGTTTAAAAGAGAAGATATGAAATAATGTTTTCTTCTTTCTTTATTCTTGTCAACTTATGAAATGTTTCCTGACTTACTTCTGACAATGTTACACAAACAAATTTGGGGAATTAAAACTAAAATTTGGGGTATGTAGCAATGCTTCATATAAGCACCTTTAATTATTACTTTGTTATTTATGTTATTTCCTCTAAATTTAAATTTTAAGATCATTCCAATGGTGTTATTTCACTAATATAGAAAATTAGTTACTATCCAAAACTAGACAATGACAGAGCTAAGAACTGAGTTTATGAGCTCCATACTTATCCCTGAGTTGCCGACCAAAGATGCCCTATATAGAGATGAGATCCTTAAAGCAGATTAGAAGAGGGAATCATGCCTTTAATCCTTTGGAATGTCTTTACCTTTTTGACTGTTACTCAGTGTAGCCAACAAATGTGTACACATATACACAAATATGGTAGGAACACATCAGATTACAAGATAGAGACAGACCTGATGCATGTAGGCACTCACCAAACATTCATTGAACGCATACGGAGATACAATAGCAAGGTATTTATGAATATGTACATGAACAGATCTGTATATCAACCCTGATGATGAGATCTAACTGGTTAGCAAGTCAAATAAAATTGAATTCACTGAATTCTTACTAGTCAAAAATGTAAGATGAAGTACATTACTGGAATGCTTTAAAAGGAAAGCTACTGTATGAACTTTAAAATACCAAAAGTGTAAAATATTGAAATGCAGTGCTTTGGGTTATTCTCAGTAAGATTATCCACAACATACTTAGAGTTTTTCTATTATCTCCGAATCTCTACCTTACTTTTTAAAATTTTACTAGGCTATGGAGTTAATAACACCAAATTCCAAAATGATCTGTTTTTATGCTTTTTAGTGATTCTGTAGAGACTTAGATACAGAGGAATTTAGATTAATAGATGAGATGTAGTTGGAGCATTACTTGTGGACTTTAGTTATCCTTACTGATCCTAATTCCTATAATAGCTATTTGGAGGAAACATGTTAATAATAGCACATGTGGAAAAGCTCTAGAGATTTATTTTGCAGCAAGCTAAATTTGAATCAATGTTGTTATATGACTATTAAAAGCCTAAATTTATCTTAAAATGCATTAATAAACTTTAGAGAAAGGAATGGGGATGGTAGTTATTTCACTTTTCACTCTTTGTCACACCATCCTTGGAGAATATGTGTTAGTTCTGAAGAGTGTAATTTAAAAGGGCTATATAACCAGAAAAAAGAGAGAAAGATAGCATCTGAAGTTGCATTATATGAAATATGATTGAAGTAATTAAGCTTATAGAAGGGAAAGAATGAAGGTAGGTAAGATATTGACCCTCACATATGGAAAAGGGAGTAAATACATTATTGTAGTTTAAGAAGGGAGAGCAAGGACCAATAGGGGACAATAGAAGAAAGTGTTTGCTGATTGCCAAGAAGAATGAAGAACCCTCTGACATTTAGAGCTTTCCAGAAAAAGAAAGGCCTACTTTATAGAGGGGTCTGCCATTAGAGCTGAAATGAGAATCAAGGGCGAGAATCTAAAATTTCATGATCAGTTGGCAATTTTGCAGAAAGATGATTGGTGTCTATCACATAAAAGTTTACTGCTCTCCTATAACTTCTAGATTAAGCAGATTCAGAATGCTTCCAACAAATAAAATCGAAACAAATGAGTTTCCTAATATTGACAGTGCAAAAAACCAGAAGATATTATACATTAAAAGCTAGTACAACTAGAGAGATGCATGCAAGTATGTTAAATATTGACAATATCCATGTCTCAAGGGATTATGAATTTTTCCCTTTTTAAGACCTTTCTGAACTGTTTTTTTAATTTTTTATTTATTTTTTTAAAGATTTTATTTATTTATTCATGAGAGACACAGCGGGAGAAGCAGAGACATAGGCAGAGGGAGAAGTGGGCTCCTTGCAGGGAGCCCAACGCGGGACTTGATCCCCAGATCCGGGATCACACCCTGAGCCAAAGGCAGAAGCTCCACTGCTGAGCCACCCAGGCATCCCATGAACTGTTTTTTAAAGTAAATATGATTTATTTTTAATAATCTGATGAAATAACAATGCTATTTTAACTGAAGTAAAAAAATAAATGTCATTATTTCTTTGGAAGAAATTCTGTGGTTAATAGTCATTTGCATATTTTTTGTAATTCTCAAAGTAAGTGGACTTTGTTGTTCAAAAGCTACATAATTTAATTATTTACAGACCTACATTTTTAATCTGTTAGGGGGCCTATTTTTGGTACCAAATGTTTTAAGCAACTATAGAAGGTGTAGTGGGCCGAATTGTGTCATTTTTAGTACTCGTAAATGTGACCCGATTTGGAATTACAGTCTTTACAGGTGTAATTAAGTTAAGATGAAGTCATAGTGCATTGGGAGGTATCCTAATCAATAACTGATGTCCTTGTAAAAAAGAGGGAATTTTTACAAGGTGGAAGACATGGGGAAAGTTGGGGTGATATAAAGACATGGAGGGAAGTTGGAGTGTTATCTACAAACCAAGGATGCCAAGGATCACAGGCATCCATCAGAAGCTAAGAAGAGGCATGGAAGGATCTTGGCCTAGAACCTTTGAGAGAACACTTAGGACTTCTCACCTCCAGAAAGTTGACGCGAATTTCTGTTCTTTTAAGCCACATAATTTGTGGTGTTTTGCTACAGCAGCCGTAGGAAATGAATTCAAAGGGAAATGGTTGGCAGTAGATTTTTATTAAATAGGAAAATCCTCAGGACAATATTAGTAATGAAAATAATAAACATTTTTCCACTTTCTAACTCTAGGTCATTATTTAATAATGCCTTTTTATATTTCCCTTTAGAACATGTTACCCAGGATGCATTGAACTTTCATGCTGGCTTTAAAACAATGATGTCACTCATTAAATAATTAAATGGTTTAAACTACCACCTCAAGAATTCGGATATATATATATATATATATATATTTTTTTTTTTTTGCTTTATTCTCTTTTAAGCACTATTAATCTTTGAAATTATGTGTTTTATTTATATATTTATGCACGTTCCTCACTATAACATAAGCTCACTGACAGCAGCAATTTTGGTTATTTTAATCATGGCTGGCACATAGTAAATACTGAGAAACATTTGTTGAATGCTCTCCACGAAGTGACAATTTCCTATATCAGCAGCTTAGTGTACACAGCAGGAGAAAATGTTGTCTCAGCCGCCTGGACTGACTTATTAGGGCTCATGAGGTCATGTACCATATCTTAGATAATCACTGGAGCAAGGAGGTGGCATATTCTGAAATGGCATTGCCTGGGGCATTGTGCTCTTCACCGGAACCACAAGGTGGATCAGCACACTTAAATCTCAGGGATTTGGCAATCTCTCAAATAAAATGGTACAAGTGTGCTTGTTATGTTGAAATAACAAATTTAATACAACAGCTTTCAGCAAATAATTTTTCTAGTGTCTTACTCTGCTTCTTATGTGAAGTCTTTTCAGTGCACAATTAGAACGTTATTTCTGATTTTATTATTTAAGATCTTTTAAATATACCTGCCTTTCTTCAGGAAAATAAAAATATCAGCCCAAGTTATTTTGATCTTGATTAGGGAAATCATTTTTGGACAGTTTTGGCTAAAGCAGTGTTTTCGATCTGATTTCAGTTATTTCTATGAATAATCTTTCTAAAATGTCCCCATCTAGCCCTTAAAGCCACCTGATTGTATATAAGGATCAGTTGCAAGAAATACACATTCATAAAACTTTGGCTGAAAGACATGTAATCCATCATTCCTTTAAATGAGATGTGCTTAATCTGGGTACCGAAGAGGGTCCCCGAGCCCTGAAAGGTACATGAGCATTTCCGTCAGGTGTACACACGGGTCCATTGCTGGTTAAAGGATCCATAGCTTTGGAGATATTCTTAATGGGATCCGTGCTTCTCCCCCAGTGTGTGAATCGGTGCTCCAGAGTAGTGCTTCGCAAAGGGGGATGGTTTCACCCCTTTGGAGACATTTGGCTTTTTGTTTTTTGTTTTCTTTGGTTGTTACAACTGGAGAATGGGGAGTTGTTATTGATACTAATAGGCAAGAGGTGGGGGTTGCTAAACCTACAGTGTGCAGTGCGGCGCCCCCCAACAAAACCCGTTATGCCTGAAGGTCGGTTACTACCATTCCTGAGGAATCTTACTCTAGATAAGATGATATTCTGAACCTTCCTACCAAGTTTAAGTTATTTAAACTGCATTCTTTCGGTTTATCTCTGGTTTATTAAACGTGTTGTGTGGCATGATGCTGTCACCCAGTTTCAAGGCGGGTTATCAAACTCCACCCCTGGAGAGTGATTTTCTGTGTTGTGGCCCTATTGGTGGTGCCTCCCATGATGGCTTTGCTCTACCTACCTCAGATTTCCTTTCGGTCCTCAGTTCTAAGAAGATTAGCTCTGGTATAGCTTCAAAGGACAATTTGAAGATCGAATTGAGCTTGTTTCTTTCTTGTTTTGATCATTAGAGAGCTATAAATGTAATTGAAGACCATTTTCTAGCCTAGAATTGAGATAATAATATGATTCTGGCTTCACTTTAATTTTCTAATATCTAATTTTCCTAGGCTTTTACTTAATGGCTTGCAGTGTTTGTTAGTTTTGGTGGTCTGATTTGGGGTGTGTGTGTGTGTGTGTGTGTGTGTTTGCTTTATCATAATTAAATTTTTGTACGATGTAACATTTTTTCCTTGGAATAAGTTAAGGAATAAATAAATAATGTCTTGTAACCCAAGGACTTACCACTAAAATTGACAACTGAATAGTACATGATTTCTCTTCTTTATATAGTTTATACCACTTAACTCTTTAACATTAGTGCCATGTCCTTTGCCATCTCTATTTAATTAATGTGCTATAGAAACACCTGGAGCATCTGCCTTTGGCTCAGGTAGTAGTCCCAGGATCCTGGGATCGAGTCTCGCATCGGGCTCCCTCCAGAGAACCTGCTTCTCCCTCTGACTATGTATCTGCCTCTTTCTCTGTGTCTCATGAATAAATAAATAAATAAAATATGTAAATAAATAAATAAATAACAAATAAACAAATAAATAAATAGCTATAAACATTCCTATATCATTTTTGTTTTTTTTCTGTGGTTACACTCATTAGTTTATTCCCTTTATTCAAAACTTTATAGCATCTATTGTGCTGAAAGGCACTGAAGATATAAATAAAAAAGTTTTTTTTTTTTTTTTCTCAAAGAGCTTACATGTGAACAAGGAAGAGAGCTATGTAAATCAGTAATAAAAAGATACTAACTGTTATAGAAATATGCTCAAGTATATGGTGGCAAAATGCGGCATGGTCAAATCCAGTATATGCTGATTAAAAGAAAAGACAACATGTTGCTGAACATTCTCTATTTTTTTCATTTGAAAATTATTTGAGATAGAAAATGATAGACTTATGGATGAATGGATAGTGATGGAGAAAATAGATACGTAGATGCATTGAACTGCCAATTGCTTTTAAATTTTATTCTGGTTGTTTTTAACAAGTTATCCAATTTATTACAGCTTTTTAGCATTCCTGTTAACCACCTCATTCTAGGCATGGGTAATCTCCCCACTTAAAAAGGAAACTCACCTGGGTGATTTTAATAAAGGCAAGCAGGACAAAGCTCAGAATTAGCGTGGGTAGAACTCAAGATTTTATTATTCTCTTCTTCCCTTCCCCTACACCACTTCCCATTTCTCTGCCCTCTTACTGATTTCCCGGAAAGCACTGTCTGAGTCTAGCCTGCTGTGGACACATCAGTTTGAATGTGACTCGAGCACAGCTTCATAACTCATTAATAAGCAAGTACACATTTAACAGTCAAAACATTTAAAACTAAAATATTTGTTAGATTTCCTCAGATCTAGTGTTTCTCAAACCTTACCCCTCAATGTTTATTAAAAATAAGGGGAATTATTGGTCAAATGCATTTGAGGAAAGCCACATTAATCAAAATCAAGTGAGTTTGTTTTGTTTTTGATGAACTTCTCTGGGCCTTCAATGTGCTAATGAGCTCTCAAGGTGTGAGGTAAGTGTTTTCCTATAACATTTAAATATTGGACACCTAATTGAAAAGATAGAATTCTACTTTATACTATAGTGTTTTAAAAAATATTATTAGCATGTACTCTTACAATGATAACTTGGTCATTATTAATCATCATGACTTTTCTAAAAAAATTACATTTCATCATTAATCTTTCTCTACAGGGATATCAAAAATCCAAGTTCTTCTGTGAATGGAGAAAGTATTGCAGGAACCCTAGTAGATTTTAATATTTATCAAGTCCGTATGATATAGAACAAGAATGCCTAGAGCATTCTTTAAAAAGAATGATCTACAATTCATAACAAGTATCTTTAAAATGTAAAATATCAGCCTTTTGAAAAATGAGGACACTTGTCAAATGCTAATCTTGGAACTACTTAACTGGTGTTTTTGCAACAGCAACTAGTGTTGAGGGGGGATATAAAAGTGACTCATGCAACTTTTAGTAAGTTTCAGTTTATCAAAAATGTGGATATGTACACACGTGCACACCCTTATTCATTAGTAGTTGGTGCAGCTGTGCTTTACGATACCTTTGGATATGTGTTTACAAGATGGAGAGAGTTGACCCTTACTTTACCGACAAATAATTGAAAAGTGGAATTGACCACCATCACTCCTTCTCCTTATTCTTTAAGCATTTTAGCCATTTCAAAAATTGTTGACGGGCAACCCAGGTGGCTCAGTGGTTTAGCGTGGTCTTCAGCCCGGGGTGTGATCCTGGAGACCCAGGATTGAGTCTCACGTCAGGCTCCCTGCATGGAGCCTGCTTCTCCCTCTGCCTGTGTCTCTGCCTCTCTCTCTCTCTCTCTCTCTGTGCATGTCTCTCATGAATAAATAAAATCTTAAAAAAAAAAAAAACATTGGCATAAAAAAATTGACAAATTTGCATAGATTAAACCATTTAGGTTTTGCTTAAAATTAGAACTAAAATTAAAATGAAATGTTGGTTGAACACCAATAAAAAAATAGACTTATTACTTAAAAAAAGAAAAAAATGAAATGAAATTTATTTTACTGTTATTTTTTTCTTTGTATAGCATCTATAGGCCAAACCGTGCTTATGTATTTGATGTTACTTCAGATTATCTAAGTGAGCAATGAGTGCATAAAATATATAATGTATCAAAACAGAAGGTTTGAGGAAGAACAAGCCTGAGTTCCATTGGCTAGGCAGATACCTAACAGGATAAAAACTCTATGAAATAGTGGTCTCCAAAGTTTAAAAAAGACCTAAAACCAAAAATATTGCTATTGTTTTACCTTAATTGGCTTTGGGAGCCCACCTGCAGAAGTGAGGAACCTTCTTCTAGGGAAAACATATACATATTACCTTCACCTTAAGTAGTGTCTGGGTGAATCCACTTTCAGAAACTAAAGCATTTATCTAAGAGCACTTGCCTTTTCCATTATCATAGCAAATAGATAGTCACACTTCCTAGGGTTGGTGTCACAAGAGCGACATTTCCAAAGGTTTGTGATTATTTTTTCCCCTCAAGAGTTTTCACTTCTCTTGGGCTGTTGCCTCTTCTTTAAAATGATCAGCAACAAAAACTTTAAAATAAAAGAGTCTTAGGGCTTGTCGTGGGAGCAGCCAGATAGGGAGACCCCAAGGCATCTGCTGCAAGAAAGAAAAAGGACTTGCACACGGCCAACCTGGTTGAGAGAAGCCCTGGGCTTGGCTCCGTGTTGCTAAAGTCAAGTGAAATGATGGTTAAAGCTCTGCTGTTACACTCACAGAAGCACTACATAGATCTGTTTTAATTGGGGATATTTGTTACTGTCTTGATAGCTGACGAGGCCCACCAACCCATGGTGTAGGTATAGATGGATACTTAATTACCTGGTTGTGATCTAGGTCAACGATATATATGTAATAGCTTCTTGAATGCTAGGTGGCAAAATTTTCTTTTCTTTTCTTTTTTTTTTTTTTTGCAAAATTTTCTTAAAATAAAATACTGTTCTTCAACGAACCAAAATATACTTGAGAATCAAATAAGAGATCAGGAGTATTGTATTAGCTAGTTTCTAATTCCCTTCTACCACCCTCTAAAAATCTGATTATGACAATAAAAAGATGATTCAGGAGAATACACAGGAAATACTCTAGTGAGTTATTTAGCCAAGGGGTTTCAAATCACTGAATTAGAAGAGGTATTTTATTTTTTAATTTATTTTATTAAAAAAATATTTATTTATTTGAGAGAGAGAGAGAGAGAGAGCATGCATATGAGCATGTCCAAACAGGGGGAGGGGCAGAGAGAGAGGGAGAGAAGCACACTCTCTTCTAAGTGAGGAACCTGCCGTGGGGCTACATCTCAGGACCCTGAGAGCATGACCTGGGCTGAGAGCATGACCTGAGCTGAAATCAAGAGTTGGTACTTAACAGACCCAGCCATCCAGGCGCCCTAGAGAAGGTATTTTAATACCTCCCTGCTATAGCACATGGCATATACTTAATTCATAACATTTTTTAAGATTTTATTTATTTATTCATGAGAGACACACACAGAGAGAGGCAGAGACACAGGCAGAGGGAGAAGGCAGGCTCCATTCAGGGAGCCCGATGCAGGACTCGATCCCAGGACCCCAGGATCATGACCTGAGCTGAAGGCAGATGCTCAACCACTGAGCCACTAAGGTGCCCTCAATAACATTTTAGAAATAAATCTAAATAGTATAAATCTCAACAGCATTTTATAGTGTTCTTCATGTGACATATTACATTTTAGAAACTTGCTACCTAGAGGGTATATACATTTATATCATATATACTTATACACACTTTTGAAAAATAGTACTACACATGTTATAAATTAACTTATTCTATAGATAACTCTTTTGCTTTAGCATTTCTGTATTCTAGAACTACTTGTAATAATCCCAGTCTCCCTAGAAAGCCGAAGACCCACAGCTTTAGAATATGGTTGATTCTCAAAGAATAGGATATGTCCTTTGCACAGGGGTGGGTATAGAGTTTGAAAAAGTGCACAGATGTTTTCATAGCAAAGCAATTTTGGTTGGTGAGAGTCTGAGGAACAGAGAGTGAAAAAAGATTCCATTCAAGTTCTTCAGAAAGGAGAGTGTTGAGACCCAGCAGAACATATAAGAGATGCAGGGGTCCCAGGTTAAGAGTTCAGAAGTGGATCTGATTACAGGAAGGCCACGGTGCACAAGCAAACTGCACAAATCTGCATCAGAAGGCAGAGGAGACAGAGAAGTATAAACAGTAAAACATACAGACCAGCAGTGGCATCTGGAACCCGACCAGCGAGAGATTCTGATAGGGCTTTCCCTTGGAATAGCATTCCTCCCACATCTACCTTCTTCACCTGGTGGTCACTAATTTCCAAAGATGGGATATTTTCAAAACTGATTTCGCCGAGCTCAAGTTTCTGAAATTTGTGATCTGAAAACAAGTTTTTTTTTCAAAAATAAAAGTATCTTTTAATATATAATACAAGGATTTCTCAAAGAACTGTACCCATCCATTTGTCTCCATTGGTTCTGATTTTTCAAAGGACAGTATCTCCTTGAATAGATTTATTGGCCTAATCTCTTCTTTTTAGAAATGATGAAATTGAGGCTCTGAGATTTATTTATTTTCCCAAGGACCTAGACCACATAAACTAGCACCCGAAGTAGAGTTTATAGCTTTTTTTTTTTTTTTAAAGATTTTATCTATTTATTTGAGAGATAGAGACAGGGAGAGAGAGAGAGGTTGAGCAGGGAGGAGAGGCAGAGGGAGAAGCAGACTCCCAGATGGGCAGGAAGGCGGGCACCACAGATCCCAGGACCCTGAAATCAAGACCTGGGCCAAAGGCAGAAGCTTAACTAACTGAGCCACCCAGGTGCCCCCTGCGTAGAGTTTCTAGGAAAAGCAAGAACACAACAGTCCAAAAGGTCACGGTATATTTATTCAGGAGATTGTACTGAATTTTCAGCATTTCCACATGGTAGACTCACTATCAAAGTTCCATTGACGTTGATGGCGAGATGTCTAGTGTGAGGATATTCAACTAGATGACTTAACATGTCGATTTTATATCAAAGTTAAGATCTTCACAAGGTAGAAGGTTATTTTTAGGTTGATTATATTGATTTTCTCTGTTGTTTAGAATGCCCTTGGTTTTGTTTTCATCATAAACACGTAGCCAGGAATTCTTGTTATGAGAAAGTAATTATATTTCTTGTAAACTGTTTTCTTCCCACCTTTTATTTTTAAATCCTGTCTCCGTTTTCCCTTCCGCTTTTTTTTTTTTTTTTTAATTTCTTCTCCGGCTTTTATATTGCTGTATCTTTGCTTCTGATCTAACAATCACGCTAGCAGTAAAGAAAACATCCAGGTCCTTTCAATCAAATATGTTTTTATGATATACAACTGCAGATTATAAGAAGCAAGGAGAAATCAGCCTTTCTTTTAAAAAAAAAAGCACTGTGGAAATATCAAATCTATAGTCCTTTTTTATTGTTTTATAGCCCTTTTAAATATATGTATATTTATATAAATAAAATATTCTTCAATGGCATTAAAAAAAATTCACATGTTCTATTTATTTAGCTTAGAGGTGCCTGACTGGCTTAGATGGTAGAGCATTTGACTTTTGATCTCAGGATTGTGAGTTCAAGCCCAGTGCTGGTGATGGAGCCTACATGAGGGAGAAAAAAAAAAAAATGAAAATAGGCTTAGAATTCAGAATTGAATGAATTGGAACAAAGAAATGCCAGGTAAAAGTTATATATGTACTTCTGGTATATAGTAATGGAAAATCTAATGCTCATTCCTTCTGCTCAAATCCTTAAATTTATATCCCGTATGAAAAATTCTTTAGCATTGAAATGTCAATATATCATCCTAAAAAACAATGCAAACAACTACATATTTCTTGCTGTGGGGTAGGACTTAATTTTTAGATGTTTCTGAAACAATTCAAGTGCAAGCGAAACCCATAAAAAATCATATTTAAGTAGGTTTTGTTTGAGCCAAATGATACCGGTGACTAGTCAGTGTTACAGGGTCCTCTCTGGGGGGACCTCAGCTATCCGCAGGGCTTAGGTCCCACCTTTATGCTGGTGACCCTCCCAATTTATATCACCAGCTTTGATGTCTCCTTTCCTTTGATGTTCCAAAACCATATTTCCAGCTGCAAGCTGCATATCACCACCTGGATATTCCACAAGATTGTCAAATTCAAGATGCCCCCAAATGACTTCATTCCTTTTGTCTCCCTGTTCCCTTCCCTCTCTCCCATTTCAGGCAGGATGCTTTCATTTGCAACTAACAAAAAACTCAGTTCAACTGGCTGTTTAAACAATAAAGGAGCTACATTGGCTCAGAAGCAGTTAGGACTATAGACCTGGTAAAAGCTGATTTGGCTGTGTTTCTTTAGGATTTTTTGGCTCTATGGTTCTCTGAGAGTCAGCTTTGTTCCCCAATTGGCTTCTTTGAAAGTTACACAATCGTTTCAGTGGGCCTGGGCTTCATTTCTTCATTCACACTGTTCAAAAAGAGAGAAAGCAGCTCTTCAGAGAGCTCTTTCTAGAGAGTGAGAGACCTTTCTCAGAAGCCCCGAGGGTAAAAAACCCTCCCAGGAAAGGCAGCCTGACTGGCTTCAGCCAGTTTTCCCAACCTGTCACCGAGACAAGTTCTTAGAAGAGTCAGGACTCACACCCAGAACTTAAGGCGAGCAGTCCCTGCCAATCACATGACTGCCAGGGAAGGACTTGTGATACATCAGATGTTGGGAAGATAACCATGACGTGGACTCTTCCATATAGCCCCCTAAAATATATTCTGTCTCAGGGGTTGTCTGATTATAAAACCGGAAACGTTGAATTAGCATAAAAGTTTGTTGAAAAGAATACAGAATGATCTCAAGGAACTCAGTTTGGGGCAATACAGTGTGGCCTCCGAAGCTTGATAGTTGATCAACTCTGTCTCTCCATTGCTTCGGAGTTGTCTCAGCTCAGCTACACACTGCATTGTTTGGTTCCCCTGCTACTCCCAGGAGACTTGCCTTTCTGGGTTTTTTTAACAGAGAATACATAATTTTAAAAAGCTGCCAGCCCATAGTTTAAAAGGCCTTATGTCTCCTGTGCCTGTAACTATGACCAGGGACACTTTTGACATCTCAGTCCCAAATTTGTAGAAGGAAGAAAGTGATTGGCCATCCATGTCCAGTGGGGTACACGCTTTAGTTGTTTGTGGGAGATAACGGGATGTCATGTGATAGGTGAGTTCCCCTTCAGAGATGAGAAAGGGATATGACATATTTGTGTATTATAGGAGTATATATTTTAGTTTTTAGAAAACGGAACCACCTGCTTTTCAAGCTGGAAACCTGGAAATCATGTTTTATTCATATCAATCCTTATGGTTTTACCTCTTCTTGAGGCAGATGGTGTAATAGCTACTGTTAAATGTACTAGGTCTTAAGCAGTGTGTGTGTGTGTGTGTGTGTGTGTGTGTGTGTGTATAATTTCATTCTCTCTACAAAGTCATGAGAAATGCACTATCATGTCCATTTTTAGGAGCCCAAATTGGGCCCATTGAGGTTTAATAGAGTTGACAAATGGCAGGCTTGATGTTGGATCCCAGATCGGTCTGATTCCAAAGCCCCCACTTTTTCAGTGTTGGTGTCATCTGTTCACGGGCCTTAGAACCAGGCAGATCTGAGTTTGAATCTTGGCTCTGCCACGTTCTGGTCATGTGTTCCTTATTGACCTCTGCGAACCTCAGTTTCAATTTTCATGAAAATCTGAGGTTGGGGCAGCCCAGGTGGCTCAGCGGTTTAGCGCTGCCTTCAGCCTAGGGCCCGATCCTGGCGACCCGGGATCAAGTCCCATGTCGGGCTCCCTGCATGGAGCCTGCTTCTCCCTCTGCCTGTATCTCTGCCTCGCTCTCTCTCTCTCTCTCTTACTCTCTGTGTCTCTCATGAATAAATAAATAAATCTTATAAAAAAAAAGAAAATCTGAGGTTGACAGGGTACCCTTGAAAACTCTTAAAATAAAAACCAAAAATAACTAGCCATATGAGTGGCCAATAATAGGCTATCAACAAATATCAGTCCTTTCTATTCGATTTAATTAGTAGGCTAATATTTTGGGGAAATGTGTTGAAATTAAAATGAGAAAAAGCATAGGTCTCAATTGGGTAATTGCTACTTAGCAGTTTTTTTTGACCATAAGCAAGTTACCTAACTTATAGGAGTCTCAATTTTTTTTTCACTTCTTAAAACAAAGCAATACTCATTTCATTTAAGATGGTTCAAAGTATTAAATGGAGTAATATATGGAAAGTTTGTGCCCAATGTAATTTTAGTGGAGAGCTGGGATTGTGGTATTTGCATGTAGTAAACACATGGTAAAATATTAAATGAGTAGACGTAAAAGATGGATACTTTTTATGGGTATATGCTGAGGGGCCTCAAAATAGCAGATTTTTAAAATAAACCTCTGCTTTTTACTCATTTTATTTTGTTAAACATAAGAATATGTTTTCTTGATTGGGCTATTTTGATGATCCAGACACTAGGTTAGGTGATTTGCATTTGTATCTTTGTAAAAACCTTGCAAAAATAGACACCATTACTATCTTTTTAGAGATGTAGAAACCAAGACTCCCAGAGAATATGTAACTTATTCAAGGATATAAAGCTCAGTGGCAAAGTAATACTTTCTTTGAACACTGCTGCAGCTCAAACTATGCTTCATATTTCAAAATGAATCAGTAATACTTTCGACAGTATAGGGAAGAGAGCCTATGAATTTGTAAATTCATCATATCACTATACCTTGCACTATTAGTGTAGAGATTTTATTTTGTTTTGTTTTGTTTATTTTGTGTGTGGAGGAGGGACAGCAGGGGATTGATTTTAGGAAGGACATGTTTTCATCTCCGTCCACCATAAGTAGAGGACAAGTAGGTAATAAATTGACTTTACAACCATGCCTCAGTGTCCTAATATGCAAATGACAATATTAACTATCAGTCATAAAATAGCAGCTTCTAAAATACCCTACTACATCAGAAGTTGGAATGAGAACTGACTTAAGATGTAAAGAACCAGTGAAAGCAACATACATACCTTAGAAAACTCGGGGCTGTTAGCTTCCCAAAGAGGAAATTTAGTTGCTGTGATCATTTTCTCATTAGATGATCTTGCCATATTTGTTGAAAAAAAAAAAAAAAAAAGATATAGCATCAATGATGAAATTAGGAGAGACCATGAAAGGTGAACAAGTTAAGCATCCTGCTTACTGAGGTCTAAACAAATTTGAAAAAGTATATTCAGGATATACAGAATTGGGAGGAAAATACTAGTAAGAAAGTTAAATATTTGAAATAGGAAATATCTGACTGGTCTGTTTGGTAGGTTCCATGTAGTACATTGATGTCTCTTGGATATGTCTAGGTCTAGAAAAAAAAAATTTTTGACATATTTAAACTGCAAAGGATGGTCTTCCTGAAACTTTAAGCCATGAATGTGGTTTTTGGATATCCATTGGCTTGTGAAAAACTTTAAAAAGCTAGATTAGAAAGTTATTATTGCATTAAGTTTTATTAAATTGTCTTGGGAAGTGAAACAGAATAAGTAATGTTGGTGACAATAATCCAGATTTCGAAAGAGGTAGTACTGTATTAATTTGTATAGAGAGAATATCCAGATTAGATGGTTGTTGATCATATTTACTTAATATAATTGGTACGTTGATGAATTCCTCTGACTTTGGAATATACTTTGACTTTATGCCTTTTTATTTAATGGAATACTCCACATGTGGGTTTTAAGAAAAATCTAGAACTGGGCATAAAACATTAACATTTTCTTTTTCTCCCTCATCTGAAACTAGACATTTGAGGAAGCAGAAAAAGCATGTTCCAGCTGTAATGTGGGGAAGGTTCTAATTTGCCAATCCCAAGGAAAATTAAGAAGTGTGAGGAAATCTACATCACACACAAAATGCAAGCTTCAAAGGATAGGGCAAAGGCTTGTTCCAGCTTGCTTCCCAAATAACCATTAACTAAAGCCTTAGGGTCTAACATTGAAATTTGTAGATACAACAGTATATGGATAAGATAGATATAAATGAATCCATTTTTCTTCCATTTATCTCCATTCATATTTTTCAAATAATTCTCTAGTCAGAAATTTTGACTTGAGAAATTCAAGGTGTATCTTGTGCATTTTTTAACTTCATATTTTATATCTGAAAAGATTTTCATTTCATACACAAATTTTTATTGAGCACCGGTTACATAATAGGCACTCCTCCGAGTACCAGGGCTAATGTGGTGAGCAAGACAGTCAGGTGTTAGCCCTAAAGGAGCTTATATTCCTCTGTTCATGGGGACAATAAACCACACTGATGCTGACTTCATAGTTCAAGTACAAATTCATTTGGGTTATAGAGGTTCACAATAGATAAGATCAGACAGGAAAATTAGTAGTTCATTTTTTTTTTATTTCTACTAAGGATAATAGTTTGCTAATTAGATTGGATAAATATTCATAATTGTCCTGCATCCCCAGGAGACAAACAGAAAATGGAAAATCACTAAAAAAATTCAACCTCAGACACAGGTTGGAACCTACTTCGCTGTTGCTATCAAAGAGATCCCCAACTGAGAACTTCAGAGGTCCTCAAGGAAGTGTTCTATTCCAAGGCTAGAGCCCTGAGTCCCAGTTAGTAAGGAGGTCTTGATAGGATCTTGGTGAACCGCCAACATTATCAAGTGGTAACTCTTCAAAAAACTACCAGAAAAATATGCTTTTGGTCAAGCAAAACTATGCTCATTTGATTTCTACCCTAAGGCTGAGCCCTATCTTGACAGTCATTAACAGCCTTCAAAATGGGAAATTGGATCAGAATATTTATAGGGTGATAGGACCGGACTGGGTGATTTGAAGGTAGGTCTTACAACATGGTTTTGCAACAGTGTTCGGCATTGTAAGGAATTTATGGCAGGATTACTTGGAACTGGAAGGCACGATGAAGCTAGGAACTTAAAACAAAACTTGATAACCAAGCTGTTTACGTTTCACTTATATCTTCAATGAACAGGTGTTTCCTCAAGTAAACAGTGAGGTTATTTCGCAAACTCTCAAAAGAAAAATGTGCAGTTCACTATGGGATCACGTAGCACAGGGACAGGGAAGTAAGTTTGATTCCAGAATTATTTTTTTTATTTTTATTAAATAATTTTTATTATTTTCCGATTAGTAAAGTTGAACACTGTAGCAGGTTCACTGACTGACTTACTTCTTTTATTTTTATTTTTTTTTGACTGATTCACTTTTTTTTTAAGAAAATAATTTTTTATTGGTGTTCAATTTACCAACATACAGAATAACACCCAGTGCTCATCCCGTCAAGTGTCCCCCTCAGAGCCCGTCACCCAGTCACCCCCACTCCCCGCCCTCCTCCCCTTCCACCACCCCTAGTTCGTTTCCCAGAGTTAGGAGTCTTTATGTTCTATCTCCCTTTCTGATATTTCCTACCCATTTCTTCCCCCTTCCCTTATATTCCCTTTCACTATTATTTATATTCCCCAAATGAATGAGAACATACACTGTTTGTCCTTCTCCGATTGACTTACTTCACTCAGCGATTCCAGAATTATTTAATCTAGGGATAGGAACATCTGCCTGTTCTCTGTGATGTTTAACAGAGGGATAGAAAATCACTTCGATTTCAGACAGTGAAGGGATATGTTAATGTAACACCAGTTACATTACTAGGTGCTAGGAAAACACTAATACGGTAGTCCAGAGAATAGAGGGTAGGGAGGACTATTTTAGTATCACCAAGCAAGGCCTTTTTCAGAAAAGGGGTGTTGGAAGCAGAAATCAGAATGAAGTGAGCACATGGTCCTTGTGGATTTGTCTTGAGGAAGAGAAATCAAAGTGCAAGGGCCCTGAAGTGGGAGCATGTGGGAGAAACAAGGAGGCCAGGGAGCCTGCAGCAGAGTGCTCAATGCCCGGAGTGGCAAACCATGGCAGGGAGCACAGGGCACAGATCATGTAAGGCCTTAGAGGCCATGGCAGAGAGTTTGGATCTTATTCTAAGTGGGATGAGAAGTCACTGTAGGGTTTGAAACTGTTGACTGACATGGTTTGATTGACATTTGCTCTTAAAGATTGCTCTGGCTCAGTAGACATACGAGGCTCTGGGAGGGGCAGCAGCAAGGAGGCCACTGCAGTAGGAATGGGAGCACCAGAGCTCATTTGAACTACTGGGCTGGGAGGTACATTTAGGAAGCGGAGTTGGCAGGCGCTGCTGACAAATGTGATAGGAAACATAGAGAAGGAGGAGGCCAGGGTTCCTTTGGATGGAGCAACATTTAATAGCAAGGGCATCTGTTGAAGCTATGATGAGAGATAACGCAGGCTTCGGTCCTCCCGTGGCCAGTGCTTTGATAAGGCAGATAAAACACAAACGTGGTGACTGTAACCCAGCATGTGGTTTACCTGAAGGGGACAACAGCCGAGGGGTAGCTGGTGCGACAAGTTCTAAGGTGCTGAGATCCAGTGAGCATTGCCTCCAGCTGGAGGGGTAAGGGGAGGCTTCCCAGGTGTCGTTGGGCAGAAAGTGATTGTTTTCAGCGCCTACAAGGAAGAGTGCACAGGCCTAGACACTGATGATTCAGGCACAGATCTTTCTGGCTCTGACGTCATTCTGGTGTAGGGTGCAATGTGATGAGAAGTCTAATTGAAGAATAAATGTGCAGAGGAAGGTATCATTAATGCTGGCTGAGGGGATGGTATCTTACTAGAGTTTTAAAAGGCATATCAGTGAGTCATAGATGGAAATCGACAGAATTAAATGGTCATAGGGTGATTTTAATGCCTCTAAAATCAGAAAAGGAAAAGCCTATATTGTGCTCCCAGAGATCACTAGCTCTCTGGATTGTCAAGCCATCGGGCAAAATCAAGCTCTCCTTTTGAATTAACACAACATTGTTGTTGTTTTTTTTAATTTATTATATTTTATTTATAATATAGTCGAGAATGGCTATTTGATACTCCGTACATGAAATTGGGGGAGATTATTTTTGGAAATTTTTTTTTTCTTGTCTCTTGTCTTTTTCTTTGGTCATGCAGTTCTCTGATGTGATTCTTAAGCCCATTCCCATTGCTCCTTAATGATACTCACGTCACCTCTTCTGTTAAGATTTGAAAAGCCAAAATAGAAAACTTAAGTAAAGTTGGTTGGGGTATTCAGTTAATACAACGATTGTGTTATTTTTCTTTAACTGACATTACAATTTATTCCTAATAGCTTTGTGCACTACCCTGGTTGTTAAATCTATCCTTAAAATTATTTTTAGCATTGTAAACATTCGATGTTTTTCTGCCATTTCCTTCTGTGAATCTAATTATGCATTTGTACTTAAGGAATTTAGTTGTATTCAGTATGACCAGTTATCCTATATGTCATCATATTAGTGAATTCTTAGATCTCCAGTGGCAATACAGTTTTTTGCAGAGAATCAGAAAATATGAATTTGAGTCCACTAGCCACAAGAGAAAGCATATTCGAATCCTCACTTTTCTTATTATAAACTCATCTTCATGATTAGAGCTAATAATCTGTTCATATATTTATCGAATACCTACCATATGTTAAGTGTAAACAATGCAGAGACAGTCTTCAAAGCACTTCAGTCCTCAAGACTTAATAGTTTGTGAGTTATAACCCTCCGAAGATAATAAACATGAGAGATCTGAAAGATGAGATGTGCTAAATAAGCTATTACCGGTATTTTTTTTTTATTAATATAGGAAAACTAATTGGTTCTTTAGCATTTTTGAGCCTTTATTTATTTTATTATTATTTTTGAGCCTTTAAATAATTGGAATGTACTTTAAAGAAATTTATTCATTACTATTTCCCTATCAATCTTCCTTTTGTCCCTTACCATCTTTTAAGAGGTACCATTATTTCCTCTAGGAAACATTGTTGAATACAATGTAATATTGATAAAGAGCTTTGTGAAGCTCTAATTGTATCTGAAATTCTGAATCACATGGATTTTTTTTCCATGAAAACAATTATGGATCAGGTCTTTAATTTTACTTTTGTTAATAACAGTTATAACAGCAGACATTTGGGGGGTAAAGTTTTTTATCGATAAGCATTATAAAATATTTTATTATTATGCATTTTAATCTTTAAATTAGACCTAGGAAATAAGTACTGCTATTAACCCCATGTAGTGATTAGCTAAGGTAGAGATACTTTAAGTTTTCTACCCAAGGTGACAAAGTTGGCAAACAATAGAGGCAGTTTTAACTGGAAAAGCCACTGAAGAACACCCCGAAATGATCTAATGAAATGTATAATTGAACCCTTTGCCAATAAGCAAATATAATGCTCTTTGAATGGAAAATACCATTATATACATTTCGTATGACAAATGAGACCAGGACATTTTTATCACATTTCCAGTAGCTATTGAAGTTTTAGTTACCTTTTTTTTTTTGAATGAAAATTTCACTTTACAGTTTGGGGTTTTCTGAGGTAAATGACTGAAATGACTGTTTTAGCCTCTAAAAAATTACGTGGCAAAACTTGGAGTATAGCTTTCTTGTTGATGGAGTATAGCTATCTTTTCTTTCCATTTTAGATAATATTTATTTTACACAGCTAATATGTCTAATTTGAAAGTTTTATGGTTGAACACATTTGATTTTTATTAAGTCTTTGACTAATGATTAATGCAGCTCTCTGTTTCATCTAAATATATCCCACCACTTCCTCACCTCCCACTTCCATAATGGTACGGATTTCTCTTTTGATTATTCTTTGTCTTCAGTCTTCCTCCTAAATGGTGCTTATTATTCCAGTTGGATTCATCGGCAATAGTTAGTGGTGTAAATTCATGAAGTAATCAATTTTCCTGGTAGCCACGGCACCCCGTTTCTTGCTGTATGTCCCCCAGCTCTAAGGCCTAGAGCAGTGGCTTTTAAGTGGAGGACAATACCAGCTTTAAGGAGGTTAATTAAGGCATAAGGGGATGGGTGTTTTTAAGTCTATCTATAGGGTTCATTTTCTTTCCCCCTAGAGATTCTGAATAGTGTTTCCTCTGCTTGCATAGTGAGTCCTTGTTACTAATGAATATATTGGAGTCTGGGGTGTCTGGGGGGCTCATCAGTTGGGTGCCTTCCTCTGGCTCAGGTCTTAATCTTTGGGCTCCCTGCACAGTGGGGGAGGCTGCTTCTCCCTCTCCCTTTGCCACCCCCAACCACCACTCTGCTTGCTCTCTCCCTCTCTCTCAAATAAGTAAATAAATAAAATCTTTAAAACAGATACAGATACAGATATAGACTTAGATATAGACATAGACAAAGATATAGATATGAGTCTAAAATTCATTGAAAACCACTGGTCTAGACTCAAGGTACACTGACATTTGTGATTCCAGAAAATCCACTCAGACTGCTCTAAGCTGTTTCTATAAGAGCAGTTTCTCACTTTGACAGAATAATTCCAAGTAATTGCGGAATTTTGGAGATTACTGTTTCATTTTAATCTGGGCCCATTGGGCCTGGTCTCTTACTCATATTGCATGTTAGAGACTGAGCCATACTCTGAACCATGAAGATAAGGTCTCCTTTTAGGCAATTTTAAATAAATATTTAATAATAAATTATTTTCTTTATTTAATTGTTAATAGTAGAAGCAATAATAATGGAGCTACCGAGCTTATAATAAAACATTTTATAGTGCTGAAAATATTTTGTGCGTTTTGTAACTTTGGATATTTTCTCATTAAATTGCATCTTATTTTGTTTTTTTTTTTTAACTTTCTTTTTTTTTTTTTTTTAAGATTTTATTTATTTATTCATGAGAGAGAAAGAGAGACACAGGTAGAGGGAGAAGCAGGCTCCATGCAGGGACCCCGACGTGGGACTGGATCCCGGGTCTCCAGGATCAGGCCCCGGACTGAAGGCGGCGCTAGACCACTGAGCCACTCGGGCTGCCCGGTGTTATTATTTACATGTAATATCACCTACAGGGTTTTAAATCCTAAGTTTTCTTTTGCTTCTATCATGTTGTGAGCTTTCTTTGAAGGGGAGATCATCAGAAAACCATTGACATTTTGGGTAGAGTGAGAAAACATGTTATCAACATCATCTTTTAAAATATTTGGAAAACTCTGGAACACATAATAGAACTTTTAGTATAACTCTAGTCTGAGGCAACTGGTTCAACTGCACTGGACCCCCCCACTCCAGCCCCCGTATGTGAAAATGCAAATAAAAATTGGCTTTCAGAGAAAGGAGAAATTGAAAAAAAGGAGCATCATTTTTCTACCTTAAGATGCATGGCAGTGTGTGGATTCTAAGACATATATTAGCTTCATTACATATGACCAAACATAAAGGCAAATATTGTATATAGTGCCTGTAGGTTCTGTAAAAGACGAGGAATGTAGCAAAGTTTTTGGCTTTTTCTTTTTAAACTGATAAAACAAAGGTATTTTAAGACTATTGATTGATACTTTAATTCCTTATTACAGGGAAAGTGTGATGATAGGCCCTATACTGGGGACAGTGTAGAAAGGACCTTAGTAGTGCTCTTACTTTGGCTGGGCGGAGTGAGTTGCTGTGACCTCAAGCATATTTGGAAAACAAAACAAAACAAAACAAAACAATGAGGGCAAAGAAGCAGAAATATCTAGTTGTGCAGTGGTTATTCACTTGGTATTTGTGGAGTGGGAGCTTCATCTAAGGCAGCAAATACAGAAACTTTCTTCTGGGAAGGAACCTCTCTGTATCTGCCATTCTAGGGGAGCTCACACATTGCTAACGCGTTTGATTGGTGCCACCTTCTTTGAATGAAACACCGGCACCAGATCAGGTCAACGCTAACACATGTGAAGGCAGAGGAAAGATAATATTAAAGAATGACAGGCCACTTTAAAAATAGATTTTTCTGTGAAGTTTTTCCTTGGGATAATTAGGAATTGGACCGAAGAGACATTTTCGATACAGAATCAATTTTGAGATGGTTATGTGTGTGCGTGTGTGTCCTTGCCACCAAGCTAATGGTGCATATGGGGAGGTGGTGGTGAATTTGGCTTAGCTGCAGGCAATACTTGAACATTTCATTATATCTGAGCCAGGGAACCCTGGAGAAATAATAATGAGACCCCTGAGCTGGGGAGGGGACGGACACTTGAGAAGTTGACTGAACTTGAAACAAAGGGCAGCGAGGTGGGCACTTGATGGGATGAGCACTGGGTGTTATTCTATATGTTGGCAAATTGAACACAAATAAAAAATAAATTTATTAAAAAGAAAAAAAAAAGGGCAGCGAGGCCCCAGCAACATTGGCTTTCCCAGGAACGTCAACAATGGAGCCCGAGGAAGACTTATTAGCTTAAGCAGGAGTCAACACAACTGAAATACAGTGTCTCTGTCATCTCCCGGTCAGATGCTTTATTTTTGGTCAAATGGAGATAGAAAAGAAGCATTTAGTGATGGAACTTCGGGCTTTACACTTTTAACTTGAAATTGTTAAAGTCTTTAAATTTTACCCCCCTCCATTAAATTAAGGGTCTCATTAAAATTAGAATGTGTCATCCCCTCTTACAGTGTGAATTATTCTCTGCCGTACAGCTTTCCATGTGACAAAATCTATACAGGAGGGAGATCTGGAAATCACCTAGTACAACAATTCTGTTTTGCGGTAAACACGGAGTGTTTGTGGCCATATCTCATGACACTAGAGTTTTATTTTCCATCATTTGTTGGCCTATAGCTATGTTATGCATAAATCAGCAAATTTATGAAATTATGTAAAACTATATATATGTTCAGCATATATATGTGGCAGTAACTGTTTATGACCAACCTTATAAGACAAAAGCAAGCATGAGAATGTTAAGAAAATGTTTGTGAGACCACGAAGTGCATTGGAAATGCAATGCGGTAAAGTGTTGCTATTCCTTTATCTGAAGTTCCTAAAAGAACACTATACTCACTAATACATGATTTCCTCCCGTTTGCTCTTTTCTCCTCTTTCAATAAGGCCTCTAGTGAAAAAGAAAATAGAGTATTAAATTTTACATGCAAATTTTCAGTAGTTTGCAAATGACTAGAGGCAATTCTGTCTATTAAATTACTTTATTCCCACCACTGGTATTTTAAAATGTTGAACATTCAGTTTATGTTGAAATATACAGCTATACTTTCATATTACTGAGATTTACCATATTAGGTGCTTGTCAAAATCTGCATGTTTCTTTTTTATAAGTTGTTAGAGAAATGTTCTATTAATACGAGTGTTCTTGCTGCACAGCCTTGTAGTGCTATGCTGGCAGCTGAATGTTTAATAAAAGTATAACAGGATGTGAAACATGCATTATACAATATATTAAAATTTCCCCTTTGCTTATGTTGCATTTTTGTGCCATTTTATTGATTTAGAGACCTACACTGATGAACATAATGACTTGCAACATTTTTTGCAGGTGGGGATTCCAGTGTGTACCTGTGGTGTGTCAGAAAGTCCCGGAATTAATTGCATAATTCAGTGGGGGAATAAAGTTCAATATAATCTCACTTTCATTTTAAGTGGGTGCACTTTAAGAGATGCTACTGGTGATAGGTTGGGTATTATATATTTCATCAATATCTAAAAATGTTATGGTCTGTATCAAATGCCACCAAATTAAATCTACCTTTAAAGATTTAGACTTTCCTTTTACTTTATTTTCTTGTCTCTCAAAGCACTCACTATACAGAAAGAAGTTATAGGCATCTTGTTAAATATCCATATATATATTTTTGCTGATAGTTCAGTTTGTATTTGGTAAGTATATCAAGGCCCCAAGAAGTAAACACAAATGACTTGGGTCTTATATCTAAATCATTATATATATTTTAAATGTATCAGATGCTGAATAAATATGCTTACAAGCTAAGAACGGTCTATAAATTCGAGATATCTCCTGGCCGACTGCATACTGGTTCAAGCTTTTCAAGCTTCTAAAATGAATAAATTATTATGTAATACCTGAGCATTTGAGGACTTGGAATTTCCGAGTGGTCCTGTATTATCTTGGACTCTAAGCCTAATGATTAAAATTAGGATAATTTAGGGTTAGAAAATTCAAAAAGAGCAAGTCATAAGGGATGAGAATATCTTAAATTTCCCTAAAAAAGTTCTTCCCAAATGTTTATGGAATCCTTTTAGTTTTTCCCAGTTAAGTCCAAATCCCTGTACCTGTCCTTGAATTAAGTTGTGTCTTCTCTATAAAATCTTCCCAAACAGCTACATCCCACATGAATCTTTTCTTTCCATGTATAGCTCTTGTACTTAACATCGTACTAAATAGTTTATTTCTTAATTATATGTTGCTTCGGGTTTTGTAAATGTTTGACATTGTGAAATTTTATTGGCTTCAGAAAGCACAACCCTAAACTGCGATTCATCTCTTTGGGAATCCTATGCATTTCAATAACAGGACTTATTCCCAAGTAGCAATGGTAGCCGGGCATTGTAGCCTCAAAATTAGGCTCATGGTATGATCATTTAAAGCTTTACACAAAAATCCCCTTTATACATAGCTAACTTTTCTTTGAAAGCATATTTCTGTTTAAAAAAGACATAGGTTGGGATGCCTGGATGGCTCAGCAGTTGAGCGCCTGCCTTCTCACGGCTCAGGGCGTGATCCTGGAGACCCGGGTTCAAGTCCCACATCAGGCTCCCTGCAGGGAGGCCTCCTTCTCCCTCTGCCTGTGTCTCTGCCTCTCTCTCTCTGTTTTTCTCATTAATAAATAAAGAAAACCTTTAAAAACAACAAAAAAGGCTCTGTCTGGAGCCCTAAAAATTAGACTGAACAAAAGATAGATTAATAAAAGAAAAATAGAGTTTATGAACATGCACGTTGCATGAGAAAACTCATGATGAATAACTGAAAGGGGTGGTTAGCACTTGGGCGTACGTATCCAGCATCTTTACAAGGGACAGCAAGTGTATAGAAAAGAGATGAGACAAAGGAATTTAGGGGCGGCAAACTGAGAAGGGAAATAAGTGGGGGAAAATAATGGGAGGTAAGCTTGTAGAGGGGTTGCTCTATGGATTCCTCTGGTGCCACCTGTCTCGGGGCTGATGGGAGACATCGTCCTGCCCCTCCCAATAGACAGAAAGAGGACAGTGGGTTTTCCTGGTGTCTCCTTCCTCTCAGTTGCCTTCAGCTCAAAACAGTTCTCAGGTCAACGTAGCCTATTTTGAAGCTGCACATTCTGAGCCTCCTCATATTCATTCAGGAAGTATCTAAGCATCTTCTATGTACCAGTGACACCATGTAAGCATCTGGACTTTTACGGAGTATGCATCCTAGTGCAGCAGCCCACTAACGCACAAATCCATAAAGAAAACTCTCAGACAACAATGAGCACTGTGCAGAAAATTAAAGCAAGGGAACAAGATAGGGGCTGACTGACTGAGGACTTCGTATTGCATAATCAAGTAAGTCTTCCAGGAGGAGAGAACATTTAAATTAAGACTGGAGGAGGGGAGAGCTGGCCAAGCCATGACTAGAGGGCATGGGCTCCAAATGGTGAAACAAAGTCCGGAGTGTGGGGATGTTGGTGGGTGAGGGAGAGCGGGATACAAGGGAGGAAGCAGCCAGGGCCCAGATCAGGTTGGGCTTTGCAAGCCAGAGTCAGTGTTTGGGTTTTATGTGAGGACGACAGGAAGCTCTTGGAAAGTTTAAACTGGGAGGGAGGATCTTGCCGGTAGGTTTTGCAATTTTAAAGATTAGTCTAGCAATACTTTCTCAAAAGCATTTTCAGCCCACTAAGCTTTATGATCCTTATGTTTAATGACTGTGAGCATTATGGTTTAGGAGAATTTAGGTCATCTCTAATATTCTCCTTATATAATTTGTCCCCAAAATATAGTACATTATAATATAATAACGTGGTAAATATTTTTGTGTAGCTAGTTGTCCTATTCTGTTAGATGGGTCACACAGGATAGACTCTCAGCCATACTGTCAGTGGGTCAAAAAAAGATCTTTTTTCAAGTATGTGCTACATCCTGAATGACTTTCTAAATGGCTGGTACACTTTTATCTTCTTTGGTGACACAGAATAATATAATTTATTGTAGACTTGCCAACTTTTGAGATAATTTTAAAAATCCTGTTAATTGGGATGCCTGGTGGCTCAGCGGTTGAGCCTTTGGCCCAGGGTGTGACTCTGGGGTCCCAGGATCGAGTCTACATCAGGCTCCCTGCAGGGAGCCTGCTTCTCCCTCTGTCTATGTCTCTGCGTCTCTCTCTCTCTCTCTCTGTGTGTCTCTCATGAATAAATAAATAAAACCTTAAAAAATAAAAAAATAAAAATCCTGTTAATTCAATAAACAAAAACCCAAAATGATTGCACATATTCCATATTTAACGTAAGAGAAAATAATACTCAATAAAGTAGTGAGCACCTCTATATAAAATGTGAGTTAGGTTAAATATGTGTGATTTATCTATTATCAGCTTTTACTTACTTTATTCTAGCTCTGCTGTCCTTGTCTAATTGGAAAACACAATTATTCTTGGTGATGCACATCTAAGAAAGCCTCTTGGAGGTTTTCCTCGGAGCCTCAGAAGCCATACAATCCGGCATAAAACCAGATACTGTAGGAGTAGGAACTCTCACAGATTTCCTAATTCTAGTCCAGCTCCTGTGGGCCAAGAGTCTATTTATTGATGAGCCCTAAACTTTTCTGGGGGGCTGGTGAGGGGAGCAGGGATTGCATGTCTTTCTTTACGTTGTTGTTCCATGTCAGAACGAGGACGTGACCTATTACTGTTTGACCTCGTATTGAAAGCCAGGCTTCCCTGAGGAAGCGATCACGTGGATACCGTATCCATCCCCTCCAGAGTTTGGTTTTCCACAAAGAATCTTGCCACTAGCAATGCCTGTCGTGGAGACTCCTGCCTGTCTTCCAGCTAGCAGCAGGTGCATCTTACTGCACGGCTTCCTAACCTTTTAGCTGTCGCCAAAGATCTCTTATCAATGGACTCTACTCCATTCTACTAAATTTATGTAAACTTCCAAAGGTCACTTTCAAACCAATATGCTGCAACCCTTGAAGCACAATATTTCCCACAAACCATCCAAGCATTTCAGGCGAGTAAGCAGTTCCTACCCAACTGTTTTGCAAGATCCTTGCAACTCTAAAGTACGCATTCTGTTAATAGTTTGTATCCTCTAGAACATCGGACCCTCAGTAGGTGTTCAGCAAAGGGTTGTTGATTGTGCAGTGGTCACAAAGCATAGACGACATACACACGTATGCGTCCCTACGCATGCACACATGCACGTACCCTGAGAGGGAGGGAGAAATCTGTGATTACTTATTAGCGTCGTGCTAGGATTCTTGTTCCTGAGTTGCAGGATAATTAATGAAGCATTTTACCAGCCCTTGAATGTCTAGGATTTGAACTGAATTGACTTTGCAAAACAACAACAGCAACAAAAGGCAAAACCAACCCTCTTAATTCTCTTTTTAAACTTATTTTACGTTGTGTGCAGTCGTCTTGAAGGATAGTTGTCCGGCTGCAGCCAGGGCAGGGAGCCGAGGACCCCGGAGCTTGGAGCACCTGCTCAGGTTAGTCGGTCACCCTGGCATCTACGGACGGGCCAGGACAGGGCAGCCTGAGGGTATGCAGCACTAACAGCTCGTCCCCGGCTTCCTCCTTGACCAATATTGACCAAAAAGTAAATACACTTAACTAGGGGAGAAGATTTGAAGCAATACCTGGGGAAAACAAAACAAAAAACAAACTCTTTTTGACAAAGCATGAAGAAGGGGGAAAGAAAATCCTGGAGCAGGAGTCAAATTCTACTAGACTCTGTTACTTATTATTTCTAGGACTGTTGGCAATTGCTTACGTGTCTGTCTCTCCGTGTCCTCATGTGCTGGATGGCTGTAATACCCTCCACACTTCACAAAGTGCTCTGAAAATATAAGAAGAACATATAGGCCAATACTCTGTATATGGTACTTAAATAATATAATAGATTTTAGAAACCTCACTCTCAGAACCAACAGTTTAAAAAAAAGATAAAAATACATTTCTGATTCCAAATGATAGAGGATACTGCAGGTAGAGTCCCCGCATTGCCTTCTTGATGAAATCATTTCATTTGGTCTATTTAAAATTACCATCATTTCATTGAACGCCAAACATAAACAACAACAAAAAATTAGGTTAGACAGACTCCGGACTCTGAGGAATAATGTTATTATTTCTGAAAAACATCTTGTTTCTCTGAACTTGAGGAATTAACATACATTTTTTTCTATATTAAAAAACAACCTTTATAGTAATAGTAATTTCTTTGAATTATCTAAGCTCTTACCTCATATTTCTTATCCCTGCACTTGTTCTTTGAGACCCGGCCTAGACGTACTAAATCAGAAGCCTGGGAATGGGGCCCCAGAAATCTGTCTTTTAATAAGCCCCTCTGGGTTCTCTCTTACAAGCTAAGGCCTGAGAAGCACCGGATTGCATACGTAAGGGGCAGCAAAAGAAGGTGAAAAGTGAAGAATGACTATAAAGATTTGATGTGGGCATCTAGGTGGATGCTGGGACCATTTTTGGAGAAAAGGAATACTGGGGAAAAGCTGATTTAAGAGACACCAATACTTTATTCTTTGGTTTATTTTTATTTTTATTTTAAAATACTTAATTGGGGCCCCAGGGTGGCTAGGTGGTAGGTTAAGCTTCTGCCTTGGGCTCAGGTCCTGGTCCCAGGGTCCTGGGATCGAGTCCCACCTTCAGCTCCCTGCTCGGCAGGGAGTCTGCTTCTTCTCCCTCTGCACCTCTCTTCCCACCTCTCATGCTCTTTCTCTCTCTTGCTCTTTCTCAAATAAATAAATAAAACCTAAAAAAATTGAAATAAAATACTTAACTGTAGTATAACATATACAATAAGATAGCCGATCTTATTATCTTAACGTTTTTTTTAAGATTTTATTTTCTAGGATTCTCTCCAGCCAGCATGGGGCTCAAATTTATAACCCCCAAATCAAGAGTCGCATGCGCCACTGACTGAGCCAGCCAGGCTCCCTCACCTTAACTTTTCAAAAAATATTTATTTATTTTTAATTCCAGTATGTATCGACATATTTTTTAAGTTTTTTGTCTGGCAAAACCGAAACCCTATACCTACTAAACAACTCCCCAGGTTTTCCCCTCCATCAGGTCCCCGACCACTACCCTTCTACTCGATGTCTCACGGATGTGACTACTCCAGCTACTTGATCGTGTTAACCGGTTGGGCTGCTATCACAAAATATCATAGACTGGGTGGCTTCAACAACAGACATTTACTTGTCCCAACTTTGGAGGCCGGAAAACCCAGGATCAGGGTGCCGGTTCCCGGTGACAGCTCTTCTCCCGTCTTTCAGACAGCCACCTGCTTGCTGTGTCCCCACACGGTGTAGGGAAAGGGGACACTGGTGTCTCTTCCTCTTCTTTCTCCTCAGGGCACCAGAGCTATGAGATTAGGGTCTTACCCTTAATGACTTCATTTAACCTTTTTCACTTCCTCACAGTGTCCATCTCCAAATACAGTCACCTTGGGGGTTGAGGTTTCAACACAGGGATCTGCGAGGATTACAGTTCACCCAAGAGCAGTCATATAACGAGAATAATATGGCATCTGTCCCTTTTGTGAGTGGCTTCTTTTGCTTAGCGTAACGTAGGGTTTAATCTTCGATCAGTTGGGTTTGAAGCAACTATTTCACCCCATCCAGGTGAGATGTCAGTGTGGCGGATGGCAAGAGGACATGCCAGTCGGTCATTTGTGTGATTTTTGTGTCTATCTACAAAATGTCAAATCCAACACAAAAGTCTCCTGTCAAAGTAGCTTCCATTTCTCTATGCTCTGAGTTCCAAATGTGGGGAAAAGGTGAAAGCTGACTTCTTTGGAGCCCCAGCACTGGGGTTAAAGAGTCAAGAGTACTGGGCTTGGAAACAGAAGCTCTTGTCCAAATCTTGGCCTTCTCATGACCTAAATGACCGCAGATGATATGGTTACATTTCTTTGAGCAATGGTGGCTTTAAACCAGCATAGGGATAATTATCTCCTCCCTAAAGTATTGTTATAAAGATAAAATGAAATATTATATATATAAAATATATATATAATATAATATATATGAAAGCACCTGGCACATAGTATATGCAATACATATTTATTAAATATGAATTAGATGTTATATTAGATCACTACTATTTTGCTTGTTGCTTTTTGTTGTTGTTAATATAATACAGTTTTAAGTATTTTTTCTTGTGTTTTGCCATCACAGATTTATCTTGTTTCAATCTATATTAAGGAAATGTCAAAAAAAAAACAACAAGAAGGAAATGTCATGAGTGTACATAGATTGTGTCTACAATAACACCGTAACTACATAGTGTTAAGAATAAAATTATTATTTTATTAAGGAAAATTTTAAGAAAAATAAAATAGCTTAATAAAAAAAACTTGATACTGGATTAAAAAATATGAAACGATACCCTATCATTTCTCAGATATATATAATTATCTTTTACACAGCCTTACCCCATGTCTTTAGAAAGCCTTTTTTTGTGTGTGGGAAACCCAAGGGGCAATACTTTACAATATTTAATATTTGTATGACATTTTAAAAATATTATCTCTTAGTGAATTTAGTAAGCATGTTTAGATAAGAAAAATACAATTCCGTCACGTGAACTACCTTATAAAATCCCAAGAGGTTAATTTTTGAGAAGAGAGAAAAGCAAAAAAGTGTGAAAAGAACCTCCTTTAAAACAAAAGTTCACCCAAATACATTGAGAAAAAGTGCATTAGATAATCAGGAAAAGATTTAGTTTCTGAATATGAGCATTCCATGTCTTAGAAGGCAAATTTGGTGGAAAGGCATTGCCAGAAATGTGTGTGTGTGTGTGTGTGTGTGTGTGTGCAAGCGTGCATGCGGACGGCTGTTATTTCAATAGTGATGGTAATTCATAGTCATAACAGTTAGGTTGTAAGTACTTCTGAAAGAGGACTAGGTGCTGAGTGCTCTGCGTGCATTATTTAATTTCCTCCTCTCAACCTCTTCATGTTGTACACACATTTCCTTATTACATTAGAGAAATTCAAGGCTTCAGGAAGTTAAGTCACTGCCTGAAGTCATCCTGCTGAAAAGGGACCTCCGTGCTTTGTAAGGGAGAATGCAAAATTGTCCATCTCACCCGCAGTCTATGTGTAGGTCGTGCTTCGATTGTTCTTCAGTGTTTATCTCGAGTGCCTACTTATCACAGTGTACTCTGTGATGTCAGTACGCACTTACCGATTTCCTCCAGGTACCTGCTAGGATATATAGTGTGCTTGAAAGCAGATTTTTCCCAGCACGGAATGAAGACAGAGAGACTTTCCAGGACAGTTATGACTCATGGAATTACCTGAAGTCAACCTCAAGCTTCCTGAGATCTTTACAACTCTGAATCCAGTCACTTTCAGGTCTACACCTCAGCCACACCAGATGGTGCTTGGTCTTCTCTCGCTGACCATCCCCTCCCATCACAAAACATGGATATAAATGCACTGACTTCATTGTGAGGGACTTTGAGCCCATTTTATTGTGCTGATCACCGTGGGGTCAATGGAAGGGTGGAGAAAGTCTCTGACCTCAAGAAACAGGTAGGGGGGCAGAAAAACTACAAAGGAGAATTGAGTTAACACAATTAAGGATGTACATGTAAGACTTCTCGGTACCCTGTGACCAAAATAATGGTCCTAGGTCTGGTACAAAGAAACCTGACATGTGGAGATTGACTGGTGTTGGGGCGTGAGTCACGGATAGTGCCTGGGCATCCTGTGCCCGGTGCTGCCTGTGATAGATTGTGGCCACATGGCTCTGAGGAACTCACTCCAGCAAAGCCACATGGGGTCCTTCCTCCAGCCCTTGCTCGCTCTCGGCACCTACCTTGCTTGCGAAGGTAGTGTGTGATGATGGTACGCCATCCACATCCCCTGCCCTCCTGCCTTCTGTCTGCACTTTTCAGCTTTTTCTCCCTGTGCCCTCCTAAAATTAAATGAATTACCTCTAAAACACCTGAGAGCACCCACCTGATTTACACCCGCCCTGTAACCCAGGTCCCCAGGGGGACGGCAAATTTCTTCCTCCATCCACTGAATGAGGCTAAATCTCTGCAGAGTAACTCCAATTGTTTTTCTTGCTTCTGGGTTTACTTTTTTGGAAATGTCTGATTTTTTTTTTTTTTTTGAAGGGGAGTCACTAAAACTTGTTTCATCGACAGTAGAGTGTGTTTAAATATTTCATTAAAAATATTTGCAGCCTGAGACAGTTAATGTTGAATTGAAAACCAGTTAGGTTTTTCAGTTAATTTTTTTTTAATGCCTGGCAGCTGGAATACATCACCGAAATGCTGACGCCGTCTTATTTAAAATAGCATTGCCTGTGAGGCCAGGAGAAGCTATTTAAGACAAACCTCGAGAAGGCTGGTGAAATAATAGCCGAAGTTATGTTATGTCAGCCAATTCCTCAGCATGGAACAGCATGGTGAGGCCAGAGTTGTTATCCTTCACTGAGACATAAAATCTATATCTTGATCCTTTCGGTCATTAAAGGTCCTATAGGAATTGGACCCAGGGGGACTGTGTTCTCATCCAGTGTGTTGGCCAAAGGTCAACTGGGATGGTTCTGCTTCGCCTTTTCAGTATATGCTCATGGTTTCATTTAGATAGAGCAGGTTTTGGAAGGGCCCTGGGTTTGTTATTCTATATATTGCTTGCATTGCATGAAGAAATAGGTTCAGCAACTGGAAGGACCCAAAGCAAACCTATGAGAGAAGCACCGGTGTGGTAGAGGGATCTATGGAGTCTCCTTGTGTGCCAATTTTTTTTTTTTTTTTTTTTTTTTAGTAAGTCACCATTTTCTTAAACCAGAAGGTAATTTTAGTTGAATTGATTCAGCAGCAGCCTACCAGCTCTTCCTGTACAAAGGAGGAATCCCTTTCTTATTTCCATAGTTGAGTGGGAGGGAAGGGGGTTGACTAACTAGATGGAGGGTAGAGGTGGGTAGGGGAGGGGCCACCAATGTAAGGATCTAGTTAGATATCCTGCCCACCATTCTGTTTGTCTTCCTTGGGTCCCTAGATGGTAACAAAGCTTTTAACAAAGGGTAGAGTTATGATCTAATATGATGTCTGATTGTAAATGGTAAACCCTTATGTAAATGTCTCCATGTAGAAAGTAAGGTGGCGTAGTTTGATGGTGCGTGTTTAGCGTATTTTGATAATAAGTTGATACTTGTCTAGAAAATACAGCACACACCAACCGTGTAAATAAGACCAGTCCTCGAGGAGATCATGCTTATGCAATGGGTGGGTTTCCAGTCTCCCTCACCCTGCCTGGGCTGTTCCCTCCTGGGCCCTCCTGGGTATCTGAGTGCCGACCTGAGTGACCCCTCTCCCAGCCGAGGACTTGTGTTATTTATTCTATCCATTCCCAAATCCGCCCATAAGAGAACAGGTTGGTCCCTAACAAGTGGTAGTTCCTTATATCTGTCACCTCCCCAGTGGTACATGCATTTCCCATGGTCCTAAATGGACCTTCTTATATTAAATGGTTGTTGGTGATACAATTCTCAATTTTGTACCTAGACATTCTATACCAATGCTAGCCTCCCTGAAACTGGGAGAGATCTCGTACGTGGTTCGTTTCTTTCCTGCTATCCAACAAAAGCTATTTTAAAATTGATTTACTTACAATCTGGGAATCTTGGAATTGGGAACTCAGAGTATATAATATAAAGGGGATTTGAAAAATTTAACATCTATTTTTGGCAGATGATTCAATCACAGATTTAGAATTCAAAATAAATAAAAAAGAATTCAAAAGAAGTAAATAGGTAGACAATAAAAAGTCTTCCTCCTAAGCTGTTTTTTCTCGCCAGTGCATTTCTCCAGAGGCAAACACCATTTGTATGAAAACAGTTGTAGTTATGTTTTTTTTTTTTTTTTCTGGTTTGTTTTGTTTGTTTGTTTTTTTACCACAAATGACAACATATAGAATTTTACCACATATTATTTTTTTTCCTGCAAAAGTTATATCTTAGGGATTCTTTATCTCCAGTGCATAAGTTGCTTCATTGTTCTTTTTAAATACTGAATATTATTCCATTGTTTGGATGGGATATAATTTATTTAACCATCATAGGATTCGTAACAGTTTTTTTTTTTCTTTAGCCGTGGGAGGCACCACAGTTCCTACATCCTTCACAACTCAGCCCATAATCAAACTTGCCAAAGCATTTTATAAAGTAAAAATAAGAGACACATTATATATCTTTTATCCATCAAAGACATTTATAATTATTTTTTGTATGTGTGTGTGAAATGCCAGTTCATATTCATTGACTATTTTTTATTGGCTTTTCAGGCTTTTTGTTTTATGTGTTACAGAAACTAGCCATATTTCTAGGGAATTAATTATAACTATATTTTCCCAGGTTTTCAATTATCTTTAGGATAATTTTTGTCATGCAAGAAACATGGAGGAGAATTTTATGTCGTTGGGGTAATTAATGTTTTTTTTTTTTTTTATCATTCTCTGGGTGTGTTGTCATACTCAAAAATGTCTTTCCCACTCTAGGATTTAAAAATGATCTTCCATTGTTTCCTCCATATTTTATGATTTAGCTTTCTACCTTTAAGTGATGGATTCATCTGGAATGTATTGTGATACAAAATACCATAGGGTGGATACTATTTTATTATTTTAGTGGAGATTTTTATTTACACTCAACAGCTTGATTGAAATGTGAATTTTTTAAGGTTTTAATATAACACACCTGTTTTTATTGTTACACAAAAGCCTTAAGTGGAGAAGGGAAAAAAAAAAAAAGAAAGAAAAGAAAGAAATAGATTTTTTACTATGATGTGTCTATTGGTCAGGACCTTTTTTTTTAATATTTTATTTATTCATGAGAGACACAGATAGAGGCAGAGACACAGGCAGAGGGAGATGTGCACGCAAAGAGCCCGATATTGGACCAGATCCCAAGACCGCAGGGGTCACGACCTGAGCCAAAGGCAGATGCTCAACCCCTGAGCCACCCAGGGGTCCCTGGTCAGGAATCTTAAATTAACCAGAGAAGAGGAAGGGGAAATGGAGTAGACATGGGGCTGGGGGAGGAGACACAAGTTAGAGTAAGAACAAGGGTAATTGTCTTCATTCTCTATTTTCACCGTTATAGAGCACTCTTTAAAGAACTCCTTACTGGACAAATACATTTTAAATATAATTTGAAGCATTTAAAACATGGAGTAATATTTCTCTATATTTGGTAACAAGATTAAAGTTTTAAAAATGAATAGAATGAGATGAAAATTAGACTGTTTGCACTTTGGCAATTCTACTTGTGTATATTAGAGGGAGAGCAGTGCTGCCCCATTTAAAGCTGAAAATACTTTGTTAATACTCTGTAAGTAGGCGATTAAACCTTTGCAGAAACCTTGAGATACTGGAGATTTTGAAAATCCCGTTTTATGGGGTTGAAAATTTCCATTAGAAAAAAAAAATAAACGATAAAAAAGCTGATTTCTCCCCAGATTCAATTTAATCTTTAATAAGATTTTTAAAAACGTTTACGATTTGAAAATATATTCTATGTATTAGAAACTCATTATCAGATGCTGGTGTTAAGGATAACTTAAGTAAGTTTCCAGTTTAAAATATGAAAGAGAGTCAGTAAGTATAACTTCCTGTTTCCTCTCAAAGATAAACTAAAGGAGATCTGTAATGGGTTGTGAGATCTGTAATGGCTCATGAGGAACGTGGATAGGTAGCAACGTGGGGAACTGTATAAATGCAATCACAGTAAGCGAGGAACTCATGGCCTACACACAGCAACTAAATAAACATTGAAGAAGTGCCACAGATGTGCAGTTGGCTTCAACCACATCCAGTGATTATAATGTGATTTTAAAAAAGGGAGTGGGGCCTGCGTGGCTCAGTCAGTTAAGAGTTTGACTCTTGGTTTCAGCTCAGCTCATGATCTCGAGCCTGAGTGGAGCTCTGTGCTCAGTGTGGAGTCTGCTTCAGATTTTCTATCCCTCTCCCTCCCTGCACATACACACACACACACACACACACACACACACACACACATGCTGTCTCATAAATAAATAAATTCTTTAAAAAAATTAAAAAAAAAAGACACCTACAATCCCAGAAAGAGCAAATTTAAGATCAAGACTATCACCTGCATTAATGTGATCTGTGTGCTGGGTATATCTGCATGGTAGAGAGGAAAGCGCATTGCATTTAGAATGAAAAAGATCTGGAATCGAATTCTAATTCTATTGATTTGGGACTTCAGTTTTCTAATGTGTTAAATGAAACTGTTTTGCTTGGAGAGCTCTCCATTGTGGACCGCTTCGATAAGCTGATCTATCGTATATAGACTCCTTCTCAGAAATAATGTTTTAAAATGCTTAAATTAAAACCTGCAGGATTACAAAGGAAACTACGGCAAACTCCAATTATCTAAGTATTAAAATGCATAAATTTGTATTTAATGGTACGTAAGCTTTTTTAAGTTAATATATTAAACACCAAAATCCAACCAAATGTTTTACAACTGCCATCTTTTCAAATTAGTAATGCATTTTTTTACAACTGAAATGTGATATAAAAATGCCCGATTTTATCTGGTCAAAAAGTCCCAGATACTACTAATACTATTGGGTTTACTGCCTACTTGATATTCAAATGAAATATTAAATTTTAGTTAGCATCGAATAGAAATAAGGATGCATTTTTTTATTTTCTTTTTTCTTTTTCTTTTTCTTTTTTTTCTTGGTCCACCAAGTTTGTAGATCTCCTAAATTCTTTCTGTGGACCTCAGGATAATAACCTTGGTGCTTTCCCTGGGCTTTCAGATTTTTAGGTTGGGGTCTAGATTCAAAATGCAATCATTTCTCTATGATTCCTTAAATATTTCCATGTTCACATTCCCTGGGAGCAGGTTAATAAGTTCGAAAGTAAAAATGTAACACAATTTTGTGAAATTATTTCCAGCTGACCAAACAAACAAAAAAAATCCCCAGCTCGTCTCACCACTATTGATTACAGTTTAATTTTTTTACTGGTTCTGATGAAAATTTCTTAAAAAGGTGATCTAACATCTAAAAGTATCTGTATTAGTCACAGTTCTCCAGAGAAATATATATATATATATATATTTCTATTATATATATAATAGAATAATTTTATATAGAATACATATATTCTAGTAGAATATATAAAAGAGAATTATTACAAGGAGTTGGCTTGCAGGATTATGAGGATGAAGAAGTCCCCAAACCTGCAGTTGACAAGCTGGAGACCCCGAGAGCTATGGTACAAATTCCCGTCCCCCAAACAGCAGTCTTCACCCTCCAGAAGAAGTGAGTGGGCTTCTGTTGAGTCTAAAGACAAGACCCATGTCCCAGCTAATGTCAGACAGGAGGAGCTCCTTCTTACTGGGGAGGTCTGCCTTTTTGCTCTCATCAAGCCTGAAACGGAGTGAAGTAAGGCCCAGCCACATTAGGGAGAGTGATCTGCTTTAGTCAGTCTACCAGTGCAAGTGTGAACTTCATCTGAAAACACCCTCACAGACATACCCAGAATAACGTTTGACCAAACAGCAGACTACCTAGTGGCCCAATCCAACTGACGCGTAAAATTAATCATCTCAGTGCCTAAAAATGAGAAATCATTTTTAAAATACCCATAGGCATCATTTTCAGGATTGGAACATTACTGTGTCATGAAATTCAGGAAAACCAGGGGGGTAGGTTGTTTCTACACAACCAGAGTTACATAATATTATTGAAATGAAAAGAAAGTTAATTGATTTTATTACAACGTGTATGTATAGCACGTGGTACTTTTATTTTGAATCTCACACTTGCTATTTGAATAAGTAAATCACCCTAGATTTCCTAAGAATATTGAGTGAATACTTAAGTGTACAGGAGAAAGCAGAGCATGGAAGAGAGAGAATGTTTGAATTATTTATTTTAAGATTTTATTTATTTTTTCATGAGAGACAGAGAGAGAGAGAGAGGCAGAGACACAGGCAGAGGGAGAAGCAGGCCCCATGCAGGGAGCCCAATGCGGGACTTGATCCCAGGACCCCAGGATCATGACCTGAGCCAAAGGCAGATGCTCAACCGCTGAGCCCTCAGGTGCCTCGAAAAAGTTTGAATTATTAAACATATTTTGAAATATTTTAGAAACTTGTCAATATGCCTTGATATCGCTATTCAATTAAGGTAAACGCTGACTTAATTTCTTTATATTTCATTTTTGTGATCATTTACTATGAGATTGTGCCTTTTGCCCTAAAAGTCTACTTGCAACAAGCATACAGCTTTAGGAGGGACATGGTGCTTTCACTTGAGGTCTTCAGTAGACTTGTGGTAGGAAATTAAACAAGTGACATAACCACGGCGATTGCCTGAACTTGCTTATTTTATGAACTGTAATAAAAATGCTTGTTATCAAACATTAAGTATGGAGCATTTTGAACTCCTTGGACGAAATACCTAATTTGAATTTACTCAGCCTTGTAAATAAATTTAAAAGATTAATTGACCTGCACAAATTTGTTACCAACCTTCTCTCTCCCATGGTGGCTAACTTCTCGTAAAATGAAAGATATTAACATTTCTTTTTACTTCCCTCTCAGATTAAGTGTTCACGGGGGTTGGGTTAGATCAGTATCTCTTACCTGATGTAGATCAACTACAATCCACCAAGGCCTTGTGTGAGAAAACTGTTCACTTAAGATAGGATGCAGGCTTAGGATCACCAAAATTCTATGCATTTGGCCTAGATTTTAAAGTAATGAATAATGAAGAGATTGAGAGAATAGGGTTTCTATGCCAGGAGAGTTCCTCTCCTAAGGGAGATCCCTAGATGAAATGACTTGGGGGAAAATACGATCTGAAAATTGTTTTGTTTTGGTTTTGGGTTTTTTTTTTTTTAATCCTATTTTACTCTGCGAATAGCTAGAAACAAAACACTAAAGAACAAAATAAGCACAGGCCTGAGGGTACATGGTGGTTCCTCCTCTCATCACTGGTGAAATCACGGGGGAATAGTCAGTAGAGGATGAGGTGGTGGGAGACAGAGGCAGAGAAACAAAGTGAGGAGAAATGGTATGAGCTGGTGAGGTGAGTCCTCTACAGGGAAGGTCTGGGCTTATTAGGGAAGAGCAGGGGAAACGGCGTTGTCCCTAATCCTCGAATTTTGGATTGGCTTTCTTGAAGCTTTTACCCTTCATTTGTGCTTGATCCCTACAAGGAGGTTCCCCAGCTGAGCACTTCCAGCTACGGGCTCCAGCCATCCAGGCCACACAACACTTGGCTTTCTTTCTGCATAGTCAATATTTAGGACCATCAATGTAGCTTAATAGATCCCGACCTTCAAAATACAATTTTAAAACCATTCTAAATAACGCTCATTCTGGTGCCATCTTCGTTGGCTTACAAAGGGAGTTTTTATAGGTCACAGAGGTAGCAATACAAACCTTTAAAGAAAAGGTAGATGCATTAACAAATGGGTGTAGTAAAGCAAGCCAGAATAGGGAAAAGTATGTGGAAGTATTTTAGGGACCCTCAAGGCTTCATATTGTCCTTTCGATTTGGCTGAAAAACAGAGAACACATAGGTAATGATGTAGCTAGAAGGAATCACAGAAATGGAAAATGTTAAAGCTATGCAATGGGATTAGCCACGACGAGGAGAGAGAGGCTAGGGTATCTGCAATGGCTTCAGAAAGAATGTCCTGGGCTGGTGAAAGGCGGAGACGAAACAAGAATTGCTTTGTGAAACCGGTAGAGCAAGCAAAGAACGCAAGAATTGATTGCAGTGTGGGTGTCGGTGACCAAGCTTGACCAAGGCATTCAAATTCAATTAGGAAAAAAATCTTGTCCGGGGCTGCACAAATACCTTCGAAGGTGCTGGCTCTCAAGAGCTGGATTTGTCAAAAGTACTTGGAACTTTGTACATGATACAATTGCTTTGCTTTTCATAATCCAGTACATAAGGGGAGCTCTAACTTGAGAAGATTGAGACTCTGTCTGAACTGTCCCAGGTCGATCTAAAACTTTCAAGAATCTTTGCCCCAGGAATATATCAGAAAGTGAAAGAGAATTAACCCTCTTTTCAGAAAATCAGGGTTTCCAAAGAAGCAAGTTGGTGGGCTTCACTATAAAAACTTTAGGTTTTTATCCTTACTCAAGATATTTGAAACCTTGCCTTATTTACAAACACTCACACAGGCTTTCCATTTTAGTTGATTTTAACTTTGTTGTGAAGATTTTTATATTAGGTCCTCAAAGAAAGTTGAGGAGATATTAAAACATTCTTGTATGTTGAAAAAAATCTAGCCCTGTAGTTGAAAAAAAGTTGGGACAATTCACTTTCTAACTATTGGACTACACATTTCCAAATCCTTTGATCATTTATATTTAAAAGTATTTTTGAAATTCTATCATGCCAAAGACACATGGGCGTGGAGGGGTGGCTGGATTCAATAACAAACATGTATTGAACACGTACTTCCTGCTTGATGTTAGATGTGATGTTCTCATTGCTAATGTCTTACTTTTCTCCTGATTATGGCTGAGAAGATTGATATTTTTTCCATAAGTGTCATACTTGAGACTTAAGAGAATATGCTTTTAAGAATAAATGGAGGGATCCCTGGGTGGCGCAGCGGTTTGGCACCTGCCTTTGGCCCAGGGCGCGATCCTGGAGACCCGGGATCGAATCCCACATCGGGCTCCCGGTGCATGGAGCCTGCTTCTCCCTCTGCCTGTGTCTCTGCCTCTCTCTCTCTCTATGACTATCATAAATAAATAAAAAAATAAAAATAAAAAAAAAAAAGAATAAATGGAGACAAGAGACAATTCCTTGTGTGTTTTTTTTTTCCTGTTTTTTTTTCTTGTGTGGTTTAAAAAAAAATCTAAAAAAAAATAAAAAATAAAAAATAAATTTAAAAAATTCTAAAAAGAATGGAATCCCCATTCTTCAATCACAAAGCCTTTTTTTTTTTAATTTACTGGAAAACAAAAAATAAATAAATAATTTTTTGAGGGATTCGGCATCATTTCAAAATCTTGCAAACTAAAGAGTCATTGCAGTTCATGATAAATCTATGATAAAAATCCCTTTGCAACACAACAAGCAAAGTTTGATTGGTCCAGTGCTAGGCGCTAGTTGCTGTTTGGCGGACATCAGAACCATTAGGGATGTGTCACGACATGGATTATTCCTGGGCTCTATCCCAGAAGGTTCCTGTTCCCATTCCAGAAGGAGTTAGGGGCGGTGGGGAGGGCCTAACCGTTTGTATCTCCAACAGGTTCCTGAATGACATGCACACAGCTGATAGATGGACCATATTTCGAGTAGCACTGATTTGGGGATGTCCCGAGGAGCATAGCGTACACTAACAGTTTAAATTATGTTTTTCAGAAAAGCCATTTCAACTGTTCCAGAAAAGCTAAGTGCCAAGAAAGCAACGTCAGTTCTGTGCAGATACCTGGTGATGCTGATTATTTCATCAACCATCTTGGAGTTCCCACTGTGGAGTTCACCTACGAGGACGTCAAAACGTTAGAGGTGATTATTCCTAAAAATGCAAAATACACACACAATATAGCTGACGTGCAGAATTTGATTTTATCCTGCCTATTTGTCTTTCTTACCAAGTAGGTCACTCTAGGAGGCTGCTTCATTTGGAGAGTTATTCTTGTTGTTCAGAGGCTTTGTAACCGTATTTGAAAACATCAGCTCTTTTCAATAGTGTTGAATTCAATTTAAAAAGATTTATACTGTCACTCACATTTTCACAGTGTGCTTCGCAACAAGAAATTTGCAGTAGTTGGATTAACATCAAAACATAATTGTAATCTTCAGTATTCACAGAAACAGATGACATGGGCAATAGATTCTCCTCTCCTTGCCCAAGGGAAAATGCATTTCACGTGCTGTATATTAATGTGAGTCTTGTGGATTAGCTGCCCAGGGTTTGTCAATAGTTTGCCTGCCTAAAAAGATACGACTTTTTTTTTTTTTTTTTTTTTTTTGATGAGGATAGGAGGGTTTTGTTTTTGTTTTTGTTTTTGTTTTTTCCCCAAAGATTATCACTGAGGCCTGATTTACCTGAACTAAGTCTTTGTTCATCCATCTGTTGGACTTTGGATCTTTCTCAGGATTATGTCACAGGAAACTGTTTCTCTGTAGATCTAGAACTGTTGAAATAGTTTAACTTTGACAAGTTGTGCATGCTTCCTTGGGAGCTGTTTGAAAGCTGGGGTGGCCTGCTCGAGGTAATTATTATATTAACAATATAAATAGTGGCTGGAAAATAGGATAAAGCCTGCTTTGTTCTTCAACTATAGATGCTCCTGAAGAGCTGTGTTTAAATTACATTTTTAGAGATTCGACTGCGGATATGCGATCTCTTGATTTCTGATAGCTTTAGTGATATTTAGCTTTCTGTTTCTTGGCAGCACTCTCACACTCATCCCTGAGTTCCTCTGTAAACAGCTAATGGTCACTAACGACATAAATTCTTGGAGGGAGAAACACTGGGTACATCCTATTGTAATGAGGTGAACTCTTGGGTAATAGAAAAGATGTCATTAGAATTTATCTGTTTTATTTTTAATTATTTTTTCACCTGCCATTATTGCGTAAAAATGGAATATGTGTGTAGAGGTAGCTTATCTCTTACCGAGCTCACTATGTACACTTTAATGAAATCAACGTATTAAGACTTATTTTTAATTCTCCTGCTTGATATCTTAGTATTGCTTCATCATCCTCCCATCTCAGCGCACCCAGCTCCTGTCGTGTTAATGTGTAGAATGGTAGCTTTTATTCCATCCGTATCTCCTTCATCTTGGTTGAGCTTTAAGCCATGAATTTAGACAGTATGGTGCAGCCCTAGGAATAGGCCTATACGTAAATCTTGACTCTGATAACTTACGAGACAATGAGCTAACCGCTTTCAGCCTTGTTTTGCAGATGAGGAAACTTGGTATGTTTAAGGAACTACTGCATAGAGCCCTGGTGACAATTCAGTGAGACTGCCTGGAAGGGGCTTAGCTAATATCGAGCACGCAGTCCTCCATCAACATAGCTATCGTTACAAGTATTATTATCTGATTGTAGGTTCGACATATTAGCAGAAGGATCCCCAAACTTTTTAGACAAGCATGCATTCGTGGAAAGGAGGAGCTTGTTAATTATTAGGGGAAACAAGCTGGTAAGGCTGAAGAGGGGGATCTAATGAGGATCAGCTGGAGGATCTGCTATGTCAGTAGAAATATTTGGAAACAGATCACAGTCAGGGTTAAGAAGGTACTGTCATCACTGAAACTCCTGTGGCTAAAGTCTATTTACTAGAACTGGCTTAGTCTGCAAGAACTGATCATTTTTTGTTTCAGAACATACCTCAAATGTCCCCAATCTATACCCCAAATGTCCACATCCCATCAGCAATTTTTTTTATTATATTCATCCTAAAAAAGCAATCAAAAGAGAATCCCCCAAGCTATATAACAAATGACTTTGTTTATTAGGCTTAGTGTGGAAAATTATTTTAATGTACCTGTCCCCTGCAAAACATAAGTGATTGAGATAATTTTGTGCAGTGAATTCTTCCAAGAACAGATAATAACCTTTGCTTTTTGCATTAACCTCCAATAAATGTTTGTATACGTTGAGAGGAATTATAAACATTGATAGGCTTTATCCATTGTATAAAAAATATTCATCGTATGTCAATTAGTAAAGCAGATGAGGAAATTAGCACTTTTTTCATGAATTTGCAATTAGATTTAAAGCCATATTTGTACATATAGTTGCATACTATATATACTTTGTGCACAATTTATAAAATATCTACCACCTATTGATTCTTGATGTGCTAAATATTTTTATTTCATCTTACCTAGTATTTATAATATCTTTATGAGTCAGCTATTATTAACTTTTTTTTTTTTCCCTGAGGCTGCAATGAAGTTTATAATCAAGTAGCTTATCCAAGGTCATTACACTAATAAGAAACCAAGATAGAAGTTGGCTTTGGATCTCTTTAACAGTGAGCGCATGTCCTCACTATTACACTAAAGGTGGCAAGCTGGAAGCCCAAGGGCAAAATCCAATTCACAGATACATTCTGTTTACCCCGAACTTTGGTGAAAAATTGGATATCTGGAAACATTTCCCCCCATGGAAGCAATTGGCTGAATTATGAATTAACAGCGTTCCATATTCTTTATTAAGGAGTCTTCCATGTTGTTTGTCCCAGAGTGCAGTTAGGAAGAATATTTCTTCAGCGCCTGTTGCTATCACAAATTGGGAAATGAAACAATCAGCCTAAGAGGCCACATGTTTCCCCAGATTTGTGTTGCCTGCATTACCCGCCTGGCCCTGTAGGAACTGGGTGCTTTATCATGGCACTCATTTTGAGTAAAAGAGCCAAAGTGGACAATCCTATAGTCCTCTTCACTTTATAAATGTTGCATGTTCTAAATGAGCTAATTTTATAATATTTCTCATGTTTTAGAGGAGATTATCTATTTAAATTTTATTTGGGTGACTATAATGCTAACTTCAGTACTTTTTGCCTTTTTTTTTGTCCAGCAGATTGATTATGGATCCATTATAGTCAGTTTCAACAAGTGATTGATAATAGGAAAAAGAAAAACTGTAGGAAAAGAAACTAGTACCACAGACACCACTTTTATTGGACACATGGGGTATTATTCTAAAATCACTTTTGATGAAATATGACATTTTATCATATCCATCAATATTTCATGCATCCATATTCCCACCAATACTCTTTCCCTATAGTTTCTCTGGGTGCTTGTATATTGAATATGCTTGAAGCATATTTCATTCTTAGTTTTTCTTGATGTCTATACTCTAATTTTCCAATAATTAAATTTCACAAATACAAAGCAATGTATGGATTTGCCAAATGCTAGAATTATTCCTTCTCATAAAATATCACCCTGTTAATTGAAATGTCTCTGGTTGTTAAGTTTCATTTAAATAAGGTTTTCAATTTGTAAACATTGTTGCACCTGTTCAGAGAAGCATTCTGTGCAGATTAAATACAATGCAGAAATTGCTGAAAAGGAAATGAAAAGACAGATGCTTTCTGATTAAGAGTGCAATATTTATGACAGGCTGGTGGTCCGATGCACATTTCTTCTGTCACTTAACAGCTGTTTCACATAATTTTTGTTCCAGATCAGTATATTTACTCTCCATAGGGCATGTCAGAGGGTCTGGCTTTCTTAGTATATCAAAAGATCAATCCATGCCCTAGTAAGCTTTCTATCACAAATTGAAGCTCTGGTTCCTCACGCTGTTTAACCTTATATTTTTTGCTCTTCTGCTTGAAACATTCTATTTTAAACCCAATTTACCTCTATAATGGAGCATTTAACATTTAAATGATAATGAGATAAAGAGGTGTAATAGCCTTTATATAGCCAAATTTTTTGCATAATTATTTCAATATCATTTAGTAACCCAGCAACTGAAAGCCAAGTAGCATAGGTGTTTTGAAACTCTTATTCTTTTTAAGTTAGATGGCTTCGATACCAATTGTGGATCTTAAGTTGATATACAACAGCCTAAGTATTTGGGTGTATGTATGCACATGTGAACTTTAACCTTAAGGTAATTTCATCACATAAAAATAATTAATCAGTGCAAGTACTGTACAGATGCAGCACTACCATACACACGCACACATTTCAGAGCAAAGCAACTCATGGTTTACATCTTGTTTTATTCTACTACGTCGAAGAATAATGTATTTTACTTAGTGATAGTTCTTCCATTACATTTTCTCTTTGGAACTTAGGCACTGACACTGTTGTGTTAACAGATAATGACAGTTCAAAAGTCAATTAAAAGCTCTAGACTTAAGGAGGGGGCACCTGGGTGGCTCAAACGGCCCACTGACTCTTGATTAGGGCTCAGGTCGTGATCCTAGGGTTATGAGGGCTCTAACTCTGCTCAAGATCCCCTCTCACCCTCGGCCCCTTCTACCACCTTTCTATCTCTTTCTCAAAAAACAAAAAACAAAAAAAAAAAACAAAAAAAAACAAGTTCTTGACTTAAAGAACCAAAGGTGTGCAGAGGTGTATACCTATGCGTAGGACGTGCTGATACTTTGCCTTATCTGCTAGAATCTATTTTATACTGATTCTTATAAAACTTACATAATGCCACTTAAAAATGAGATTTTTACCTTACTACTTCAAAATGCCAATTGGAAATGGAGTAGAGAGGTATTCTTTAGACTTCTCTCTAGTCCATTACTTTTCTTTGTAATTTATTTGAGGAAACATACTTTCAGTATCAATAAAATCATATGATATCATTATTTTCAGGTCAGACTTATTTCATTTAGGACAGAGCTTCTTAAACATTTGTCCTAAAAACCCATATACCCTCTAAAAATATTGAGGACTACAAAGAAAAGGGCTTTTGCGTATGTGGTTCATATGTGCTACTATTTCCTACATCATGAATTTAAACTTTGAAAATCTCTCTATATATACATATATATGTCTATTTCATTTAAAATCAATAATAAACCTGATATCAATTAATATAAATGACTTATTTTATGAAAGAGAATTATATTTCGCAAGACAAGAAAATAGAGAAGAGTGCATTATTTTACATTTTTTTGCAAATCTCTTTATTGTGACTTAATATGGGATAACTGGATTCTGATATGTGTTTCTACACTTTAATCTGTTGTTTTATGTTGTTTTGGTTGAAATGTATGAAGAAAATCTGGTCTGAAAGTCTTTTCACGTAATGGCAAATATTTTTCTTTGATACTACACCGAGACTTGACAAGTATTCATTTTCTAAAGGTTAGTTTCAATGTGGAATCTAAAACCATATTGATGAGCTTTTTGTAACCTGTACACTTAGGAATGGAGAGAGAAAATGAAAACGTGAAGGTTTGTAATGTCATTATTATCAGGAAAATAGTGTTGATCTCAGGGACCTTTGAGAGTCTCCGACACACATGGAGAAATGCTGATTTGAGGAAGTGGCCTCCATTAAACCAGCCTACCTCATCCTTTATGTCTGACGAGGTGTTCAACATTTCTCTTTTTTAAGAATCTGAACTGTGATTCTATATAAACCTGTGTGTGTATTTTCTGGGCATCTTTGGGTATTGCCATCCCATTCACCTGACAAACAGCATGAAGTAGGGAATATAACACTCTCATAAACTGTGACTCTACAAAGAATTCCACTTCTGAGAAACCTTCTTTTAGAAGAGAAGGTTAAACCCCAATCAACAAATCAACAGTTATAGAGCAGACTTGAAAAGCTTTGATTGTACAGTATATGAAATGCCTGTCACAGAGGGAGTGCTATTAAAGTTGCTGTATGCTTCCAGGAGCCTGAGGAGTAAACACAAGAAATTGAAATATGAGACAGATATTGAAAAAACAAAGAATGAAGGAACTCTTAAGACTCAAATGGATAATTCAAAAGATCTACTTCAAATTGCCTAATATTTAGAAATGGCTGCAAGGAGGACAGATTTCCCCTAGCAGTTGTCCTTGCTTGGAATTCTAAGTAGGAACATTTATTCCTAGTGCCTATCACCATTAAATCAAAATATATTATATACATACTGTATTTTAACTCAAATGCTATTTTCAAGGATAGTCTTGTGATCATCCCTGTTATGGGGAAATTTGTTTTATTATGAAGTCTTTGATGATTTTGGTAATAATACTTACAGGTGGATTTAATGACAGATCAACGCTGTTGTAAGTTTGGCAACATTTAAGTTAAGAATACGGGGTGACTTCAAGGTGATTTATTCAGGTATTTGTTAATTCAAACTCATTCTCTTATTTAGCCAGCAGTTATTAAGTACTTGCTGTAATCCAGTGCTATGCTAGAAATTCAGAGATGAATAAAATCTGCTCTCCTTCTCTTAAAGTGGTCACAGCCTAGATTAGGACTCAGACATGTAAGTAATCAAGTGAAGAAAGTATAGTAGAAGTTATCTTAATTGACTTCCCTTTTTTTAATTTTATTTTTTTTCCTCTTAACTGACTTCCACTTAACTTGTGGGTGATTCATTGATGATTTTCATTCCTTTAGAACACAAAGATTAATGCCCAAGCCTCCTTGAAGCTCATCACAGTAGATCCTTTCTGAATTTTTGCACACTTGTGTTTTCTCAGGTTATGTAGTATGCATGTCCAGATTCAGCTGTATTCTCAGATCTATATATGCCCTTTGCATTTGTTATAAATAACAGGGTAAATGAATTGCTACATAAACTTGTGAGTCATGAATATGAAAAAAAAATGACTTCTAAGAAACCTATAATGATAATGCATTAAAAGATGAATTGCTAATAAAAAAAACTGGAATGCTGTGGAGCAGGCAAGTCTTGGGGAAATTATAGTCATCTAGATGCATTCTGTATTCAGTTTACTTCACTAACATCTTTAATAATTCCACTTTAAATTAAAAAAGGCAGCTTGAAATGTAGATAATGGTTAGGACAAGAAAGAAATGCCAAAAAAAAAGAAAGAAAGAAATGAGAGCTCTTTATTCAATAGGTCGATGTTTAGAGAAAAGGTCTTGGCTTTTCATCAAAATATTGGCCAATAAATATGAACTCAGTAGTTATAAATTAACATATAATACTTTAGAGATGTAGGCTTTTTGTTTGTTTGTTTTACTGATTATTTAATTGAACTAACTTGTAAATAATTAACCTGGCAGTCAGTCGGACAGATCTTATTGGCTAGGATGGCTTCTACTATAGAGTGAAGTGAAAGAGCCAGGGTAGTATCAGGAAAAATTATATTTAACACAAATAATATCTGTGGTAGACATTGTTTTTTTCTAAGACCTTTAAACATGTTAATTCATTTAATTTAATTCTTATAACTAGTACTTATGAGGAAGGTAGTAGTATTTTCAGTTTCATTAAGGATGAAACCGAGGCACCAAGTTGTCAAGTAGCTTGGCCAACATCACATATCTACTAAGCGGGAGAATAAGATTCAAACCAACACTGTAGGGCCAGATATCTGGACTTTTTCCCGGTCTTAAACCGTTTCTCGAGGTTTTCTACATAAAGTGAACTAGTTCTAAAATGCTTTCCACTTCCCACCACATCCATAGTGCAGTGTAGGACCACAGTCTGTGGTATTTCTTACTATTCCTACTTTCCTATGCAAAGGTTCTGAACATTTCAGCTTTGACAGTTCTTGAAGTTAAGCAATATCTACAAGTGGGTAATACTTCTTAACTCAATTTAAAATGAGCCCGTAACTTAGATATGATGACAAACTGGTATGATGATCACTTATGGTGATTTATATAGTCCTGTCCCAAACAAAGAGAGTTTATACTTTTATTTCCAAGTTAATGTTGGAAGATGAGGACAAGAACAAGTTTGTCTCTTCTAACTTCATAGAAAATGACATATTTCTTCCAGTTAAAATGTTTTGACATCTAAAACCATTTTGGGGAGAGGAGCCTGGCTGGATCAGTAGATTAAGCAGCCAACCCTTGGTTTCTGCTCAGGTCATGATCTCATGGTTGTGAGATTGGGATTGTGAGACAGAGCCCAATGTAGGGCTCCCCACTCACTAGGGAGTCCGTTTCTCTCTCACTCTCTCCCTCTGCCCCTCTGTGCACTCATATATGCTCTCTCGTTCTCTCTCTCTCTCTCTCTCAAATAAATAAATCTTTAAAAAAAATAAAACCATTTTGGGGATTAAGTTAGATGACTCTTTAGAATGAGAAATTAAAATGTTAACAGAAGCTTTGGTACCCGCATGCTCTTACTATAAACTCCAGAAGGCAGCAGCATATCTAGATTTCATATAGATGTAGATGATGACTATGGCCATGATTGAATTTCCTTGTCCGTTCCCTAATCACCACAACTCCATACAATTTTATTTGCATCTGGAATTGCAGGTTTTTAACATCTGTTTCACGGTTTATAATGCTTCACACAGAAGCTTATAGTTTTGTGTGCTTTTTAATAAGCAAATATTTCTATAAAAACCACAAAGAAAAACACAACAGTGGCCTTTGAAGTCTCATAAATGCTAGAAAGAAATGGATTGAAGCCAAGGCCACTTGGCTTTTAAAGATCACTATTGCTTCCTCATGAAAGTTCTGGCTTTTATCTTAGTCCCAAGAGAGCTGCAGTCATTGTCGGTCTCTCATGAGGCCCTGTCCCTGTGATTTGACAGGAATGGAGAGGATTCTGAAAGATAACAAACTATTTATCAGTATTTTAATATCCACAGTCTCTTGTCAATAACATTAGCATTGAAATTATTTCGACCATTTTTCTCTTATTAGTGAAGAATGTTGTAATCTAAACAGTGTAGTGCTTATGTAGTACTGATAAATGGGCAAAAGTAGGAAAAAAATAAAACTGTAACTTTACACACAAGTCATTTTTAGATTTTTAGTACGTTGTTGCTTTATTTGTACTCACTGATGATTCTTATCAGAGCATTAGAAATGTCATACATACTCTATGTTTAGAGACAATTTCTAATTTATCATTGAAGTATATATATATATATGGGAATAAGCATGTATTATTATTGCTGGGAATTATGGTTAGAAATACTAAAATCAGATTAGGACATGGCAAAATGTTGAGGTTGAATCCAAAGCCCTTCTTTTGTGTACTGGCCACAGGTGCAGGTGGGAATGGAAGCTCCATTGGCTGTCACTGGTTGGCAGACTTCTACCACTTGTAATTTTGGACAATTTAAGTGGCCAAAGTAGGATCAGAGGCTTCTTCGGTGGAAGGATGATCATATGTGTGATGCCTACATAGATGTACCTGGTCCAGAATTTCTCTGGTGGAGTGACTGGAGAACAAACAAACAGACAAACCAAACCAAACAAAGTGCTTATAGATTCATTGGCTTTTAGAGCAACACTGACCGTTGAACCTAAGTAGCTTAATTCATTCCTCTGTAGTAAAAGGAAATAGAAACTTGGAATCAGGGACTAGAACACCACCAACAGCAAAAACAATAAATTAAGTCCAGACTTACTTATTCCTCTTCCCAGCCCAGTGTGTGCATCTATAACTGTTCTCTGCTAAACTCCTATTCTGTATGTCATATTCTTTTTCACACTTAAATTTCTTCTCTCTCCCCTCTCTGGTCTGGTTTCTTGTACCGTTTCCTGCACGTAAGGTCATACTCCTCATGTCCTTTTTCTCCCATTGACTTTTCTGGATGGTTTTCTGCTCCCACTCCCTTTTCTCCCATTTGGTTTGCTTTGCTTTGTTTTGTTGTTGTTGTTGACTCTGAAATTTAGTCTATCTCAAGTGACTTAATGTGTTTAATTTGATCACAGGTGAAGGTATAGCCCAATTTTCTCATAACATTTTAGGGTACAAGGCAGTGGTACAAATGGGGGCCGTTATGTGTACATACTGCTTAAATATTATAAATCAAACTAAAAAAAAACTTAAACTATACTCTTTCCTCCTGATCTGAGAAACACCTGTTTAAAATTATTGAGAAGGCTGGGCAGCCTGGGTGGCTCAGCGGTTTAGCGCCGCCTTTGGCCCAGGGCATGATCCTGGAGACCCGGGATTGAGTCCCATGTCGGGCTCCCTGCATGGAGCCTGCTTCTCCCTCTGCCTGTGTCTCTGCCTCTCTCTCTCTCTCTCTCTCTTTCTGTGTGTGTGTGTGTGTCTTCTCTGTGTCTCTCATGAATAAATAAAATAAACATCATAAATAAATAAATAAATAAATAAATAAATAAAATATTGGGAAGGCAGCTTTGAACATAATGTCCACGGACTTATGAGAAACTTGTGCCAAAATGTGGTGACAGAGAAATACCTGGCCCTCCGCTCCTGACCTTTGATACTTGACCCACCATTTTTTTTCTCTCCACTCTCGATTCTGTCCCACACTGTGAGGGGTCTTGTGTACCCGTGTGTGTACACAGTCCGCACTTGTAAGCATAGTCCCTAGCACCTATAAGTGGCTGCCTCTCACCCACTTCCTGGGCTTAGGCTTGCATACCAGAGGGACAGTCTTCCCCAACAGACCTGGGGAAGAAGGCTGGCCAGGCCAGTCACTGGAAGCAGATGTAAGGCCATTTGAACTGGGAACTCTGAGATTCTAGAATCAAGGTCGCTAGAACTTAATCTCAAAAGGGAGTCATGGACTCTGAGTCGACACATCTCTCAGAGTTGATTTAAGATCAAGAGATCAAAAAAAAAAAAAAAAAAAAAAAAAAAAAAAAAAAAAAAAAAAAAAAAAAAAAAAAAAAAGATCAAGAGATCATAGAAATAAAAAGTGACTAAACTCTAGATACTGAACTCTTGGTATGCCAAACTGCTGATGGTCCTGGTGTAGGAAAGTAAATATCCTTGAAGAAACCTGCTCAAATGCCTTTAGTGCGTTATTTAAGATTTGTTGCTGAGAAAACTGGAGACCTGAACCAATCGTTACAGGGTCATGGGCAGTATCAGATGGGTGTCATCCTAACCTAGGTTCTGAAAGGTGTGTCTGTCTAATGGTTGTGACCCTGAAGCCATGAGGTACTTAATATAGCAGATCTCTTCCGGGAGAGGTTGAAAATGTGTTTTAAAATTTCAAGCTTAATGAAATATAAAAAGAAGTGAGAAGTTGTCAACATGAAAAATATTCAGTTAAACAGACCCAGTCTGGGACATGTGTTCTAAAGCAAGAGTTCATTTTAGTAAACTTTATAAGCAAAGAAATGCATAACGGAACCTTGAACAAACTCTGGGAAAATTTCAAGTGCTATGTTCTCTGCCATCTACTCCATTTTGAAGATTATGATCATATTCAACTATGAAAAGTTTATAAAATTCTGTGTTTTATGAGCCCAAATGGTGTGTATATGCATACCAAAATATTTTGAGCAAAGAAACATCTTTGGGTAATTTTTGACAGAGGAACAGTAGAATTTCTGTGTTTGAATCTTAATGAGAAAACTCTAAATTCCAAACTGAAACACAAGTCAGAAAACCAGAAAGTAGGGAATGCTGGTTAAGAATTTAGTCAGCATTTAATTTTCTTATAGTCTGTTGGTAGCCATAGTCTTTTCGAATATATCTTGTAAAGAGAGCCCTGCTATGTGGCATAATATAAATACTGTACTAGAAAGCAAAAATCATTCTACTCTTTGAGATATAGCTATCGGTAATTTTACAATCATTAAATAAATGTATGAATGAATGAATAGATGGATGGATCCATTTTTAAATTACTATTTTGATCGTAATGACTATGTTCTTAAAAACCTTAATCTCTCTCCCTCCTCTTCCTGACTTCCTTAATCAAATTTTATTTTATTTTTTTCTTAATCAAATTTTAATCATACTCTGTGTATAGTGTTGCTATTTATTTATTTAAGATGATATTAACATAGTTTTTAGATTGTTTTAAAAGATAATAACCCATAATATAATTGCATCGTAACTTGATGTAACTATGCACTTATTATTCAATGAGTTTCCCTGCATTGTTTTGTCATCATAGGTAATTTGCAGACTTGATATTTGTTCCTCTCTTGAGTTCCTCTGAAATAAATTCCTAGATATGAAGTTTGGGTCAAAGTATGAATATTTTAAGCCCTTCAAGATGTTGAAAAAATATCTTCCTGAATAGTGGTGTATTTTAAAAACTTTATGGCAAAGTATTGGATTGCTGCTCTATAATCTCACTCTTGCCAGCAGTGTTCATTAGAAAGAAAGTGGGTATCCTGTTCTATTAATTGATTTTCCCTTATATTAACTTATTCAATATTAATTTACTAACTTATTAAAATATTTTGTTAAGGATATTCAGTGTAGAGTCTGTCTTTGGGAATGAATATATCAGCAGAGACCAGGATAATTAAATATCTTTCCAAATATAAAAATAGAAATAATATGACTAAGATATGAACTGAAAGATCCACCCAGAAAAATTATAAATTTTTAATTAATTTAATAATCAGGACCAGGATGACGTTCATAAGAGATTCTATGCTCAAGTTTATCAAGGCATGGAACCTGAAGCCTGAACCTCAAGCAGCTTTAAAGTATTTGAAGTATTGAAGCTGGAAAATAGAAAATGTGTGACAACTAGCTTGATAGGTGTCAGAGATTGCCTTATGAAAGGTCCAGTATATTGTTCAAAACTCCTACAAGAAAACAGTATATAGAATTTCTTCAACAAGGTCATAGCAGATCCTAAGAGGATAGGACAGAGGGGAAAATGAAAAGAATTGGAGTTAAAAGTATACATAAATCAGGTTTTAATGATTCCAAGGTCATAATTTTAAAATGATAGATACTCACTTTTAGTCCTGAACCAAGGTAGGCATGTGTGTTTAGAGGTGGGGAGATTGTTAAGAGACCCAGGGCATGATTAATGTCTCTGTATCATGGCCATGGCACCCCTTCAAAATAGCTGGTGCTACTACTACACTGTGATTAACCTGTAAGGCACCAAAAAAATAGACTTGTACCTCATTGTACTCTATCATTCTCTAATGTCATTTTTCAGGAGATGCCATAGGAAAAATGACCCTTCATCATGGGTGGGTGGGTGGATGGGGGGTTAGTGTAGAAGTGGAGAGTATGTAGTCCTGAATCTTAAGATACTCCTATCTCTATTTTATCCATTTTATTAGTGGATTTTGTATTTTCATATATAATATAAAGCATTGTTCTAAAAATGAAGAATTGAATTTAGCTTATTTTAAACAAAACATTTAACTCTGATGCTAAAAGAAATACCAGACTCATAGGCCTAAAAGTCTCCCAAAAGCATATATATATATATATATATTCTAGAGAGAAGAAACAATGGAAAGGAACCAATGTATTATGGTAACATGAAAGAAATGTAATCTTTCTCTTCCTTAAAGATATTAATCATCACCATCAATTAAGTTTAATTGAGCACAAACTATGTACAGAACAGTATGCTTTGCATTAAGAACAAATAAAGCTATGATACAATCCATGGCGCTCAAGGGATTTATAATCTCTTTAGAGCATCCAGGCATGAGCATAAACAAATGCACGGCAATAAAAGGAAGCCAAGGCTCAGTGCCAAGTGATTTCTCTAAACATAAGGTGTCTGAGCCATAGAACACGGAGTGATTCATTTAAAATTTTAATTATTTTTATTTTCTTAGAATTCACACATATACTTAAGACTTTTTTTTTTTTTTAACATTGCCTTAGATTCTTGAGCACTTCACAACATACAGATACATCCACCATAAATAATGTAAATCTCAAGAGTACCATGGGGGGAAAATAAAACCGAGACCATACCTGTGAGACAATAAATCAGAGGGAGAGAAATTTCATCAGAGAACGGCAGGTCTTCCAAGTCTACAAATTCCGTGCCTCTCCAGAGGTCAAAGAGATCGGTTAGCACCATGATGGCTTCTATGGTAATGTTTAGAGTCCATTTCTGGAATCAGCCATGGATTGGCTACTGGCGGAATTCCTTTAGAACGGTATCTGTGTATCACAATGTCCTCTTAACTCAGAATCTAGACATGTGATGACATCACTTACCCAGAACATAAGCTCATCCACCCAAGCTCTAATTCTTGAAACTATTGTTGACTGTTTTCTTCTTAATCCCCTCACCAATTCCTCTAACTCCTATTTTTGCCAGTCACTCTATTGCTGAGTTCAATATATTTTTTCTTATAATGCATCTCGTTGCTGTCGTTGAATCTTTAGCGGCGGTGGCCTAATTCTGACCATTCCTTATGCCCTCACATCTGGACTTTAAAATATTCAGTAGACTTTTCAGGCACCACTTTTGTCTTGCAAAATGTTTAAAGACCAAAGGTGAGGGTGAAGGTTGGGACTAAAAGTTCTAACCCTCTGATTATATGATGGGTCCTCCTGGGACCCAACCCCCACCTTGGGTGGGGTCCAAACCTCACTTTCATTAGTAACCAGACCCTTGTTTCACCTTCATGGCTCTGAAGCATTTTCAGGAACTGTGGATAAAGATCAAACATATCTATAGAAGTATATTTAACCATCTGAATATATATATATTTCTTATATAACATTATGTTACAACTTCTTCTGTTCCTTCCAGTAAAACAAAACCTGATTTACCAAAGAGAGAAAAAAAAAAAAAAAAAACACAAAATGGCCAGCTTCCCAAAGCTGATTATGCCCGTCTTCCCTTTCCCTGGCTCAGCAACCTTCCACATTTCCCAGTGAACAATTTTTAATAGTCTTAGAAATAACATAATCTTTCCCTTCAACACAACAATTGTCTTTATCCTTCTTATGACATCTAATAGGGCAATGCCTTGAAGTTCATTGTTTTCTTTTTTTCTCCTAATAGTGTATATGCTGGCGGAGTCTGTAAGTTTTGTCCTCACCATCTTTGTACCAAGGGGGTAGAACCATGAAACGGTACTCTGAATTACATTAATCCCTATTTAAACAATGTATTCATTTATTGGGGTTATCATAACAAAGTCACTACAAGTACTGGGTGGTTCAAACAACAAAAATGCGTGGTCTCACTCCCTAGAGCCTGTCAATCAAGATCAAGGTATCAGTTGGCAGGGCTGGTTCTTTCTGAGGACAATGAAGAAGACTGCGGTCCATATCTCTCTCCTAACTTCTAATGATTTGCTGGAAATCTTTGGCATTCTTTGGCTTGTAGCAGCATAATTCCAAAACTCACATGGCATTTGACCTGTCCCTGTCTCTCTCTGTGTCCAGATTTTCCCTTTTAATATAGACACAGTCATATTGGATCAAGAACCACTCTAATGACCTCATTTCAGCCTAATAATCTTCAGTGACCCTATAACAATTCGATCACTTTCAAAGATATTGGGGGTTAAGACTTCAGCATCTCTTTAGGAGACAAAAATCCCAACAATCGGTACCATATTTGATTAACGTGGATCGCAGGGGATTGTGGTTTTGTTTTGTTTTGTTTTTTAATTGATTTATATGTTCTTGACTATGTTCCTAGTCTTCTATTCCTGAAGTGTTCATTTGAACTTGCAAACGACATATAAATGTCTACTTTTTTCCAATCCTCCTCCTCCCCCTTCATATATCTTTTGTATAGATTTAGAACACTTGCTGTTAGATTTCATTCTTGTTCTTTTAAAATTACTTCAGCAGTGTGGGTCAGGAGGCCCTGATAAAGTACTTAAGTATTTCCAAGTGACACATGGTACATTTGTTTATGTTCCAGTTAGCTGGGTTCATTGGTCTGCATGATTATCTAATCACATTACTATACAATATTGCAAAGTGGAAATCTGAATAAGCTTTCCATGATTGGTCATCATAGAAAATAGAATCTTGATTTGCTGTGGTTCCAGATGGTGGTTTGCTTATAATAGTTTAGATTTAATCATAATCATTATAAACTAAACGAAGCTAAATTATACTATCTTAGAATTTCCATGTTGTTTGCAACCATAGGCTCTTGCAGAAGGCACGTCCTTATCCATTGCAGAGATAGGAATAGACTATTATTACCATGACATTCTTTGAATGTTGCCATTCTCTTTACCATAAAGAATTAATCCTTAAAATTAGTGCTGCCCAGTTACGAATGTCATTTATTTGCAATTCATCGTTTGAGCATATCCAAGTGGAGTGCTTTTTTGATGTTGAGAAGCCTGCTCTCCAGTAACATGACAGGTACGTTGAGATTATTACCAACATTATCAATTTGTTTTGGGAAAATATTTTAGCGTACATTAGTATAAAATGTCTCTAGGTTTTTTTTTTAATTATTTATTGGCAGATATAAATTCAGTATGCAATATTTTATGCTAGCTGTCCAGAACCTAGCTCTGTACGGCTTACAGAACATTTATTTTTACCACCTAAGTCATAAAAGTTGTTTTCCATATCTTCAGTCAAACTTAACTACGGGCAAAGAGAAGTGAAGAAATTACCTGTCACATTATTCACAGGCCAGACCAAGATACTGTAAATACCATGGCCCACTAAGCTAATTTAGAAGAAAAAATGGAAGGAGGTTTTTAAAAGATGGCATTTATATGTAATATATGTAGAAGAGTTTAGGGTTTTGACAGTTTGAGATTGTATCCTCTTTAGAGAGAATGCATAATGACTTTTATTTCTTTTGAAATATGCATAACTTCTTGAAGGTAACTTTCAAGTCTCATTAGCACTTCTCAAAGCAAGTTTCCTATCTCTATGAAAGCAAAGGGTACGACATGCTTGAACTTTGAATAGAGTGAGTGTTTACTTACCAACAATTCAGTCATTTCCCCTCTCGTTTGGCTCCTTCACTCCATCAGTGTGTGGGAGAAAGAAATAACCTACTGCAGACACACAAGGTTGGGTTCACCTGTTCCCTTGTGAAATCTCATACCCAGTCAGCAGTGCGAGGATATACCAGATTCTAGCTGAAGTATGGACTGCTGTTAAGACCTGTTAGTGGGAGTGAGTTTGTGGATTAAAGGGAGGCTGTTCTTGATTGCCCGTCCTTGCTTCTCACGGACCTGCAACCTTTCACAAGTTAACTCCTTTCAACTGTAATCTCCTCATCTACAGACTGAGAGTTTTGATGATACCTGCATCGTGATTACCTGGAGTATGAGGTCAGGGCTTCTCAACCTCAACACTACGACCCTGTGCCAGATAATTCTTTGTTGTGAGCGGCTGCCCTGTGTTCTGAAGGATGCTTAGCAAGGACTCTAGATGCCAGTGTGGCGCCCCCTTCCCCCAGTTGTGACAACCCAAATTGTCTCCAGGTACCACTAAAAGCTCCCTGGAAGGCAAAATCCCCCTGGTGAGGAACACTGGATTACATGAATATCAATATCTACATTTACAGAGAGAGAGCTTTGCACAGTTTCTGACGTGTAAGTGTGCAGTAAACTTGGGCTGGGGTTAGCGTCTCGCTGACAGGCTTTTCTAATATCTTCTCTGAAGAGCCATATTCTTTATAAAAACATGAACGTTGTTCTCTATATATGTACATGTAAATGTACATGTATGTGCATGTAAATATGTCTGAATATATGTGTACATGTATATTAGATATTTTCCAGCCATTGTGCAAAATAATGAGGGGCCTAACAAAATAGTTAATGTCTATACAAAGCCATCAAGCCTCATTACTTGCATTCTCTTGGTGAGTAAACATTTTACAAATTATCAAAACTTTGCAAAAGAGACAGATTAAATGTAAGAATAAAATATGGACATAGGAAGTGGCATACAGTAGAGTGGAAAGATTGTTGTCTATTTTACGAAATTATGAGGATTGTGACCAGGGAGGACTTTTTCCTCTAACCCCATGGTTGAGCCCAGAAATAGACTCAAGATTCTTCTCTTTTCTTTTCTTTTCTTTTCTTTTCTTTTCTTTTCTTTTCTTTTCTTTTCTGTGTTTGTGTGTGTGCTTGTGTGTTGGTTCTTGTATGTTTTTTCTGATGTCGGTATTGGTTCTTTATTTTGGGTATTTGTTTTTTTGTTGTCGTTTCGGTGTCGTCTTTTCTTCTTTTCTTTTCTTTTTTTCTTTTCTTCTTCTCTTCTCTTCTCTTCTCTTCTCTTCTCTTCTCTTCTCTTCTTCTCTTTTCTTCTCTGTCATTTTTTTTTTTTTATGCTGCTTAATTCCTAAAGGGCTAAAATGAGAAGCATTAAAGGTTTAAAATGAGAGGCAGTATGTAGAAATGTAAAAACTGGTTAAGGTCATTCCATTGTCCTAATGGTAATCATAGTAATACCTTGATTTGTTTCATTTTCTATATATTTCGAGGACTTTCTCTTGTCTCCTGTAATTCCCTGTGCCGTACTCTTTAGGTCGGGATTATTTTGACCTTATAGACAGAGAGACTGAGACAGAGGTCATATTCCTGTTAAGTGACAGATATGGGACAACTAATAAATCTCAAAGGATGGGTTTCCCTGACCCCACAGATCTTCAGATGTTTCAGCACAAGTCCCACTGCAGTAGCCGTGTGCCATTCTGAGAAGCTTGCATCTCACTATTTCAAGTGACTTAATCCTTCACAGCTCACTCCAGGGTTATTCCCTCTAACAGGCTTCGGTGATGCTTTTAGCACATTACTCTACATGAATTGTACTCTTAAATATTCCCCCAGACACTCATTTAGTTGAGTTTGGTAGTAAGAGCTCACTGACATTGTTAAGGTTAATGACTCAGTGTTTTACAAGTTGAAACACATTTGAGGTTAAATTGATTGTTTGGATCGTTTTATCCAACATCATGAAGGCCCTGAGTGCAGTTGTTACTTACTGCCTTGGAGGAACATCTTTGTTACACCCCTTAATGGTGTGGTATTGATAGTGATAACGTGTTAGCAAGCCTCGCACTACTCTACAAGTGTTTCTGAAACATGGGCTATAAAAATTACTGCTAATGAATTTACACTGGCGTGTAGATGCTCTATGATAACAAGCATTTATAATTTTATATATGGTATGCTCATTTAAAATCCTGTCGCACAGGAATCATTAATTCCATTGTCCCCATGACAGTGTGAAAGATCAGAGTTTCAGTCTCCCAGCCAAGGCTGCACAATTACTAAATGGCAATAATAATAATAACGGCTAACATTTACAGAGTAGCTACGGTGTACCAAGCATTATGTCAAATGCCTTGTTATATTTAAATCCATTTGTTTCTTAGAACGTTTAGGTAGCTTTTTATGGCCCTGTAAGTATTAAGGAGGGATCGGAAGCCAGGCAGCCTGATTTCAGAGTTTATTCCCATAACATCCACCTTATACCTCCTCCCTATACCCCATTCCTAGAGCTGGACTTTGACTCAAGTCCTGTAGCTTCCTCTTCTGTCTCCAGGTTTCTCAGGTGTCTGGCTCTCTCATCCTGAGATCTTGTGTTTATTCTCAGTATCAGTACATCTCCAGGGCTTAATGCGCGGGCTTGGACACTCAACACATGCCTGGTGAATTAACCTATTATCCTTAATATGTATATTTACATGAGCTTTTTAAAATATCTGTGCTTATCCCAACTAAATGACCTAGTCATGGGCGTATATAATGTGTTAAGCCAGTCCTGGAAGAGCATGTTTTTATATAACACATTGGGCCAGTCCTGGAAGAGCATGCAGACCTTTAGGGACATCGGCAACTTCACATTGTTAGTTATTGTCTTGTCTTAAAAACATGTAAGGCTGGCCTTCTCTAGTGATTTCATTCTAATCAATTATTCTTTAAATGCTACATTATTCTAACAGGAAACATAACCCCAAAGCTTCCAAAGATCAAAAACAAATGCCTAAGTAATACAAAGCCAATGTCTCCAAAGGAATGAGAATCAGACTAGTGTCAGAATTCTCATCAGCAAGTTAGGATAGTACCAGAAAATGGCAAAATGCCTTTTGAGTTTTTAGAGAAAGTTATTTTAAACCTACAATTCTAAGCCCACTCTCTCAGTCAATCAGTTGTGCAAACAGAATCAGGACCTCTTTATTGCATGGGCTCACAACGCTTACTTCTCATGTATGTATTCTCAGAAAATTTCTTTAAGATGCCACAAAATGAGGAGAAAAGCAAGGGAAAAAATATGATATGGAACACAAGAAATACTCTTACACAAAAGAGTACTGAATAGAAGAATTAGGAGTGAAGCTGTATCACTACATAGCTATCCAAAACACCAATGGTCTGAAAAGAAGCAGAGGGACAGGCATCTGGAAGGGGCACAAAGATCCAAGCAAGTGTTCCAAAATTCATATGAGAGTTATAATTGAAATATGAAACTTCTCATTTAAGACAGAATATGAAATCAGTGGAGCTTAAGAATGGGATGGAATTCAAACAATGGATAGAACAAGTAATGAGCTGGCACATATTTGGAATATTTGGAGACAGAAAATGTTTCTTCACTCAGTAAGGAGGTGGGGGGAAAACCCAACGATCAGAGAATTCAGCAGAGGAGGAAAAAAAACAAAACCAAAGCTAAAGCCAGACTAAAATATGAAGTTGACTGGGTTGTCTCTTGATTTTGATCAATAAGTAAGAAAGGAAAATTTACATGAATAGTATTTTTGAGTGGAATGGGATTACATTTTACTGGTCAGGAATATATGTAATTGTTACAGCCTGCTGGCCTCAATAGTGAATGATATTTACGTAGTTAAATTGTTATAGATATCATTTATCGGTTATCGACTTTTGAAATAAAGCCTCATATAAATAATTATGACACTACAGTGCAATGTAAATAATAAGAATCTTGCTAAAAGTCTCAAATGTTGCATATTTGGAGATTAAAGAAGCATAGAGGCACTAATATATTAATTCTATATGGGGAGAAATCGAGGTACAATTAAAAGGTAATGGGACTAAAAATAGAGATTTAAGTATTTTTAAATTTTAAAAATACGCAAGAACTAAGAACAGTGTTTATAAAACTGTGTTTGGGGTAAGGGATGGTAATTTGATGGCTGTTGGAGAGCTAAATCTATCTTGAAATACACAATGTTAATACATCATTTAAATTTATGAATTAATAAATAGTATTAGCATATAATTCAGAAAAACAGATGAAACCATCACGATAAGTAAAACCAGAAGCTTATATGGGGAGTTAATAAAGCTAATTATTTAAAAATAAATAAATAAATAAAAATAAAACTCATTATTTACTACTCTGATGGTGTATGAGCCAACAAAGTACCAGAACTACAAAGAAGAAAGGGATGGGGGGTGGGGGGGGAGGAGAATGGAAGAAGAGAAGGCAGTGAATTCGGTGACTGAGAGAGGAGAAATGATTCTGTGGAGCAGCAAAGCAGGACTGAAAAACTAGAGAAGAGTGAACTGTTTTCACATTGGACACCTTTCAAATGGACACCTTTCTAGCAAAGCTAGTACTCGAGATTTGTCTGATTCGTATATATTATCTTGTCACTGATGGAGCAAAACCAGGAGTTGAGAAGATTCCCGGGACCACCATCATGCAAGACAAGGAAACCTAGGAAGGTAGGTCTTAGAATACACTCTTCTTCCAGTTAATGAGACGGAACATAGTAGTTTTGCTCACTGACAATGTTTCTTCGGTAGTTTAGGCTTCATCTGACAAAATCGGTATCTTTACTACGATGATAGTATTCATCACTCTATGTACAAATCAACATTATCATGCAGATGGTTTAAGATTGTTGTCTTCATTTAATACACATGAATCATTCAAAGTATCTTTTAGTTTAAACACTATTATGTAATTGTTCTATGGGTGCAAATCTTAGGCCCATATCAGCCGTGTGAGAGCAGGACATGGCTTCTCTTCCTTAGTTCCTAAAATTTAATTTCAGTAAAAATAAATACCAGGTAATAAAATAAAAATCAAAAAAATAATAAAATAAAATAAATAAAATAAATAAAATAAAATAAATAAAATAAAATAAAATAATCATAACTGCGGTTTGAAATGCTGCAAATTTAGATCATGCTAGGCATAATTTCAAGGATTAACACCAATATTTCTAATTATTTTGAGAAATTACTTATAAGATCCTCAGCTGTACATCCTTGGCTATAAAAAAGAAGTTTAGGGAAATCTAAAATAATGGAATATATGTACGTGTGTGTGTGTGTGTGTGTGTGTGTGTGTAATGTACATACATATATATCACCTTAAATTGTAAAAGAATCACATCTCATTGCATAGCAGATGTTTCCTCTTTTAAAGGTAAAAACGATCACAGAGAAGTATTAGATGAGTTCTTGGAGAGATTTGGAAAGCTGTCGTATGTTAGCTTTTGGAAACTGAAGATGAATTCATTTTTTGCTGAACATCCCTTACCAGTGTCTGTACTTCATGTGCCTTTTGTCCCACAAATGCATTTGAGTCTTAACCAAACTGGAGCCAACTAACCCGACCATGTGCCACTGTATTACATTCTGTGACAAATGGACCTTGTTTCATTTCAAAGGATTTGAACTTGAAATCACTCCCAACAGTTATAAAGCAAATGTCTTTCCTCCTGTCAGCCATTGCCTAATTTAAACTTCCCATCTGCATTTCTAATTATGATACAGAGAAATCTGTGTCTAACAAAGAGTTGTTTGTTCTTTCTTTCCCCTCTCAGGAAGGACAAATTTAGGCATATGGCTAAACTGAAGGACAGCATTTTCATTTCACACCTTAAAAATGCCATCTAATAATTCTTTATTGATTTATTTTTTTAAGGTACCTGATGCTTACTTTGGAAACACATTTTAGTATTCTTATTAAAGTTTATGTAACTATGTTTTAAAATGATAAAAATTGAAATAATTAATGGAATATTATTTAATGTCAGAAATGTAAAATACGTACATTCAGAAATTATTTCTAAAGTCTTATTTATGTACCTGGCCAAATAAATGCTTTTCTTCAATGCTTTCTTATACCACATAGTAAAATTTTATTATTATTAGTCGTATTTTTAGCTCTGTGATGTTGGACACAATATGAGAAGTCCCACTTGATATTGATAGAGTGATTGAATGTAATGCATGTGTTGGGAGCACAGAATATCTGGTGATTTGGGGCATGTTGTAAGTTCACAGCAAAAAACTGACATGAAGACTGTCAAAATCTGGCATTTTAGATTTTTTCTTTTTTTACTGTTAAAATACCTTGAATAGATTGAACACAGTGGATGAATCATGCTTATCCAGAGAGATATTTATTGTTCTGGGTAGAAATTGAAGTTATTTGATAAAATGGCTATATACTACATGGTAGCTGGGCCATGGATAAACAGAGGGTTTAATACCTTAACACATAAATTCAATATCTTCCAGAAACACCAAACACCAAAACTAAAAATCAGATCATTGACTTTCATTGTGGTTTTGTAATATCTTTAGCTATAAAACAGACATTCAGCGAAGATATATAGCCATAGCTATGCTGTAGAGTCTGTACCAAAAGTAATTACAGAAATACAATTTCTGCTTTGACAAAATTAAACCCTGTTTCTTGGAACTTCTCTCTCTTTCTCTCTGTCTTTCTCTCTCTCTCTCTCTCTCTCTCTTTGAACACACACACATATATGTAGACATATATGTTAGTGTGTATTCATATTGACCTGAACTTTATTAATATATATATGTGATATATATATATATACTTTTCTCAATTCTCATAGCCTATAAGCATATCTTCAGAAAATACAGATTTAGAAGGCTCCTTATCTCTACATAGTAACTATTGACAATAGTTAGAGTACATGGAAAGGAGAGAGTATGTGGAAAAATAAAAGTCAAGGCAGAGAAGCATTATCTGGTTTAAAATACATGAGTTATATACTTATATCCATTTCTATATGAGTCTTTTATGGAACCATAGTCACTTAACATTAATTAGTTAATGATTAACAATTATGATTGATCAATGATTAACTATTAATCATTCGTTGATTTGAAACTTCGAGTAAACTATAATATGGTAGGCAATGGCCATACTGTGCACTTATAAATATGGTACTAGTGTGTATATCTGTATCTACATCCTAATAGAGGCAATAGTGAGCATTTAATTCTGATGGGGAAGCCTGGGCATGATAATCGATCTAGACTTTATTAGATCAGTAAATACTTATTATGCAGAAGCATGGCAAAGTTGCAGGGCTTGAACGAAAATCCATGCTGTGATTCAGAAAGTTTCAGCACCGTGTTAAGGGAACTGGAAAGAGGCTGGGGAGACAGGCTGTGGCCAAATTTGAAGGGTCTCAGATTCCATATGCAGAATCTGGGCCTTAAGTCTTTTTTTAAACATTTTATTTGGGAACAATTTCAAGCTTACAGAAAAGTTTAGAGACTAACAATAGAATAATACAAATAAGAATACAAAATTTTATAAGCCTTTTACCCAGAATTGCATATGGCTAATATTTTCCCCATTTCGCAATCGTTTGTTCTCTCTCTCTGGATGCCTGGATGAGTAGACAGATATTAAGATATAGATAGAGATAGAAATAGTATATACATCGATATAATCAAAGATATTTCAGAGTCAGCTATGGACACCATGTCCTCTTGCCTTAAATGTGTTATTCTGAAGGCGCCTGGGTGGCACAGTCCGTTGAGCATCCGGCTCTGAGTTTCAGCTCAGGTCGTGATCTCAGGGTCGCAATTTCAGGATCGTGGGATGGAGCCTGGCATCGGACTCAGAGCTCAGAGTGGAGTCTGCTCAAGATTCTCTCCCCCTTCACTCCTGCCCCCCATTCTCTCTCTCTCTCTCTCAAATAAACAATCTTTCAAAAACATGTCTTTGTGCATTTCCCTAAAGCAGAAGTACCCTTACATAGCTCAATGCAGTATCAACTTCAGTAAATTGATCATTAATAAAATTCTAATAAAATCAATTAATAAAATCATATCTAGTCTACTGTTCATATGGTAGTTGGCCCAATAGTACGGTTTATAGACTTTATTTTTCTCCAGTACAAGAACCAGTCTACAATCGGAGGTGCATTTTGTTATTCTGCTTTTCAGTCTCATTAATCTGGAACATTTACATAGTCTTTGTCTTTTTTATTTTTTTTTTCATTTTTCTTATTGTGGTAAAATACACACAACGTAAAGTTTACATCTTAACCATTTCTAAGTTTGCAGGTCAAGGATAGTAAATGGATTCGTATTGTTGTGTGACCGATCGTCTCCAACATTCACCTCCCTAACTTTTCCACCTTTTAAAACTGAAATTCTATTCCCGATGAACAGTAACTCCTCATCCTTCCGTCTCTTCGGGCACGTGGCAGCCACCATTCTGCCTCTCTAATTCTGACTGCCCTGGGAACCGCCTCTAAGTGGGAATCCTATAGTGTTTGTCTTTTTGCATTTGGCTTATTTCACTTGGCATAACGTCCTCAGGGTTCATGCTGTTGCATGTGCCAGAATTTCCTGCCTTGTTAATAATATTCTATTGTGTGCATCTACCACATTTTGTTTTTTCATCCATCCATCTGTGGACACTTGGATCGTTTCTATGTTTTAACTATTCTGAATAATGCTGCTATGAACACCAGTGTATCCCTTCAAGATCCCACTCTCACTTCCCTTGGATATATACCTAGACATGCAATTGTTGGATCATGATGGTAATTCTATTTTTGATTTCTAAGAAACCTCCTATCCTGCTTTCCACAGCAGCTGCACCATCTTGTATCTGCACAAACAATATACAAGGGTTCACTTTGTCCACATCCCCACCAACACTTGTTATTTTTTTTAAAAAAAGATTTTATTTATTTATTCATGAGAGACACAGAGAGAGAGAGGCAGAGACACAGGCAGAGGGAGAAGCAGGCTCCATGCAGGGAGCCCGACGTGGGACTCAATCCCGGGACTCCAGGATCAGGCCCTGGGTCAACGGCAGGCGCTAAACTGCTGAGCCACCCAGGGATCCCCTATTTTTTTTCTTTCAACCAGCCATCCAACTGGTTGCAAGGTGGTAGCTAACTGTAATTTCCTTTTTTTATTCTTTTAGATATTGAAGTTTTTGAAATACTCAACTTTTGTTTCCCTCTACCCCACTATTTTAAGTAAAATGTTCCTCATTTTTGGTTTGTCTGATATTTCCCTTCCATGTTATCTAGTCTCTACCTTTTAATCAGAATTGGCAGAGATGAGATGCCAGTTACCTACCTGTGACTTCAGCACCACCAGATCCTTTGATTTTGCTCCTTCCTCATCTAGGGAAGACCCTTTCATGTCTTCTGAGCTCTGCTCAGGTATCTGACATCACTCATTCATGCTACTCTATAAATAGTCTGTGAGTATAATTTTTTTAAGTTCATGTATATGCTCAAAGCTGCCTTTGTTTTATAAGCCTTTTTTTTTTTCTAGCCATGGATGGGAAAAATGATATTCCCATTGAAGAGAAACTGAGTGCATCAGCAGGAAGTAGGGAAAGTTTTTTAGGTGAAATCATGTCATGTGTGTATGTGTCACGCAGGCCAAGGCCTTTGTTACGGCAACTGGGTTGGTCAGAGGAAAGGTGATCTGAATTTGGAGGGGAAGGCAAAAGACACGCTCGTTGGCTGCCTTCTCGATTCTTAGCATAGGTCTGATCTCTCCTTGCCCAGACTCCTTTCTCCAACCCTCACTTGTTCCTCAGCCTAAAAACGCCTAAGATACATACCTGCTTGTTTTTCAACCTGAGCATCTTCACCCACATTTAATTATAATCTTACACCATAGCCTTCTATTTTTGATGCCGTGAAACAATAAATTGCAGCCTATGTTGTTATCTCTGTTTTATAATAAATTATTGAATTACAAAGCAAGTCACTGGAGCATTTCCTCAGAGTGAATAAAGGCATTATTCTCTTCAGAGTGCTGTTGCCCCGTAGCTTTGTATCTCTTGGTGAGAGAGAACCCAAAGGAAGATTTTGTCCTCACAAGGCCAGCAAGGAAGAGTGCTTAAGCCCAGGATCACATGCTGCAAGCCTGGAACCTTACCAGCTGATCCCCCTAGGCAAGTTTTATCAACTGGTCCTCATGTTGTCACTATGTGTTCTGCATCCCGAAGGGAGAGAGGGAGAGGACTGGAGAGAAACAGAACAAAAAACCAAACCAAACCAAAACAAAAAGAGCCTTGCAGCTCCAAAGGGTGTTGAGCTATTTCTTTCTTACGTGCCAAAGGATTTAAATCTGACAAAGGACTCCCCAGAATACAAATGAACACTTCATGCCCCAGCACCGTGGTTAGAAGCAGGTACTAGAACTAGGAATTTGGTGAGGTTTGCTTGCAAGAAAAGCAAAGGCACTGGAAGGAGAAATCCTAATGTGTGGAGGACAGGGGACTGTTGGTTTCCCTTTTCTGATGTTCGAGCAGGGCCAGAGTCTCTGCAACGTGTCTTCTTGCTCACACGAACTCACGTTTGCTGCCGAGGATGTCAAAAAGAACTGAGGGCAAATGGGAATACCAAAGGACATATTCGCGGTATTTGAGGAATAACATTTCATATCACCTTCCCCCTGAAACCACTGGATGTTCACCAAGAGCTCTTCCTGGTTGGGCAACAGGAGGCAACACGACAGGTCTGGCCTCTCCTGTGTTGGAGTCCCAGCTCCGCATTCAGCTACATGAGTGGACTGTGTTAAGTTTGTCCTTAATGCCCCTCCAATTTGACTCTTCTTGAGACCAATAGAATCGCATAAGGAAAACCTAGCATACTTCCAGTCCTTTCTCCTGGTTTCGTTTCTCTAGCTGAAGTGTCGGGGAAGAAGAGCGGAGCGATTTCAGGTCACTACCTGCTTTCTCTGTAAACAAGTAGATGGGCAGGGATGCTTAAATTTCAGCAGCATGTCTGGCTGTCTGTGGTGATTTTGCTGGGTCAGTGCATATCCTTAACATAAAATTTAACAAGCAGTTGAGTTGTTTATGTTGTCCTTTTTTTTTTTTTGAAATGTCTTTCATGCATTACCAATTGGAGAGAAAAGAGAAGAAGACCACAAAAGCTTTTCAATTGCAGCTCACTCAGTGAATATAAAAAGAACTGCACGGAGGAGAGGAAGCAGGTGTATTGTGAAGTTGGACTTTTTCATGAGCAAGAGGAGAATTCTGGCTTTAAGCCAAATGTTTTCCAGATGAGACTTCTACAGAAACATAGGCTTTTTTTCTTTTTTTCCCAATTCAGGTGTTTTTATTTTTTTTTTAAAAATAATGCATGCACACTGTTGAAAAAAATGAGAATCATTACTAAAATAATAGTATTTTAAAGTCATCAGTCATCACATATCATTTGTTAAATTTTGTTACATTTTTCTCGGATGTTTTCTTGATATTTTACATGCGTGGTAATAGTAGGTATTTAATTTATAATCTTACTTTTTTTTCCTCTGCTCTGTTAGTGTTTCTGCTGTTGTTGAAAACTTTTTCCACTCACAATTTGAGACGGAATCACGTTTGCGTGCTCCTTGATAGATTCACATATACACACCAAATAGAACTCCATCTCTATTTCCTCGGTGAAGACAACGGAGCCTATAGAAATAAAGGCAGGATAGGGGTTCCATATGTCTACTGGTTTTTATTACGTATTACTTCCAAGTGTAAGGAAAAATTGTCTGAAAGGTTATAAAACGAGGTAACACTCTGTATCTATCACAAATAAATAAATAAATCTTTAAAAAAAAGAATAAAACGAGATAACAGTTACCATGTAGTTCAAATTTGTTATAAACTCTCTGCTCTTAAGAGCCTGTGATGATGCCTCTCTTTTCAATCAGACCTCGAAAAGGGAGAAAAGGTTGATTCCCAATAAAAGGGATTTTGTTAAAAGGTCATCTTTTAAGGTCAATCTTATGATTGGAATTTAATTGCACTGGCTGGAGCCAAGGCATCCGTGAGTTTAAACAGTTCTCAGGGTAATTTTAATGTGCAGCCTGGGTTGAGAAACAATAGAGTCTGAAGAACAGGTCATATGCGAGGGGGGAAAGTACAGAAGCCAAAGTCTGAGAAATTTAGAATTTAAAGGAAGCCAGATGTCCCACATTAATAGGAGACTGGAGAGCAGTAATGTTAGGGATTTGCCTAAGGTCACCAGGTTGGTGGCAAAGCCTGGGGGAGAATCCTGTCTCTGGATTCCCAGGGCTACCAGAATGTGCAGTCTCTTATATGGCACGCCCAACAGATAATTCATTCTGTATTGTCTCTTTTTGTTTTTTATTGTTGTTTGTTTTACTTTTCATTTATGGAAGATAGTATCTTACAACTTCAGATTGTGGGCTATGGTTAATTTATATTTTTTATTAGAATCTTTTTTTTTCCTCCTTAATCTCTTAAATAAAATATATTAGTTCCATTTTTCTATTATTTCCATTTTTCCCTAAATCTACACTTTCTATATTTATTTTTTTTTAATTCCAGAGTATATAATTGATTACAAGGAGGGAGTTTATCTGCAAAATGTGTCCCCTGTCCGATGCTTTATTTATTGAAAGGAAAATCCATTTTATAACGAGACGAAGAACCCGCAGTGCAGACATAAGAAGTATTTTTGTTCTGCTTTTCTTTTTCTTCCCCAGTGTTTCTTTCTCCTTCATGCTTCCACAGACTTTGGCATACCCCTTGAATGCAAAATGAGACAATCCTTTAAACATTTTTATAGCACTTGTGTAGGGGGTGTGAATTTGTCTTTTAAATAAGTCTCTTAAATATAGGTTGATTTAATGATACTATAGGTTTTATGATGGATTGAACTTATAGAAATGCTAATGATCTTTATTTTTCTATCACAAGTTTACTGAATGTCTGTTTATGCAAAGTATAATTACTTCCAGGGTAGCATCATAGTAAAAATAGAAAGTATTACCATTTTGCCATTATGCTTAACTTAGACCTTGTTTATATCATTGGTTTTTATTATTTCTGAAATATTTACAAAACCAGTTAAATGCTGGTGTGCACCACTATCCTTTGACACCACTGTACTACATAACACACAAAAAGATAATCCTATTGACCCAAGGCCCTATGTGACTTAGTTTTTCTAGTAGTGATGATTGTTTGTACTAAGCCACCTTTCTGTGTTGAGTTTTTTGGTTTCTCTTTTGGTTAGCAGTACATATTTTTAAGATCACTAACTAGGATGAAAATGGAAATCCAGAAAGGAAGGATTTTCTTTCTTGCTTGCTTTCTTGCTTTTTTGCTTTCTTGCTTTCTTGCTTTTTTAGATTTATTTATTAGAGAGAGAGAGAGAGAGAGAGAGAGTGCAGGAGCAGAGGGAGAGGGGAGGCTGACTCCTCCCACTGAGCATGGAGCCCCACTTGGGCCTAGATCTCCCCACCAGGAGATCAGGACCTGAGCCGAAACCAAGTGTTGATGCTCAACCACATGAGCCACCCAGGTGCCCCCAGAAAGGAAATGTTTTCAATAACAAGTCTACTAGCCCAACTAGAGATTGAACCCTGGCTTTGGTTTCAGTATTGAAATCTATGAGAACTAGCTAATAGAAAATAAATAAATAAATAAATCATGTGCAGTTTGGAACAGTGTAATTGGGAGCATTGAAATAGTTTTAAAAAGGGGCGGGGGCCAATGGGAAGATTTTCAAGGATTTCCATATATTTAAAGACCCCTGTTTAAAAGTTAGAATAATTCCAGTAAGGGGGCATGGGGAAGATTTTCACTGAGGAAAGTCAACGTGTATGGATATGACATTCACTTTTTAAAGGAATGGAGTGCATTCATAGGCTTTCCTTTTTTACCTGTGTACCCTAAGCACATGTGTATGTGAGTGTTTGTCACTGCGTGTGAAGGAATACTGTCGCCATGAATACATGGTTAGAGTTCATGTTTCTACTCTTCTTGGCCTTTTCCAAAAATCTCATTAAAATCTGTGTAGTTGGCAAGGGGCAGAAATCCGGATGCTGTGCAGGATAGTTGAGAGGAAACATACTTACATATCCCTCACTCCCCCTTTGCTCTTTCTGGTGCAAAGCGCTAGCCCTCTTTGTGTTATGATGACTGGCAGCTTTGATGAGCACTTTAGGAAAGTCACCTGGGGGTAAGAAATGGCAGCACAGCGACCAGAGCAAGCACTGACTCTCATCAGCCGTTGCCTTCATGCCAGTTTCTTCAGATATAAAAAGAAGGGTTCAACCTAATTTCTAGTATCTTTTCCGGTCCTGAAATACCAATTCTAAATTTAAGATAGGGAGCTGAAAAATAATTTCTAAGAATTGTCAGTCAATGTATATTGGTCAAGATTTTACTGTTATTCATTTCACCATGTTAGTGACTTAAATACCCCATATTGAATTTAATTTAAAAGCGGAAAGACATAAAAGGTCATCCAGGGAAAGCAGGTATTTTTCAGATTTCTCTCTTTCTTAGTAAATTAGGAAGTGAGAGTTGTTCTGCCAACAGTACACACTCTGCTGGCGTGTCATATAATTATACGGATAAAGAATAAAATAATCGTCATTGAGCTGGTCTACATGTTTTAGACATTATTGAATGTAAATATGGAAACAAAATTCTGTTATTGCAGTCAGGTTAACACAGGAAGAGAGTTTTGTTAGGTAGAAAATGACCTAAGATGACTTGTAAATAGGTTGCATCTTCACTCCCCATTGGCCGTAGTTTGCATTACTGAACTGTAACCATAAAAAACACTGCCAATCTTTAAAGCAAATTTGGCATCTTTCATGGTTATAATGACTTTGTTTAATAAGTGTCTTTTCCAGCATATACTCATAAAAAATATAAAAATAATACTTCTTTTCCATTTCATAACTACACTGTGTCTATGTAATTCATAAGAGTAGCAAATACATATGCCTATGAGTTTCTATTATTATGTTTTTTAGAGTGAGTTCATAAACATAAACTATTTTTTTGTTTTAATTTTTTTAACATGAACTATTTTAAAGAAAGTCTCCCAAGTACTATACCTGTGATAAAATCACAGAATGTTAGGAACTCAGATGCCATTGAAATACTCTAATTGAACTTCCCTGTTTAAAACTGTAAAGATGTCTCCTGATTCTTTTTTTAATAAGGTCCAAATTCTTTGGCATTAGATTAAGATCCTCAATGACCTTCCATTTCCTCATATCTTTGCCACACTGCACAACTCAAACATTTTAGCCAATTAACACCAAACTCTTTAGAGCATCCAGTTAAGGAGTAAGGAGTTCTTCATCTGTCTGCATTTGAACATGTTTTTCCCTTTGTTTGAAATAATCTAACCCTCTTTTTCCCTGACTACATTTTACTTTCCAGGGCTAAGCTCAGAAAGCACTTCTCCTAGGATGCCTGCCCTAAAACTTCATTATTTGGGATTAGCATCCTCTGCATGCCTCCATGTTATCATTTACTTTATTTTAAATACAGCTGATTTCTTCGTAAGTGCATAAACAGACATGCACATATTTATATAACACACTCATGTACATGTGAACTTCACATTACATATATACACGTGTGTGTTTCTCTCTCTCTAGATTGTTTGCTTAAGTAAATTGTATTTCTCCTTCCATACACACACACACACACACACTTGTGCATTTATACTTCATGTCTCTTCTCTTATTTGCTTCTCAAAGACTGTGTTTTATTCTCCTTTGTTCATGTATAAGCAATAGCTTGTAACTCAATAAACATTTGTTTAACTGCTATAGATGAGGGAAGAAAAGATGAGAATAAATTTGCCCATGGACACCCAGGTGCCTATGATAATTTAGTCAGAACATCTTAAGCTTTTGTTTCTTGATTATTGGTCTTACAATCAATTACTAGTAGTAGTCATTTTGAATATGTAGTCTCCAAATGATCCTATAAATATTCTCTAAAATATTCTGAACATTTTTGAGTAATAAAAGGCCACCTTTTTTTGCATAGAATTTCTGATCATGTATGATTCTGATAAATGTTCAAAGATATTAAATAAGCATTATTAAGTATTAATTTTTAATAATTAATATTAAACAAGTAAATGTATTAGGTATCTAAAGTCACACTAAGCACTGGATACAGAGTTTAATAACAGGCTAACATTAATAAAATGATAAATATTAGCAGTTTTGGAGCAGCTTCTCTGTGCAAGCTACCACTTTAAGGGTTTTGCTTATTTTATTATTTCATTTAAAAATATTAAATAGGGACACCCAGGTGGCTCAGCAGTTAAGCGTCTGCCTTCGTCTCAGGGTGTGATCCCAGGATCAGGGATCGAGTCCCACACTGGGCTCCCTGCAGGGAGCCTGCTTCTCCCTCTGCCTGTGTCTCTGCCTCTCTCTGTGTGTCTCTCATGAATAAATAAATAAAATATTAAAAATAAATAAATAAAAATACTAAATAGGAATATGTAACTATTATGAGAATAGGAGCTTTAAAAATACATGTTATTTATAAGAATACAATACTAACAAAACATAATAATACTCCGTGTGCATTATACCAGGATTCCAACAATATACATAGGGAACAGTGTCAGACCTAGCATGCCTGTTTGAAGTTACCATAGTAGTCAGCAGAGACAGAGTTCACACTTAGGTCCAAAATTCCTACTTAATCTTTAAGTGAACCATGCTGCCTGTACTGAGAGATTGGTGAGAATCACAGCTACCCTTCAGATTTGGGTATTGTATCAAATCACAAGGAAATATCTTAATAATTGTAGAGTATGATATGGTTCTTTGATTAAAACTTTCCTCAGAAGTCAAATAACCTAAAGTCAAGTAAAATTTGAGCAGTCTACTTTTCCTAAAAATACTTTATAAACGTAAAATTTGTTAAATTATGAATATATGTGTATATAACTTGAGAGAGAACTGAGTCATTTATAAAACGTTGGTCACAAATTTAAAGGAAAAAAAACAGGTTTTCTTTTTCTATTTTTATTTTTCCAATTTGAGTCCACCTTCTGTTGATTCATAATCAATTAGTTGCCATCAAGTGACCTGAGGGCAGCAGGAAATTGGGTCCAAATTGAAAAGCAAAAGGAGGCAATTTGTTTTAAGTCTGAAAGTCTAATGTTCAATCGAAGTTTAATCAGAAGTGACCCATTGTTTGAAAAGTAGAACATCAATGTCTTTTTAATTTCACTGTCTTTAAATGAGGATGAGGGAAAATTGAGATAACTGATTATTCTCAAATGAAAACTAAGGGAAGATGCTATCAGAAATCAAAAGCATATTTTCTTTCTTTATATTTTAATCCACAAAGGAAAGAGTCTGTTCTGTGTTGGGGCTTGGATAATTTTTTGAAGTCACACTTACTGTAGTCTTTAGAGACTTCTACTAAGAGACAAATGTAGCATACATGTTTTATCCATTAGGGCTACAACAGCTCTTTTCTTTAATACCTATTTATTCAATTAAATGGGATTTTTGCTTTAGTGAATTGCAGAATTAATTTTGTGTCTTTATTGATTTTCAAATGAATAAATGGAATGAATGATTAAAATGAATGCATTTAGCTAAAGGAAAACATTGCCCCAAACTATAGATACTCCAGAAACAAATTTCAGTCCTGAAATTAAATCCACATGTGCTCCCTGGGTTACAGAGGGAAATAAAGACTTTCGTTTAGCCTTTAGTAAGTAGTAACAAGAATAGAAATATGTAATTTGCCCAGGGATATCTAATCATATTAATGTGAAATCATTCATATGTTGTTAAATGAGATGCCAATGGGGTGGCATAGAAGGGGAATGGGGAGGAGGGTTGGGATGGATTTAAACAATCATTTCTCTTCTGAGAACTATGCTCTTCTGATTTCTCCACAATTTCTCCTAGGCTGGGCTTAGTATTTGACAAAAAAAAAGGTGTTAAAATAATAAGAAGAAAAATACAATGAATGGTAAAATTTCAGATAGGCTAATATTCTGGTTTTAATTTCCCTTGGGTGTTTTCACCCAGATTACGGAACATGAGGTCACGACTACATAGGTAATCTCTTCCTATTTCTAGCCAAAGGACTTTGAAGGACTGGAGCATCTCTCCCAGGATTTGAATAATGTATTTGTTTCTTCTTAACCTGATGTTTAGATTCTTTTGCCCTTAACTTTAAGACCTTTAAATCCCTCATTTCTTTCACAGTTGATTAAATACAGCCCTCAGAAAAGCACTGACTGACTGTTCAACAGAAAGCTTTTCAGAAGGCTAACAGGCTCTGACCTCAAAGAAATGCTGTTGTTAAATTGACTTGAGACCTTACCAGAGAGACCAAGTTTTACTAAAGACCGTATTAAAGTTTGGATTTCTCATTACTGAGAAAACTCTTTCCCTCCAAGATCCAGGAATAACAGGTTTTTTTTTTTTTTTTCTTTTCTTCTTTTTTCCACCTTGCAACTTATTTGTGTCAATCCTGCTGCATTCTCATTGATACATAGGATATTAACCATGTTATGATGTCACTGGGTGCAGCACCCTACCCCACGATGTGGCCGGGATGCACTGGTGGAGCCAAACCAGCTCTAACTAGAACATAATAGCAGAGGGGACAAGCAGGTGCCACCCTGTGGCCCCATGAGTGTCTTCCCCTTGTCTACAGTGGCTCCTCCTGGGACCTCCTCTGGGACTCCATCTGATAGACTGTGAAATAATTTATAATCACCTAGTGGTACATCTGATATTTAAAGGATTATCAGCCTCCCAAAAGAAAGGAGGCAAGTTGAAGAGAAAAGAACATTCAGCTAAACATTCAATGACTTGAGTTTATGAGATCGCCTCCTTCACGGTTATTTGAACTTCATAGGAAAATGGAGAGAGCATCTCTATTGCCTCGCTCAGTCAGCATGAGGATCTAAAATATATGGTGGGGACATATCCTGTTTTAAAAACTGAAATATGGTAAAATAACATGTGTATCTAAAATTACTGGAGAAGAGGGGCACCTGGGTGGCTCAGCGGTTGAGCATCTACCTTCGGCTCAGGGCGTGATCCTGGGGTCCTGGGATTGAGTCCCACATTGGGTTCCCCACAGGGAGCTCGCTTCTCCCTCTGCCTCTCTCTGTGTGTCTCTCATGAATAAATAAATCAAATATTTAAAAAAATGAAAAAAATAATAAAATAAAATTACTGGAGAAGAGTGGAATTCCCAGGTTAAGAGAAGTTCAGGGCGAGCAAAGATTTTAAATCACAACATTAGGCAGAGTTATATATTCTGTTCATATATGAGATGTATATGAGGTGAACAGGGACTTAATTTTTTTCATCTACAAAGATTCTAAAGAATGTCTGTTGATACTGTAACGTGTATTATAGGTGGTATATTCTATAATGAATGGTTAAGAGCACAGACCCTGCCTGGGTTCATTTCCCAGCTTTACTGCTCATGTATGTAGGTTACTTAGACTCGCTGTGCCTCAGTTGCTTTATCTACAAAGTAGAGTGATCAGAGTATCTACTATTTTATGTGGATTTTAACTGAGGGTTTTTCACAGTGAGCCTTATTAGCATTATATATCATTCATTATACGTACAATATTTTTAATGCATATTATAGAACATTAAGGATTGACATGATCTCTGCTTAAGGGTATAACTATTCGTAGACAATTTTCTGTACTTTAGAGGAAATCTACACATAAATACAAATCTTTTGCTTACAAGTGATTCTCAAGGGCAGTAAAGAATCCTCACATCCCTCCCTAATACTTTACCTGCATAGAGTGGGCATGCCAGATTCTCCAAAACACCCAAAATATTTAGTATTTATTTTAAAATGGTACTTGGCTTAGGAATAATGGCTTAAGTTACAAGACATCTTTCATCATCAGATTATATTTTAGTGTTGGGAGGCTTATGACCCTCTGTTACATAGTGTTTAGCATATATATTGAAAATCTGTTAAACCTCCTACCAATCAGAAAATGTGTATTATTTTGACATTTTACCGTGTGGATATTACTTGCGTGGTAGTGTTTCAGGTACGAAGTTTATTTTTATTGTTTTATGTTCATGAAGATGCCTACTAACCTTTGTAGGCCGTATATGGTTGAAGTAGTAGAATTCTATAGTTTGAATCAGTGATGTAAGTGTAAGGGCATGTATGAGGCTCAACTAACCAACATTGAAATTTCTATTCTCACACAAGGTACACAGCCATGAAAAATTTGAATAAATGCACTGAAAATATTTTTATCTCTAAGTCTGACGTGATGAAAAAAACCTAAAGGATTTAATCAGTCCTTTTTAGATTTAAAACTTTTTTGAGGACAAATGAAATGAATCAAAAAATAAGAATGCTGAGCCTGACATAGAGTGCCAACCTTAAATTTACTAGTGAAGTGCATTAAGACGAAACAAAAAACGAGAGATGTCATCTACTTTCAATTTTTTTCATGCAAAAAAAAATATTCTTTTAATATCAGAAGACAGTGGAAAAAAAAACATAATTTAAGAAAAAAATAGCTCTTTAATTAGCATGTAGTTAATGTTATGAAAAAAAAATCCCTCTGCAACATTATGACCTGTCTCATTTTATTATGGACTGGACTACAGCACCGCCGTATGAACTGGCATTTAAGGACCCCTGGATTAAATGAGAATGAATGGTTCATATGTTTGGGTTAACATCCTGCCAACGAGTGAATGTATTTCCTTAGCAAATTTCTTCATCCTTTGTCCTAAACCTCAGCTTTCTTCATCTACAAATTGGGGACAGATATACCATTTTTTTTTTTTTCAGATATACCTTTCTGACAGAGTTGCTACTTGGATTAACAGTTCTAGGAATTTTCTTAGGAGTTCTATATATAGGAATTCATATAATACTTATGATTTTATGAGTAGATTTTGTCATACTCCCTTTGCAGATGAGAAAGCTAAAGCACAGAGAGAAGTTGGGGAGCTTGCCATATATCAAGTATTTGATAAATATTGTTAAACTTTCAATAATATTTACTAGCTTTATGTATTTATTCTATATTTATTATACTATAGGACTATTTATCATTTATTTTCCATAGACAAACATTAAATATTGTATATTTATTATATAAATAGTACATATTTCTATATAGTATATATTTACATCTTTTATTCTAAATAAATAAATTTTGGTCTTTTATTTAGTTATTTTATTTCTTTATTTAATGCATATACATTTGTTATATTTATGTTGATAAGAACATTGTTACTAGTGTCATTAAGGCAAATGTTTTGTCAGATGTTATTCTTTTATTCATGACAGCAACACAATTATGGAAGCAACATAAACACTGCTCATTTTGCTTTACTATATGGAATAATTAATGTTTATTCAGAAAGTTTATTTGGCAACATATATTTACTTAATCTTAACTATTTACCATCAGATTATTAGCTGAAGGAATTAATTAGGAAATGCCTTACTTTGTGAAACCCTCTGCTATGTGTTATTATTATTTTTTGTTATTGCTACAACTCAGCTTTCCCTCCTTCCTGATCTTTGTGATGTGAAACAAAACAAAGACATAGACTACTTAATGATAATGTATGAGATAGGCACACATCCAGTGATTAAGATATGAAAGAAGGCAAGACATATAAGGGGAAGAGCTGAATGAAAGTCTAAAATATGAAGATTGGGTCCTATGAAAGTATTTTGTTTGCATATGAGAACTTCAAGATCAAAAACTCATCATAAATTCATTGAAATGATATGTATTTTTAAGACTTGTATTACAATTTTTATCCCCCTCTTAAAAGTACAGGAAAAGGTGAAATGTTTAAAGAATGTGCACGCACGCACACACACACACACACACAGAGGCAAAGTTTATTATTGGCTTTCCAGGAACTGTTTTGCAATTTTTAAAAAATCATTTAACCATTTGAATTTCTTATGTTTTACTTTGTGTTTCTGGGTTAAATTAAGATCTCTAATGTTTCATTTAGGTCTAAAATTAGAATGCTACCTCAATATGAATGGAACTATAAAGGGACCTTGAATATTTTCAATATTTTCAATAAGGCCAATGGTGTGGACTTTCCTAAAACTTGAAAAAAATAATTGAAATGAAAAAAATGGGTGAATTCAGAAAATAATGTCCTAATATTGTTCCACATTTGACCCTTAGATTGTTACACTTCTGTTTAAACTCCACATTATCTCAAGTCTGTTTTACTTTGAATAGTAATGAGAAGGTTATGTTTCCAAAATTATGGCTGTAATTACCTTTTTCATCAGCCCAGCACATTATGAATGTCAGTGCCATTCAAAGCCTGCAATTGTTTTAATTCCATATATTAAATTTAAGTATTGATGTGTATATTCTCTTTTGCAGAAAGGAGAATATTACAATGAAGGAAATGCATGTGGGACTTCTTAGATTCAATTTTATTTAGTCTAAGCAGGAAGTCTTTGATTATATCTTTTAACTGTACATAGCATTCATGCTGCTTATATAGAGTAGAGTAAGTCTTGGAGGGAACTAGAACAAGAGATGGAGAAAATCATCCTTTTCCACTGACATTCAAGAAATCAAAATCTTCAGCTAAGGAGAATTTTGGCAGTAAGGGGTAGGCATGGCATAGGAATGAAAGCATGGGTTGCGGAGTCAGAAAAATCTGTGTTTGAATCCAGACTCTACCACTTACTTATGGTATGACCTTGAGCTCATATGTGGAACTCATTGGTTCTCAATTCCCCATTTGTAAGGAGAGGGTCATAATCGATTCCACCTTCAAGATACGTAGGTGGATTAAATATTATTGTATTCACCTAAATCATGTTCATTAAGTGCCAAGTACACAGAAAAGACATGTGCAGAATTTTTTTTTTTAGATCAATGCCCTTTACACCTACATGAACTAAATATTTTAAATGATTATTTCCCCCCAAAAAAAATTCAAAGGGTGTATTTTGGTATGGTAGTAAGTTAAAGTCTGGTCAACTCCATCTATTGTAGAAATGAATTGAATATAACCTTTGAGTGTTTTCTTCCCTATGTATAGGCACTAACACTCTTCCACCATATTTTTATCCTCATTTCAACACTTGTCTCTCCAATGGCTCCTCCAGTTACAATTCATTTTTCTGGGTAATTTTCCTGAGCTTGTAATTCCTTCCCTTTAAGACTGTGATCTATTTATTTCCCTAAAATTTTCATGTTTTTTTTAAAAAAAATATCATCTGACCTTCCGGATGCTTTCTCTCACATTAAAAATAAGTTCACATCGATCTTGTCTAAAACAACAAATACACTTTGCCTTGGTTCTTTTATTCTCTTCAGGTAGTGATAAATATTTTTTAACTTTTCACTCAACCTAACATGAATTTCTAGAGAGAATAAGGTAGTTCATAATGTTGCACTTTTCACATTTACTCCTCAACTGATTGCATTGTGTCCTGTGCTCACTAATCCATAGAAACTCTTCTGACAAAAGGCACTGGGAGTCTTTGAAATGTGACTTCCAATAGATGATTTTCATCTTATTGTATTTCTTTACTTCCTTTGAAGCATTGATTATTCATTCTCAGACATTCTCTATCTTTTTGAGTCTCATAAAATCAAACTCATATGATGATGTTTACTTTGATTATTCTATCTATAATGTTTTCATAGATTTTGTTTTTATTTTTCCTTAAGTATAGGTGCCATTCAGAGATCTCGCTGTTACTCAGAGATCTGTGCTACACTCACTATGTATGGTCCTCTTTACATTTTGATTATTATGTGCATGCTTCTCAAATTTTCTCACACATTTTTTTTTATTTTTTATTTCAGTTTAGAATTTGGTCTTGAACCAAAAACATCTGAAATAATAGTCACTCGTCTTCTGGGATAAATTTAGATGGATATCTCACAAATACCTTACTTCAAATGTTTAAAACTTATTTTTTGTCCTAAATTCTCATGTGTTTCTATATTTTCTAAGTTAATGAAATTTGTATCCACTCATTTCATCAAATCTGGAAATACTTGCAATCTAGGCTCCTTTTAAGACTTACACATCCAATTAATTACCAAGTACTTTATTTTAGACATTTTATCCTAAACATTTATCAAACTGACTCCCTCCTCTCTAATTCTACAACTACTGTCCTGGTTTAGCCTATAGCTTTTTTTAAAAATTTAAATTAAATTAGCCAGTATATAGAACATCATTCATTTCAGATGTAGTATTCAGTAATTCATCAGTTGCCTATAACACCCAGCACTCATCACATCATGTGGCCTCCTTGATGCCCATCACCCAGTCACCCCATTCCCCCCACCCACATTCCCTCCAGCAATCCTCAGTTTGTTTCCTATAGTTAAGAGTCTCTCATGGTTTGTCTCCCTCTGATGACTTCCCATTCAATTTCCCTCCCTTCCCTATGATTTTCTGCACTGTTTCTTATATTGCACATATGAGTGAAACCATATGTTAATTGTCTTCCTCTGATTGACTTATTTCACTCAGCATAATACTCTCCAGTTCCATCCATGTCAATATAGATGATAAGATTTCATCCCTTTTGATGGCTGAGTAATATTCCATTATATGGGAGAACATACCACATCTTCTTTATCTATTCATCTGTCAGTGGATATCTCCACTCTTTCCACAGTTTGGCGATTGTTCACATTTTCTCACTCTAGTACTGCAATAGCCTTCTATGTAAACTCCCTGTTTCCTATCATATCTTTTTAAAATTTACCCCCCCCCTTATAAGCATCAATGAGTACCATCCTCAGCACACACTTGAAAAAATAACTTGCTGTATTCAAAGCCCTCTAAGGACTTACTGTCCTACAGAAATGGTTTATAAGTCTTAACAACTGTAGATTGTAGAAGAGAAACTTCACAAGGAGTTCAATACACAGCACGTATTTATAGTAATTTTAATTTCAGAACTCTAACTTTGCTTACATAACAAGAGCAATTCGTGACAAGTGTAAAAAATCAGTTTTAAGGTAGTCCTTTGCTCCTTCCTGAGCACATTTATATACTTTGTTTCTTTGCTTAATTTTGACATGAACTCTCTGAGAAGGACCAGCATGTTTACATTTTTCATCCTTATGGATTGATGATACTAAGATTGAGAAATTCATGACTTACTCAAGGTTTTCCGTCAGTTTTCACTATTTTAATACAAAGTGATCCCAGGTCTTAAAAGGCTCATAGTATAGTAGAGAAAACTGAAGTATGACAGAAACACAATGTGATAAATGATAAGTAGAAGTAAATATAATGTGGAATTAAAACACTGACAAGAGCACAATGAACTCTGATGGGTTGGTGAGGATCAAGGAAAGCAACTATAGAAAGAAACCTGATAACCAGATGGAGGAAGAACATTTCTGGCAGATGAGGAAATGGCATAAGTATAGGAACAGAGATAGTAAAAGTAAGGGTGGGTCCTGTTTGGTGAATAACCTGCTGCACTATAACCAGAAGCTATATGGATAAAAATAGCTTATGGGAAAGAAAGAATTGTTCTAAAGTGAAAGAAAAAAAAAAGGCTAGGACTTGTTTGTGAAATATCATACTAAAGATTTTAAACTTTGGTCTCTAGTCAGTAGGGACCAGAGTTTGGATAAAATAATAAATGACTATAGCAATAGATAAAGACTTGTAGAAAATTGTCTAAATATATAGATTATAAGGGAATTGGCTAATGTAACTCTATGGTACAAAGGGTGAGAGACGCTGGAGCCAAGAACGGCACAAAATTTAAAAAAAATATATATATATATATATAAATAAAGGCAAAATATCGATATAATGCTATCATCCAAGAAATGAAGGCAACAAATAGAAACACATGATTTGGAGCATAAGTTGATATATCTGAAGGATTTCATAAACAAACAAAATGATGAACTAAAAACAGGAATCTGATCTGGAGACAAAGATTAGGAAATCATCATTTTGAAGATGGTAGTTGAAGCCAGAAAAGTAGATAAAACCCCTTAGCTTGTGGAAAAGAGAAGACTGAGAGTAGACCACCTAAAAATGACAGTAAGATTCAAAAAAGAAAAGGAAATCCATTTCATGGAGAGAATAATATGCAACTCAAGAATCAGCAGGATCAACTCAGTGATGTTAGACAAAAGAGCTGAAAGAAAGACAGTGTCCTAAATATGGCTGAATGTTACAGGAAGGACAAGTAAGTCTGTGACTGGAGTGACAAATGGAATTTTACCCCATATCCTAGTTAGACTTTTTTATTTATCAGTATCCCTTCTTCTGTAATATTTTTATTATGATCTGCAGGTGGCAGACATATAGTGTTAAGTTTTTCATCTATTTTTATTTACTTCTTTATTTTAATCAATCAATAATTTTTCTAGACAAAAGTCCTTTCCAAGTGGTTAGTGGTGCCTAACTTCCCTCTCATTCCCAGATGGGAACCATTATTAAACAGCCATCACTCAGAGTTAATATAATAGTAGTAGAAAACTTTCACAAAGCATATATCCCTCTCTTAATCTTTTCTTTATTTTTATGTCAGGATATATAAATACCTGTCTATGAATAATAATGTTATATGTGTGTGTGTGTGTGTGTATGCATATACAGAATGGTAACGTTGTAATACTTTCAAAGACAGTGATATTTGCTGTCTTGTGTGTTCAAATCCATTATTTAAACTCCATGAGATTAAGGATCATGTCTGCAGTTAGTGCAGTAAATGGCATGTAGAAGGGGCACATGGATACTTTTTAAGTTAATAAATGAGGGAGTAGAAACAAAAAAATGGTATGGCAAGAAATAGGTGAAAGAATAAGACAGAGAAAGGGATTACATTGGAGGATAAGGCTCATAATGGATAATTTAAATTAACATATACTGCTACTAAATAATTTAAAGTTCAATAAAAACCTCATTAATTATAATTCCCTATTTATCTTGTATGGGATCACTCAGTTTGAGGGGGGCTGTTATTTTACCTTTGCACTATTTATGAAGTTTTGCTTTGGTAGGAAAATTAATAAGATAAAATTATGTCAAGAAGTTTATTTAAAACTACTCATGAAACAAACTTTTTAAGGACTTCAGGCTTAAGTTATTAAATGAAAATGAATGCTGCAAATTATTCATGCCATTCTTTTATTAAAGTTGATTCAAAGATATCTCTCTTTAGAAAAATAGGCCTATCTAAATGTGAATTATGCCCTTTCATAGGATCATAGAGAGGTCTTTGGATTTCCTTTAGTTGACCATCGTACTGCAATTACCACCATATCACTGCCACCCTTACCAGCATCATTATGATGTTTATTGCTATTAGCTTCATCATCAATGCCATTAATATAAGCTCTCTAGTATGGCAGGTATTGGACCATTCACAACATCTCTGTGAAGTATACGATGTTTAAGTTTTTTTAGATGTGGTAACTAATCCTTTGGAGATTAAAGTGTTTAAGATAACATAATTAAGTGGCAGAACCAAAATTTTAATATATTTCTATATTGACTGTCCAAAATGCCCCCCAAAAAACCTTATTAATAAACAAATTTAAGTTTATGAGACCTATTGCAGTAAGGAAGAATTGCATCCTAAGTGTATTAGTTTCCCAGGGCTGCCGTAAGAAGGTACCACAGATTGAGTATGAGGACATCTATTGTTCAAGGTGGTATCAGAGTTGGTTCCTTCTCAGATGTGTGACAAAAAAATCCATCTCAAGCCTCTTGCCTTGCTTCTTGTGGTTTTTTAGCCATCTTTGGAGTTCCTTGGTTTGTCAACCATCACTCCAATCTCTACCTTCATGTTCACATGGTTTTCTCCTTGTGTGCATATCTGTTACCCACTCCACCCCATTATAACCCTATTCTAAATTAAGTAGTTGCATCTGCAATGATCTATTTCCAAATAACATCAGATTCTGAGATATTGAAGGTTAGAGCTTCAACATATGAATTATTCAACCCATAACACTGAGTCTTAGTAAACTCTCCAAATGGAGAAACTAGGGAAGGATATTTATGATATTTTGGCCTAGTTGTGTGGTTTTATGGTAAGCCATAAAAAGTGGAATACTAGTTGGGATTGAGCAGTTTCTGGCAAATTAGTTTTAGATTACAAGCCAAAATGAGGAGGGGAACATAAAGCAAGTGTTTATAAATATTCTGTTTGCCTATATAGATATGTTTTTTGGTTGATTCATGGTTTTCTTATCCCAAGTGGGAATATACTGGAGCAAATAGCTGAATTACTTTTGTTTGATCACAATATTGTACAAATAGGGGATGAAGAGTATGCCTGAGTACATAATTATTTAATTTATAGGGAATTATTAATATGTTGGTTTTTGTCCTCATCTATATGACTTCAGAGTCCATCATTACATCATCCTAACTTTTTTCATCATTGATCTATATAGTCTATGCTGCTAGATTGCTCTAATATACAGCTCTATTGAATAGGTCTAATAGAATTCAGTTTAAATTTGCTACCCTGTTGTAGTCATTGCTGGTTGGATTGGGTTTCATCTTTCTTCCCTATGAAAGCCTTCAGAAAGATTATCTATCATTCAGTAGTCTACATATATACATATATATCTTAACCCAATTCTTCTATTTTCTACACAAATCCTAGTTACTTCAGGTTTTCAAGTAAAAGCTATATTTATATGGTAAGTAATAGTCCTCTTGTGGGATGCTAATAATGTCGATAACTACAAGAGCATTATTCTAGATAACATCTTTGTCCTTTTGGACAAAGTATCACAGACTGAATGGCATAGAAAGCAACAGAATGTTGTTTCTCACAGTTCTGGAGATAAGAAGTCCAAGACCAGGGTGCCAACATGATGGAGTGAGGATTCTTTGTAGGTTGCAAACTTCTACCCCAATTGTAATCCCAATTACAAGGATGAAGCCCTTATGATCTTATCCTCTCCCAGATGCCCCACCTCCTAATACAATTACTTTGGAGATTAGGATTTAAATACAGGAATTTTTAATAAGCATGAATATTTAGAGGATAGTAGATACTAACATGGTCAGCATCCTGTGTCTTCTAATATCCTGAGGTTTGTTTACACCTAGAGGTACAAAATGACTAAAGTTTTTTCTGATTAAAAAAAAAAAAGTTTTTCTGATTAATTTGAAGCATTTTCAACACCAATGTTCTGACACAACCAACATGCTATCATTTTATTGGAAGCACGTGGACCATGAGACCTATCTATCCAAAATATCTTACTATTGCTTTGAAGTGAGTTTTGCAATATTTAAAATATCATGCACATGTTTACCTCGGCTTTTTTGATGGTAATTGTGTTACAAAAAAAAAATGCCATCCTACCAGCCTTAAAACATAAAATTTAATATATGAATCAGAGAAAGGGTTTCAGATAGAGATTTTGTCATCAGGATATCTTACTCTACATATAAGTTTGCATTTGAAAAAAAGGGGGGACTGCAAAGAATCACCTCCTCTGAATAAAATAAAATAATTTTGTAAATACAAATAAGAGTTTTAGAATTCTATTCTTTAATTTATAAGTATTCTGCAATTGGGTTAATTAGATCAGTAGAATTAAGGCCAACAATCCACAGAAAACTTAAAGCAATTTAGAGTCCTTTTGAATCTTTAAGGAAAATCCAATAAGCACTTGAAAAACAAAATCAATGAAGAGTTTTAAATGTTTCTTTTCTGATTTTTCTACAGGGTCCAAGTTTTCTTTCTGAGGCCCTTTTTCCTAAACGCACAGCAAAAATTGAAGAAATGGATCCATTTTTCAACCTTCATGAAACCATTACCAAGGTAGGAGATAACAGCATTCATGAGCAAGTTAGGAAAGTTTTGTTCTTTTTTGTTGGTAGATGGAGAAAAGGAAAATAATCAATCAAGATAAATCTTATACTTTCATTTATAAAATATACTCGAAAAGATTTTAAGTACCTCCTGTTATTTTACTAAGGAGTGAAGATGATAAACTACTCAATCAAGATCATACTGACCAACAGCATAATTTGTATTCAAGATCAATCTTTGATAAAACAATTAGAGTTGTTTATTCATCTGAAAGTAGATTTGTGGTATACTCTCAAGTACACCCTTTGATTAAGGGCAGTAAAAATGTGTCTTTGAATTTTTGTATCTTCAAAGTTTTGTTTCAGTATTTAAGAGACTCGGTTTTTGCGGTGGTACTTTTTAATTTCAGTAAAAGAAAAATGGCTCTTTAAAAAAAAGACTGCATTTATAATAAATGCTTTTATACTAAATGATTGTACCTACATTTTTCTTAAAACTCTTAGCTGTGAGTTTATAATATGGAGAAAATTAGATTGTACAATATGGAGTAAATAAATTTAATCTCTGACATCATATGACATCATATGAATTTTTACATTTACCAACTATTTGTTTAACCTGTCATAACCTCCCTTTTGGGGATAGAGTTTATAGAGAATATTGGCATTTCAGCACATTTAAAATAATCCATATTTATATATGCTTAGTTGAAAGATTGAATCATTCTTAAATCTTCTTAGTGAAATTTTACACGGCTATTTTTCTCTTTCATGAACAGGAAATGTGATATAATGAACTGAACTCAGTAAATGGCATTAGAATGAACTCAGAATACAGACTAGGATTCTAGGTCTACCCTAGCTTTTTAAAAAACTGTGAATTTATTTCTTCTGAACTTTTGAAATAAGAGGAGTTTGGACCACATTTTACTTAAAATTCTCCTAGCTCAAAATATCTAAATCTTAACTATATTTATACCTCTTTGCTTTGAAATTTATTTCACTTCTTTGATTTAGTTTTAATGTACCCATCCTTTAATATACATATTTATTTGGATATAGCAATATGGAAGTGCCCCCTTTACTAAGGAAAATAGTTCCTTAGTATTCAAAATATTAAGTATATTCTTAATACTTCTAAAGATGATAGATTGATAGATAAAAATAGATATCTATATCTATATATCTATGTACCTATTTAAATGAGTATATATATCTGCATACATTTAGATGAGGGTGTTTGTGTGCAGATGTGTGTATTCATTCAAATATTCTGGATACTTAAAGTTAGGTTTACTTACTTATTTTTAAGTGAAGCATTAGAGGACTTTAGGGCAATGGAAGAGTAATATTTTCTCCATTTTTTTATGCTTTCCTTTGGGTCAGGGAGTTCACTGGATTTTTATGGAATGAATAATTTGAGACCCTAGTGATATCAGATGTATAGTGAGAAGTGGAAACACACAGTGATGTCTTGGCCACTCCACAACTTCTAAGAGCATGTTGGGAAGTAGGGATGGGACAAGAAGGGAGTGGAGTAGAGTAGGACATAGGCTGAACATATTTATGAAGTCAGCACTTAGTGTAAAACACAGAAAGTCAGAGACCTTTTGAAAGAATACACAAATTTGTGCACAGACATTACCACCGGTTCCACATTTATTTTCAAATTTATTTCACATGTAAACAGATACTAACCCATTAAATGGATGATGGAAAACATTCTGTGAAGAAATAAATCATGCATAAGTGCAGAAGTAAGTGGCCTGTGGCACTTTTCATGGCCAAATATATTTATCTACTGTTGATACTGTTTCCCTAATCATCATGTTTACTTATGGTGACCATTCATGTTAGAGAGATAGGCCAGGGGAAGAAACTGTGCTTTCAGAAGTTCAATCTTAGTTTACCAGTAGGAGAAACTAGGGAACCATAACAAAAGGTACTTAATAAATAATTTATTTTAAGGTCAAATTTTCATTGATCAACAACCAAATAAAAATAAAAATATGGTGGAGCTGACTAGGATATATGGATATATGGAGCCCAGATTTTACTACATTGGCTATCAACTTATTATTTAATGTAGTAAAACTTTATTTTATTTTCTACATCAAAAAGGAATACACTCATAAGGGCTTTCCTCACTGGGATTCTGTGAGATTGAAAGACAACGTATACATTTTCTCTGGAAATGCAATAATGGATGTAATTGAGTATAATTATTAACACAATAAAAAGTATGAGTGCTGATGTCTTGAAAGTAGACTCTTACCTGCATAAGTTAGATATGAAAGTGTACAATTAAACTAATTGATTAAATGCTGAGAATACACTGGTAGGTTAGTGTGTACAAAGAGAATATATAATTTAATTTGTAAAAGATTGATCAAGGCCTTTGGAATATTTTTTCAGTAAGAATAATAATGGTATTATCATAGTATATCATGTATTTAGTACACTCCTTTTTTACATAACAGTGAGATATTATAGAAATTACCAATGGATTTTGAATAAAAAGATCCAGTTATGTATAAGTTCTGTCGCTGTGAATTCTGAAAAGCTGATGTGAAATGGGAGAAACACTTTAGAAAATGATAAAACACAATTACTGATATACCAATTATAAAACGTTTTAAAGAAATCTATAGTAATTTGAAATATTGAAGATACTATTCCTTATTCCTCCCAATAAAATTTGAATTCAGTACATGGCACTATAACACAATCACATATTTATTTTGCCTAATTAAATAAATATAACAAGCATATACATCTAATACAAATGTTCATGTAATGCAATCTATTATCCTTCACAAATGAGTAACTTTACATTCTAGGCCTTTGCTATAGATCCCAAATAAGACATATGTAAAATTAAATTATAGTTCCTAAGTATTAAAAAGTTAAGAGTCTATCAATGGTGTTATTTTTCTGAATAAAAAAATGAAAATAAATAAACTGCACTCACACATGGGATAAGAGCTATGAGTCCTAGTATGTAGCTTTCCAATGCTGTCCTGTAGCTTTTTAAAAATATATTTTTTACAAAGTATGAATTTATGTCGGCATTTGTCTTTTTGATATAAAGCATGCAACCTAAGAAAGTAATGAATGAGAGACTCAATATTGATGCTAAAAGGTGTAATTCATCATTGCTTCAATGACAGTCAGGTGGTATAGTATAAAGTTGCCGAAGGGCAGGACATACTGTCTTGATGTTGGAGATGTTTTCTTATCTTCTATAATTACCTTTAAAAATAGTACTTGTTTTTTTAATTATCATAGAAGCCAAACTAATTTCTCCAAAGACTACACATGAATGAAATACCAATATAAATCTGAGCTGCTAATCTTTTAATAAGTGAATAAAAATCTCCATGGATTTATGTTTTGGAATAGGCTTATTTCTCCCTCTCTACCTAGGACTTTTCTAGTTATGTTTCTAAATCTTCAACATTTAGCTCATAAATTGTTATTAGTTATCTAAGTATTTTAGTAGCCTATTATAAGCCAAGGATGAAGCAAAACACTTGAAATACAAAAACAGTTATTACATGGGAGTGGGTCCAAAGAAGTAAACAGGTAAGGAAATCATTTCAATGTAACATACTAAAAGAGGTGATAGTGATATGAACAAGTTATGAGGAGAATGAAGATGGAGTTTATGCTTCTGGCTAGATTTGAGAAATTCACCAGAAAGGCGACATTTGAAGACTTTAAGAAATATTAACTTCATCTGTAATGTCAATGAGCTACCCTTGAGAATTCTTTAAAAAGCAGGTTGTTGGTAATATTGTGTGAGAAATGATGATGTGTACTTTCTTTAATGGATATGGGACATGAAGCAGAGTGAGGAGTATAGGGTAATTTGAATAGTTCCATTATGGGCAAAGTTAATATTATTGAATTAACCAAATTGGGCATTGAGCTGAAGAAAGTGATAGAGTTTAGCATCGAACATGCGGAATTTTGGATACTTCGTGCATCTAGACAAATCTGTCATGGTGGCAGTTGGATACACGATTGGAGCTCAGGAAGAAATAGAATCCAAGGCATTAGCTGATGTAATAACGACTTATCACATGTAGCTTTAAATTAAAAAATAAATTAAATAAAACCAGAACTTAATTTCCTCAATATCATTAGCCACAATTCACATGTTTAGTAACCACATATGACTAAGGGTTGCATAGGATGGCGCAGATCATAGAACATTTTCATCATTACCGATGGTGCAAGAATGTTGCCCTGACAATATTCATGCAGAGGAGCAAGAGTGACAGGGAGAGGACAAATGACCCAGGCTAGAATGGTTTATGGGATCCATTGGAAAAGACACATTATAAGAAAGAGGAAGTGTTCAAAGGCATATTTCCCCACAACCTCACACCGTTAAGATGGCTATTATTAAAAACAAAACAAAACAAAGAATAACAAGTGTTGACAAGGATGTAGAGAAATTGAAACCCCTGTGCACTGTCCGTGGGAATATAAAATGGTGTAGCTGCTGTGGAAAACTATGGCAGTTCCTCAGAACATTACAAATAGAATTATATGATCTACCAATTCCACTTCTGGGTAAATACCCACAGAATTGAAAGTGGAGTCTTGAAAACATATTTGTATACCCACGTTGATAACAGTATTACTCACAATAGCAAAACATGCACACATCCCTGGTGTCCGTGGAGGGATAAATGGATACGTAAAATGGGGTGTATACATACGATGGAATATTGTTCAGCCTTAAAAAGGAGGGAGATTTTGACACAGACTACAACATGGGTGAAACTTGAAGAGTTTCACCCATGTTGAAATAAGCCAATAACAAATTGACAAATTCTATATGTTTCCATGTATATGATGTACTTGAAGTAATTGAAACCAAGGAGGAAAAAAAAAACATAGATTGGAGGTTGGGGTAGGAATGGGACATTTTTATTTAATGGGTATAGAGTTTCAGTTTTACACCTTGTAACTTGCACAAGGCATAAGAGTTCCAGAGACGGATATTGGTCCTGGTTACACATTAGGAGCGTATTTCATACCACTCAATCATACTTAAAAATGACTGGTGGCAAATTTTATGTTATGTGTATTTTACCACAATATTTAAAAATCCAGGAAAAAAGTGTATTTGCCTGGTCAACTGGTCACTGTAACTTCTGAACCAATTGTTTGGAATTTTAGAATTATTTTTTTCTCTTCATTTATGCCCAATCCTCAGTTCTTTGCCATTATCCATAGAGTTCACATGACTTGTCAACCATTTCTTTGGTCTACATTTTTTTTTTTTTTTAGATTTCATTTTTTTTATTATTAGAGAGAGAGAGAGAGAGAAAGAGAGAGAGAGAGAACAAACGGGAAGGAAGGGGTAGAAGCAGAGGGAGAAACAGTCTCCTAGCTGAGCAGGGAGCCCAACAGCATCAGGAGCATGAAGCCATGAGGCTCGATCCCAGGACCCTGAGACCATGACCTGAGCCGAAGGCAGACGCTTAACCGACTGAGCCACCCGGGCGCCCCTGCTCTACTTTTAATTGATGTAACACCCTGTATTTATTTTATATCCTTTTGGATTTAATATATTTTATTAGCATTTTCTTGATGAATTTTCACCATAATCCACACTCAATAAATGATGATTGATAACCCTTTTTAAACAACACACTATAGATATGTTGAAAAGGAAAGGGCTTAAAATCAAGTGTCAATATATAGCATTTGGGGAAGGAGAGGAAAGATGCTATCTATTGCATTATTGAATTAATTGTACTTTTCCTCCGGAACCCCAAATGCTCTATATTATACTTTAAAATCTCTGAGTATGAATGATACATCCAGGAAAATGAAAAGTACCTTACACATGTGGTACCATGGAAACTAGCAAATGACCTAATTCTGCAGGTGAGCTCCCTTAAGAAATACCAATTACTAGTCATATCATTGTTTTTTTCCATCTAATTTAAGAAAAAAAATATTTCTTTAATTATTGTAGGATATGCAATATTAATACATTTTTAGTACAGGGGTTTTAAAATACTGTTTTTAAATGTATATGCAGTTCTTCCTTTTCTTATATAATGTCAAAATAGAGATCTTTTATAAAATTATTTGGATATTGCAATATTCCAAAGAGAAAAATAATAGGAATAATATAGTATTCATTCCTATTATGCGTGTGGAGAAAGTATCGCAGTGAGATTAAATTGCAGAATAAGGCAGCATTTGTATAAAGCCTGGAAGTCAGGACTAGTGATTCTTATATAGTTTGTATTCTAACAAAGTAGTTATAGTTGCCCTTACTTATAGCTATAAATTTTAACTCAATTTTGCAGTGGTGTGAATAAAGGCAAGTGGTGGTGTCTTCAATAATGGAAAACATTTAAATAATTCTAATTTTTAACCGTTTCAGCTGATATTAGTTACATTTAGAGGTAATAACCAGAATGACTTTGACTAATACAGTTATATCCTGCTAATTTATTTTAAACACATAATTTGCAAAATATGAATCTGTGATTATTTTTAAATGTCACTAATAAATTATGTTCGTACCAGTTGTTGTGATATTAAGATTCTCAGAGCATGGCAACTGAAAACAATCCGCTAAAAGAATCTGTTGATTTTATAACGATAGGACACAAAGGCAGACTAAAATACAGAAGGATTTTATGTCTCTGGAGATGTCATTCTAAGCTATTGCTTAAAAATCATAGCATAGTAGCCCTTATGTAAAGTCAGAGAAAAAGGAAGAGACCGGATATCTTTTATTCAGTTTCATGAATCCCACAGCCATGTATTCGTGAGCTAATAGATTTCTGGTACAGTTCTTTAAATGCTTAAAAACCTGGCTCCGATTTCTAATCTGAATGAGCAAATCTGAGTGTCTTCCAAGTATCTTTAATGTTGATATATTATTTGGATGAAATATGAGAATACTGTATTCTATTTAGCAAAGCAAGTATAATGATAGGCTTTAATCAGACTTGTACATTTGAGGTTATTTTGAAGCTGTGAGATTTAAGAGTTTTGTTATTTTAAAAAATACTTTGAAATTTTTTTCCTGTTATATCAAATTGTTGTTACTAGATGCAAGATGTCTCCGTAGGGATCTACACTGTGTTTCATGACATGAGCTAAACCAGAAAATATCCCAAATATGTATTTTCAATGCAGAGATTGTACTTTGTGATAAAGAATGTTGGTTGGGGCTACTCAAGGGAAATGATGGGATATTAAAACCAACCTTGTAGGCTTTGAAAAGGAAATTTTATAGGTGTGCATTTTCTTCATAAATGTATAATTAAACTCAATATCTTCATTTACTGAAATTGGAAATGGTGCTGACTATATTTTCTCTTGCCTAGAGAGGTTTGGTTTATTGTTTTTCATTATATGGCACAAGTATTACAGTTTCTAAAGGCATACCTTATGCTATAAGTTTCTCTTTTTTGTCTTTGTTTTTGTTACTCAAAAGCAAATTGTTACACAATAGACACCTGTCAAATCTGACACCCTTTTTAAAGGGTAGTTCATCATCAAAATAGATATTTCTGTCTCATCAAATTAAGAGAGTTAATATTGCACATTAAGAGAAGGAGAAAAGCTGTGATTCTCTTAGCATACATTTTTTCTTCAATATATACACTGACTGATTTTAACACGTATTTATTGCAGAACATAAATATGCTAATGATATAAATCAGGATAGGAAGCTCTATGATCACCTATAAATAATACGGCAATCTTATAAAGACACAGTCAACCTACTTTGGAAAGTTTTCATGTGTGATGCAGGAAATGATGATAGCCTCGTCCCATAAAGTAACACTTCTGAATTTTGTCTGAGCTAAATACATCCTTCTTATTTCTGGTAAATGTCAATAAATTGAAAGTGAATTTTAATGTCAATTTCTTCATTTGCCCCTCACTTTGAACATGAGATTCTTTGTCTTTTCACACCCTTTCTCAAACAATATCATCCTTGAAGTGATGCAGAAGTACAGAGGCAAAGGACAATCCAGTCAATGGATAACAGATTAGCTCTAGGTAGGCAGGTCAAATGTCCTCCCAAAAACTGTTGTTGAAATAAAGCCTCTGTATAATAAGAAGATTTAAAAGCCCCAGGCAATAACCACTTATTAAAAAAAATCAAATATAAGACAACAAACCAGAAGAATCTGAGCAGTCTTTCCGAGTCTATTTTAATGGACTTTGATCATGATGCTCACGCGACCTGGGGATGGTAACCATTGTCCCCATGTGTTATGATAAAAAAAAGATCCCCTTACACACACAGACACACACATACACACCCATCATGTGGTATGAATGAATCAATGATACAAATTTTCAGTGCTCGTTACTCTCCATATTATTCCTTGAAAAACTCTGGATTTATATATATATATGCATGCCTGTATGTCCTCTTTTCCAAGACAGTCTGAATATCATCCTGTTTTTGTTTGTTTGTTTTTAAATCATCCTTGGACCTATGTAGTCTGCAGCTATTGGTGTAATACTGAAAATACTTAAAAGTTGCAGTTTTTCTGTCATTTAGTAGCCAGCGTTTTAATTATGCAGTGTCTCTCAAAGAGTTCACAGCAATTGATGTTTTAGGATAGAATGAATGTATTCCACAAATACTAATACTTTAACAATATTAAATTGAATTTTAGGAACCGGGTGAGAATTGGATTTGAATAAATCAAACAGATTTTTGTTTGAAGGGCAAATAAAACTTTTGTTTGTGATAGAATAATATTTAGTTAGACTTAATTATGATTTATTTACTAATATATCTATTTGATATTATAAGCTAAGGTTTAGGAATGAATTACATTTAAAATTATAGTGTTCTTGACCATTAGTGGAGGCTCAAATAGTAATAATTCCACTTTCTAAAATAAAATAATGAACAGTCATAATTATGTTTTCTAGTTGTCAAGAGAAAGAATTATGACCCTTATCATTACTGACTTTTAAGATAGCTAGGAAGAAGGTAATCCATTTTAGAAATATTTTCTTCAAAAGTGAAAAAAGTCCCTACCAATTAGGATATTGCGTTTGTCATTAATAAAGAACTACATGCAGACTTGTTCAATAAAAAGAAAATAATTCTATTTTTCTCATGTAATTAAAGAGGCATGCTTCAGGAGTGGCTCAAACGCAGCACTTGATCTACTTCTCTATTATCCTCTTAGTTCTACCCTTCTCTCTGTTGGGCATTTCACCAGCGGAATTCCCCCATTGTAGAAAATGCTCGGAGCAGTCCCTAGAATCTTATCTGTACCTAATTCTGTCAAAGCAAGAGAAGATCTGTCCTCTGGTGACTTTCTCAGAAGAGCAATACCGCTGATTTCTATAAAGCCCCAGCAAAACGGACCCTCATCTTATCACTCTGAACTGGCATCATGCTTATTTTGAGTCTTTTCTTGTGACCAGGGAAATAATTGTGCTGATTGGGTTATGCCTGACTTCCTTATGTGAAAAAGAAAGTAAAGTTGTTATAAACCCTGGTTTGGAAGAAAGACACCAAGCAAGATCAAGAAATTGTGGCTCATCATAACTTCTTTGATTAATAATCTTGGCTAATTCAGATTAGTGATAGCCCGATTGAAGGAGGGTATGAAGACAGAGAGATATGTCAGAATGAAAACACTAAGTGACTGGGAACATGGGACCACATAGTAAAAGCATGAATAAGAGACTGATGAGAATCTTAGAGAACAGAATTATTTCAGAGTAGGAAAAACTATATTTTTTATGTCAGATGACTTGGGGAAATAATAAAGGGATTTTAAAGCAAAAAAAAAAAAGATTACTGCTTTTTTAATATAACACGGACTTTTTTGAACATCTCTACATGATATATTTTCTATCAGTCAAATATTCAAAAAAGGAGTTACAGTATTCAGAAGAACAAAGGTGTATTTGATTTTGAAGAATAAGTAAAGACATGTGTTAGCTGGGTTTTAAGTTTTACAAATTTTGACTGGTAATGAAGAGAAGCCAAGTTCCCTCTTCCTCATCCACATTGGTAGGTATAATTGTAATTTATTTTTATTACTGTAAAACATTCTGTTGTGTAGATATACGGAAGGTTATATACTGCTTCACTGTTGATGGCTATTTCATTTGTTTCCAGCAACTATTAAGAACGTTTTGTACAAGTCTCCTTCTATAAGAGTTTCTCTAAGATATATACCAAGGGATGGAATTACAGACTCATGTTTAAGCCTATTAGGTAATGCTAAATTGCTGGGATAATTGACTGTCAAGTCCCCCCAAAACCACCAGAATAGTCTACTGATTAAGCAAAAGTTATTACATTGACTTCACAAAGAGAGGACAACAACTTGACTGAATCTTAGTCATATTTCAGAAAGGAATATCCTGGAGGAAATATTAATAGAAGATTTGAGTGTCTAGACTTAAATTTTAAGGTGAGCGTTCTAATTCAGAGAAATAATTTTAATGGGAAAAATTCATGACGATAGATTAAGGATGGTGGACACAATAACGGGAAGACTATTTTATAAACGAGTTGTTTGTCCAAGTGAGCAGCAGATTACCCAGGGAAGTTTGTGTTTGCATGGAAGAGTAGGCTATTTGTCTGGACATGTTGGTTTGTAGAAATTTCTTGACACAATGAAGTTATTTATTAGCTTAAAGTCTTCATAAACAAATTTTTTTTGGAATAAATAGTTATGTTGACACAAGTGACTAGTTTCCAGTGCTGTTAAGCTAAGTGGACTCATGTAGTATCAATTCATGGAGGCATGTATGACAATTTCCTTTAATATCATCTTCTACCAAACTTGATAGTTTTTAATTTTTGCTAATAGGATATATGCAATTGTGGTTGAAGTTCTACACCTTTCTCTGATTGCTAATGAAATTGAGTGTTCAATTGAGTGTATTGGCAGTTTGGGTTTTCTCTGTAGTTTGGGTTTTCTAGATGTTTGTGCATATGTTTTTTAAGCACCTGTTAGTTGCCAAATTTAATTTTTTTTTATTGGATTGTTTATCTTTTTTATTGACTCATGGGAGATATTTCTTTATTCTGGCCATGAACTTGTAAGATTTATGTGTTGTAAATATCTTCTCCCAGATTTTGACTTTTATTTCCACTCTTTTTTATTGTATCTTTTAATGAACAGTTCTTATTTCAGTGTAATCTAATTTAACAATTTTTTTTTATGTTTAGTGTCTTCAGCATTTTAAGAAGTTCTTCCATAACCCAAGACAATATTTTTATGCTACTTTATAAATCTTTATAATTTTTTCTTTAACATTTTAATTTTTAATCTACCATGATGATGATTATTATTTAGTTAGGGGTGTAATTTTCTATTTTCTATTTTTCTATTTTCTTCCTAATTTATTGAGAATACTATCCTTCCTTACTATGTACCATAAAACTGTTTTGTCAAGTTTCTACACATGTATAGGTTTGTTTCTGGGCTCTTAATTCTATTCCAGTCTATTCACCATTGATGTACAAACATATGTCTTTAAAATAAATCTTCCTATGTGGTAGTTCATGGTCCTTACTTAATTCTTCTGTAAGAATATCTTGACTGTTCTTGCCCTTTGTTCTTCAATATAAATGTGAAAATTAACTTGTCAGGTTCTCAAAAACCTTGTTGGAATATCAATTGGAAATGAAGACACTCTCTACTTTTTAAATAAATATTTCCTGTTCCAGAATGGTTGACTCTTCTCAAAAGGTTATTCTATTACTAGCATCAAATGTAGTAATGGCAAGAGTAATGTAAATAACTAAATATCCTAGTTTTGCAGCTTAATAGTGCTGAAAATATCCTCAAAAGCCTTTAAACAACTCATTTTATAGGTAATTAACTGCTACCCATAGATGCGAAGGTCAAAATTACAGCAAGGTCCTGGAATAGAGTCCCTCGTCAAGCTCCCTGCTCAGCAGGAGAGTCTACTTCTTCCTCTCCCTCTCCCTCTTCTTCTGCTCATTGTCTCTTGCACACACATGCTCTCTCTCTCTCTCTCAAATAAATCAATAAATATATATATATATACTATACATATTTTAAATATATATATATATATATGGGGCACCTGGGTGGCTCAGGTGGTCAAGCATCTGCCTTTGGCTCAGGTCATGATTCCAGAATCCTGGGATGGAGCCCCTGAGCTCATCAGGAGGTCTGCTTCTCCCTCTGCCTCTCACCCCACTCGTACTCTCTCTCTGTCTCGCAAATAAATAAATAAAAATCTTTAAAAAAATAGGACTCAGACTAAGCTCCAATCTCTTTCATCCTTATAAAATATTTACTCAACATCTCTATTTAAGAATATAGTCCAGGGATATGATGATCCCTTACAGTCCAGGGATATGATGATAAGCAACATAAGAAAGTCTACTGGCCTGTATTTCACTGTATCATACTGCCTTACATGCCTAAAAACTTAAAAAAGCCATTAGGCAAATCCCCCCACCCCACCCCACAACACTGATTTGATGAAGAAAATAGGCCGGTTGTCCTGTCATTAGTTTTACCTTCTGGATATGTGGTGTCATTTAACATATTCCTCTATCCCCTGAATAGCCTGTGAACTAGAAGTTAAATTTTAAGGTCTGATCATATGTTAATATTAAGCTTTTCTGGCTAGAATACAACATTAATGATATATGCATCATATTGTATTCCATCAGATGCACTTCTTACCTAGTAGAAATATCATCAATGATTCTAAGATTTATCATTTGATGAGGATAATGAGATTCTGATCTCTTCATTGAATAGTGATGTTTTCCTTTGTTACTAGAAAATTGTATCTATGATGTTAGTTTAGCACAGTCAAGTGTTCAATTTCCCATTATAATAGTCATGAAAAACTAGGTTACACTGCAGTAATAATCCCAAAATCTCACTGGCTTAAAATGGAAAAAAAAAATTCTTATTCATTCAAATTCTGCAACTTTCCACTGTAGAGTGACTCAGAATTATATCTGCATATCAGTGCACTCTTTGTAATCACCAAGGCAGGGAAAAAATGAAATGGACAAGTGTGGAGTGGCTCTTCCGCGTTTCTGCCCATAAGTTACCCTTGCTTTCATGCCTGTACCAAGTCACAGGACTATGCCTAACCTTGAGGGACTGGGAAAGTTATGACCACCATGCATCTTGAAAGAGAAGGAACATAAACAGTGGTAATCAGCACAAATTGCATTTGTTAGCCACTAACCTAATAGCTTTATGATAATCTATGATTCTCATCCGAATCACTAGTTTTACTAAAGATTGTAAGATGATAATTTTCTAATTTTATTATTTATTTTGCCTTTATTAACAAATATTCTTACATAAAACTATTTGGTTAACAGTGAATTGTTTCTATTAAAAGGCAGATTACATGTTTAATTAATTTTCTCTACTAATAATTGTCATGGAGTTGATATAATAGCTGCTTCACATGGTAATAATAAATGCTTTTGATGCTTTCCCCTTGCAGTGTTTTTATATATTAAGTCAATTTTCATAGAATCAATGATCTCCATCAATTAAAATCATTTGTGTTCGATGTTCAGATTATCCCAACTTTGATAAAATTCTTACAAGTTTTGTCCTATAATTTTTTGACATGACTACATCAATCTTTGACAGCTTCCTTGATTTTTGGCACAAGATTTTTGAGACTTGCTTTGTCCTTTCCCTTCCCATGATCTCGAATAAGCCATTTCTCCAATAATATCTTGTTTCCTTTAATGGAGAATGGTAGAAGAGGGTGGTACCTGGCCACTAAAGGTGTTCATGAGGATGATATTACATTTGGAACTTAAATTGGGAGAACTAGAAAATACATACTTAAAAAAATTACATAGCCCCCTTGATCTAAATATTTCAGTGTTTGGGGGGATCTGAGTGGTTCAATCCGTTGAGTGTTGGACTCTTGATTTCAGCTCAGGTCATGATCTCAGGGTTGTGAGATCAAGCCCCACATCTGGCTCCATGCTCAGTGGGGGAATCTCCTTAAGATTCTCTCTCTCTCTCTCCCTTTGCCCCTCTCCCTGCTCTCTCTCTCTCTCAAATAAATAATCTTTAAAAAAAATAAACTGCAGTGTTTTACTTAACTTTTTTTCTTTTACACCCAAAATTACAATTAATGGCATTGCTTTACTTCTAAAATTCTTTTGTTACTTCTAAAATTCTTAATCATGAAAGCCTACATCTACAATCTCAAAGTAGACCTATATATACTACAGTAATCACTTAAGATTGTCTTGTGAAAGAATGAAAGAGAATCTAGAGTCAATTAGTTTTTGAAAAGACTGCATATCATATACACACTACTACATAGTCACAAAGCATATTATTAAATCAGAGACTTGTAAAAACTGTGACTCAATGATGCCTACTTAACTTTGTTTAGACCAGTATTATCGAAATGGAAGTAGATGTTCATGGCACATATTTTGGGAAATACTAGTGTAAAGTAACGTTTAAGGATCAAGGCTCTCCTGCACAATTCAGTCTTTACACAGAGTTAAGATCTTCTATTATTATACATAATCTCAGATGTCTTATAAACACATCAAAATGAAATCCTCTACCTAGTAATTTTCAGAAATATTTTTTATTCCAGAAAAAAAAACAATAAAAATTCTCTTAGATTGAATAAGTGATTATAAAATAAGGCTTTTTGAATTCTGTAGTGAAAAGATACTATAAATAGATGTTAATATAGTTTTCTGTATCTTTGAACAGATTTTTTTAAAAAAACAACTGATGGTAAATTATTTGTAATTTTATTGATAGAAAAATTGTTTCAGTGTAATAAATTTTTAATCCATAGCTATGACTTGATCTTGTATGAAATGTTGGTTTTCTATATTTCAATTGACGTGTGATTCTGTTCTCCTATTAAAGAAATATTATCTGAAGAAGGTCATAAATATGGTTGTATATATAAATGCAAACATTCATATAAAATGAATGCTTTTACCTCCATTTAGAATCTCCACAAAAGAGGGCTCCTGATTGGTGTATCCGTTTAAGTTTCCAACTCTTAGTTTTGACTAGGTGGTGGTATCAGGATTGTGAGATCGAGCCCCGAATCAGACTTCTTGCCCAGTGAAGAGTCTGCTTCAGACTCTCTCTCTGTCCCCCTCCCTGCTGTACACTCTCTCTCTCTTTCTCTCTCTCAAATAAGTAAATCTTAAAAAAAAAAAGAATCTCCACAAAGGATATACAATATGTATTTTTTATCATACATTTGAAATATCAACCTTAAAAATTTCATTACACATATTTTTATGTTTATAAAATGCTATTTGGTTCTATAAAATCGTCATTGAAAATCTTCAAAATTTATGTTGATACATTTTGTGCTTTAAGGCAATTGAAACTTAAGGTTATTTTAATGTAAATGTGTATTTTGCATATAAATTATTGGAAATTCAAAATGCAAATCAACATACAAGTTATCATTGATGTGATAGAGCATGTGCACCTTGAAAATTATTTTTTTAATTATTTCTATATGGCTGACATGCATGGCATAAAAGAAAGGAAATACCTTTCTTTAGAGTATCATTTAATCTCTCAAATAATAAACTTTATGGAAAAAGGAAAATTTATTAATTTCATTTGTCAGTTGAATTCTTTATTAATATATAGATGTTCATAATTTCCTTTTGGACCATAACTATTATATTCAGATTATTTTCCCTGTTTTTTCTTAATCTCAATTAAATTCATTTTGAATCTTTGATTATAGAATTTCATCCATTCTAACTTTCAAAAAAAGTTCCTCTTCCTTAGAAAGAGGAATCGTTTGTGAGGAGTAAGCTCTAACAGGCAACTTTTGTTTGGTGTGTTTGCTATCCATTTTTATTTATTATTTTTATTATTATATTAATATATATATATTATTTATTCACATTTATTTTGCTATTGTTTTTCACTGGAAAGTACAATGATTTCAAGTAATGTTTTTGTAGCGCTTTGCCCTGTGTAAATTTATCTAAGTAAGATGAACTTTAGCAGCATTTAGATTACCGTCCACAGAGGACTTCTTCAACAGTTACTATGGCATCATGGCAGAAAGAACGTCTCTAGTCAGCAGTTCTCATTTCTTATGCTTGTTACTGCTCTGTATTTATTATCTTTGGATTTCCCTTAGAGAAATCAGAAACAAAACAATTAGTTTATAATGTTGATTTGATCTCGTTCTAGCGTCCCCTCAGTAGAGTCTTGTAACATTCAGCACAAAATGGTGAACCCTCAGGCCATGTTTTGTGTTTCTGTTCTTTCTCCTGCTGGGTTGTCATACCCCGTTTCACACGACTAGGGATTTAGTACATTTGCTTTAGATACTTTACTAAGAGAAAATCAGAATCAAAGCCTGGGTGGAGGTGGAGCAAAGGACCACACCTGTTTATAGTAAGTAGGTTCCACTTTGTTTTCATTTCCACTGTCTTATGTCCAGAGAATGGTGATGGTTTCTCACACCTCACTATTTTTCCTGGTTTTCTCACTTCTAAGAAACAGGCAAAAAAAATGCAAACAGCAGGATTCTTTTGGGAGTATTTATTAGATAACTAAACTGGATAATGTATGTAGAAGTTCATGGCATGAGTGTACTCAATATATAAAAAACTATTTTTAAGAACTAGATATTATCTGAGTCTAAAATACACAGCTAAGGAAGAGCTTGGAGCCGTAGTAGTCTTGTTGGCAACAGTTCAAATTCAGATAATTTTCTTTTTCTTAATTTCTTCCATATTTTAATTATTATTGAATTATAAAACATACTTTGCTTTTGACCATGCACCAGTGTCACGTTCATTTTTGACTTTTATACTTTGCCAGCAAATGCTTCCAAAGTATTTACTTCAACTGACTACTCTTTTAATTTTACTCTTGGATATCTAGTCGAATCCATATGTACTCCAGAGGACTTTTCTTAGATCCAAACACTTTTTATTTCAAAAACATCATTACTAAGCCTCCCTGTATCTCATGAAAGCAGTGCAGCTTAAAAAAATAACATTATTTTCTCTCTATGAATTCCAATTCCTAAAATAATAAGGTTAAGCTTTATTTTTCCAATAATAAGAATCAAATACTTTGCCTAGGGTCACTTGTCTTCTCTCTTTATATCTTCAGTTGTCCCTTTTGGAAATTAGTTACAAGTATTTAATTCAGGAATAAAAAATTAAGTGTTTTTAATGCTAATGAATACATCTGTCCTGCCAAAGTAACTTGCTATTGGCTACAGAGCTAATTCTTTTGGCAGAAGCTTGATTCTTATTGTTTGCATATAATTAGTCAGTTGGATGCCTGTGAGAACAAGATAATTTCTAGAAAAAAAAATCTACAAATGGACCACAATGGCAGATATGGCATCAGGAATTTATTTCAGCCTCTTAACTCACTATAATCTGTTTTCCAACCTCAGCACCATCATTTCTTCAATCCACAACTGCTTGTTGTGCTTTATAATTAAGGATATGAGAGAAATACAAGAAAGAAATTGTATGATAGAATCTAGTTACTCATATTTCAGAGGAAGTTCCAGACTCCAAACCTCCACTAGTTTTTTGAGAGATCTTCAGTGAAGAAAGATTCTTCCCTGGAACTCTGATACCTTGCAAGCTCTCAACTGTCCCATTTGTGTCCCTGAATAAATTGTTGGTGTATATATTAGCCTGCTTAGGCTTTCCTTTACATGTGGAATCTAAAAAATGAAACAAACAGTAAAATCAAAGGCAGAAACACACATAAATACAGAGAACAGACTAATGGTTGCCAGGGGGGAGAGGATTTAAGGGGATGAACATAATGAGTGAGGAGGAGTGGGGGACACAGGCTTCCAGTTGTGGAATGAATAAGTCACAGGGCGGAAAGGTACAGCGCAGGGAATATAATCAATGGCATTGTAATAGCATTGTGTGGGGACAGGTGGCACGCTTGTGATGAGCATAGCATAACACATAGACTTGTCGAATCACTGTAGTGTACACCGGAAACTAATGTAGTTTTTATTCTTTTCTGTCTGACTTATTTCATTTAGCATGATGCCCTCAAGGTCTATCCATGGAATTGCAAAGGGAAAGATTTCATTCTTTTTATGGATGAAATGTTCCATTGTATATGTATATGTATATGTATATGTATATGTATATGTATAGCACTTTTTCTTTATCCATTCATCCATTGATAGATATTTAGATTGTTTCCACATCATAGTTATTGTAAATAATGATGTAGTGAACATGGGGATGCCTGTATATCTTTTCCAATTAGTGTTTTCATTTTTGGAGGATGAATATCCAGGAATGGAATTGCTGAATCATATAGTAGTTCTTTTTCTAATTTTCTGAGGAAACACCATATTAGGTTCCACAGTAGCTGCACTGATTTACACCCCCACTAACAATGTGCAAGGGTTCCCTTTTCTCCACATTTTTGCTGACGCTTGTTATTTCTCGTCTTTTTGAAAACACCCATTCTAACAGGTAGGAGGTGATATCTCATTGTGGTTTTGATTTGCATTTCCCAGTGATTAGTGGTATCAAGTACCCTTTCATGTACCTGTTGAGCATTTGAATGTCCTTGGAAAAGTGTCTATTCAGATCCACTGCCCATTTTTTTAATTGGATGGTTTGGTTTTTGGCTACTGAGTTGTATATGTTCTTTGTTTGTTTTGAATACTAACCACTTATCAGATATATGATTTGCAAATATTCTCCCCCCATTCAGTCGGCTGCTTTTTCATTTTGTTGATGATTTGGTTTCTCTTCTTTTAAGGATGCTCATGTTATCTAACTAGGAACATAAGTTTATGACCTCATTTAAGCTGAATTACTTCCTTAGAGGTCCCATAACCAAATGCAGGTATGCTGGGGGATTAAAGCTTCAACATAGGAAACGAGGAGAAACACAACCATTGAGTCTTCAATAGTGTGCTTAGCATCTAAATTCTAGATATTCAAAGAAGATCTATTCATATTAGTAGGTGAGTTTGAAATATTTAACCCCAAAGATAAAAATCAAAGCTCTTTCAATGTAAAATGGTATGGCTACTTTGGAAAACAGTTTGGTAATTTCTTAAAATATTAAACATAAGTTTACCTTATGATTCAATAATTCCACTACTAGGTATCTACCCATGAAAAATGAAAACTATGTCTACATAAATAGAGGTGTATGAATATTTATAGCAGATTATTCAGAATAACTCCATACTATAAGCGATCCAGATTTCCATCAGTTTGGCAAATGGATAAATAAAATGGGGTACATCCATACAAGTAAATACTATTCAGTATAAAAGGAATGAACTACTAATATATGCTTCAACATAGATGAACCTCAAAAGCGTTATGCTAAGTCAAAAAAAAAGTCATCTGCAAAAAGCTAAATGAAAACAAATGCAAAGCTACAAAATATGTACGCTTGTATTTATATGAAGTGTTCAGAAAACAAATGTATAGAAATAAATTAGAGGTTGCCTAGCATAGGAGCAGGACTGATTACAAATGAGACTCCAAGGAATTATGGGGGGGTTATGGAAATATAAAATTGGATTGTGAGGGTGGATTCACAGCTCTATAAATTTACTTAAAATCATGGAATATAATTGCAATGGGTGAATTTTTAAAAATTAAGGTTCTCTCATATAAAGTATGTGTCCCTGTTTCATTCAAACACAAGCAAGTCAAAATCTTGCTGGTTTTCAGTAAGATTCCTTTCTATTATCCCCCTGAAATGAGCTTTGATTTCTGGAACTTGTCTCTGTGTTGTCTCTAACTGCTTTCAGGGAAGAATTCTCATCTCTAAATATGACTTTACCCAAAAGGACTTAAATTTCTTAGTATTTCTTTACATGAAACATTTTTCTCTTCTCTCCTCAAATATCTTTGACTTCCAGATCACCCGACAGATACACTATAAAATGGAACATTTATGAGAAAGTGGATACTGCAGCATGGTATAGATCAAAATGTCTGGGCTGTAGGAATAAGAAACTCCTGGTTCTACTTCATGCTAGCTGAGTGAGCCTATCTAGGTTTCCTATCTTCTCTGAGTTTATCTCCTCACTGCTAAAATATGGACGTCCTCAGCAGGATTGTTGGGAATACAAATGAAAAATTAAGGTAGAGGATTTTACTGCAATGTCTGTAACATTGCTTATAAAGCCTTTGAGTATTAGATGTGTTTTCTTTCGTTCCTGGAAAATGTTTCTTTAATATATTTTACAATTCATACATTTCGTTAATTCAGATTACACTGTCTTAGTTAATGGGATTTCTCTCCATAATTGAAGAAAATTATTGAATCAGTGACAAAGTACAGTTGACACAATCAACAAGAAAACTCGTTATTTTGAGTATAATGAGCTCATCAAAATAACTTTCAAGGGCAATGTAAGAAGGCAGCTCTTGTCAAATATTTGTCATATGATTTAAGTCTTTTTATTCAATGTTATGGGCTTGAACAAACCTATAACATTTAGTGATTAAATGATGTAATCTACTAACATGAGCCTTTGTGGGAAGTGACTGGTTGGTTTCACTCCTAATTCATTTTAGAGAGGTTCTTATCATAGCTAATCCAGAGGAAAAGAGAGTTCAGAGGAATCCTATTATTTAGAGATAGAAGCAGCAGCAGTCACTTGGGATTTATAGAAACATCATAGCAGAAGTAGGGATCTAAATATTGTTAAGAGTTTATATAAGTCCTTCACCATAACCCACTAGATCATTTTCAGATATGAATATGTTTTAATCCCTTCAGTAGTGGAAGACTAACCTTGCCATGATGCATATTTTTGAAATGTTTCCAGTCCATTTCTTAGCATCTCAGCTAAAGCTCTGTAATATGTTCAGGTTCTAGTTTATCACATTCTTAACTTTGTATCAATGTTAAATATGAGTCCTTCAGCAAGTTAAGTTTCCTATGACTGCACAACCAATGTATGCAATTTATTTTCTACTCAATAGATTTTTAAATGCCTTGTGCAAAGCCAAGCAAGCAAATAAAAATAAAAGAGAAGCCTGCTCTTGAGAAGCAAAACTTCTTTCTGAGTATTGACAGCCATATTTGCTCATGACATAAAAGCCTTATTACCCTCAAAGTTCACGGTTCATGAATAGAAACAGTGTGATGAGATGCTGTACCTCAAATTTCAATGTTCTAGTCTATGTTTCTTTTTTTATTCTAATAGTCTAATAAGAAAATAAGGATAGTTATATAACTGAGTAGAAAATAAGGATAGTTATATAACTGCTTACGCTTAAAAGCATTTTTAAAGAGTTAATTAACTTTAACGAGTTCCCACTACCATGAAAAATAAAGCTTAGGTTCTTTAATATTCCTTTTTCAGATATCAACATGAATTTTAATTATTTATGTGAATAGGTAGTAAGGAAAAAGCCAATGCTAGGATGGATGAAATGTTTAAAACATCGTTCTTTATTTTGCATATGAGCTTAAATTGGAGAAGATCTTTAAGATTTGTTGGCAGCAACGTTCCTCAACCTCAATACAGCCAGATACTAACCCGATATGGGAGCTTTGGACTTCACAGATGAAATAAACTGCTAAAATATGCCATAGTGTTAATATATCAATGCTTATATTTTTTCATCTTTGAGATGAAAAAAAATCATCTCTAGACTGTGGCTTTATATGTGATTGTAAAGATGTGATCTATCTGAGATATATATGTGTGTGTGTGTATATATATATATATATATATATATATATATATATATGATTTTTTATGGTGTTATGCACTTAAAATGTGGATTTTTTTTATTCCTGGATATCTGTCAGGAGTAGATATGTGAAAAATATTTTTTCCACAGACTTTTAGAGTTGTGATCTTAACTCAAGAGGACATGGAGAATTATAGTCTTATATCAAGTATCACAATCATTAGTATCAATACTTGTGAGAAAGCTCATAGTCAAACTCCTACCATTCTCACTCCTGGGAAGCAAAAGGAAAAGAAAAGGAAAGAAAAAAAAGTATTTTATTGAAAGAAAGGCCATAATTTTAATTTATGATGCTGCTTTTCAGTATTTCATTGGCTCATATATCTCCAAATGTCTTTGCTACCTGGAGTTAGCCAAACAGTGCTAAATTATTATAATATTTTTGTGTGTTTCTTCCTAAATAATGAAGAACAAATACACTCTTATAGTCTTGGATTGCATGATATGTTCTTTGTGATTGCTGAAATTGTCTTTGAAAATCACTGGAAAACCACTTTTAAAAATTACAGAAACATTCATCAGCAAGAGAGATTTCTTCTTACCCCATCAGAATGTAGCAATACTTCAGAGTTAAGTATTATGAGACAAAGAGCACTGCAGTTGTATTAAAAAAATAAAAATAAAAAGCCCTTTTAAAGTGTCAGATCAGATTTCCATATTGCTTTAGATTGCCATTATTTTCCTATTTTCTATTTTCAAGATTTGGCTATTGCCTGCTATAGATGCTGGAATTTACTGTTGGTTGCCTGTGGAAGGAAAATTAATATGAAAAGGAAAGAAAATAATATGTCTTTTGTGTGTCTTAAAAGGCTCGCTACTGGCATTTTTATGTCTGTTGAAAGGAGCTTTAGAAATTGTCCATTCCAAACCCCTAATTTTACTTATAAGGTGGCTGAGATACAGACTTTTGAAATGGCTTGTCTGAAGTCATTTGGCCAAAGTTGCAAAACCACTTTAATACTATAACCAAGTTTCAACTCCCAAAATACAGTCAGCATATTATTAACTATTCAATGTGCTGCTAAGCCTTCTCAGCCTAAATATCAGATGAGAGACTTCTCTTTAGAGGTAGTAACCATCTGAGAGTTTGACTGCCATGTCTTTTGTTTCCTACCAAAATTATGAATCAGAGTCAGGCATGGTCTAGTTTTTCAAGGGAATAGGAATAGAAATTCAGAGACATCTAATTCAGACTGAAGGAAATAAATATAATATATATATATTAGTATATATATATTATAGATTTATATATAATATAATATTAATAAATATATATATATATATTTTTTCTGGTCAGAGTCAGGCCCTCTTGCTTCCTCGTTCTGTGCCCCACCAGAATTCCAGGATTCTGAGTATGTGTTAAAGAGCATTGTCTTTATGAACGTACTATTCATATAAATGTTTCTCTGAATTTTTTAAAAAATGGAATACTAAATAGCTCATATGAGATCTAATCACTAAACTGTGTACTAAGATCAACTTCAGGTCTTCAAACATAAGTATTGGGAAATAAAAAGTAAAAGGAGCATTCTATTTCTGTTGTAGGATTTTTATCACAGAAGCATAGAATTTTTATTTTACTATTTAATATTCACCTAATTTTCTGAATGAAGATATTAAAATGATTTATCAGGCCTTTCTCTAAAGAAAACAAAGTTTTCTAAGTGGTTACTAATGGAAGTTTGGATGAGAAGAGAAAATGACGAGACAGAAAGGAAGATTCATTTACCCGTTTTAATTGTGCTTTAGAATGGCCACTTTACCAGTGTTGCCAGGTTACAATCTCTGCCAAAGAGGTCAATCTAATGGGTATATGAAAAGGAAGAAAAAAATAGATATATGTTTTTATTTTTTTTATTTATGGATTTATGTATATTTTTTACTCATCGCTTAAAGACAAAAGCTGTGATTCTTTAGAGGAAAGTGAGTGATGATAAACATTTCAGCATTCTAGATTCTGAAATCACTCTCTGCAGTTGGACTGCTCGGTTGAATGACATTAGCCTTTTATTATGTCACCATAGCCTCAGAGATATGTGTTATGAATGCATTCCGCACTTGCTGCAGTTTCTACAGATTACGTAATACACGTGTAGGAGTCACAGTGGGTTTTGCATCGTGAATGATGGGACCACAATATGGTCCCTTCGGATTTTCACAGGACTTCCTCAAATATAGCCAATTACTCTGTAGGAAAAATAGCAGAAAAAAAAAAGAAAAATATCAGACTGGAGGGAAAATGATAAGATAAGCTTACTTACTGGTCATTAAGAGTGTGATACATTATCGTTCAGATTTAAACTGTGGTGGTCCCTTGCTTTGGCCTTTCTTTGTTTTCTTCGGACAGAGATTGTGGTTAGCTGGCTTTGGGGAATATGGGCAGATTAAGAGATAAAATATGCAACAGGGTAGAAATTGAATATGATAGTGTTGTTTCTCCTTTGCAAAACAAGGAACAAAAAGCAATTAGAAGTTCCTTGAACTCATACATGCTTTTTAAGTTTGCATAGTTGACATAGATACAGATCATTTCTAGTATGCAGAAATAGACACTAGAAAATGTATGGATGCATCCACGCAATGGTGATTTTGCAAGTTCATTGTAATTTGAATTAACACTATGTTTTTAAAGAAAAGTTTTGACTTCATTTAACTTCAAAATTGCCAAAGCAATACTCCCAGCATATCCCACAAATAATTATTTTTCATGGGTTTTATCATTTTCCTTATTCCGTTTAATCAAAGATATTAGTCCATACATGCAACACTCATACACACATTTAGGTTTGCCATATTCTAGATTGACAAAGCTAAGGCTGGAGAGTGTTGCTGAAGGCTTTGGAGTTAGATGTGATATTTTAATAAATCCACTACTAAGTAATTATATCACTTTGAATAATTTAAGCTCTCAAAATCTTTCCTGCTTTACTTATAAATTGGTGATAATGATAGTATGTGCCATATTGTTATGATGATCATACGCCTCATATAGAAAATGCTAGTATTGTACATTTATTGACAGCCTGTAATATCTTTATCCTTACAAGTTTGACTATGAATAAAAAGAGCCAAGTAGAAACATTAATATTTCCAAAGGGTTATACCAATATTTTTCTTAACAGGTCATCAGATTCAGGGGCATCTGGCTGGCTCAGTCAGTTAAGTGTCCGACTTTGGCTCAGAGCATGATCTCAGGGTCCCACCGCTGGCCCTGTGCTCAACGGGGAGTCTGCTTGTCCCTGTCTCTGTCCCTTTTGCTCTCTCTCTCTCTCTCTTTCACTAAAATAAATAAAATATTTTTAAAAAATAGGTCATCAGACTCATCACAGTATTTTAAAGAAAACTCAAAATTTTGTTAGATATTTAAAAGCAGAACACCTCATCTTTTGCATGCTACAGGAATATTCTCAATAGTGTTCGTTGTTTCTTGATAATTCAACATTTTATACTTCCTTAAATTTCCCCAACTTCTCACTGCTTGCTTTTCTAGTTATTGGAATGTTGGATCACTATAAAGCAAATAATATAGACACTAGTAGGTCTCACTGATCAATTCAGTATTTTGTAATTTAACCGAAAAAGCAAACATTAAACTCTGCACAACTGAACTGATTAAATTCAGTATTCAATTTAAAGTGTTCAGCTAATAAAATCTTCCTTAGAAGCTTGAGACATTATTAAAAATAAATTAGATGAATTCATTATTTCATAAAATTTAATTTGATCTTGAGATTGCTATATTCCACCCAACTAGCTAGCCAAAAAGGAACTAGATTTCTATATGTAGCATTTGGATTCCTTGTCTTTCAGTGCTCTGTTAGCACGTTTCCAAGGAAACCAAATTCAGTTTTCAGCTGGGTACTGCCAAAGACAAATTTGAGCTGTGCATAGGGATCAAGATGATACACAATGTTAATCTTGTAATAACTGAACAGAATTCACCATGATACTATATATAAGACCCTTTTAAAACATTCCAAAAAGATGTGCTTTCATTTGGGGTGCTTTACTTGACAGAAACAGCTACATTATTCTTGATTATCACCTTATCATTGAGACAAATAATTCCGGATAATACTATAGGTCTCTAGAACCTTTGTGATAGAAGAAATTTGCAGGGTCGTAATCAAAGAGACAGTTTCTCTTTTGCTTATCCATCCATCTACCCATCCAGGTCATAGGAGCTTGAATTACCGGAGATGGTAATGGGGTGTACATCTCTGGGTAATGCTACAATCAACTTTCTTCATGCTTGGAGACAAATTACTATTCTCAGTAGTTTTTAAGATAGATTACTATTCTCAGTAGTTTTATTGTGTATCAGAGACTCTTATAATTTAAAAGTATTACTATTTGCTAAACTTTTATACTAATTGAGAAAAGAGACTTATTGTTCTGTTTGTCATGGAAAAGAATAATGTAGCGTTAAAGTAAAATTGTTCTTTATAAAGAATAATTTGAGAGTTTTACGAAGGATCTAGTGCAGCAAAAATTCTGAAGTAATTAAGATGAGGCCCAATTCTTCTTTACATATTGCAAATTAGCAGATTTAGAACTTTTACTTTCTATTTCATATATACATATTTCTATTTATACGTTCTATTTCATATATATATAACATGTATATAACTTACCGATACAGTATATATGTCACTTTTAAATCCAAATTATTAAAATCTAGAAAAGTGGTATTTATATTATTAAAGAATATCCAGTTTTCAGAAAAAAATATTTAAAAAGTACCTTTTTATTAGTAGATTATCAGCTCTCAAGAATATAGATAAATAAGTAAAGTGATATTTGCATGATACATTTTTGAGAGATAGTGAGCCTCTTTTTAGAATTATGTTTTTTCAGCAACATTTAGGAATAAAGTCCGTCTGGGAGGAACAAAATGGGGGACGTGGCAGCATACAAGTTGTTGAGCACCACAGTGGGAGCAGCTAAAGTAATTATTAGAGGATTTAAAACATTTTTCCACTCTTAGTTCTGTTAGAGAATTTTCTGGTAGCTTCCAATTCCCTCTCCTAAACACTCATGCGCGCAAGTAATTATGTCTTTATGCATTTACAAATTCACTAGTCTGAAATAGGCTTGTCTAATGGAGGACTGGGAGGACCTTGGGGGCTTAGGGAGTACACCGATACCAGAAGTTACTTGGTAAACACAAAATCAATGGGGATCTTCTGGCTTCCTCCTGAAATGGGCTTTTTCTCTCAAACACAGAGATATTTTGTGTATTCCACAGATTAATACTCTGGATCTTGAAGCCAAGATCAATTTATGCTTTCATTAAGGAGGAAAAACACTGTAGGGCTCTTTTGTAACAAGGAATCTGCATTACCTAATTAAGGAAGATATTTCTGTCTTTTTTTTTAATCTCCTATTGTAATGCACAGTGTCTCTTATGTAAAAGTGCATAGATGGTACATCTATTGAAAGGATTCTGAATAAAATATTCATATATTCCTAAAGATCTCTTTAATAGCTCTAATGAATCAATTTTTAAAAAAATATAAAACCAACAACAATAACAAAGCAGTTCTTAATTTGAATGAGTGGTCAAAACTTATTGAATTGAGATTATAGCCCTTTACCTGCTCTGTACCACTTAAAATACCCTAAATTATTGTCATGTTCACTTTCATTTGTATTAAATAAAACTAATTTTAGATGGGAATGAAAAAATGTAATTACTTATACTTGACTAAGTGGTTTGAGTTTTTTCCCCTATCAAAACCGACCAAAGGTTTTACCTCATGATATTTCCAGCTTCAGGTGATGGTTCTTTTGCTAATTTCCTATGACACGGTGGATGTCTCCCTCTTCATTTTGATGGTCTCCTAACTTGTATTTTCATCACCTGGGTAATGCAACTGACAAGTGTGTATATGAACACTGACACATCTCATCGATACATATTGTAGTCAAGGAGAGTAATTTGCCCAAAGATCATAGCCTGCCCAGCAATTTATCTCACACCTGCCCAGACAGACACAACAGTCTAGCTCATCCATCAAAGTTCATGATGTAAGCTCAGTGGAATTTGAAACATACAATAAGAAAATGAAATTGGTGTAATCAAGATTATACACAAGGTGACATAAAGCATAGAGTTACAGGGCCATATTTTAAACCAGTTGTTTGTAACCATCTAAACGTTCGAGTTTGTTGAAAAATAAATATACTTTTAAATATATTTTTCATGTTATGACTTCAAACCAACTGTTTATGGATTTAAGATATAAGAAATTAATAAGAATATTTAAAAATCTGTTTTTTTTCAATTTAGAGTTAATAAGTTAGCCACTTAAGTCCTAAATATATAGAAGGGCGGGTTGCAAATCGAAATCTGTCTTATGTCTGTGTTTCCAACACATTCTCATGGTCTCATAGAATTTAAATGATAGAATAAATTCTGATATGACTAAGTCTTAGTACAATAAACACTAATACCTTTTCAGTTCATTATGGAAGGATCTAACATTTAAAAAATGTTTTAATACGTTATCTTGTTTTCAAAATCTTGTTCCCTAAAATGAGCACTTAGAGGAGATAGATGATAGAGGAGATGATGATGATGAGCACTTAGAGGAGATAGATCTAGAAATGAGATGAGAAAACTGAAACTTGGAGAGGTTAAGAACTTTGATAAAATCTGGGTACTGGAAGTACCAAGAATAGAATCTAGATCTTCTGAAACCCAGACTTCTTTTCCACAATGCCAGATTGGCTTCTGTAGTATTGTTAATGTGCTTCAGACAGTAATGGTGAATAGTATTGAGTATCAGAATTTCAGAACTGAAGAGGACTCCATTGACCATTAAACATAATCGACCTGATTCTATAGATAAGAAAATTAAGTTCAAACTGAGGGGATACAACTAGATGAGGACTCAGGTTCCCAGACTCATCCACCAGATAGATGCTCTTTTTTTTTTTAATTTTTATTTATTTATGATAGTCACACAGAGAGAGAGAGAGAGAGGCAGAGACACAGGCAGAGGGAGAAGCAGGCTCCATGCACCGGGAGCCTGACGTGGGATTCGATCCCGGGTCTCCAGGATCGCGCCCTGGGCCAAAGGCAGGCGCCAAACCGCTACGCCACCCAGGGATCCCCTAGATGCTCTTTCTAGAACAACAAATTTCTCTTCAAATACTTGGTGTGTAACTTGCTCAAGGTAGAGCATGTGAATTTATTATCTCCAGGACTCATAACAAAGAGGCAACATTTTCTAAACAAACCGTTCTGCAAACCAGGATGTGATAAGTGATTTTTTTTAAGCGCCTATTCTCAAAACTAGTGGCATCTCTGGGTGCCAACCTAACATGCAAAACTTTGGGTTTGAAATTTAAGTGAAAGCATTATTTGTATTCTTACAGATAGCACAGTTAACCCCTGGAGCATAACTATATAGTTAGAGAGATATTATTTCAGGTGAATATGAAATCCTTAAATATTGGTTTCAGTTTATAGCTGGAAGTCTTAACACCCTGGTAGTATAGATTCCATTTTAATATAAATATGTAGGTGGATAAGAAAGCACACCCTGTTTTTAGATAGGCTTAGAAACTTAGTTTTAAAATGTTAATGATAAGATCTTAACTACATTAATATTTAGTTCAAATAGAAGTTGATGAATCAACCTACTTATTTCTATGATCGCCATCTTTAGATTTTATACACATTTAGGACTGGGTATATTTTTGACGAATGGATACAGAGTGGGGTGGTAAATATCCTAGGTTCTAATTTTTCACATGTTCCCCTTTACATTAAAATTTGGGGAACTTAGGTCTGTGCTGGCGAAAAAGTGGAAACAATCTGAAGGGAAATTAAATGGATGAATTTCTCTGGGTCAGATGCTTCAAATTCCATTATCTCAGAAGATGAAATTATCAACAAAGATCCAAAAATGTCACACAGTTTACCAGTGTAATTGATCTCCTCATCTGTTAACCAGAAAAGTACTGTCTGCACGGGTTTGGAAATTAGGACGGGGAGAGGAGGGCCAAAGTCCCATGGTGGAACTGTGTTGGTTGCTGTGAGATATATTTCTTCCAGTATTATTTTTATTGATGCCAGCACAAAGAGAGTAGGTCACAAATATCCGGTATCATAACATTTGTGTAAATAGAATCAGAGTGGCCAGTGGCCAGGACACTGACCTGGAAGTTAGGAAATGTTCAGCTTGGTTTTCACCCATCCCCAAGATCCCTCGCTGTCTTGTGTGTTGGTCACGTAGCCTCAGCCATCTGTTTGGTCAATTACAAAAAAGATGAAGTTGGGTTTGAGGATGTGTCGATCCTTGTACCTGTGGGTCGGCCAAGAGGGGACACTCATAATATCTGTTTGAATCATTGAATTTATTGGTTTTGGTGTCCTTGGAATCTATCATGCTTTCTATTCAAAGATGATTCATTGCAGTAGAGCTCACTTACCCTCTGATTAATTGTGGGGAGCTCACGGCATAGCCCACCCTGCAGCCTGCAGTGGGGAGGGTGTAGCCACCACCTCACAGGAGCGCCAGGTTGCAGGAATCGGCCTGGTCCAATCCTACAGTCTCCTTCAACTGGTAAGAATTACTGTGCCCTTCCCTTCAGATGAACTGTTTCATTAGGCAATATGTGACCTCTGCATGGAGCTTATTATTCTAATTACCCAGAAAGATGGATGGAATTGATTACCTCAGTCCCTTCAGTGCCTGTATGCTTGGCGGTGAACTTTTGTCGCTGCCAGAGTTACTAACATGCCTCGGTATCTCTCGAGTCTGGCTTATGTAGCTCTCCGAGAGAGAACCATGGTGGCCTTTGATAAGTTTTATGCCATGGCCACACATCTTTTTTATGACCCATTGTTTGCTCTCTTATGATAACCTTAAGAATAGCATTGTAATTTTGCTTCACTATGGCAGACTGCTTTTACTGCGTTTTCAGATATTTTCATTTTTCAAGCACAAGAATGAGACTGTCTACAAACTGCAGCCATACTACATGTGAATGGGTTTTGGTCTTGTTTAAGCGACCGTAGAATAAATAACAGCAATCATACATTACAAGGAAACATTAAGGAGAGGAAAGAAGATATGTCAAGCCATTCCTATAATTTTAAATTTAGTTTGATTCTGTACACAAAGCTTAATAGATTTCTGTTTCCCACCATTGCTATCTCCTTTGCAACAACTAATTTCTCCTCATCAGGCTTTGCCTTGGTAGAAGTGTCAGTAGTATTGGTACATTTTTTTTTTTTTCTTTTGACAAAACTACCAAATTGACAAATTTCCACTTGGTATAGTAAATAACTATAGGACAAGAAGGACTTGCATGCAGTAAAACAACAACAATAACAACAAGAACTAGTCTTACATTTTTGTGTTTTGGCAGTTTTTTCAGATGCAAATTTTGTGACTGTTAATAAACAACACTTATTAATAACAGCTATTATTTATTAAGCACGTACTATGTGCCGGACACTGTACCCTCTGTTTTATATTCATTACTTTTGGTGGGTGTCAGCTCCCTTTATCCAGTGGGGAACAGAGGCTTAAAAATTCTACTTTGGGGGACTTGATCAAAGTTTTGGAGAACAGATAATTCTGCTATAATCCATTGAGAGTCATTAAAGCAAAGTATATCTTATAACCATATATTCCCTCATGATCTTCTAAGTCCCCAGCAATTAAATCAGAGAAAAATGTGTAGCCTAAACTTAAACTTAAGTATTATTGTAGGGTTTTTATTCATTGTTAGTTACAAATTTCATGTACATTACAGTTATTTAATGACTTATGACTTTGAAATCATGTGATAGTCTATTTCAACCAAAATTAACAATGTGCATCATCCAAAGAGTAATTTCCTTTTTTAGCTCCATTGATTATTTATGACATGAGTTGGACCATCATGCAAAACCTTTTGTGGATCACCTCCAAAGCTGTCCTCACATTCTTTAGAATGTCCCCAATGATACGCATCTTTATTCACTGCTGATGAAAACTTTTCTCAGACTGTTCAAAGTTAACCAAATGAGATTATAACTGTAAAATCCTCAGTGCTATACTTGGCACATGAAATATTCAGGAAATCGGAGTTTTGTTACTATTATTAATATTTGAAGAGCATGTCTATTAACTACATTGGATGAGCAAATTGGGAAATACTGTTTGCAACACTAAGAGTAATGAGATTAATTATCTTATTTGGCTTTGAATGATTCTGAACACAACTTCAAAGGAGAAAACCCAGAATTTCTTAAATTAGTGACAGTGTGAGGTAAATGTATAATTTTTCAAGTGATACAATGGACACCATTCTTTTGAATAATTAGGCTTAATATGTTGTATCAAACACAATATTCAGTGCTTGGTAATTTTGCAATCATTAATATAAAACCAAAAGAATCATATCAAACAGTTACATAGAACTTACCATATACCATGCACTGTGAACTTTACATAATTTTGTTTCCTCACAACAATTTCATGAAGTAATCTCTATTATTATCAAACCCATTTTACAAATGAGAGAAGAGAGGACATAGCTCTGAGGCACCTTGATTGAATAAGATAGCAGAGCCAGCAAGTTGTAAAGCTAGGACTTGAGCCCAGGCAATCTGGCTTTGGAATCTACGCTCATGATCAAAACGAAGAACGATCAAAAAACACAAACAAAACAAACTAGGAACAATCAACAGAAAGCACTTTAAGTTAAAGAAGGAACTCACTGGCTAATTTATAAAGATAATGAGGTTAAATTTAAGAATAAATACTAAATTGACTCACGATTGTGTTTATATTTTAATCAAAACTAGTAACAGAATTCCATTAGATATTCATAAAATATATTTGTTTTGCACTCACAGGAATAGTAATAGTCTTAGAAGACCTGTAAGTTTTGTTAAATGGAAAAATGGAGAAACATTTGGTTGTTCTTGACCCTTGGCAGCTTAAAATATTTGTAAAACAGGTGATCAGTATTAAGGAGAGAACTCGTGTTGAGCACTGGGTGATGAATATGATGAATCACTAAATTCTACTCTTGAAACCAATATCACACTATATGTTAACTAACTATAATTTAAATAAAAACTCAACAAAACAAAACATTTGTAAAAAAAATTGTCCAGCATTTTGGAAAACTATATTTCTTTATAAGCATTATGATTTTAAGATAAAACATACATGAAGAATGTTATACATAAAAATATTATTTGTCTCATTTTCAAAAAAACACACTCAAAAACATTGATTTTCAGGTCATTGGTGATATGGAATGCAGTTGCAGAGCAATTGTGAATATTTCTTGTACCTCGATAGACTTGCATATATTGACCTTGTGAGCAACGAATGGCCTTGAGTTGCTAAAAAAAAGGGGGGGGAGGGGAGAAAAATTTAACTTAAAAGAAACTGTTGTTTTGGGTCACCTGGGTGGCCCAGTTGATTGTGTCTTGACTCTTGGTTTTGGCTCAGGTAGTGATCTCAGGGTCATAGGATCGAGTCCTCCCAGGGCTCCGAGCTTAGTGGGGAATCTGCTTGAGATTCTTTCCCTCTCCCTCTGCCCCTCCCCCCTCCTTTACATGAATAAGCTTCTAAATTATTTGAAGAAAAATAAATAAACGAGTGGGTGAGTAAATAAATAAATAACGTGAAGAAAAAAATATATGCCTGCCCAGCAATAGTTTGTATTTCTATGAATTTAGCCTAGTGCTTTTCACTTTAACTTACTAGCATCTGCTGCATTCCCCCTTAATGATAATTTCAGATACACTGGGGTTTGTTGCTGAGCTAATTGTTAACATGAGCTACCTGTTGCTGTATGTTAAGATAATGAAGGAAATATCACTTACATATTTAGACTGCATTATGAGTGAATCCTAGCTGTTTGGGCTTCATTTCTTGTTTGTCTAAAGGAGTTAGTCACTAGAAATCTCTCATGAGTCAATCCCTGGAGATTTATGACTCAATTTTACAAACCATTTCAGAGAAGACTCTAAAAGTTTGGCAGCTTGCTAGAAATAAATAGCTAACTTCCTTTACAACTATTTAAGAAAGAGAATTTCTGGTTGGAAAAAGTCAAATTAGATATACTAAATTACTTTTTAAAGTTATTTTTAGGGGCGCCTGGGTGGCTTAGTCGGTTAAGTGTCTGCCTTCTACTCAGGTCATGATCCTTGGGTCCTGGGATCAAGCCCCACATCAGGCTCAGCGGGGAGCCTGCTTCTCCCTCCCCTGCTTGTGCACTCTCTCTCTCTCTGTCAAATAAATAAATAAAACATCTTTAACAATTAAATTATTTTAAAAAGAAAAATATTTGTGTCTCCAAAATTCAAACCACTTTAAGCTCTCATCCATAACGGGTGTCATTTTACTATTTTCTAAAAAATATTTTTCTCTCATTTTTTTTCTGAAATGAACCATTAAAAGTATCAATGGTTGTTTAATGAGCTTAAAATATTTCAATTCATTACTACATTACGATATTGTTATAAGGTGAAAATTTGTTCTTAGACAATTTCTCATGAAATTTCTTTTCCATTTCTAAGGCAATGTCTAACTATGCTAAGCTTTTAATCTATGATTTCTTTTATTAGAATGTTACCAAGAGAGATCTTTTTTTTTTTTTTCTTTTTTCAACCACTGAAACACTGCTACCTCAGGATCTAAACATGACTTTAATGACCAAAGCCTGGTGGAGCAGGAGTTGCTAAGAGAGGGAAATACTGCTGAACTAGAACTTGAACTAGTGACAAGAGTTCATAATTTTTAGAAATTGTGCTGGCTTCTTAATGGTGCTTTGTTGACACTGCTGGAAACACATTCCCATCTTAACCCCATCCGGAATCATTGATTGGTGACTAAATCGTAAGTGCCAGATAACGAGTAGTGTGCATAAATACTGATTCTGGCTTTACTGTGCTTTTCTTCTGCAGAGATAACTTTCTAGGAATGAAAAGTTGATTCTCTTCCTCTGTGGCTTCTATGGAGAAAAATAATCTGTTAGTGCATTTAATGAAAATCCCGCTGAACGAGGCTGCTTACTCTTGGCACCTGGGCAAAGGAAATAGGGTGGATTTTTTTCCCCCTTCAGAAAAAGACGGGGAAAGTGTTGCATAACATCCTGTGGAGCTCATTACCAATCTGAACTTCAAAAGACTGAACTAGGAGAAAGAGCCAGTTAGGATTCATATATCGGAACTTTGAACTAAAACAAGGAAGTAGGACATAAACTCAGTGAAAATGGTGTGGTACCAAAAGCACTGATCTATAAATATGTCATTTCTGTCCTTAAGTTGCACAGGAAAGATTTGTAAATCAAAAATATTTTAAATTTAGAATTTATTGGCATGATTCATGACTCTCTTAGATTTCATAAATCTCCTGACGGTCTTGTAAAATATAGCAAAATGTATTTAAAGTGTATTATATAAAGCTTTTGAGGTACCTAAGCTATTTTGTTTATGGGTTGTTTTCTTAAAATTCTGAGCTTTCAAATGGAGAGTCATGTTCCTTATATCTCCTTAGTTATATGTTACTTTGGTACTTCTTAATTATTTTATGAGGCATGTTAATGAGCTTTGTGGGAATATGTTTAATTTTTCAAACTGAGCATGAATCTGGTCTTGATTGTTTCCCTTTTAATAGCTCTTTATTGTTTATGTCCGGCTGACTCACATGTGTCAGCACCTTCTAACTTTATCTAACCCACACCAAGTTTAGCGGGCAGACGCATTTCTATTATATGTTCTTATCTTTTCTAAGAATGAAACTTTTATACAGGTCTTTAAACAATTTTCAGCGTCTTCATGTTGCAAAACCACCTTATTTTGAATTAGATGTTACTTTGCCTGCTAAGTAGAGGGGAAATCAAAGCATCATCTTCACACTAAATGGAAGTGGATAACTATATAATATTATTCATGGAAAAATAATGTTTCTGCTCTTTTATCAGTCACGAGGATTTATTTTATAAGTTCTGCCCAGAGCAGTATTGTTCATCCACATACCAGTATAACCATCATCTTTGGAGTAGAGTTGAATCTCAAATTTCAACTGGTTTTAAATATTAATGACTATATTTAGAAGCTATAGTTTTCTTTTTTTTTTTAAGCTATAGTTTTCTAAATCTCTGTGTGTCTGTCTATATGTAAATTTGATGGAATCACTAAAATAATGTGAACTTAATTTGCCTTTTTCGAATAAAATCCAAAATTCTAGAGTTATCAAGAGTAGATTCCAATCAGTCCCTTCATATCCATGCTCTTAATCATTCTCTTGCTGTTCTCATGGAAACCAACGCCGCCCATATCCTCTGGCAGATTCTTACAATATAACTTCAATCAATAGAGAGGAGTATAAAGATTAAAGTATTAAAAAGTTAACCCAAATCCCACCCTCCCATAACCGTTGTTAATACTTCAGGGATATTATTTTAATAATCTCTCAATGACTGTACATTGTTGAAAATAGATGAATAGGCAAAAGTATTATAATGAAATAATTACTTGCATGTTATATTAAGAAAAGAGGCAATATTTAATTTTGCTTCATTACAAGCTATATTTATATATGTTTCTAAAAGACCCCTAATATGTTATGAGAAAAAGAGAAAAAAGATCCTGGAAAGATCTGAGAGCTTGAATTCATTGTTCATTATTTTTGCTGCTGTGTCCATTTAAGACAACATCCAATTTTATTACCACATTTGCTTCATTTCTGAGTGTTTTTTGAGTAAATCTCTTAATTGGCCACGTTATTATCTTACATTTTAACAGTCATTTCAGTTTTTATGTGTGAATATGCAGATCATCTAGGCAGAGCCTTACATGACATCATATATGTATAATAAAATACAATTTTCACTTAATTCAGTCTTCAGATATTTTTTAATTGGCAGGCCAGGCATTGACTGTATTTGAATGTATTTCAAAAAACTGTACATTTATTTTTGTGAAAGCACTACCTCTGTTGTCTAAAGCAAAATAGATAGATAGATGATAGATAGATGATAGATGATAGATAGATGTGTTTCCAGGATGTAAAGATATATCCAATTTAAATAGCAAAAAACTGAAATATAATACAGCAACATTGCAGTCATTTCTGCTTTTTAAAATAACTGTTCTATTGTATAACATCCAACTGAAAGAGCAGTTATGAGAAACAGACCTCCACATACACCTTGACAGCCTTATTGACAGTCTCCTGTTGGCACGAGATACCAATCACGGGTAGAGCCATGGTTATCTGCTTGTCGACTCATACCATGTGCATCTTTGAAGAATTAATTCCATATTGCTGAGCATTGTCATAACCATTCTGGTAAGTTCCCTGTAGAATCATCCCTGAGGATGACCTGTCTACCGACTGACACAAAGTGACTTCCAAAGCACCGAGGTACTCTGCAGCACTGTTGGCACTGTTGTGAGTTTCTGCCACCAAATCTCTCTTCAGCAGACTCGAATGACCTCTGATATAGTTCCCCCTGTAGCTGTGGGTATCAAACATACGCCTTTTGTGTGAATAATGGGCCTGATGGTCCTCCCCCATGCTTCCTCACGCCTGGAATGACATTCCTGTAGAGAGCTCCCACATGGAACACAACGTTGGACATTTCCTATGCTGTCAAAATCACTGTAGGACATTGTGTGTGTGTGTATGTGTGTGTGTGTGTGTGTGTGTATGTAACAGTGAAAAGTATTTTAAAGAACTGAACTATCGAAGGCATTTTAAGGAACTATCAAAATCACAAAGATTTTCCTGAAATGGGATCCTTCCATACTTAGTTCCAGATAGGGGCCCTTCCCTACTTCCTCCTAATCAAGGTGTTTTAAACCCTCTATCCTGGCCATAATTTGGGGTATCCAAGTAAGCAAACATGATGTCAATGGTTGTGGTTGGTGAGGAAAAAGCTGGAGAAAATCAAGTGTCATGAGTCCCTGGAGGTGGCTGCAGCGGCAGTGAAGCCTTGAGAAAGTGGGAATACCTAAAAAATGACAGTGACAAGAACTGGAGCTACTCGACTAGAGACCAGTGGAAATAAATGGTGCTGTTTTATTTTTTTATATAGGGTTTGTAAGTACTTTGTCCTTAAATTTTTGAGTGCTCAAAAGAGCCCATCTGTTGCCTTTAGAATTAAAGGATCACGGGCTCTTTTTATAGTCATAATTATTATTAAATCATTAAATGTATTAAAAATTCATGTATCGATTTCTAGTGGCTGATGAATGATATAATGGTGTGTGTGTGTGTGTGCACATGCATGTGTACAAGATTCACCTCCAGCGGGGTCACTTGGATAGGGGGCTACATCGTAGGGAAACAGCCTCTTGATATAGTTCATCCTTCTTTTCCCCGTCTTTACTACTCCCTCTGGGTATCCCTGCATCTAATTTTCTGGGAACCAACTTCTTTAAATCTGTGAATCTATCTTACAAGTTATCAATAAAGTATTTTGAAAATTTTTTTAAAAAGCATTTTGAAAATTCACAAATATTTGGGATGCCTCACGTGTGTATTTTGAAGAGCAACAAGGCTGTCTTTATTGGCAAAGTGAGAGCAAAGGAGTGAGTTAATGAATTTAATTATTATAGATGGCCAATCTGAAGAGTTCAAGCAAACATTATCTCTTCTTCAGCAGGAAATTTTTCTGCTTGAATCACTTTCATAATTGCCTCAGGTCTCCACTCTACCTGAGTGGGCGGCCTTCAGCTATCTCTACATAGTTATAGTTAAATTAGACTTGACTGAAAGACTCGGCCTCTCGGGGATTTTTTTTGTTTTTTTTTTGGAGAATTTGGAGGGTTCAGAGGCTTAGCCACAGCCTGCTAGCAGGGCCACTACGCAAAAAAACGGTAGCTCTGTTAGAGTTTCAATTAAGGTGTGTGCTTCCATCTAGATGGGTTGTTTGTTGTTGGCGCTTCAGTTTTGGTCTCTTAAAACTGTATTCTTTTAATCCTTGGAAATATAGAAAAAAAAAGAACATCGTTTAGCAGGGAACAAAATAATCTGCTTAAACTTGATATCTGACAAAATATAAATGAGTTCAAGTGAAAAATAGTAGCTTATTGCCCTCTTCTGTCCTCTGACCCCAATAACATGGTCTGTGTACTTAGAGCCCTATGAGATCATTTGAGAGTGGAAAACACAAATGGAGCTGTAGGGGGGAGACCTTCAGAGCCAGCTCAGGGACTTGCCTACTCAGGGTCTCTTACTGTGGACATTCATTGCTGTTTCTCGAGGATTGCACCTGACAAAACACAACGGCTTTCAGGGAAAGAAAGTGAGGTTTGAGGCGTAGCCAAATGGCTGATAAATGAACGATTCTAAAGTGAGAATGAAAAATCATAGCAGTAAAATGTGGTTTTTTATGATCTAAAGTCCACTTTCATTTTTCTGTACGGTCTTGTGGAGAATGAGCGCGAGGCACCGTCTGCAGCGTGGAAGGCTCGTGAACTGTGGCAGATTGTGAATAGCTGTGTGCCCCTGCACCCCGGCTTGCCTTAACTCGGGGTTCCTTTTGGCCAGCTTAATTGGAATACCGGAGTCCGGAGTCAAACCAATCAATACCAAATCTCTTTTGCCCGTGATAAGCAAATGACTAGCTCCATTAACATCAGCAACTGCTGGGCCTGAGAAGTGAGGGAAGGCTCTATTTGCTAGCGATTTTCTGACCATGAAAATTGGCTAGGCCATGCATTTCGGAGACTCAATTTGAACAGAGATTTCTCAGTGAAGAGTATAACAAATAAGCAGAAATAGAATTTGGAACTTGGGCTCAGATGACTCAAGATAGTATAGTATAGAATCAAGCTGATAAGAGGGAGAAGGTGAGCAAAAAAAAAAAAAAAAAATAGACGACTTCACACCCATTTTCACCTGCTTGAAAAAGGAAAAGAAAATGGTAAGGGGGAAAAAAAATGATTCTCCTTACCCTTGGTTGAAATTATCATCACTGGCACCAAATCTCTGAGAGCTTAGAAGAGCTCAGCAGTGCCCTGAGGTTCAGAGCAATTGCTTTGAGATGTTATAGGTTCGGAGATATTTGACCCGAACACCCCATTTCTGGAAAGCCTAGCCCTTTTGACAGGTTAGTACTTTAAAATGCCTTTCATTGATGCACTGAAAAATGTACCACAGTGATTCTGACTGCATAAGAAATGTCCGAGGTTGTTTCCTGTTTGGGGTCTCTCTACAGGAATGTGACTGTGTTTTCCGCTCATTTATTTATCTGATCTAGACACTGTGCTGAACATTCAAGATTCGAAAGTGGCCTTTCCTTGGGGAGCTCATGGTCTGGTGCCACTGATAGAGGGATAAATCCATATTCCGACTCAGAAATGTAAATGCTAATAGAGGTTTCGATTACGTTAAAGGAGAACAAACTGTTTATCAATTTGCTCCATTTCTCAACAGAACTTGTTGTTGTCCTAACCTTGTGCCAGGCACAGTGTAATGTGCTTTTTACATATTTGTATGTATCTATTCAACCCTCACAATACTCTTGGGAAGAAGGTATAACTACTAACCCCACATTACAAATAAGGGAACAGGTTAAAAACGACTGCATTTCTGAGCCAAGGCGACACAGGTAGTGAATGTCCAAGCCAGGATTCACATCCAGGCCAGCTGGATTGCAGAACCAAGTTCTTACTCACTGGCTTAAATTCCTTCCCTGTACAAGAATCGTGTCATGTAGTAGGCAAGTGGCTCATAGCATTCAATAATGAATGTTCTTTATGCTCCTTGTCTAATTTACTTTTTATTCTGAACTTGTATCATCTCCTTTTTTACATTTATTAGTGTGTTCTATCACAGTAGATTTGGGTATTGTTTATTTATAACATTTTACAGTCTGACATTTACATACATATTATGGCGCATAGACATCTCCTTCATTATGTTCTTCAGAGCATTTATAATTTTAAAGGAATAATTGGTTTAGGTAAGCCACCATTATGCTTTCTAAATATTAGAATGTTAGTGATAGTTTTAATACCATAATAAGCTGACAAGTGATCTACAACATATTTTCTTGTGATAAAAACCTGTATGAGTTTTTATCATAAAATCTTAAGGCCACACACTTGTGTTCGTGTGCTTCCTTAGATTATCCTGAAAGAAATGTTAGAAAAATACTCAATACTTTTGTTCACAATAGCTCTGTTTTCGTTCTTTGATTGCTGTATTCTAAACACACAACAACAGATTAAGTATGAAAATAGGAAACTAAAAAGTCATACCAATACAGGCATTAGCAACAAGAAGCTCATCCTCCATACAGTGTAAATGTCTGAACATCCAGCTATTGAAAGGGAGCAAAACCTGACCCAGTGCTTGAAGACAGGGCCTGATCTGGAGTTCTGCTTCAGGTGACGTTAGGCTAAAAAAGCCAAGCCCTGTTACCGATTTTCATGTGTAGTTGTAGCTTTTCCATAAATTGTAAGCCTGAAGAAGTTAGCAATTGAATAAAATTATCTGTTGGTTTAGAGGTTGGATCTTTCCAAGGTTGATTTTTTTTCCAATATAGTAGCCCCCTTCCCCACTTATCTGTGGTTTTACTTTCCATGGTTTCTGGTACCCACTGTGTGTTCATAGTCAACTATGGTGTCTGCGAGCAGATGGTCCTCCTTCTGACCTATTGTCAGAAGGTCAGTGGTAGTCAAATGCGTCATCACAATGCTTCTGTCATTCACCACAGCTCATCTCATCACAGAGACATTTTATTATCTCACATCATCACAAAAAGAAGGATAAGCACAGTACAAAATATTTTGAGAGAGAGAAAACATTCACATAACTGATTATAGTATATTATTATGTGTTCTATTATTAGTATTTTTAATCTCTTACTGTCCCTAATTTATAAGTTAAACTCTGCCATAAGTATGCATATAGAAGAAAAAAACATAGTGTAGGGTTCAGTTTTGGAATCCACTGGGGGCTTGGGAATGTATCCCCTGCAGACAAGAGAGGACTGCAGTCATTACAGAAAGCATTCATGAATTGGAGGTTAGCACTGAGGAATAAATCAAGAATATAGCTCTGAGAGGCGAAAGCTTAAGAAATGTAATAAAGCAGTCTTAGTAGCTTGTGGGATAGATTGCAGTACTCTAATATTTGCCCAAAACAAGCTCCAGAAAAGAGGGGAGACAATGGCAGAAACAGCATTTTAAAATATAACACAAAAATAACCTAAAAGTGGCATTTTACAGATCAATATATAGCCACTGAAAGATTTTTTAAATCAGCATTTATTATTTTCATCTTTGGAGACATTTATATCTGTCTATGAACTAGAGGGGTAGGAATTAGAAATATAATAAATTCATAGTCCTGTAATTTTCAATTACGTGTTATAACTCTTATTCTTAAAAATCCAGAATAAAATTCCTTTATTCATTCATGAGAAAAAAAATCACAATTTGTTTAGATATTACTGCATGAGCTGAATGTGTAATGCACTTGGGGAAACATATAACAAAATAAAAAAAAAAAATCTCAAAATAAATCAATATAAAGTTAACAAGCTGAGTATAATGCCCTTGTGTTTGCCGGAATACAAGTGGATGAAATCTTAATAGGAAGCCCAGAGAATTATGAGAGGTGAGTAGGTCTCCAGAAAGAACACTGAAAGCATAAGATACGACAAATGGGCATGTCTGCATAACCAAATATATTTGAAGGAACTTAATTCAGTAACCCATCACAAACTCATACTGAATTCTTGTTTATCAGAGAAAGAATATAAATATCTATCTGTATATCATAGATGTAGATATAAATACAGTTCCAGATACAGATAAGTAATTTGATAAATAAAGCAGATTATGAAGTTGGGTATTGCAAATTGAAAATTTTAAAGTAAGATGTAATTGAAAATTAATAAAAATAACTATCATTTATAGATTATGAAGACATTTTCAGTGCAGTGTGTTCCAAAAATAGTATGAGCAATACCAGTATTTCCCAGAAGGATAAACTGTTCTTTGAAAGATGATCATGATCTAATCATAATTTTCTAGAAATTTACAAAAGAAAAAATAGTCATATTATTATTATTTTTAAAATATTTTATTTATTTATTAATGAGAGACACACACAGAGAGAGAGAGAGGCAGAGACACAGGCAGAGGGAGAAGCAGGCTCCATGCAGGGATCCCGACGTGGGACTCGATCCCAGGACCCCAGGATCACACCCTGGGCTGAAGGCAGTGCCAAACCACTGAGCCACTCGGGCTGAAAATAGTCATATTAATCTATGGTCACTGATCATAGATTTTTCTAAGGTACAACTATTTTCCAGTTTGTTCCATTTACCCTGAGGATGTATGAACGATGAGATGATGATGATGATGATGTAATGATCAATACCTGAAACATAAGGAGCTGTAGTGTACTCACTATTCCAAGTGCCATATATGTCTTAGCACTTTTAATTGATAACATCTTAGTGGTAGACATTATGTCATTGCGGCCCAGAGAGATCAAATGTCCTATTACTAATTTCCATTAAATATGTTGTTTATTCATATACTTAGGAGTATCAGAATTTCTGATGACATTTAGCACTTTACACAATAGCCTTACCTAATCTAACAACCTTTGAGGCAGAAGGGTCAGAGATGATTACTGACTGGTTTCAGGTTATGGGCCTAGCAAGTAGAGTCCAAATAGTTGGTCTAGGCCTGTACTGTTTCCATGCCCTTCACTGCCTTAATATTTGTTCTATATATGACTCTGGAGAGTGACAGGATTCTCAAAGCACAAATTAATATTCCTCATGGTTAGGAATCCTAAAATTAAGATCCTATATGAAAGTTCCGTCAAACAGGATGGAATGACTTTACCATGATGAAGACTCTATGGGTTTCCTCGCATGACAAATTAATGAACACTTCTTGTTGATGCCGTGAAAGGAACCTAAATAATGTCGGTTTTTTCTCAGTATTTGTTTTCCCGATATGTATTGCATTTCATGTGAGGAATTAGACATCATTTTGAGAGGTTAACTGCATTTTTGTGTTGGGAAAAAAAAAAAAAAAACAAGGTCATTGAGTAATATTTTGGATTCTTATGTTAACATGTTGTCAGTAGCTTAGCTAAGATGAGAGAGGCAGAGCTGACTATTAACTGTTCAAGGAGCCAATGAAAGCCACAAGATCTAAATGAAAGACTGAAGCTTCATCACTTACGATGATGATACAAGCAAGAGTTTTAAGAGCATGGAGAAGACCGACTCCCCCTGTTCCATTCCCCCCCCCCGCCCCTGTAGAAGGGTATACTGGTGAAGGGTCAGGAGGCTCAGCACCCACACGGAAGTAGTTTCACTGTTGAGGGAGCTCAGAAAAAATGCCTGGGGCGGTTGTACGGACCTTGAGGTCAAGAAGAGGGCAGGCAGGGACCAAGAGCTAGGAGAGGAAGATATTGGGCATTCAGAGAGCGTGTCTTCAAGTCTCCCTTTTTTCTCTTCACTATCTCCCCGCACCATTGTCGTCCCAAGAAGTAGGCCTCAGCAGAGGGCCCTAAGGGACCTGTGCCCAAAGCCTCAGATGAAAAGGCCTAGGAATAAAGGCACCTGGGCTAAGAAGAAAAACCAAAGATCAAGGCTGACAAGGTGGCCCGAGTCCCCTTCATGGAGTCCCTTGGGGGACTGCGATGCCCTGGCTGTGCCCAAGTCTCACGTGGTGAGGACGCTTCCTGACAGAAGAAGCCGTACCAATTGCTTATGTGCAGGCCTGAGAAGTCACACAAAGGTTTTTAACCAAGACTCAGACTCCTTACACAGGACCTCAAGTATATATGGTTGGTCAAACCGTGCATATCACATGCTTATTGGGTAAATGCAGGATTATCCTTTCTAGCCACTGAGAACATTGCTAATGAATCCTGCTACAACTTAGTGCAATTTGCCAGATAAATTGGCTTAAATGTTTCCTCTGTTCTTGATGAAGAAAGCTGTGCTAATCTCTGATATTTAGAGAGTGGTCATTGTGACATTTGTGTTCTTTGCTCTGGCCTTTTTCCAAAATCTCCACAAACTTCTCAGGCTAAAAGAACATGTGACTTTGAAATGCCCTGTTACCCAATGGGCATTATTAGCTTTTATTCCAAGAATATTTATTATGCCTTCTTTTCCTGTCATCTTTAGCTTCCTTTCCTCTTTCCAATTCTAAATTTCTTCTTTGGAATTATCACCAACTGAATTTAATTGCATTATTAAACAAATATATTGAAATGCCCTCCAAAAAACCTTGGGGCTTTAGATCTTCCTACACTGAGAATTATGTTGAGAGAAAAATTTTAGTATATATGCCAATGTGCAGAGAATACAGATATAGTGACTATGTAAATATGTACAGAAGATTTAATTCCATAATCCATGGCACCTGGGAGAATTTTTATTCCAGAATACTCTGACTTGTGACTACTCTGACTTGTGACTTGCTCATATTTGGCCAATTAAAACTGTAGCTATAAATATAAAAGGTAAAACAGTCAGAGCAGTAGTATTGTGCCTTTAGACAGATAAGGGGGTGGAGGAAAAATATCCAGGGCCTTCAGACTATAGTCCCACATCTAGGAAGAATGAAGAAGATAAATTATTTTAAGAGGGTCAGAAGACATATACTGTGATTACATAACCTTATTATTACACAGCAAACTTTAGAAAAAGGTATTGATTATGCCAAACATGGTCATTTAAAATAACTTCAAATTGTCCTTGATGCTGTTTTTGTGTTTTGTTTCATCTTAACCCGTCACATGATATTGCTCCGGGATTGCGACAGAGCTCAGGACAGAGGATCCAAGAATGCTGAGTCATGAAATCAGAAAGGCAGTGAACATTTAGAGAACCAAATATGGGGTGGGGGGGAACCTCTTACTATGTACCTCCTCTGAAACTTCAGAAAATGAATATTTAAAATCTCTTTGGAATTATAGAGGAAGGAGATTAGGGTAACATTGGCAATTGAGGAATGATAAGTGGGAATTAATTATATTAACAATTTAGGGTGGATAAAAGCATCATTCCTAGCATTTTACTGATCAAGCTGCCTGTATTATTTTATTTTAGTGTAAAAATAGTGGTAAGGTTTTTTTTTTTTTTTTTAAATCGATTTTCTCATTAACACAGTCCTCAAACTCTATTTTCTGTAATAAGATCTTAAATACCTCCACTGTCAGTTTTCCTATGTTAGTCATTTTTTAAGATCCTAACTCTCATATTTGAGAAAGGCCTATTATTGATCTACAAGTTGCCTGTGAAATATGCCTTTATACCTGGGCTTGGATCACTTTGTAATAATTGCATTTATTGAGTTACGGCTATGAATTACACATTTTATATACACTATTTTATTCAACCTTTGAAACAATCCCATAATAAATATTATTATCTACATTTAACAAATGAGGAATTTGAGGTTCAAAAGAATTAAGGCACTTGCCCACGTTTTGCACATAGATTATGTCACAGGATCGGTACTCAAGACACATGGAAGGGTCGGATATTTCAACTTGTTTAAAATGGAAAATGGGAAAAAAAACACCTGAGGTCCTGAGATGGGTTAAACTTTTACAGCTGCACAACTTTGCATACCCTGACCCACAGTGTGTTTTGGGTCAGAGACATGGAATCATAAAATAAGCATTATCTTGATGTGAATTTTAGCAGTATCTTACAGAGATACGGTTCCATATCTGTATTTCTTTCTCAGCTCCAGTGAAGAACGTAATTTTCATGGGGAGACTTTCAGTTTAATTTACTGGGACACCCTTCAGGCTTGCTCCCATGTCTTGGAAATATTTCTATCTTGCTCTCTTGGTTTCCAGGTTTTTCTAAAATGGTACCCGATTCAGAAATTGTTACTTATCTAGAGCAAACAAATACTATGGAATACAAAAAGGACTTGCTAACTTTGCTATTTAACGCACAGGGCATAACACTGGGCTAAAACACAACCTTTATCATATGATAAATCATGATTTTGTGTGTGTCTAAGAATATGGCAATTTTTGAATTTGGAGTTCTCTTCTATTTAACATTTTAGTTATTGATTATTAATTATTTAACTATGATAATAGTTTGTGATATCTAGCCAAAGGAATCTGTCTGTATTGCTTACCTTTCTCAGTATTTTTCTGGCTAGTTGACTTTTATTTTTTAATCAATTTGCAGATCACATCTAGTTAAACAAAAAGCGAAAACAGAACCGATCTTTCATTAGTTCTATTGGTGTCATGTGAAATCTGTTTTTACTTTACATTGAAAGGATGCTTTTGCTAAACTAATCTCCCCGCTGCCCCCAGAACATGGTATGTCTTCATTGTGTTCAAGGCATCCTTTGTGTCTTTTCTTACTATTTGAAATTTTTTTTTCATACAGATACTGCCCATTTTCTGTTAAATTTATCCCTAGGTATTTTTTTCCTTTCTTTTATAGTTACTGCTTTCATTATATTAATGGTTAGTTGTTGTTAATGTGTGTGCATATCTGTGTGTATACGTATATATACGTGTATAATTTCTATCCCTAAAGCGTTTCATATCTTATGAAACTATTAATTTGGCAACTAAAGGTATTAACTGAAATGCTTAGCTTCTTTAACATGTTTAATTAATATTAAGTTTTCCACGTTTAAAACCACATCATCCATTTCCCTCTTGCTTGTCAATTTTTATGTCACTAACTTACCTCTTTTCTAAGTGTAGGCTAATGCCTACAGGAAATACAAAAATAAGAGTGCTGATACCAAACATTTTGACCTATTTCTGGTTTCAGTGTGACTGCCTTTAGTGTTTCCTCATTACACATGACTCTGTTTGCTAATATGTTAGATCGGATGTTTGCACTAGCGTTCATAAATTAGAGTGGCTTGCATTTTAATAATATATTCTTTAGAGGGCTTAAGGTCAATGTTAAACTTATATCATAAAAATGATTGAGAAGTTTTTATTTTGTGTGTGTGCTCTGAGACAGTTGGTCGATACTGAGATATTGCTGCTGTTTATAGGACGTGGCTTGTGCATTCCAAGGCAAACCCCCTCACCTTCAGGAATTGTATTTTGCCACTAGTTAAAAAAAATTATTTGAGTATCGCTGACACACAGTGTTACATTAGGTTCAGGTGTACCGCCTGGTGCTGCAGCGTCTCTGTACAGGGTGCTGTGTCACCACAAGTCAGCTCCCAGCTGTCACCACACAGTGCTATTACCGGCTGCAGGACCTGGGCCGCACCTCTCATCCCTGAGACGTTCATTCCATAACTAGAAGCCTGAACCTCCCGCTCTCCTCCATCCATCTTGCCATCCCCAGAATCCATCCTCTGCTCTTTGTTCATTTATTTTATTATTTTTAAAGTTCCACTTAAAAAGGGAAGCCATATGGTATTTGTCTCTCTTGGTCTCACTTCATTAAGCATTGTACCTTCTAGATCCATCCACCGCTGAGGCCTCTAACTACTTTTCCTAGTTCTTTTCTCGTTTATTTTTGTAGAATTTTTGCTTAATCTCAGATGTAGTGGCCCTTCTAAGAATGTTTGCAATATGATATTTTATGTCCCTAGGACTTTACTGGAAGTGATGCTTGTAGGTTTATGTGCGTTGACTTGTTTTCCTTGCTTTCCTCGCTTTCCTTACGGTTACCTTTCATTTTTTTCCAGAACTTACTTATTATGACTTTACTTACTGTGACATTCTGAACTGCATCTTAAATCATGTACAGCTTGTGCCTGGAAGTGGAAGTTTACTAGCAGAAAAGCTAACTGCCTTTGTCATAAGTTAATTTCTGGTAAATGATGGGATTCAACGGTGGACAGTGTGGTCAGCTCGCATATCTGTATTCATTGCAGCCCTCACCCATGGCAGTCCTGAGGTTTCCATGAGGCTGATCTCATGATTTATTTTAGGTACAGCTCTATTTGGTCTAAACTAGTGAGGGTAGGTCCTTATCTGGGCCATAGTGATTTTTATTTTCATAGAAAGTCACTATAATCAGATTTTTATTTGTGGTTAGGAATCCAGAGGTGGATGAGGAAGAAAAGACTTTCCTTCTTTCTGGATCTGTATTAGGATATTTTCAGCCACCTTCCCATCATGAGAGAAATTTGAGGGGGAAAAAAAGTCTTTGGTGCCATCATTGAACAATGGAAACAAAATAAACCATCCCTTTGTTGTTTGAGTCTTTCATGAATATTTGCTAATAATAAATCTTGCATAAGTCCGTTTTTTGAGAGAGTACAAACTTAGCTGTCCAAAAGACCCTTTTCATTTCTGACACCAATTACAAGTTTGGGACTCCCAAGATCCCCCCACCTCTAACACTAATTACACGTTTGGGTGTCTCCACAATTTCATGTTTAATAATTGAGTAGAAGACTCACTGAATTCACTGAAAGCTTTTAACTCACAGTTAGTTTATCCAAGTGAAAAGATGGATTAAAATCAGCCCGGGGAATCCAGCCATGGAACAGTCCAGGCATTTCTAAGTGTGGAACTTCCTGTTGTCCTCTTCCACTGGAATCATGGAGAATGTGTGTTACTTTTCCCAGTAACGATGTGTGGGAATATGCATAGAACATGTTGTTGCTTACCAGGGAAGCTCACTTGATCCTAGATGTCCAGAGATTTTATTGAGGTTCCATCATTTAGACATACTCGTCTACCCATGTGGTTGATATCCATCTCCAGCCCCTCCAGAGGTTGAGCTGATCCCATACACTTAAAATTGCCGCCTTAACTCACATTGTTGGACTATGGGGTATGACCAGCCCCCTCCCTAACTCACATTGCTAGGTCATTGGGTATGACCCCAGGTACAATCAAGGTACAATGAAGGTATGACGTTCCAAGAACTTAGATATCACCTACCAGAACTAGAGTGCAAAGTCTAGTCCTCCCTTCAGGCAAAATTACATTTTTTACTACATGGTAGCCAGAGATGGGGGGTTCTGTTCTTTGAAACATGTTATACTTGATACACAACCTGACTAGAGTATATATTAGGGAAGAGACTGATAAGATACATTACCGCAGTTAACTTTTGGGGTAGTTCCAGTTAGAATGGAAATATTAAGATTTGGTTAAAAAAAAAAGGGGGGGGGGGGGAAGATTCTCCACAAAGTGGAAGGATTTCTCTCACAAAATCTTTTGAAACATTTCCTTTTCAAAAAATAGGATTTCATCTAAAATTATCTAATTTGTTAACACATTATTCTATATCTTCACTGCTGATCTCAGTAGATATTTGCATTTTGAGAAGATAATTTAAAGATGACCTGATACTGCCCTGTAGGATTCAATGTAGAGGTTGATAGATGAATTCTTGATATTGAAAGGCAAACCTTAAATGGATAGGAAATAGAGCCAATCCTGGAAGAAATACCCACTCATTCAAAAAGAAGGATATAAATCATAACCCTCTCTACACGTGTTAGACAGGATTACAAAAATAAAATCAAATAAAAGACAATGACCCCAGCCCCACAAGACAAAACCGCTCCTTAGAGTTTTGTGTTTAAGAAAATAAGAATCAGATAATCTGTTACTGCTTGGATTAGTAATACGTTTTGAATCAAGGTAGCAAATTAACAGTTCCTTGGGAGCATAGTCACTGAACTCATGTTTGTTGTCCCCATCAAAGTTTTTCATATTTAACACCAAATCAAGAAATTAACACAAAAGAAAAAAGACCCTATGTATGCATGTACTCCCTACCTTATACAAGAAGTAATAAAGGTAAAATTATAAAAATATATACAATGTAAGAAAATAAAATTAAATAGAGGAGAAAATGGGCATGAAAAATTAAATATTGGGAAAGTATTAGAAATGTTAAATCAAAGTCAGATGTTAGATTAGTATATAGAATGTGTGCATGCTCCCCGATTAGACTTGGTTAGTCAGTGATGAGTAGAAAAAAAAAGAGTAGAGGAATATAAGTGGTTAATAATTACAATTAATTCTGGGCATTTGAACTGTTTTTAACGTTTTACCTTGTTGTACTAAATTGTCAAATAAAAGATGCTCGATTATTCAGAGTCCACTGATGTAGGTATCTATTTCTGATTAATTCATAAATCCATAGAGGTAAATAAAATTTTAAATTGAAATGTGGACAATATTATATACAAGACATACTTTTAGCTACATGTTAAAGAAACTAAGGCAAATATTTAAAAAAATGAAAGATGTGGAGGAACTATGTGCAATCTTTTTTTTTCCCTTTTTCCTCTGCATTTTTAAAATTTCCCTTAGTGTGTATATCATTGGAATTAAAAAGTAAACTAGAGGTGCCTGATGGTTCAGTCTGGTAAGGATTCCACTCTTGATTTCGGCTCAGGTCATGACCTGTATCGTTTTATAAAACTTAATCTTCTGCCCATGACATAAACTTTTCCAAAAATTCCAACTGTTTTGGTAAGCAATAATAATATCAATTATTTGGTATTTGTGCTGTAACAGCCAGTCTTTTAATCAGGTTATTCTTCTTTTAGAGAAAATATTGAATGCCACAAAAACAAATAAATACCTTACAAAAACATTACACTTGAGAAATGTATTTTCTATAGGGTTGTGTAGGAATTAAAAAAAAAAAAAACTCTAAGAAATATATTCAGAAGTTCTCTTGGTGAGTTAAAGAAAGTAAATTCTAATATATCTGCAATGAATATACAGTCATCTCTTTAGCTTTAGTTCATATTCCATGAGTTTTCTTTTTTTTTTTTAAAGATTTTATTTATTTATTCATAGAGACAGAGAGAGAGAGAGGCAGAGGGAGAAGCAGGCATCATACAGAGAGCCTGACGTGGGACTCGATCCAGGGTCTCCAGGATCACGCCCTGGGCTGCAGGCAGTGCTAAACCGCTGCGCCACCGGGGCTGCCCCTTCCATGAGTTTTCGCTTGTTCCTGCAGACATGATAAACATGATCCAAAACAAAGTGACAAATCAATCCACTTCCACAGTTTATCTAATTCCTTATTTTTTTTTAAATATGAAACCCTTTTTAAATAGGGAAACTATGTTTTTTTCTAGTAATTAATGCATGCCTAAGAAGTGAAAAAATAAATCATAAAATAAATAAAAGAGTATACACAAGGCATATTCTTGAGAGCAGACATGATCATTGGTGTGAACATATTGACTGGACAGTGGTAGAAAAATACAGTATAAAATAGACTGAAGTGCTTCATGATCGTTGTCTAGGAAAAATGAATTTCAGTGGCCATGCACAGTCGGTGGGTTTTAAGAACTCCAGTGCTATGCACTTTGTCTCAATATGTCTATTTTGTATGCAACTGCAGTTTCTCTGAGATAAGGAAGGAATTAGCATTGAAGAGAGAGGAGAAAAAACTTTGAAGAAACCTGTGTGAGCTGTCCATATCAAAACCAAAATGTGAAATCCTGACTGTAGGGAATCCTTTTGGTACCATCTTTGAGTCCATTATCCTTTGTCAGTATTTAATAAGAGAATTTGCCTTCACTGTTCATCCATCAGATTTTTAAAAATCTGCTAGAAACAGAGAATCAGGTAAATACATGATTTAATCCAATGACAGGGCCTTCCCAGTACTGTGGCAGAAAAGCTTTTGGGGACTTTCATCAATGTAATTGGTAAACATAAAATTAGATTCGGTACGCTGTTGTTAATGAGCAGTTTCAACTTCATTGCAGTTAGACTTTCTGGGGTTTGCTGTGTGTGCATTGCCTAATTTGATGTGCTCGTGGCAAGATCTGTATAAATACCACCTCCCCCCACCCCGCAAAAAAATCCAATCTCTGGGATAATTGAGCATTTTTGTACAATACACACTTGCAATTTTATCTAGAGTGATTTTTTTTTTTCAATTATACATAAACCCTGGTTTCCAACAAGATCCCTTCAGGTTTTAAACAGGGACTTTTTTAATTTTCCCACTCCTTCCATCAAAATACTCTCAAACTGTAGACTCCACATTGTAATTTTGTTGTTGAAGTTTACTTTCCAACATCTGTTGCAGTGATTTTCTCAGTGACGTTTAAAAGAATACTTGTTGAAAAATGCGCTGCATTCTTAGCGTAGTGGCATATGCTGAGCCTTCGCAGGCGCAGTTAGCACCCCTTTTAATCTGTGCAGGTGCAATTAGTTCCATTGGTTCCTTTAGTATCAAAGCCACTATCATGAACAGACACTATCTTTTTAGTAACAGTACTGGAAAAAAAATTGGATAAAATAATTTTTTAAGAACGTTTCCTTCAGACACCATAACACTTGCAAAAATAGATTTAAACACACAGGAGATATTTTGAGAGCGCTTTTTGAGGAATAAACAACGATATGTCTCTCAAACTTGCAATAATTAAAGTTAGTAATATCTGATACTCAATGCTCCACTGATGGTGATACCTTTCATCAGCAATAATTAGTTCACTGGTCCCTGTTGAAAGTAAAAAGGTAATATAATGTCATAGCTCAAAAGAATAAAAAAGAGAGAAAGCCGATAACCGGCCATCTCATCTAGGTATACAAAATAGAAAACAAATGACACTACCATCGTTATTCTCTGATCTTGGTATTTCTAAGTCTGCCTCTGAAAGAAGAGTATGTTGGACCATTCTGTAGTTTGGTCATTTTTTATAGCAAGAGTAACAAATATTTGGGTTAATCTCCAAATCTTGAGAAAACCAGTTTGATCCACAGTGTTCCCAGGGAACACTTCTTCTCCCAAAACATTTATTTAAGAGATTTTACTGATGGGATCCCTGAGTGGCTCAGCGGGTTTGGCACCTGCCTTCAGCCCGGGGCGTGGTCCTGGAGACCCGGGATCGAGTCCCACATCAGGCTCCCTGCATGGAGCCTGCTTCTTCCTCTGCCTGTGTCTCTGCCTCTCTTGCTCTCTCTCTGTCTCTCTCCTGGATGGATAAATAAAATCTTAAAAAAAAAAAGAAAAAAAGATTTTACTGAGCACCTACCATATGCAAAGAAAGCACTTTGTTAGATGCTACAAAGATAAAACGAGCCAGACGGGTTGACAAAGTCAGTATCCTGGGAGGGAGCAGAGGCTCACATACAAAGCTGTGATATAATGAGAAACGAGTCCATGTTATGAAAGATAATCTAAAGAAATAAAAGGGACTCCAGGAGGGGGGGTCTTTTCTTTGTGTGTGGTTATTGTTGTCGTTATTTTGTCTTTGCCCCCAGCTTGGAGCATCACTGGGAGCTCCAGTTAGCTAGGGCTCGAGAGCACAGATCTAGGGAATAATCGAGCGAGTCATCACTCCAGGGAGAGGGAAGAGTGAACCAAAAGCCAGAGATGTGAATACAGGGGATGTGTTTGCGGGATACAAAAGTGGTTCGTTTCACCAGACTGTAAGGAACCCAACGAGGGAAAAATAAAGGATAATATAAAAACTGAAAAGGTGGGCTTGAGATATTCTTTTAAGGAGGCAGCCTCCTCACCAATGGCTTCTGGCCTCGTCTGAGGCCAGAATCGGTCAGGAACACCTCGGCCTTCAGGTGGCTCGTGGAGGCTCCAGCGAGGACTCTGGAGCTTGTGCACCTGCAGTGCAGGCCGGTTGCATGCTCATAGGTACGCCTGCTCTCACGCCTTCGAGGAGCACATAGAGGCTCTTATTTCCGCACAGTGCGTTACGGATGGGGTGGGCTAGCTACTTTCTGCCGGGCAGCGGCTCACAACGTGTTGGCCTTCAGGTCATGCAACACATGGCCTGGGAAGCCGTGTTCTTTTTGCCCCTCAGATGCACAAATTGGGTTGGAATTGTGGAGTGACTCCAGAACTGGAAGTAGGATTTGTCTTTAAAGCTAACTGCCCACCGTTCTGATCTCAAAATTCTGTAAATCATAAAGGTCTGAAGGCCAAGCTCTTGACTGAAGTGAAAACATGACAGCAAATCTTACTGATGAATAAGTCAAGGCAGAAAGGAGTAGATGATATAGATATAGATATAAATATAGATATAGATATAGATATAGATAGATATAGATATAGATGATAGATACAGATATAGATGATATAGATATAGATATAGATATAGATAGATATAGACAGAGATAGATCTAGATATAGATATAGATATAGAGAGAAATTAGATGAAAATAGGACCTAAGAAGATTGATTGTGATGAATGAGTGATGGGCACCCAGAAAGAGGAGTAAGATTTTTATATCCTTTAGGAGGTAAAGTAGAGCTACCCTTTTTAATACCATACAGCATAGACAGATTCCTTAAAAATTAAAATATATGGACTTTTGACATATTCTGTGGTATGTTCCATGAATTACAATCATTCAAGACACAAGCACACCCATTTATCCACAGGAATATGAAAACCTCTAGTTTCACAATCTTCACGAGAGCAGGGAATGCAGTCAAATAATATTTGGTCTCAAAGATCATAAGGCACAACATTCTCATTAATTCAAATATGACTTCAAATACATAGTTACAATTCTGCAGCGAGATAGAAATGAAAATGCTAAGAGCGCTAAGCACACATACAATGGCCTGACAGCAGTTCAGAGACATATATAACCACACACAAAGCTCAAACTGTAATTGTTAGAGCCCAAAGTTTCAGATTTCTGGAGCCAAATATCGTCTGCAGAGAACCACCGTACAGAACCTCCGCCAAAGTGCGATTTTTCTTTCTATTTTCAATTTTTGTTTATAGTTTTTGATTACGTGATTAAAAAGCAGGATTGATTCAATCAAGGAAGGAATATTGTAGCAAAAGTGTCCAGGCTCCAGCTGTGCAAATTTGCCAGAAAGATGTGATTTGAATCCATTAGTCGCATTTCAAAACATTAGAAGATCCTCAAAACAACACTGAAGACAGTGAATGTTAACTTAAAGCCCCGCATATAACTGTTCTGAATTGAGTTTTGATGTTTTTCCCTATGACCCGCGTAGATGACAGGCAACAAGGGAGTATGAATACAGACCTTGTCTTCTCCAGTGGTTCTCTGTCTTGGTTACTAATATCCATGAAGCATGGAGTAGTTTTTATTTATTTTTTTTTAATTTTTTAAGATTTTATTTATTTATTCATGAGAGACACACACAGAGAGAGAGAGAGAGAGAGAGAGAAACAGGCAGAGGGAGAAGCAGGCTCCATGCAGGAGCCCGATGTGGGACTCGATCCCGGGTCTCCAGGATCACGTCCTGGACCAAAGGTAGGCGCTAAACCGCTGGGCCACCCGGGCTGCCCGACATGGAGATGTTTTTAATCTTAATCTTCATTTAGGAATAATACAGGGCATGAGCTCTGCGTTTAGGAATCTGTCTGGAGTCTTCCACGGAGATTCTATAAGGTGCTCCGGCCCCACCATCCTACTATCTTCCATGTTTACTTCAGAGGCTAGAAATTCCCTTCCCCTAGAATTACCCACAAGCAGATTAATACTCCAAAATTTTGGCCCAACACAAATAGATTCTATTCAACAAGTATCTATTAAACATTCACACTTTGCCCTTTCTGGAACTAGACGAATTAAATACAGGATTATGATAGAAGACACACACACACACACACACACACACACAGTGTAATTATTGAGTGACAGAAAGTTATTTTTACATGCCTTAATGCATATCACAGGATTTTTTTTTCTTAGCATCGTCATTATTGTAATAGATTCTTTTAAATAATTGATAAATGCCAAATCCTTCAATTCTGTGTGTTAAGACATTTTAAACAATGTTGTGCTTGTACTGTCAGACGACGGGAGATTCAAAGACTTCGCACAACGTCTAAGGGCATTTTCTATAGTCCAGTTAGGATATCAGAGACAGTGAACTTTTATTTTGGGATTTTGGTTTTAAAGATAAAATCTGTTGTATCAATTTTCTACCTTCAAATAGATTTATTGTCCTTCATTTGTGATCAGTTCTGTACTGCTGTCTTGAGAGCAGAAGTGAAAGTGTCCGTGAAAGCCTTGCTTTATTACAAGTCTCGTCTGTTGGATTATGTTTATTCCAACTGAAGTTCAAATGTGTGTAAAAATAAGCCTGGCTTTAAAAAAAATGCTAAATAAGTTTTTTCTAGCTTCGACTGAGGTGCTTGATTGGAATAAATTGAGAAGTACCAATATTGTCATCAAGCCAACTGCATAGGAGTTCAAAAAAAGTTCAGGAAACTTACATGAATGAGATTGAAGATAATAAAATCTCAGGGCCCTGGGGACTCTGTGGTTGAGCAACTGCCTTCATCCCAGGGTGTGATCCTGGGGTCCCGGGATCGTGTCCCACATCGGGCTCCCTGCAAGGAGCCTGCTTCTCCCTCTGCCTATGTCTCTGCCTCTCTCTCTCTCTCTCTCTGTGTCTCATGAATAAATAAATAAAATCTTTGAAAATAAAAAAATAAATAATAAAATCATCTTCATTCAGAGGAAAAGCCTCTTGAAGAAAATATAATTAGAAGACAGATTTTCCTTTAGGAGCAGTTACCCAAAGCTGTTCCCCTAAAGGTAACTGTTCTGAAACTCTTGAAAGAATCGGAGAAGTACTAAAGATCTTGATGCTCTTTGCAGGGAACGTGAGATTGGCATTATATGTGACATTTCAGAAGTCAGAACTTTCACTACCTAAAATTGCTTACGGGAGGAGGAAAGAAGTATGAAAAGAGAGTATGGGATCATGAGTTTTTAGAGCAACCTTAAAAATTTCATCAACCTTCCTAACTCCCTAGAGGAAGAAATTATTGCAAATGATATAAAATAAACTCCAATCTGTATTTCATCGTTCCTTCTAAACCCACTCTTGTTTACGTTTTTGTACTTAATTCGGTTGCAGTTGATTAAAATCCTTCTATATTTTTATATGGGATGCATATTTACCTTGAAAAACGATGTAAAAGCAGTGCCATAGTTCCTGAGCCTTGAAGTGTTGTGTTGGCTACGCAAGCAGTAAGGTGTCGTCTAACACACAGAGTGGCGTTGCTTGGTGACAATGGAAAGGGGATAAGGGGCATGAGATGGGAGTCTTCAGGAGGCTTTAGGGCGCTCCAGGCTAAGCAATATTGGTCACGGTTACTACTGGGGAAATACATGAAACGCCCCAAATGAAGACAAGCAAAAGCTATTTATCCCAACTTGCTATAGCAAGGGAGGCACCTGTCATCCTTGCCTTTGGCAGAGGCTCCTAGGTAGACAGACGAGCAGTCGTAAAGCAGGGAGGGCTTCAGGTGTGCCCTGCCTGGAGGCCGTAGACGTAGGAATGCTGGAGGCATGCTCGCTGGAAGTGGGCGTCCTGTAGAGCTTAGCAGATCATACTTGACTTTTCCTGGTGGATCCCATGTTGGAAGTGGGGGCAAAAATTAGAGAAGCTGTCAGGTACTAATTAAAATGGGCTGTTTGAGGGTTGTTTGCTACAGTAGTTGTTTGGCTTCCTGGGCTTGCTGTGGCGGATTGTGTGTCAGTGTTTACTTGTATATACATGGCCTTGGCCTTGTCTATTCAGTCTCTTGTGTCCCACGTGTGCATGCAATAAGCAGCTGATTCCATGTCGGTGTGTATCAAATATCACACATCCCAGTGAAAAATTGCACTTAAAAAAAAAAAAAAGAAAGAAAGAAAAATTGCACTTGTAGACGTGGGAGGGAAAACTCCCAACCAGCCAGTTGACTGTGGTTGGCCATGTTAGACGTAAGAAGCAGAATGAAATCGCAGTGTAACTCCGTGAGGAACAATGGGTGATGTTAATATCATGACTGTATTTGTAGAAAAAGAAAACAATATATATATTTCTGAGGTCTAATTTTTCTTGTAAGTAGTGGCTCCATTTGCATGGCATATTTCAAAAAAATGTGGTTAACGCGATAGGATTATTTTAATTGGACCAACTTCCCCATTTAGGTGACATGGACCACACATTCAATTTTTCTATCTTTTTGTTTCAGATTGCATGTTTTTCAATTTTATTATATGCTTCTATTTTTAGAACTAGATGACTACCACACTAATTTACCCAAATTTCAATTTCCTGAATAATGGACTTAAGCTGCCATGAGAGCTAATGTATTCAGCTAAATTTATTAGGCCCTCCAAATCTCCAATATTTATTTACAGTTTCCTCTGAGGTTCTTTTCCTTGAGAAAATAAATTATGAATATGTCAAACATGCTAGTTCTAACATTTAACAAGATAATAAATGGCCTTATGAAACTGCACTAAAGAAAAGAAATACAAAGCTAATCTTGTAATTCTTTTCTAACGGTAGTTTATAGAGGTCTGGAGTCAAAGTTTTGGTGTTCTCTCTGCGCAGGTCACAAAGCACAAAGGACACCGTTATTCAAAAATGACAATCTGTCCATATACCTTAAAAAAGGGATTCTCACTGAAGTATTTGGAAGGTTGAGTTAATGCTGGGATTTCCTTCAAAATAAATCATCTTAAAAGTGTTGATTTTACTTTTGTTACCAAATAATTCAATCAAAATATCGTTAGAGAGTACCTACTGTGTGAAAGGTGTACTAGGCTTTACGGAAAACAGGAAAACAAAACAAAACAAAAACGCTGCAACAGCCATCGCTCACCGCAACGCAGAATAACAAAAAGTACTTGAGTAAAAAAAATAAAAAATAAATAAAAAATACTGTATTAAAAATGTCAAATAAATCTGTCCTCTGTATTTCACTTATGGCTTATTATAAGATACTTAATAGAATTTGTCTTCCAACCCATGGAAGATCCTGTTACTAGTTTTCAAAATGTTCCTAATGTTAAAACCTAAGGTTGCTATGAACTAAGCTTTTTTCAGTGGTCAAGGATGCATTTAAGAAAAGCAGTAACTTCATTTCTATTTCAAGAACTTAGGGAATCGGCCTACGTGCGAAATATATATTATGAATTCAATTGTCTGCAAAAAAAAATCTCTAGAAGAAAATATTGGGATGGGCCAAAAAGAGTAGATCCTCAGGTTGTGTATTTAAATCTGAAAAGAAACACGGTGAAGAAAAGAAAAGAAAGCAAAATAGAAGTGGATGTGAGGTGTTTCTTCTAACTGGAGGAGGAGGAGGATTCCAGCAGAGTGCTACAAAATATCCTGCAGAATATACTTGCTATGCTTTATCTCCTGTATAAATTATTTTAATTGAAATTAACCCCACAATTGGCATGTCTTTTGAATGTTTAGGGGGAAAAAAAGTCCCTTTGGAAGTCTGATCTAGGATTAGAATAATAATCGAATATGCTAGAACTGACAGCATTCCTCTTACAAATGACCCAATATAATGCATTCTTGGACTCTTGTTTTCTCAGCTCATACACAGATTTCTTTGTGTAAAAGACATTTCTCTTGCAAGTGAATCATTAAAACTTGGGTATAAGTAGGGTAATTGTAAAATGCTTCAGGAGGTCCATCAAGCTGTCTAAAGGCCCCAAGGTGCTATAACATCAGACAGCATTGTTATTTTTTACTAAAGAGAAACTGGACAATCCCCATCACATGTACTGGAATTAATGCTTTCTTCAAGTACTTTCCTTACCTTATTATTTAACCTAAGTTGATAACTGAGAGCTAAGTACACCAGCCTGTTTACATTTTCTTTTTTTTTTTTAAATTTTTCATCTCTCTACTTGATGTGATGAAACATTTTGTTTTTATGTCATTTTTCTTAAAATGTGCCCATTCAAATAGGCTGTTATGATATGGGTTGGTCTAAATATATAATTGACTTTTTTTAGATGGGTGAGGGACAGAGGGAGAGAGAGAGAGAAAGAGAGAATCTCAAGCAGGCTCCATGCCCAGCATGGAGCCCAGTGAGGGGCTCGATCTCACCACCCTGAGATTTTGACCTGACCCAGAATCAAGGGTCGAGCAACTGAGCCACATAGGCACCCCTTAATTGACTCTTGGGTTACTTTTAGAAGTTCAGAGCCAAAAAATAATTAAAAAAAAAAAAAGAAGTTCAGGGCCAAGCACAAATACGATTCTGATTTTATTATCACTGAAAAATAAAACTAAGTAGGTTTGGATTCTTGGCTTAAGAAAGAAAATAATTGTGATAACTAGTGTCTCTATGAAAAAAAAAAAAAGTTTGCCTTTATTCTATTCCTTTTCTAAATGCATTTTCCCCAGGGCTCCCTAGAATCACTTCTTGACGTTTGTAAAATAGTGTTCTGCTCCAGTTTTAGCCCCTAATCATGTGGCCAATGTCAAGCAAATCACTTCTCAGGGACCCAGCAAGAACTCCTCCTCGAGTGCTCACTCTGGGTTATAAGTTATGTGCCAAGGGTGTTATGTCATAACAAAGGATCCATTTTTGAAAATTCTTTCCAGGCCACTACGTGCCTACTTTACACATATGTTCCTTAATTTTTTTTTCCTACCCAGTTATCTTATGACGTAGGTGTTGTTATACCCATTTTATAGATGTGGAAACTGAGGTTTATAGAAGGTAAGCTGTTTTCCCTCAGTCACAGAACTAGGGAGTTACAGAATAGGAAAAATGGGAATTTGTCCTCAACATCTGTCTCTAAAGCCCATTTTCTTAAACATTATGATTTGTGATTTCTTCCCCCCTGCCCCGTGTGAATTATAGGAGCCAGGCTGTGCGAGATTCTCAAATAAACAAGGATTTCGTAGAAGTGCATTAGAATAGATCGGCGGTCCCAAGGGTGTGAGAAGGTGGTCCGGGAACCAGTAGCATCGGCATCACCAGGGAATATCTCAGAGATGCAAATGATCTAATTCAAACCCAGACTGAACCTGAAACTCTAGGTGTGAAGCCAGCAATTTGTGCTTTAACGAGGCCTCTGGGGGATTCCACTGGTATGGAGTGTAAGAGCACTGCCTTCAAACCAAATTATCTGTGCTTAAATCATAACCCTAATAGGTGTCACGTTAGCTGTGTGACTCAGGAAAATACCCTACCTCTTGCCCTTCTCTCGGTCCTTCAGCCAAAATGCAGATAGGGTCGTCTTGCCTCATAGGGTTGTGAGGATTGAGATATTTAGTCTATGTGAAGTGCTTAGCGCAGTTCTTGCAGTACACTAAAGACTCCTTAATATTAGCTACTATTATTTAAAAGTGGGGCTGTGAGCTGTGAGAGGAAGGGTTTCCTCTGTCCTCTGTCATGAGGTGCAAACATCTGAAAGGTCCTGAAAGATCTTTTACCAGGACCATAAAAAGAGTATGTACCAGGCAACTATGTAAAGTGTTTTCTTTTTTTTTTTATTTCTCTCTAAATTCCTTTACCCTGTCCTGACTCTGTTCTTCATCTAAATCCCAGATGTACCCTAACTTCTCACAGTCTTTCTATACAAAATCTTTCCTCAGGCAAGCATTTGCTTTTCACTGATCTGTACCTTAGATTCCTCAAATCTTTAGAGTTGGGATATTTTAATGACTTTAAGTATTACAGAGCATGCTTATATCCCCTCCCCGTGTTCTTTGAACAGAGATTTCTGTGCTAATACTCACCTAGATATTGAGGTATCAAAGCTGAATGAGCCCCAGAATCTGGCCCTGAAAGCTGGATTACGTGGGTGACTAACAATTCTATTTAACCATGCTGAGAGATGTGAGAACATTGGGCGCGAATGACTGTGGGAGCAAATGAAGAAGGAACAACTGTACCTCAGAGGGCTGGTGCTAAAACCATCTTCTAGATGACAAATATTTGCACATATATATATGAAAGATGGATCTGAGCCTGCGGTGGAAAGACATTTCAGGTGCAGGAAACAATTTTTTTTCTGAGGCGTTTGCTTACAAATCTCAATAATCTGGAAAACTGTATCTGGTTTATCTGGAGAGAAAGAGCAATGGGAGAAAGGCAAGAAAGAAAGAAGAAAAAAAAAGAAGAAAAAAAGAAAGAAAGGAGGGATCCCTGGGTGGCGCAGCGGTTTGGCGCCTGCCTTTGGCCCAGGGCGCGATCCTGGAGACCCGGGATCGAATCCCACGTCGGGCTCCCGGTGCATGGAGCCTGCTTCTCCCTCTGCCTGTGCCTCTGCCTCTCTCTCTCTCTCTCTCTGTGACTATCATAAGTAAATAAATAAAAAAAAAAAAGAAAGGAAAGAAAGAAAGAGAGAGAGAGAGAGAAAGAAAGAAAGAAAGAAAGAGAGAGAGAGAGAGAGAGAAAGAAAGAAAGAAAGAAAGAAGAGTGGGAATCATGAAAGGATGTCACATTAACCTGCTGGAAGTTTAAGGGCTGATTTTATCCTAATTTTTCAGGAGACGAAAGTGAGCAGCCCAACTGTCCATGGATAGATGAGTAGATTAAGAAGAGGAGGTGTGTGTGTGTGTGTGTGTGTGTATTCATATATATGTATATTATTCATATATATATGAATATTATTCAGCCATAAAAAAGAATGAAATCTTGCCATTTACAACAGCATGGATGGAGCTAGAGGGTTTAATGCTAAGTGAAATAAGTCAGACAGAGAAAGACAAATACCATATGATTTCACTCGTATGTGGAATTGAAGAAACAAAACAAATGGCAAAGGGAAAAAAAAAAAAAGAAGAAGAAAGATAAACCAAGAAACAGACTTTTAACTATAGAGAACAGACTGATGGTTCCCAGAGAGGAGGTCAGTGAAGGGATGGGGAAAAGAGGTGATGGAGATTAGAGAACACTGTTACCATAATGAAAAAATAAAAAATAAATAAAAATCAGGAAAAATAAAATGAGGCCCAGTGAGCATAAACGACATGGAAAACAAACAGGAGAGCCCAAATCCGAGGCCAGGTCTTCTCGCGGCTCCCCTCCTGTGGCCTCTCTACTGCATTATATACTTACTTAGGATTTCCTTCATCAAAAAAAGAAAAGGGATTTCCTTAATCAAAGTATAAAATCACTCATTTAGAGACAAAGCATTACACTCTGGTCCAATGTATGCTGAAGGGATCTTCTTAACAGAGCACGTTTCACCTGTGACCTGATACTCCATCTGCTCATAACGAACCATTACCCCGGGTGTGTCTTGGTGCTTCTCCTACCAACACGACAGGAAGTGAGGAGAAAGGGAAGAAAGGAAAGAAACTGATTCATTGCCTACTATGATTCAGGGACTGTTCTGGATATTTTATATGTTCTGTGGTTTGAATGCTCGCAGCACTTCTTTAAGTTAGCTATTATTATCCACTTTTTATTGATGAAGCCTCTGAGATTGAGATATAAGAAACTGGTCCAAGGTCATGCAGCCAGTTACGTGGCAAGCTGAGCTTCGACTCTTAGTCTGCTTGGCCCAGACCAAAATCATTCCATCTGCTCATCCGTCTCTGTCTCTCATGAATGACGTCACCATGAAGCTCAAAACAAGGCAAATCAGTAACCTAAAAACAGTTTAGATTGTGTTGTTAAGAACGGATCTACTTAGGCCAAGAGAGTAACAGTACATTTTCAGTTCAATCATATAAATGACCTTGCATTTTGAATAGCTTTTGGATTCCAAATTTACAGAAAGAAGAAGAGGTCCAGGGAATGTATGGGTGACAAATAGGCCATGAGGCAGCATGAAGAAGAAACGCTGTGTGGACAGGAAGAATTACGCTGTAACAAACGGGGGATGTAGAACCCCTGGTTCTCCAGGGCTTCATTTGCCTGCTCGAATTATATTTGCTTTGTGAATGTACCCAACACCCATTCCTCCCTGCTTCCCCAAGGCACAGTGTTCCAAATGATCAGATTTCATTCCCAATCTCAAATATCTAAACATTTAAAAATTACCATTGTCGACCAAGCCAACTTCTAGAACACATTTATACTTCATTGGAGGAGACAGTTAATTCAAAGCATCCTAGGCGGGAATCCATCATGTTAGATTAGAGACTGTTCTCCATCAAAGGAAGATGGCTCCAATACCTGTTTGAGCCTCATCCAGGCTTCTTCACGAATTTTAGATACTCAAGTCAGTTCTTCGGTGTTTTGCTACCTTGTTTCAGGACCCTGATCATAGGTGTGATATCTGTGATAAATATTTATTACACAAAGGTGGAAAGTGAGGGAGCTTAAAAAAAATTGAGTACCTGTTTAGAGAATCATAAGCAATTCTCTATATTTCTACTAGAAGTGGTTTATCTTGCTGAAAGCAACAATTACTTGATTACTGGACTGTATGCCATGTGTTCGTTGGAGTAAGAACAAAGAAACTTGTCATTATAGTTTTTTATTAGCCAGTAATTTTGCTGGGAGATGAGCTATAAATCACTTAGACTAGGAAGTCTTTTGTGACTATTTTTTATTATTGAAAACAATACTAAAAATTATAAGCACATCTGTTGAATACTTGCAGACGTTTTTCTAGACCAAGGCAAGAGAGTAAATATTTTGACTCTGTGAACCACACACGATCTATTGCAACTATTAAACTCTGCCGACACAAAGGCAGACAATATGTAAGTGAATAGATATGCCTGTGATCCAGTGAGGCTTTGTGCACTGAGGGTGAAATACAAATGTCATATCATTTTTACATATTATGAAATATTGTTCTTTGATTTTTTAAGCAGTTAAAAAAACAAAAACATTCTCAGTCCATAGTCCTTACGAAACCAGGTAGTAAATTGGACTTATCTGTGGGTCATAGTTCGCTCATCACTGTTCTAGACATTCACTTTTTTCATCTTAAACTGTATCATTCATCTTGAGGTAAATTTATTATCTTTACTGCATGATGAAAGGAAGTATCGGAAACACTTAGCTGACTTGAACCTTGCATAGCAAGGCAAACCTTTGCCAATTCTCTTGACCTCTCTGAGTCTTCGTTTCTGCACATGTAAACTGGGGAGGAGTACCCACATTTATCGTAGCATTTTGGAGATTAGAACAATTTATTTATTCAAGCACTATTTAATTCTTCCTAGTTGCAGACTCTTCCCTGAAATGCTCAACTTCAAGGTATGCACAGTATACAAAGAAGACCTTGCCATTGGCCGTATGAATCTTACAGTTAAATTTAGAAGATATACAAGATTAAAAATTATAATAAAACACGGAGAGTGCTTTGAGAAAATTAAAAAAAAAAAAAAAAAAGATGTAGGCCTAAGGGAAAACACAGCACAGATGCCTATATCAGTTTTCAGGAAAAGTCTTCTTGAAAAATAATAGTGTCGAATGGTACGGTGAAATAATTTACCAAAGTGAAGAAGTGGGGAAACAAAAACATTCCAGACAAGGGCAAGGCTATGGGTAAAGCCTGGAGATGAGAGACAGAGTTAGCCCATTAAGAAAATAAAATAAGTTCAGTGTGTCTAGGACTAGGGACTAAGACATAAAGCAGAGTACAAGAGAGAATGCTAGAGAAGTGAGACACAAAGGCACATTAATAAGTTTAGACATTATCCCAAGAACAATGGAAAGTCCTGAAGAGTTTTAAGCAATGAGGAAAGAGGAAATAACATTAAGCTTGCATTTTGAAAAGGTCATTCTACCTCAATATGAGGCATGGATTGGCAAGTGACGAGAATATGTCCAGGGAGACCGGCTCAAAAGCAGCTAGTCTGGCTCAGATGAATGATGATCGGGACTTGAATGAGTACTGCCAGAAGAGATGAAAAGAAATGGTCAGATTCGAAAAATATTAACTAATCGGATTGTTTTAAAAATATTTATTTCATGTCTACTTATACCATCCACTTCTTGAGGTTCTGGGAGATAACTAGACAAAACAGATCAACATCTCTGCCTTAGTGTAAGAATGATGGATAATGTAGAGTCAAAAGTCATTTCCAGGTTGGTGGAAACATGAAGTGAGATAAGGAAAGATAAAAGGACAAATGGGTTTGGTGTGTATCGATTAAAAACTCTGACTAAAATTCTTTATAGTTCTTCCTTAGTGCATTTTCTCCTAAGGCTCTTCAGGACCCCAACCAAAACAAAAGAGACAGTAGGTTTATGGCTCTCTAAAACAGCTTTACTATTCTTTCATCTTTCTTCTGCCCAGAGATTTTTTTTAAAAAATGGGGAAGAAACACATGACTGGAGTTACAGAACAGGATCAGACGTATCTGATATGGGCAGATATCAGGAAAACTATTAATGTACCATGCCTCTTTCCCCAACTCTTAAAATACACACTTTCTCCAAGGTAACAACCCGTTCTACTTTCAAATGGCTTATTTGGAGCTTTTTTACACCAATCTTAGTACAGCATTGATAGAAGCTTAGGTTCTAGGGGTGACTCTTCATCCAAGGGAGCTCCTATCAAGATCATTGCCAGTCCCACAAGGAATGCCCTACTTTTTTGTCCTAGACTCTGGGACCCCTTGAACATGGTTAACACTACTGACACTTTTCCTCTGAATGATATTTTGCCCATCAATATAGTTCAACCGCTGAAAATTTTTCGCTAATGATTACTCTGCCATCAATGCAAGTTGGTTCCAGAAGCGAATATGTTATATGTATGTGTGTGCGTGTAGTTGAACTAACACAAATAGCTTTGTATTTTATGTCCTTTACACTTTAAAAACGATATTCATAAGTGGTATTTTTCAGATATTCCAGAGCTGGAAATGGAGTCATTAAAAGGTCTCCTAGTTAGGTGAACTGAGAGCCTGAGCCAATGGAGACATTCCTTAAATAAAAGTTATACATAGAGTAAACTGATAAGTTATTTACTGACATATTGTTTAAAGTGTCTGCAAAGTCTGCAGTGGATCTGTCCACTAGGCAGTTGTACATACTCATCTGAATCTCAAGAAAAAGCTTTGGATTGGAGATAATAGATCTGGCAGGTATTTTTGTGTGTGTGCGTATGATTGGAAACTATGGTAATGAATGAAATTACTTAATGAATCTTCTGGGGAATATTAACAAAAATAATTGAAGAAGAGCACCTAAGAGGTAGAAGATCAGTCCAAAGCTGACGGCCACAGTAGCCAAGAAAAAATTTGTCTCGAGATGGTATATTGTACCAAAAGCTCCATAAAGGGCCATTGGATTTATCAAAGCAGAGTCTGTAATAGTGAACCTTGACCCAAATGATGTAAACAGTAAGACTGGACGTTTGCTGCAGTGAGGAAAGGAATGAGGGTGAAGTGAGGAAATCAAGGCCATGAGTGTAATAGCTCTTTCAAGAATTTTGGCCTACTAGTGGATAGGAAAAGGGCTAATAAATTATTGTTTATTTTTCTTTAAGTTGGGAGAGACCTGAACATGTCCCAATAGGGATAGAAAAGATCCAGTAGGAAGAGATGTAAAAGTCCAGGGAAAGGTGGATAAGTGATAGAAATCACTGGCAAAGCAAGAGGCGAAGGAATCTAGGAAATAAATGGAAGATTTTTTGTCAGGATGATATCCTCTGCTGATATTAATTAATACCTAAGTAGGAAAATATAATACAGAGTAAACATACTTGTAGGCTAGGTGTCAGAGTTGAGATATTTCTTTCTAAATATTTTTATTACAAAGTAAGCAAAATGAGGATGAATGAACTAGGATGGTCAAGGTATTGTACTTATTTATACTAATATTTAGATAGTATTCAGATAATCATTTTGGTGAAGAGGATAGTATGGTCTTGGATAGGGGAAAGGCCAGATAGACATTGGTGATCATGAATTACTTGAGACATTAAATATGCTTATTTCTAAGATGATGAAAATCCCTAGCACAAGTGTGTGGCAAATTTCATATACTCTATAAATATCTCTATGAGATGATTAAGTGGTTTCTATTATATATTATACATTTTATATATAATGTATATTTAAATGCATGTATATGTATATACGCACATATATACATAAAATAGTGAAATAAAAACATATGTATTCTTCTGTATCTTCACCATTCTTTTATTTTGTGTTCTTTGTACACTTGTACTCTCTAAAAGAAAGACTTGATAAATATGGAGTTGATCAGGGAAAATTATCCCACGATTTTCTTATATTTGTTATTTGAGAATGAATACAGCTCAGAATTATCCTTGACGTTTCTATGAATTTATGTGTCTACACAATATTCCACTGTGTTGTGGAATTTTGATGTTTACTTCTAATATATGAAGATATTAGTCAAGTGATTACCATTGTAGGTAGTAATGAATTACTTTCAGATTTCTCTTTGCTCAGTGCTAAAGAGAAAATACTGACGAGGTAGTGCCTAGAATAAGAAATACATTTAAAAAATGATGGAAAAGCCAGAATCACTTTAGAATAACTAACTACCAAGGGAAAATGATATCTAAGATTATATGCATTATTTTAATTAAGGGTGCTTGAAAATACATATGGCTTCCTTTGAATAATAAGCATCTACAGATGAGGTATGATTAGAAAATGTAATCTCTTCTACAGGTTCAATTAAATCAACTTCGTTTCAATAATGGTGAGTGATTAGAGAAATGCTATCAGAATCATACTTTGAGTCATCATTCAAAGAATCTATTTTGTTTTTTTTTTTTAATTCTGCAATATGGTTTACCAGATAATGACTACAGGGCTTAAAATTAATGAAAGAAGTTTAAGAATGATTAAATTATGTGTCTTAATCAGGCTATGATTTAATGTTACTGGTGGATTTAAAGAGTTTTCATTTATTCACAAAAGACAACCATCTCTGCCAGTCAGCCTTATAATTAGTGAGAAATGAGCTCAAAAGTTAGTGTGTGTCTCAAATGGAGAGAAGAACTTATTCAAATCATCCATAACCATTGACCTTAATTTGTTCCCTTTCTCTTGAAATTTATTTTTAGTTTATGGCATTTGACTGGGTAATACTTGAATGAGATTATTGTTGCTCCTGTATTCTGTAGCAGACAAAACCAGGATGATTAGGGTTGCGAGAAGGTTTACTGTATCATACAGTAAAATGTTTTATCCGTATTTTTCATCAAGAATGTAAGGCTTTTATGATTAAAAAAACAAGAGTTTAGCACTTATTTTTAAATCTATTTCAAATGCAATTTCAATATGCATTTATCTCTAGGCAGCTGACTTAGCACTCAACATTACCCCAGTGTCTTTCATGATAGAAAAATACACATTAACGAAAGGTTCACCTTTTTAAAGTTATATATATATACACACACACACACATTTAGGAGAAGCATACAATGGCTTATTTGTAATATTAATGAAGCATATAGAACATTGCAAAGAGCTATGATTTGAATTTATAGAGAAATGCTGATTTTTTTTTGCTAGAATACATATAAAAATGCACTAGGCCTATATCTGAATTATAGTTAAGAAACAAAAGCAGTATTTATAGGACATTATCAAATCATTTATATAACAAGTATATAAGAGTTACTTAAAAGTTTTGACTTAAATTGTTTCCTTCCTACTGTGGTGATTGGCAGTTCATTGAGATCAATATATTTTTGCCATTAATCTGCAAAGCAATATTGAAATTCACTTTTTCTGTCTCACGTGCTCACAGAAAACACTAAATTGTAGCCCCTGTCTCTTTCTTGCTGTGACGAAGTCAACATTTAAAAGCAGAGGCAAGGAGATAAAGTTTGTAAAGAGGTGGTAAACCAAGAACTTCTTTTTCCCTGTCTTACAGATGACCCAAGTCAATATGGGTTTTGAACTATGTGAGAGCCTCGTTAACTTTAATAAAGGAAGAAATACCCTTCCTCTCTGGGCCCAGCGGGAAAGAGTCAGGTCAAAGGTGCTAATTATTTTTCTAATACAGTTTTATAGATATTATAGATATGTGTATTAGCGACGTACTTTATAAAATCACTGACATTTCTCAATCATGTCATAAGATACAAAGCTTTAAGTTCAAGAGCCACATGCTGAAAAGTCATTATGTCAAGTATGATACTAATTTCTGAGAGAACAACATAGAAAAGAATGGTCTTTAATGAAGTTACTTTATTAAAGCTACCAGGCTCTCGCACAGTTCAAAACCCCTCATGACTCATGAGCCATCTATAGTGAAAGCAGAAAAGGAGTCCTCTCTTTACCATCTCTTTTTTTTTTTAAGTGGAAAAATATGTAGTACATCTATTACTGTCTATTCTTCACATTTTAGTGAAAAGCACATTACGTATCTCTAAAATGTTACCATAATACTATGTACAAAGATAAGCATATTGCATAAATTGTCTCACTGATCTTTTTTTAAAAAGACTTATAGAGTCCAGTCCTCCATGACAATGTTGGAAATTAAAAAGGGGCCCTGCAATTTGTTGAAAGTTATCCAACTTGGGCATAGCCGATGATTAGCACAGCTGATGCTCAGACCCTTTACTGGGAGAAGCATTTACTGCTAACCATACGTCCATGGGCTTTCTCACAGTTCGCAGGCCATTTGCAGTTAGTTGGGGGTAATGGGATCAGTCTCAATGTGCTAGGGGTACGAGACGCATCAATTCTGAGGCACAGCACTTAAGCTCAGTGAATGATCCTCTGGCATTCCCTGTCAGCTGCCACAGCAACCAGCAGCATTCCCCAAAGTGGATTCCAGCAGGTCCTGAGGCCCCACGAGACCCTGTGGGGTAGAGACCCCAATGACCAATATTGTTACGCCCCTGAGATTTGAGGATTTACTTGTTATTGTGCCATAACCTAGGCCGTAACTCTAGCTCCTGAAATAATTAAATCCCAAAACCTGTGCTCTTAATCTAAATGCTAGAACAACTACTGCTATTTAATAGGAAAACGATTCAGACACAACTTAATGTGCGGTTTCATCCCTTCGACGGTCCAAAATTAGGAGTCAAACATTGGTTCCATTTTCATATACAAACTCTGAGTTGGTAGTTTTTCCTATAAGGTGATAATCATAAAGTTGAGATTCCTAGAGAAGTCATCACTGTGTTATTATAAATTGGTAAAGTGCTTGGTAGTTAAACGCTACGATAATTTCGAGTGAGATAGTTTTGCAGGTTCTGACTTGCCCACCCGACACTTATTTTTCATCAACAATTTTGAACTCAGTTCATTGTTTCTGTTAAGAAGAAGAGAAACAAATGTTCGTGGCATCGGTGAGATAATTCATGCATTTTGTTATTTAGAAATAGCTGACTCTGTGAACTCTGCAAAATGTCTTTTACTGCCCCAATATGCAACAGTACGATTGTGTGTATGTGGAATTGGCTGCTAATATATATTTCACGTAATTCCATGGGTTGTAGTATAAAGATTTTTTGAGGACGAGTTTAACATTTTAGATATGAAGTATTTATGATGCTATTTAATAATTGATAAAGGAGTTTCTGAACAACTTTGACATTCTGTTCAAATCGGAATTTTGAGAGAATCCGTATTTTCTCTTTCTTAAATTATCTATTCGCATTAAAAGTAAGCAGAAAGATTTAAGAAAGATCAGATTCTTCCCAATATTCTTCACATTATGGTCCATAGCAATAATGCTTTACGGCAGCTAGCTGCCTTCAAAGAATTTATGTTTAATAGATGGTAAGCTAAGATGGCAGAGTAGAAAAAAAAATAATAGATGGTGACAGAAACCAAACAAGTAGATGTAAACATAGACTGATAACAGTTCTATAAAAGTAATAAGGAGAGCTCTAAGGGAGAAAAATGCTGAGGGGCGTAGAGAGGAGCCCTACCTCCCTGCGGTCCGCATGGAAGCTTGGCCTAGAATTCAACTAAGGCTTGAAGAGTGAGAGTCAGCTCTGCAAAGAATCTTAGGTAGAGCGTTGCCATCAGTAGGAAGACCATATGCGGATTCTGAAAGGCAGGGAAGACCTAAGAATGTCCTGGGAAATAGAAGTGAGGGGCAGAGTGGCTCAAAGTGAGCCTGAAGGCCACATTGTCGTAGGCCTCTCAGGTGCTGGTTGGCATGGGTGGGAAGCCAGGTTTTAACAAAAAAGAGGAGATGAAGAAGAAAACAAAGAACACTCCAACTAAGGGGTTTCAAAGAAAAAGACTAAGGGAGCAAAGGGAGGGTGCATTGTCTAGAGAACACAAATATGGGTAATGGAACAAGTACATTATTGTCTGTAGTTACAGTAACTATAAATAGTTCAAAGCAGTTGAAGGAGAATTTGTCAGGCTGGATTTTTCAATTTTAAGAAATGCGCTTTTGCATTTCTTAATCACTGATTTCAAGTGATACAAAACCCTAGGAGACAGGAACGCTGAAAGACAAGAAAGGAAAACAAGAAGCTGTATCAGACGAGTCCTAAACAAAGAAAACCGATGAAGGATCATTAACATGAGACAAAATAGACATTAAGGCAAAGCTCAAATTTAGAGGCTTATCTAACTGCTAGAGGATTATCTCATAAGGATAAGAGGAATAATTTACAGAAGGATATCGCAATTCTGAACATGTCGGCACTCAGAACACATATACAAGATAAAAACTGATCAAATTAGAGGAGGATTCAATACACCCACAATTATAACATCGGATTTTTTAAAGTGATAGATCAAAATTTTCTGAGGGTACAGAGAAACTGAGGGTAAATTGCAAGGGGACGAGTAGTAGGATGGGAGAGAGGGTAACCGGATGGGAGAGCACGCCTGGAAGATAGATGCGGGTGCCCTAGGGAGGGACGTTGAGTAACTTCTAGAGGAATTGGAAAAGAATGGACCCAGGAGATTATTTCAGTGGTTTGTATGGATATGCCCTGATAACGCATGCGGCAAATTCCATGCCCACTCTCATTTGTGTACTTTTTGTATATTTGGTGCATTTACCACATTTCCCCTTTTTTCCTCAATATTTTCCTTTCTCGCTCCCTGTCTCTCACACACACAAACACACACAATTTGTGTTCTACTTCTACCATTTTACTATGTAAAAATCAATATATTGAGAGTTGTAAGATCTTAATCCCAGTTCTAGTTTTGCCTCTAAACAGCTGTGTGCTGTTAGGCAAATCATGTCAATTTTCAATTCCTATTTCCTTATCTGAAAATTGAGGTGATGAGATCAGACAGCCAAGATTTCTTTCATCATTTGCTGCCCCATAAATTTATGTAAGATGTTTGACCTTTAGGGATTAGTGTTGTTCCTTAAAAATGTATATTTAAACTATGTATTTCACAAGGGTATGTCGCCCAGAAATTATTTTTTTTTCATTAAGAAATGAGAGAAAATAAAATTATCTTATTTATTACCTGAATTGCATAAGTCAGATCTGTGAAAATAAAACCCAGGCACTTCTTAATCTGCCTAAATATATGAGATAGTTCATTACAGCATGACCCTAGTTTGTGTCCCCAGTCTTCTAAATAAATTGAATGGGGAACTGGATATCCCATCCCCTTTAAAAATGATATATTGTTAGCAACTTATCATATATGAGATGAAAAATAAAACAAGCACATTACTTAGCATAGCCTTTTTTGATCCTGTTTTCCACTAAGTAAATTGTATTTTAAGTGAAGAAACCTACGTTTTTATTACTTGATACATCTTTTGGTTGTTAAAAATTACCCAAATGCATTGGTAAACTTTTCAGAATTGCTGCAATTGCTTTGTTCTTGGGCTGAATGTCTTCTTGTGCATTCTCTTATTTATGCATGTACTTTGCCATAAAACAATTATGACATCTTATTCATATTCACATTTTAAATACTATCTACGTGCAAGTTTGAGGACGTTATAAAATATACGCTTATAGAAATACACAAATCTCATTATGTCAATTCCCCACACAAACAAGTGTCCTTTATTACATTCTTTTGTCTATAGTGCTGGTTCTCAAAATCTGATCCATCATCTACCTACATCAGAAGCATGAGGAGTGCTTATTTTAAAATAGTGAATTTCAGCATCTCTGTGTAGATCAAGCGAGTTAGAATTGTGTGTGTGTGTGTGTGTGTGTGTATGTGCACAAGTGTGATAGGGCAGGGTCATGTTTGAGAATTTTTGTTTTAAAATGTTTCACAGGTGCTTCTAATGCAGATAGCCCAGGGACCAGACACTGAGATATTCTGGTCACCAGTACAAAGTTCAAAGCCTTTCCACGAACCTACCAGACCCTTCCCATCCTTGCTCCGAGCTACCTTGCTCTAATTACTGCCGTTATTACTTAATGTTTGTCAGTAAGATTTAATGGTAGGATTAAATGAAGTCTGGCAGCGGGGCACCTGGGTGGCTCAGTGGGTTAAACGTCCAACTCTTGATTTTGGCTCAGGTCATGATCTCAGGGTCCTGGGATGCAGCCCTGCCTTGGGAATCTGTTCTCAGTGGGGACTCTGCTTGAGGATTTCTCTCCCTCTGCCCCTTCCCCCATTTGCCTGTCTGCATGCATGCTCTCTTGCGTGCTCTGTCTCTCTCAAATAAATAAATCATTTTTAAAAATGAAATCTGGCAGGTTTGTTACTTAGGATTACATAAAATCATGTATTCACAGTTCGAGTGAAAGGTCTGGCATGTAGTTGATTTTCAATTAATACTTGTTCCTTTCCTATATCCTTCTTCAAATCATTCAAAACCCATAAATTTACCATATCACCTCTTTATTGGACCAGTTTCTTTACAAAGAGTTGAGAAGACATGTTACACAGTGGTGGATAGTAGAATGTTCCTGTTTTCTCTGAGGAATGAAAAATATTGGGATCAAACAAATTTCAGAAAGCAAAGGAAGCAGGATTCCTGAAGCTTGTGGAAAGATACCTCTCTCTACCTTTTAGACAGCAACTAGTGTCACGCTCTGCTAAGCCCTGGCCTTTCTACAACCCTCCTTCTTTTGGAAGAGACCGCTCAGTGCACAGCATCCATAGAAATGAGCTGCCTTCAAAGCATGGAGTCTGTGATAGCATTCATGGCAATTGGGGAAAGTCCAGTTTGGGTCCTAACAAAGTGCCACGTTAAGCTCTTCAGACAGCCCCAAACTTCTGTTGGTAGACTGAGCCCCTCAACACTCTCAGTACCCCTCAATAATCAACTGCATGTTACAAATCCAAGAGAATGTTGTGATGGGGTTTTAGAGGAAGATCTTACAGATAAGGAAACCAAGGCCTGCAAAGGTGCAAGGACTAACTCTGATACAGTTTACATTGAAAGCTAGTGTGTTTTCAACAACATGTGCTCAGATATCATGATGGGATATTTGTGATGATGGGAACATGGAAACACAAATTACCAGTTAAAGAATGAAATGCAGAAATGAAAACCTTGCCTTTACCTTTACAGATCAAGCTTTGCGTTGGCCTTTTACATAGAAGAGCTAAGTCTTTTTCTAGTTTGGTTTAGTAATAGTCGCAGTATTCCTTGAAATTTTTGTGACTTGTCAAGACCTCTCAATGTCTTTTGTCTCCTTTAATAAGGAACTCAATGATGAGGAGAGCGATCCCTTACAACATAGTTTACTTCTCCAGCTTTCTTTTTTTCTTTTTTCTTTTAAAAGTAGTCTTCTTCCATTCAGAACTAACTTACTGGAATAAGTGGTTGGAATGCAAACTTAATTTTGCCTGCTTATCTTGCTGAAAGGACTGCCCTCAACTGTCACCCCCTCCCTAAACCACATCCTTTTTCAGGGTCCAACAGAAGTAAAATCTCCAAGAAGTATTCTTGCTGTCCATAGTGACCACTATTTTCCTACTAATTTGGTCCTTTGGAAGTACCATTTTATATGCTCTTCTTGTTTTCCTTTGCTAATGAGGAGCAAAGGCTTCCAAACTATAAACCCCTTAACTGCAAGAATCACTTCACATTTTTAGCATTATCCCAGAAATCTTGAATTGTAGATGCTTTACTTCTTCAAAAGAAATATCTCTAAGATAAACTGTTCTAAAATTAATTATGAACTTAAAAATCATGTTTTACTGATTACCTGGTGAATGATAATATTCAAAAATTCTGAATTGTTTGATCCGTGTTGTTCTGTGGAACATCCTGGGATGCCTGAGAAGCAAGGAGTTATAAGAGTCCTCTGTGTCAGCAACATGCAAAGACGAAAAGAGAACTCACGGAAAACCTAGAGCTGGATAGTGTGCTCTCTTTGTGCAATTCCTTATTTATATTTGTGTTTTTGCATTCAACTGAACAGCGTCTAATTTGGAGAAAGTTAATGTAAACAACTTGTCGAGTATAATTGCACATCAACGGATCTAAAGCCGTTGCATTTCTTTTACCATTTTTTAAATTTTCAAGTCTCACTCTATAGGATGCAGTATAAAAAGAGCAGTTATTGCATTAACAGATAGAAAAGAAACTGCATTAGCAATATAATTGCCTACAGTAAGAGTCACTTAAAGTTTGGCCATTATTTAAACTATCTCTAGGTAGAATTCTGTTTTTTTCATATCTCTAGCCCCTCATTGCCCTTAATGCCTCCATAACATAGAAACATGATGTCATTATTTGTCTATGTTAGTATTTTTGTAAAAAAATGGAACAATATTCTGAAAATATTTTAGAGAAATATAATCTTTATCAGATGTCCAAACTCAGAATAGAACAGAGGTTTAATTTGTTGTTGTTGTTGTTGTTGTTGGTTTTTCAACTGGGCCTTAAAGAAAGAAAGAATTATCTTAACGATTTACCTCAAAATGCTAATATTGATCTAGTAACTAAATAATTGACTTCACATGTGATTGAATCCATTATTACCAAAATATCCTTTGTTTAAGGATTGGGTGTTAGGAATAGGCGTTGTCTTTATCCTTTAGTAAATCACTGTTTTATTAAATTCTTAATGAGCTAACTGAAACCACATTATTTTGCATGTACAGAAATCCAGCATTATGATCTGAAAATGCAGTCTTTGAAAACAAACTATAAATAGGAAATCACTGGCCAATTCTGTCTTGCTGCATTATGTATATTTGATGTGTTTTCTTTAGCATTATTACAAACTCTGCTTAATCAATTCTCTAATCTTTCTCTCCATGATTAATTACTTTGGATAATTTACCGAGTACATGATTGAGTAAATGCACAATTACCCTTTTAAAAATAAACAACCCCTACCCTCTTTGCCACGCCAGAGCTAGAGCAGTTTCTGCAATGACAGAGAACTTCATTTCTGTTCTGGTAGGGATATGGGGGCAGTTGGGGGGGGGGGGTGGCTGCGTCTACTCAAAGATACACATTTTCCTTTTGAAGAAACCATCATGACATAGATGTAAGATGAATAATAAAGCACGGTTTTAACATTTTAATTTTATTATTGTCTAAAGATATGCAAAATCCAACTAAGCAGCCTTGTGCAAACTGAGGTAAGAGCATATGCTTTGTACCAAATCTGTTTCTGATTTTTTTTCTTGTATGTCATACACCCTAACCCAGAGGCTTCCTCACGGAAGGAATTTTCTCAAGGAAGCTTTCCTGATCGCCTCAGATGCTTGAGGACTCCGGGATACCCTCTCACATCACCCTCACTTAAATATTTAATAATCATAGTCAATATCTGTTTCATATGAAAAGCCTGGAATTTCCCTGTACTTCACAGGGTCTCTGACATATAGCCAGTGCCCTCTAAATATGTATTTTATACTAGAAATGCCCTTAAGTACTATCAATATGGATGCATAGGTGATCATTATAAGTGTTCATGTTAGTGTTTAAATATTTTCCCCAAACCTTGTTCAAAAAACCTAAAATTGGAATAATAATAATCTATGATCTACTAAGATAGATGAATATCAATCATTATGCATACCAGCTGACCCTCCTGTTTTATTACCATCAATTTTCCAGATGTATTTTAGATCTATTCAGTCAATGCTGTTTTATTGCAAGGAAAATGATAAAAACGCTTTCTATACTCAGCATTTTAGAGGATTTTTTGGCTTCATAAATCCCTACATCCACTTTTCTAGTCTGAGTATAAAAATTATAATTTCTGATAGGACCATGTGCTGCCTTGATATGAAATGTGCCTGATAGGTGTAATCAGCCCTTAATTTTCCTGAGAATCCTATGGGCAGATTTGGTCAATGCTGTCTCTGTGGCCACTGGGATTCCTGATTTGTTTAAATTAGGGAAGGGATTGGAAAGGAAAGAAAAAGATGCAATTTAGTATAAGAGTCCAGATTCTGAAGCCAGAATGCCCGGGCCTCAAATCTCAGAATAGCATGTACAACCTAAGTGGCTCTGGGAAAGTAACTTCACTGAGCAGTGCTTCTGTTTTCTCATCTGCAAAATAAAACAGGGCTATTGTAAGAATTAAATGGATTAACTCATGGAAAGAATTTAGAATAATGCCTGGCATATGGCAAGAACTCATAAGTGTTAGTTGCTATTGCAGTTACTATTATTGTTAACACTGGGCTGAAGTTAGTGGAATATAATAAAGATACTTCATTTTCAATTTGTCAGTGAGCGTATATGTCGTTCAGTGCAAATTACTACCAGACGTGATATAAAAGAAAAGTCGGCACCTTTAGTGTCTTTTTCCAATGTACTAAGAAATACTGTTTTTTTTTCCTCTAAGAACAGTATGACTAGAGGAAGATACCTGTCTTACAAAGTCAAAATTGTGACTACACATACTGAAAAAGAATTATCAAAAACTACCAGTAAACTAACTTATTTCCAAAGTAATCTGTACATATATATTTTTTTGCTACAATTTAATAACCAATGGATGATGACACTCCTTGAAAAAGGAAAGATATCTTAATAGTGGAAAAAACAAAAAACCTTGTGGGTGCCTGGGTGGCTCAGTTGTAAGCATCCACCTTGGGCTCAGGTCACGATCCCAGGATCCTGGATCCGGTCGCTTGGCCTCAGGTCTGGCTCTAGCTCCCTGCTCAGTGGGGAGTCAGCTTATCCTTCTCCCACTGCCCTCCTCTCACCCTCACTCTCCCCACCCCCACTCTTGCTCTCAAATAAATAGTTTTTAAAAAGGCTTATATCACTTACTTTTGTGGTCTAGGCATAGAAAAGGAAGCATTCGATTTTGGTAACTGATTTCCATCTCTTTGCCGAGGTTCTCTTGTGCCATGGGGACAATGGTCCAGAAGAGTTGAAGATTTCATACCTCCATGAGGCAACCATAGAAAACTCCAAGGAAACTAGTTTACTTTGTCGCTTCTGTATTGTTCCCAGCAGGATTAAGTTCCAGTTGCACACAGGGACGTGATAAAATGCCTTCTGTTGGTTGCCTTTCCTCATTCTGCTACCTTACCCTCTCAATGAACCATTTGCACTCATATTTTGTCTCAAGGTCTGTTTCGGAGGGAACCCCGAGTGAGGCTCATGGTCACCTCCTGGTAGCGTGCTCCGAGTTCAGGAGGAGGACACCCAGAGGCAACAGGGCTTGGGGCAGAGGCCAGAAGGCCAGAGGAAGGCCAGGGAGCTTGTATTCCTCACCAGTGGGTTTCTTGCCAACAGAGATTGTCTTAGTTCTTTAATGCCCTGGCATCCATGGGGGTCAGTGTGTATTTAAAACAAAACAAAACAAAAAAAAAAAACAAAAAAACCTTCATTGGTTCAGGGGACAGACTGAGGGCCCATCTATTTAATAACCAAATTAAATGACCGTAGAGATGTACCCTGTTTATGCCTCTTTTCCTTCATTCCATAGCTCGTCCATCGGTCGTCATGGCCACCAGAGGTGCAGAGAGTTTTTGCACAACCCGGCCACAGTGCCTCTGCACTGAAAGCCCAGGCCAGCCCCCAGAACTGGGTGTCCCAGGGTTTGTGCTCAGCCCTTGGTAGCTGCAGGGGCTTGGCGACGACTGTAACGGAGGTTTCCCAGGGTGCTGGAGAGCAGAGGGCCTTCTCTCCCCCGGGGGTGCGTCTATCTCTGGGCTTCCCACCGCCTGATGATGCTGGGTCCCCAAGTTTACTGCCTTCTTTGTAACTGTACACGTCCTGAGGTTCACATAGACTTTCCTTGCATGAGACTCATGGCCCAGACAAGGTCAGTCACAGGGAATTCCTACTAACAGCCTCAAGGTTTATGGACAGAATGTCCCCTGTATTTTCTTGGTTAAACTCCTGCTCCTCCTTCAAATGAATTTCCCTCCCAGTAGCTTTTGAATGTCCTTGATGCTGTTTTTGAAGTCCTTTGCTGCCAGGCAACATCCTTTGGGACAAACTCTGCTCATCAGACAAGTTTAATGTCTTTGAAATCTTAAGAAAAGAAGGGCGGGATCTTGAACTGTTTCCTTCCTGGAAGCTTAGGAATTCTTTTTTTTTTTTTTTTAATTTTCATTTATTTATGATAGTCACAGAGAGAGAGAGAGAGGCAGAGACATAGGCAGAGGGAGAAGCAGGCTCCATGCACCGGGAGCCCGATGTGGGATTCGATCCCGGGTCTCCAGGATCGCGCCCTGGGCCAAAGGCAGGCGCCAAACCGCTGCGCCACCCAGGGATCCCAGCTTAGGAATTCTATAGCAGTTTTCCCACCTGCCTCCTCTGACTTTTGAGCTCCACAAATGTGTGTACAAAGCAGTGTGCACAGGTCTATCTGGCAAGGCCTTGTAAATGTCGCGTACCCAAACCTCTCCATGGTAAGTAGCCCTCGAGCCACCCTCTGACAACCACTGGAGCTCCCTTCCAAGGTAACCGGGTGCCTTCATTTCTACATACCCCCTCATAGCAGAGACCTTTCAGTGGCATTTAAGCTTTGTACACCAGTTTCCGGGATGTAAATTTGGTCTGAAGTGACATGCTCTAGTAGTCGTGGGCGATATATAGAAGTCCTTGATTTTCCGAGACAGTTTGACTTTCAAGTAATTGTTTTTCTAATAATAGGACTTGTCAGATCATAGGTTTTTTAGTTGAATGTTGCCTGCCATCAATTTTCCTAGCTATGAAAAGTAGCAGAAAGGAGGTGACATAGGTAGGTGTGTGTTTTAGGGGGAGGAGGTACATAAGGATATATTTTGCATAAATAACTGCATAGCTCTGGCTATAGTGTGGAGAATGGCTTTGAGGCAGACCCTTGATCAGTTGGGGAGTTTGTGGAGTATTTCGAATGACGGGTAACGAGAATCCGAATACTGAATTTCAGCCATGGCAGGGGCACATGGATTTGGCGCACTGACATTAGGCAGTGCCCTTTCATTTCTCCTTTTGCTGAGAAAATAGACTGGGTACGTCAGCAGCACATCCTTGCTTTCTTTCGTCTGCTGACATCACAGTCTGGGAAAGCAGTGCCGAGGCCCGGAAGGCTGCTTCTTGTCCTGCTCACCTCAAGGCAGACTGAGGCTCCTTGTCAACAGCGGCTGCCCTGAGGTTTGTTATCCACGGGACATGTGTTGCTAATATATGGGTTTTCTCCTACAAAGTGGCATAAATCAGAGTCAGGTCACCTCAGAATGAACCTAACAGCCCGAAGGGCACCATACACCACAAAATCATGTTCCGAAGACTCACCAGACCATAATTTATTAGCTAATGCCTCTGCCCTGGAAGGTAAGGGGATAGGGAAGGACTTTGCATGGATCACTGAATCACGGCCACATGCTTTGCTTGAGTTTTAGGGCTTTCTGACCCCTCACCCCACACCCGACATGCAAACTTCTTTCCTTCCTGCTAACCAACAACTCCACTTCAGCTGCACCGGTTTCTTCATGTTTCTCTGAATATACATGCTTCCTTCTGCTCAGGGCTTTCGTTCATTTTATTCCCTTGATCTGGGATATCCTTCCCCTCTCTCACTCTAGCTTCTTGAGCCCAAAATATGTACGTGTGGCGGAAACCCACGGTATGTTTAGCACGGAAGGCAAAGCAGTGCTTTCCAGAAAACAAAAGATTCATGTTCGCTGAATTTTCTATGGTTACCTTCTTTCCCGATTGTGTGAAAGTGATACGGGTTGTCATATCAAGGAAGGAAGTCATAAGGGGAGAAACTGTCCTATATTTCTCTTTCCTCCCAATTGCACAGCGATGATGAAAGCTCAGTAGATACTAGAGAGATGGTTCATGATTCATCTAATTGTCCTGCTATGTCACACCAGGCCATCGCATGCCGGTCTCTCTCAATTTCTTCCTCACTCTGCCCTATAATGTAGATGTTATAATTCTCTCACCGCACGACCTCCTAGAGTGGGGCCGCACTGCGTTAGAAGTCTGAGGACGTAGAAGTAATCCCACAACGGTAGTTGAACTTGCGGCTCAGGTAGGAGGCACAAACCATGCTTGCTTTAACCTGGAATTACTCAAAATGGAACAAATCATATATTTACTGAGTGTCTCTGCCTATAACTAAAAAAAATATTATAGAATTATGGTATTGGTATTGCTTTAATAAATCTATTTTTGTCCAAATCTTTTGTCACCGAATTAAATCAATTCATTCAAAACAATCATTGTAGATACAGTCATTGTATTTGCCAGTGAGATCTAATAATTGGGGGGGGGGGAATGCCTACTGTCAATATTCACGGAATTGTAAATATCTCTTTTTTAATCTCTAGACTGGTATGGAAAAGATTTTTGGCAAAATCAAAAAATATGAAAATATCTCCCTGCATGACAATGAAGCAATATATGATTAACAGAGTTTAACCAAAAATTACATGTGTGTGTTTGTATGTCTATCTTCCTTTATTAAGTTTCTGAAAACATTCCCCTGAATCTTTAAATATGACTAAAATTATTTTAGGTTGGAGAAAGAGAAATTTTATATGACAAAGTATAAATTTCTTTTATTAGCCTTAAAATCTAGAAGAAGGCTGGGGCACCTGGGTGGCTCAGTGATTGAGCATCTGCCTTTGACTCAGGGCATGACCCCGGGGTCCTGGAATCGAGTCCCACATTGGGCTCCCCGCAGAAAGCCTGTGTCTCTGTCTGTCTTTCTGTGTGTCTCATGAATAAATAAATAAAATCTTAAAAAAAAAAAAACCTAGAAGAAGGCTGTACTATTACTATCTTGCAATAATATAATCTTGCCTGATACCAGGGAAACCAGGAACTCCAGAAATATCAATATTACCTAGTGAGAGAGGGAAGCCTTTGCAGTGTGGGTTCATTAAGTAATTTTTCAACATAATCTTTTTTGAACACTTTTATTTCTGTAGAATAATTTTGTTGTCATTTGTTGTTGTAATGCATCCTTCCTTTATCTTGTAGGATAGGGGTAGGGTGGCCTGGGGAGAGTGGGGAAGGTCCTGAGGCAGATGGTGTGCTTGGAAGGGAATCTCAGGTGGCTCCAGGGTGTGCCGTCACCAGGACGGTAAGGCCGAAGGCCGCCATATTCCCACAAAGAACAGGGAGTCAATGGTCCAAGGATGAAAACAGCTCTGGGAAATCTCAGGAGGCCACCCAGAGAGTTCCAGCAAAATAGCAGAGTAAAGTAACCTGAGAATAAGGACACAAAAAGGGTAGGGAGTGGGTTGCCCGGGGGCTCAGTAGGTCAAGTACCTGCCTTCTGCTCAGGTTGTGATCCTGGGGTCCTGGGATCGAGCCCCACATAGGGCTCCCTGCTCAGTGGGGAGTGCGCTTCTCCCTCTACCCCTCCCTCCTGCTCTGCTCTCTCTCTTTCTCATAAATTAAAAAAAAGGGGGGGGTGGTCTTGGGGGTGGGGAGAACAGCTTCATTTTTCCCACCTTACCCGTTGCCCGGCCTAGCCCTGCTCAGCATCCAGAGAAAACTCTCTAGCCAAAAAGAGTTCTCCCTGTAGGCAAAAAGAGCACAAGAGTGACCAGGCCCCCTGACCTTTTGCAGTCACATGAAGGACCCAGCCCAGACTCCTCCTTTCTCTGGCCTGTGCCTCCAAGTACCAGCAGCTAGTCCCTGGGAGGTTGTGTGCATGTGCTAAGCTGGCTCCAGTGGCTGTGACTGGCCTTTATTGTGTGTGACCTGCCAGCCTCTGCAACCAGCCTCTGGGGTCAGCCTCTGGGACCAGCCTCTGGGGCCAGCCTCTGGAACCAGCCTCTGGGACCAGCCTCTGGGGCCAGCCTCTGCAACCAGACACTCTGGGGCCAGCCTCTGGGGCCAGCCTCTGCATCAGCCTCTGCATCAGCCTCTGTATCAGCCTCTGCAACCAGCCTCTGTAACCAGCCTCTCTAACCAGCCTCTGGGGCCAGCCTCTGCAACCAGCATCTGCATTCACTCACATGCACACCCACAGCCAGACCCCCTGCAGCTGCCTGTGGGCCTGAAGCCAGGCCAACCCCAGCCACAGGCTCGTGTTGTGGAGGGTACCTGCCAATAGCCCCTGTGGTGCACACCCGCGTGCTGCCAGCACCAATTCTGGTTACCAGACCTCAAAAGTGCACAGGCCTGCAGCCAGCCTCTGCAGTCACCTGGGTGCTCGCTGATTGCCCACGTCCTGCAGCTGCTCATGCACCCACCGCTGGCCCCAGCCTCTGCTTTTGCCCCCGGGTGTGTGCCTGTGGCTGGCCCCTGTCATCATTCAGGCCCCTGCAGCCGGCTCCCCAGCCACACAGGTGCACACCGGCGGCTCTGGCCACCACTACCCCATGCCCTGTCCCCTCCCCTGGGGAAGCCGACCCAACAGCTGTTCCAGCCATTCCGAGCCCTGCACAGTGCTTGCTGCCCAGGATCCTGCCATTGTCATTGTCATGCACCTCAGCTGCCCAAGCCAGGGAGATGCTTAAATCTCCACTTGTTTGTGAATTTTAGTCTTCATCTTGCCATTGGTTTCTAGTTTCACACCATGCGATTTGAATCTTCTTAAATTACATTTTTGGTGTGTTCAATGGCTATGGGACAGAACGTTCTGTAACCCTACACAAGGTCCATCTGGTCAAGCATCTGGTTTTCGTCCAGGGTTTCCTCATGGATTTTCTATTTGGATGACCTCTGCACTGTTGAAAGAGACCTAACCACCTCACCCTGCCCCAGTTCCTGTAGTGTTCTTTTCTTTCTTCATGTCTGTTAATATTTACTTTATATATTTAGAGATCCTCATGTTGAGTGCATAAGTATTTACAAATTTTATATCCTCTGGTGGGATTGACTCCTTTATCACTGTGCCGTGACCTTCTTTGTCTCCTATCACGATCTCTATCTTGTGTAAGTTAAGCTGCCTCTGCTTCCTGTGGGTTTCCATTTACGTGGAACTTACTGTTTTGTTTTGTTTTTTTTTTTTTCCCTCCACTCACTTTCAGTCTGGGTATGTCCCTAGAGCTGCAGTGAGCTTCTTGTGGGCCACATAGAGCTGGGTCTTATGTTTTTGTCCCTTCATCCACTCTCTTTTTATTGGAAAATTTAGCCCATTGACATTTAAAGTAATTATTGAGGCATGGACTTACTATTGCCATTTGTTCATTGTTTTATGGCTGTTTTATTTTTTTTTATGGCTGTTTTAGAGTTCTTCTGTTTCCTCTCCTGCTCTCATCCCTGTGATTTGACAGTCTTCCGTAGTGTCATGCTCCAACTGCTATCCTCATTCTTGTGTATCTGTTACAGATTTTCCCTTTGCTGTTACCATGAAACTTACCTAAAGCATCTCATATTTACAATAGTCTTATTTTAAGCTGAAAACAACTTAAATTCAAATGCACACTAAAGCTTGATATTTTTACCTTCCCACACCCCCACAAGGTTATGTTTCTGATGCCCCAATTTCCATCATTACCTTACTTATCTGCTAAAAAACTTATGGTAGTTATTTCTTAAGGTTTTTGTATTTTGGTTCATACATGATTTATGTGATTTCCCAGCCACCATTGAAAATCAAAGTATTCTGGATTTAACTATATATTTGTCTTTATTGGTGAAATTTATCCCTCCCTGATTTCCCATTACTAATTATCATCCTTTTGCTTCAGATTCAAGAGTTCCTTTTAACACTTCTTGTAAGAGTGTTAAAGAGTGGTGGGGGTGAACTTCTTCAGCTTTTGCTTGTTTGGAAAACTCTGAACTGCTCCTTCAATTCTGAAGGACACATTGACTGGGCAGCATATTCTTGATTGTCTTTTTTTTTTTTTTTTTCTTTTAGCACTTTCCATATATTATCCTGGTCTGCCAAGTTTCTCCAGAAAAATCTACTGATAGTCTTATGGAGGTTCTCTTATATGGAACAAGTTGTTTTTCACTTTGCCTCTTTTAAGATTCTCTCTTTGCTTATAACTTTTGACAATTTAGTTATAATGTGTTTTCACATGGTTCTCTGTGGATTCATTTTATTTGGGTCTTATAAATGATGAAACTTTTCAGCCATTCTTTTTCTTTTTAAATAAGATTTATTTAAAAATAAATAAATAAATAAATAAATAAATAAATAAATAAATAAGATTTATTCATTTTAGGGAGAGAGAAGAAATCATGTGAGTGTGAATGGGGGGAGAGGCATAGAGAATCTCAAGCAGACTCCCCACTGAGCCTGGAGCACAGCCTGGGGCAACCTGGACTTGGATCTCATGACCCTAAGATCATGACCTGAGCCAAAATCAAGAGTTGGACACTTAGCCAACTGAACCACCCAGATGCTCTAGCCATTATTTTTTTTTTCTAGCCATTATTTCTTTAACCAAGCTTTCTAATACTTGTGATCTCACTCATATGTGGAATATAAAACATACAACAAATGAGCAAATAAATAGAATCATAAATACAGAGAACAAACTCTTACCAGAGGGAAGGGGTTTGAGGGAATGGACAAAATGAGGGAATTGGATTGGGAGATAGAGGTTTCTGGTTATGGAATATATGAGTCTCCAGGATGAAAGGCACAGCATAGGGAATATAGTCCGTGCGATTGTGATAGTGTTGTGTGGTGACAGGTGGTAGCTGCCCTTGGGGTGAGCAGAGCATCAGGTATAGAGCCATTCAATAACTATGTGGTATACCTGACACTAAGGTAACATTGTTTTCAAAAATATTCAAAAAAATTTAAAGACGTTTTTAAAGCTTTCTTCTCTTTTCTCTTTCTCTTCTTCTCCTGGAACTTCTAGGATGTGAATATTGACTTATTTGATGATATCCCATGTGTCTCTTAGTCTGGCTCTTTTTTATTCTGCTTTCTCCTATTTGTTATTCTGATTGGATGGATTCATATCTTTGAGTTTGCTGATCCTTTCTTTTGCTTGATCTAGTCAGCTATTGAAATCATCTACTGAATTTCTCAGTTCAGTTGTTGTATTCTTCAGTTCTACGATTTGTTCATTACTTTTTAAAATATTTTCTGTACCTTTATTGAAATGCTCACTTTGCTATGCATTGTTCTTCTTATCTTGGTGAGCAAATTCATTATTTTGATCTCTTTATCTGGTAAATCGCTTACCTCCATTTCATTAAGGTCTGTTTCTGAATTTTTTTCTTATCCTTTTGTTTGGAACCTATATCTCTATTTCTTTACTCTTCTTCATTGTCTGTGTGGGTTTCTGTGCACTAGATTTAAAAAAAAAAAAAAAAAAAACAACTACCATTTCTAATCTTGACAGAATGGCCTTGTGTAGGAGACAAAAAATGTATTATTCAGCCCGGCCCTAGCTCTTGGTTTTCTCTTATTTGTTTGTGATTGGGCTTACAGTGGTTGAGGGTGTGCTAAGATCTATTAGTGTCCCAAAGGGGAGAATCTCAGTCAGCAACTAGATTGTAGGCTGATTGGAAGCAAGGTCCTCAGGACGCAGCTCCGGAAGTATGTAAATAAACCTCTTTCAGGGAAATACTAGAAGACAGACAATTCTATTGGCTTTTTTTTTCTTTTATTTTAAGATTTTGTTTATTTATTTGAGAGAGACAGTGAGAGAGAGCACAAGCAGGGGGAGCTATAGAGGGAGAGGGAGAAGTAGGCTCCCCGCTGAACAGGGAGCTGGATTGTGGGGTTCCATCCCAGGACCCTGGGATCGTGACCTGAGCTTCAACCAACTGAGCCACCCAGACACCCCTTCTGTTGGCTTCCTAAGTGCTGAGCTCCAGAGGGATAGCCGGTTAAGAAGTGTTTCTTTATTTGCAGTCCTGTGAAACTTAGGAATGCAAGCTCCATGGGCCGCCATAGCCAGGGTTCAAGGGGTGTGTCCCCGTCCCCGAGGTGGCAGTTGTAAAAGCTGGGGTGCCAGATAGGTATATAAACTCCTTCTAGGAGGATATCGGTGGTTTGGAGGAGGCTGCTGGAAGAATGCTAAGATCGTATCTATTGGCTTCCCTGTTCTCTGGGGAAGGAGATCACAATCGTGCCTGGATGTGTGTTGTAGTAGGCACCTGACCCTCAGGCAGCAGTTACAAAATATGCACGTAGGCCTCCTTCAGGGGGCATTTCCTCTTCTCATTTCAGGCTGAACCCGGAGGGGATAGCTGATTAAGAAGTGGGTTTATTTTGTTTGCCGCAGCCCTCTGGGAATTCAAACTCAATAACTCAAGCCCCACCGGCACCAGAGCCAGGCAACCAAGGGGGTGCATCTTCTGGGCACCAGGCAGGTGCCCAGGCTCCTTTCAGGGAGACACTGATGAGCAGGGCAGAGAGACAATGTGAAGAGGGCACGTGGCAGCCTCGGTCTCCAGAGAGAACTGCAGGTGGCCCCTAGGTGCGTGTTAAATCAGAACCCTGATGCTCAAGCTGTGGCCTTTACGATATGTAAATAGACCTCTTTCAGAGGGCGACTGGGACATAGTCAGTTTTTGCTTGCTACCTCTTCACTGAGCCCTGGGGACTCACAACAAGTCCTCACAGGCCCCTTAAGTCCTGTTTCTTCATTTGCTATAGTGTTGTCAGCTTTGTGGACACAAGTCTCATTGGCTTGTAGGGCTAGATGTTTTGGGGGCTTGTCCCTCCAGTGGAAGTCTGAAAGGTTAGAGCACTCTATGCTGGATCCAAGCCCTTCTCTCCTCAGGGAGAAACTGGGAGTTGAGAGTTTTCTCCCAATTATACGTTGCTGTGATGTGCTAGTGTTTATGGTCAGAGTGCATCTCGGCCTTTCTTACACATTTCAAAGTAGTATTTTTATTTGCTGATGCGTCAGAGACACGCAATTAGACTTTTTTTCCCCCCAGAAGGAATTGTTTTACGTGTAGCTGTAGATTCGGTGTGTTCATGGGAGGAGGTAAGGCTAGGATCCTTCTGTATTACCACCTTGGACTGGAACCCAGCAAGGCTTACCCTTATACCTATGTTTTTGACGTAGAATTAATTCCCCCACTACCGGCCTCTAGGTTTGCCAAGATAATAAAATGAGATATTTAAGTGTAAAGCTTAACTTTGAAAACAGCGGGTCTTTATATAAATACAAGAGGAGCTTGCTTCGGATGCCTGAAGAAGAGTGATGCCAGAGTGGATGAGAGAGTAGGAGTACGGCTCATCTCCTCCTACTTCATGGTGAGACCAGCGCAAATCCCCCTCTTGCTTATGAGGCTGCAAATAAAGCGGTGGGGTGGAAGCATTGTCTCGTGGGCCAGGTGCCTCGGAAGTCCCCGGATTTGTTGTCAGGTTCTTTTTGAAAGGAATAGCAAGGTGGCTGGCTTACGCTCCAGTTGTTGGAGCTGCCAAATGACTCTTAAGACAAAACAAAACAACTCGCAGCAGCGGCACACAGTGAAGTTGCCTTTCTCTTCCCTCCCCATCCTTTCATTTTAATCTTTTATAATGTGTGGCTTCCAGATTCCAAAACTGTAAACAAAACATGTCTGTTCTGTCGTTTCCATTATCCAGTGCAAATTGAAAAGAAGAAACCATAATGCTTCTTAATCTTCTTTAAAAATTCCTTTTTACAAATAATTTATTTCCAAATATCAGCGTTTCTTATATGATTTGGATGTAGTGAGGTGGCACAGAGACAGAATTCATATCAACCTATTGCAGATAAAGCCTTTCCCCTGAAAAACAGCATTATCAGAGTAGGCAGTTTCCCAGGATTTGTGTGATCACTATTCTGGGGATGAAATTCTGCAAATAAACCGGAGGCATTGAGGGTGGGGGAGGGGGAAATGGTTACTACATTTGGGAGAAAAATATCTCAAAGAAATAAAAGGACACCCAAAGTGTTCCTTCGCCTCTTTCTTTCTAAGAGATGTAGGTTTTTCAAGCATTTAGAAGATCAAATTGAATTGTACTTTTATCATGATATAAATTGTGCAAACAACTGGGAATTATGGCTTTTAAATATTAAACGGAATTTGACCCTTGTCGAATCTGTAGATGTGCATATTTAACATCGTATTTTCCCCGTAAGTCGTTGTCTTTTACTTGTTCTATAATGTCTCGAGTTAGTGTGCTAATTTCCCCTGTGTAGTTTCACAAGACAATATTTTCATTTACTAACAGCATTTCATAGTACGTTAATAACATCAACGCAGCCACATTTCCCAGTGTGCCGGCTTCAGGGTTATTAGAGATGTAGGGACATTTGTTAAGCCCAGGTAAATATTAAACATCAATTGAGAGAGAGGGAGAGTAACAGTGGCATGTGCTGCCGGCAGGAGGTTCCTCTGAGATGTATATGGATGCATACGATTAGCTCAGTCTAGGAAGCAGATGCTCGTTCAGCTGGAGTGCATATGCTGGTTTCAAGCACAGCCCTGGAGCCGGGGCTGGGGGATGTGCATGTATGGACATGCCGGGTATGAGTTTTGGAGATGCCATTAGAGGGTTTTTTTTTTTTTACTTGACTTAAACATGGACCCCAAAGATACATAAATGATACTAGGTTTTGACAGATTTTGGAAAAGTCATTATTAACAGAGTAAAGCCTTAAGGAAGATAGTAACGGAGATTTTAATGGAGTTTTTCAGACTAAATTACATTTATATTTTCTGATTCCTAATGAAAGCAACAGTTTGTTTTATTTTTTTGTAAGTTTTCATTTAAATCCCGGTTAGTCAACATACAGTGTAATACTAGTTGCAGGCGTATGATTTAGTGATGCAGCACTTCCTTAGGACACAGGGTGCTCCTCATCATCACCCCCTCCTTAATCCCCATCACCTATCTCACCCAGCCCCCTGCCCACCTCCCCTCTGGTAACCATCTGTTTAGACTCAATTATATTTTAAATGAAATAAATTGATCATTAATTTTGTCTGGAGTTTTACTTAGTCCCATAACCAGATATTGATTTTTCAGTTATTTCTCTCTACTGTTTATTTTTTTGTGTGTCATTCTGAACTGCTTTATAAGGAATTATTTTATTTTTTTGTAAATTTATTTTTTATTGGTGTTCGATTTGCCAACATTTAGAATAACACCCAGTGCTCATTCTGTCAAGCGCCCCCCTCAGTGCCCATCAACCAGTCACCCCCACCCCCCGCCCTCCTCCCCTTCCACCACCCCTAGTTCGTTTCCCAGAGTTAGGAGTCTCTCATGGTCTGTCTCCCTTTCTGATATTTCCCACTCATTTTTTCTCCTTTCCCCTTTATTCCCTTTCACTATTTTTTATATTCCCCAAATGAATGAGACCATAGAATGTTTGTCCTCCGATTGACTTATTTCACTCAGCATAATACCCTCCAGGTCCATCCATGTCGAAGCAAATGGTGGGTATTTGTCATTTCTAATGGCTGAGTAATATTCCATTGTATAAATAAAATAAGGAATTATTTTAAAGTTTAAATATTGCAACTTCTTTTTTTTTTTTTTTTTTTTTTAATTTTTTTTTTTTTTTTTTTATTTATTTATGATAGGCACACAGTGAGAGAGAGAGAGAGAGGCAGAGACACAGGCAGAGGGAGAAGCAGGCTCCATGCACCGGAAGCCCGACGTGGGATTCGATCCCGGGCCTCCAGGATCGCGCCCTGGGCCAAAGGCAGGCGCCAAACCGCTGCGCCACCCAGGGATCCCAATATTGCAACTTCTTGAAGGAGGGTGATGTGTCTTAATATTTTAGCTTAAAAAAGGAGAAAATGTTATATGCCTTTATATACTATTTAAGACATGAAAAATACACAGAATGTGTTTTCTTTCCTTATAGACAAAATTAGGGGCACCTAGAGGGATCAGTTGGTGAAACAACTACCTTTGGCTCAGGTCAGGCTCCCAGCGTCCTGGGATCAAGATCCAGCGTGCAGGGCTCCCTGGTCAGGGGGAGTCTGCTTCACCCTCTCCCTCTGCCCCTCTTCCCCACCCATGTTCTCTCTCTTTCAAGTAAATAAAATCTTTTTTAAAAAACTAAAAAGAAATCTAGGGATGCGTGGGGGGCTCATTGGTTGAGTGTCTGCCTTTGGCTCAGGGTATGACCTTGGGGTCCTGGGATTGAGTCCTGCATTGGGCTCCCTGCATGGAGCCTGCTTCTCCCTCTGCCTCTCTCTGTGTATCTCTCATGAATAAGTAAATATAATCTTTAAAAAAAAGAAATTTAAAAAGAAAAGATATCTTATAAAAGTACATTTTACCCTCTGTGTTTTTACTACTGTGGTTATATAAGAATGTATGAAATAATGAAAAAGCAAATCAAAAACCCTTAATACTGAATGCTAGCATCTTTTGTGTTTTTCTCTTTCAGCTCACGGGAGAAGTGATTTTGCAAATTGCCAATGAACCAGTTCTGCCCTTTAATGCACTCGATGTAGCTTTAGAAGTTCAAAACAGTCTTAAAGGTAATTTTTCTTTGAATTATAGAATTTTCAACAAATGTAAAATTGTCTAATTTTTAATGAGCAATGGATAAAATCATATGCTGACTTATTGGCTATGGAATGCAGTGACTCCCTTCGTGGGGAGGATTATGGTCGAGAGGGGCTTAGAAGAAATCTGACCACCACATCCACAGGAACAAGGTGTATTTATGTGTGAGCACCAGACAAAATATCAGATTATAGAGGATGTTTCCCCTACTTTCCTTTATCAGAGAGATTGATCATTTCAAACTTCTGTTATCATTTATAGGTTCCACATGGAAAAATGTAGTTCAGGTATTTTCCCAAATAAATAAATAAGAGAGTAGATAAATAAGTTTATACCTAATATTCAGTCAGTTCAAACAAGACTGACTGGAAGTTTTTCCTTGGGGATTAATTCCTGAGGTATGGGCTCCATGCCGTTCCACTCAAGTGTTGGCTCATCCTAGATTAAAGGTGACAAGAAAATAAATTTTGCCGTAGTTTCAATACTTTCATATTCAAATATGTCTCTTTCTGCAGAATTCTAAGACTATTTTAATAGTTACCTTCATTTCCCTTTCATCTGCATGCAGATCTTTCGACTCAACTTACAATTTGTCTTCATTAACCAGATACAATGGGCAGTGCTGCAATTGGAGATTGCACCCTCCTCTTTGAGTCACACGTCTTGTTGTCAGATATTTAACGTGTGATTTGTAGGCATATACTTCTCAACGCAAAAGCCAATACCTGAACTAGAGTTACTTAAGCAGTAATCCTTAGAAAATGGATTATTCTTTTTCTTTTTTGGGGGGGAGGGGAATGAATTATTGTTAACAGCCAAATATTTCCAGTATCTGAAAGTTGAATACTTTTTTTTTTTTTTTTAATTTTGACTACAGGGATTGCTTAACCTGGAGAATACTACAACACAATTTACAACACAATTCCCCCCCTCAATGATTCTAGTTATATTGGCTGTTGAAAGCAGTTGAACTGTTTACGGTTATTTGTTCATATATGATGTGGCCTCAGATGACTCTGTTTTCAGTATTTTTAAGCTAGTCTCTATGCAGTTTCCTTCTTTTTTACTTTTGTCAAGCTTCTATCTTAGACTTGCTTGATGCAGGCTTTCCATAAACCTTCAATTTGTAAAAAAAAAAAAAAAAAAAATGTAGTTTCTGTGAAACTCAGGAAAGCAAAGTGCAATAAAATGAGAGATGCCTGTATTGGGGGCAGCGTGAGAGTTCAGAAGAAATATAGATATTTTAACGAGATGATTCAACACAATTATTCAGCCTTCAGCTGGGGATTCAGATATAGAACTGATAGATTTGGATTTAATCAGGCTAGAGCTCTAATGGGAAAGGGACAAAGAACAAGGTAAGATAAAACTGGGAGTATGCACAAAGGAGCGCCCATGGAGGTGGGCCAAAGTATCTAAAGTGAGGAGATGAAGACAATGAGGGGGAACAGAAATGAAGGAGGATTGACAGATGCCACTTCTTGGTGCGATCAAAGAACTGACAGTGAGTGAGCTAAAAAGACTCATTTGCTAGTGGCCAGCAAATGGGATTATTAAAAATGCGATCATGCAAAGATCAGAGACATCGGTAATGAGAGGGTTCAGGCGAGGGATGGAAGGACAAAAGGCCAAGGGAAAGAAAGTCTACAATAGGTGGGTATTGAAATTACCAAGAATTAAGACCGGACCAATACGTGTAAGAGAGAGTGACTGAACCAGGCCCTAAAGCCTTCCCAGAATGAGCAGTAATGACCCAGAGGCACCTGCTAGTGTTCTAGGGCTGGCGGGAGAAGGAACACCGCCTGGGAGGGCTGTGGTGGAAGCGGTATCGTCAGGGATTAGGCAGGTTTTAGTTCAAGGAAGAAGGTACAGAAATATTCTGAAAAGAGGCCAGGTTAATAATCCTTTCTTTAATAGTCACCTCTCAAGGCGTGTTGGTACAAGGGGGGAAGAAAGCTGCAGTCATGCCACAGAGATTTCCACTGCAAGCTGATGCTCCTAAGTCTCGATGAATCGCTCCCTAACGTCACGGTTCTCGGCTGGGTGAGCCCAGGAGCATTTTGGCCTCTTGCTGGTAGGTCGGACTGCCTCTGCTAGACCTAAAGAACCTTTTCTTTGGTTTTGGTTTTGTTTTGAGTTTTGTTTCCTTTGATGTGAAACCTCTTGGGTCTCCTTGCTGCTTTCACTCAGAAAGATGTGGGCAGACTTAAGATGCGCCCATAATAGAGACACAAAACAAAGCCAAACAAATGTGATGGAAATGTAGAAATATAAGCAAAAAAAAATATTTTTTACTATGACCTGAGTATACATATTTGTTCAAAGTGGATATGATTCAAACAAAAAAAGAAGAAAAAAATGAAAAAAAAAGTGGATATGATTCATCACCTTTAAGCTACACATTTTCGCATTTTCGCCATCCCGATTCAAAGTTATTTGCTCTGTGTCAAAGTGAAAGATCATTCGAATATGTGCTACACAGTCGGCGACTTGATGTACCTGTTCCATTTTGCCTACTCTGGTTATGACCTTATTACTAAAGTAGACTAGTGTGCTAATGTGTGAACAATGGACACCACTTACAGCAACTAAATAAATATTTCAGTTTCAATTTTAGCTACAATGCTGGATGATTTCATTAGCAACGGAGTTCCTGTACCTTGTTAAATGAAGCATCTAATTTTACTGCTTATACAGGCTTTAATTGTTGATATATTGTCTGATTTTGTTATGACACCTCACGATGATGAGTCTTAAGTTCTCAATCACAGGTAAAAAAAAAAAAAAAAAAAGAAAGAAAGTGACCTTCAAGGCTCAACCATAAAATAGCATTTCTCCCTACTGCAAAGAGTTTACATACGAAGGTCTCTGAAACCCAATTGCATTTTCAGTGGTGTAATTTTTACCCCCTGACAACGGGCCATCTTGTTTATTTATTGCCCTAGTTTACAGTAGCAGCCGACCATTCTCTACCGCTCTCACAACCACCAGAAAGAAGGATAATTTACCAGCGAATAATTTGCTTGAGTTGATTTATTGGATGGTCTTGAAAGCTCATTTTGACTGAGTGACCTTGGCTCTTAATATTTGGCCAATGCCAAACACATAATAGTTAGAGAATGAATATTTATATGCGGTACACGGAGATAGAGTGTAAGTAGCGACTGATAAGATAACTGATGCGCCTCAGGTGTACTTGTGGCAAAGGCAAGTATGTCCAAACATTGCAGGCACAGAGGCAGGTGCCAGCGACACCCCGGGTACCGCCACACCTTGGAACCTGGAAGCAGACTAAGGAGGGAGCACTTGATGACCTACCTAAATTCACTCCTTCTCACTTTCTACACAATTTAAAGTTTAAAACAGCACCTTTCGAAATAGCTGAAGACTATGTAAGTCTGATGCTCTCTGTTTAATATCTGCTATTTTTCTTTGTTGGGATTCCGCTATTTACCATTATTGTAAAAACTACAAATGACCAGATAAAGTAAAAGTCACCTTCATTCGATCAGCCCGTGTACACATTTATCTGGTACAAGTCGGACTCAGCAGGAAACAGTTGCGAAGTGGGTGGCTCGTTGCCACCTGGTGATTGTCTCACTAAATGTAGGACAGTTGTTGGCGGTACTTCCTCCAGTTCTTGGAAAAACCGACAATGGTGACTTTATATGACTTTACTTTCTTTTTTTATTAGCTCTGATAATTGGTTAGTGTCAACCGTTTCCTTGTAGAAGGAGGGATAGTATCTCAAGGTGGTGATGTGGCCGCAGCAAGCGCACTGCGTTCCCCGACGTCTGTAGTTTCCTATTGTCAGTGTGTGTCACTTGGTTCTTTTCTACCATCACAGGTGATTGAGACCCATCTGATGTCTTCTTTTTTTCTTTCTGAGTCATTTATGCTGAATGTCCCGAAAGGAAAAATTAAGTATGTGCTTTATAAGTTGCCCGTTTCTAGTCATCAGTACATCTCGGTTTTAATTACCACCAATTCCAACGTTGGACTGCCCTAGAGTCCAAAGTGAAGAGTGGCTGCACTAGGTACCGGGTCCTGTGCCCATCCTAAAAAAAAAAATCCAAATCCGTCCATCTAAAATCCAAAGAATTCTAAGAAAAGAATTTATTCCCATGGAAATTTTGAATCATGTTAGATTTCTAGTGGTTTGACCCAAACTGGCATTTCTGGAACTTACCATTTTGTATGACAAGGACTTAAAAGGATTCTCTCAGAAGTAGCTTACCTTGCTTGCTCAAACTGAGAGAAATTCAATAGAGATTGGCCATCCGTTGGGTACAAATTCCCAAAACTATGTTTACTGTCGGCCCACAATGTGTTTTTGTATGGACTCCGACTACATAACTGTCTTAAAGATGCATTTTATTTATTTATTATTCCACACCCAGTTCAAACAAGGAGTTGAGACAGCTGGGTCTGCAATGAAATCTGGTTGTCTCTAGAGTATCAGAGCTTGTCTCCTGAAACTAGTTTTTGTTTTTTTCCCGCTTCTTTTTGAACTCATATTTTTATTGATTAATGTCCCTTAATTATTATACAAAGCGTGCTGTCTCTTTTGTATTCCTTAGAATTATATTATTTTCTCTTAAGCCCTGAGTCACAATTTGTTGCAGTTCCTACAGCTCCCCTTCGTCATCATTTCCTTCATTACTCTGAGCACCTCATTCAAGTACTTCATTTAAAGTTTGCTTTTCAGTACCTACATTTTATATGTGTCACTACATTGATTGAAATACGGTAATGACTTCTTACCATATAATTTTAAATTTTAAATTTCCCATCACAGTAATGGGCTGTTATATTGTGATTTTTTTTTCCCTAAGTGTATTTTTAGGATAAAACCCTGCACCCATGACAGGATAGTACCACAATCCATTTTTCTGTGAGTATTGCCTCTCTGGCAATAATTTTAAAGTTGTTGCTTTTTTTTAAAGATACTTTTAATCTTGGCTTATAATAGAGCATAGAGTACCTTTGCCCTCACACTGATTAATTTTGTTTAGCCTTTTTTTTTTTTTTTTCATTTTCTTGGCTTGACCAAAACATAATTAAATTCACACATGTTATTGAATATACAAGTCCAACTTTTTGCCTCAGAAGGAGACTGGTAAAAAATAAACCACACATGAATTTAATTCATTCAAGGAAGCTTTTGCTCACTCTTCCAAAGCAGCCAATAATCAGATCAGTTCCTACACCAGGCAGACAGACACATATTCCATGCAATATGTTCAAAATCTTGCTAGATTTCCATCTGTGTTGGCTATCTGGATCATTGGGCAATATTTAGACTATCCGAAAATCTTCAGAATATGTTGCCTATTTTTTTAAAAGTGGCCAACCCGATTCTTCTCCTGAGCATGCCACTTTGGCATCTTTGCAAGAGAGATCTCTGCTGTGTTCAGTTTAGACAGTTACCCACTGTCTTCTGGCACATTGCGGTTTTAAATAATATCCTTTTATCAATGTATTGTAAAATCAGTGTTAGGTTATTCACCAGCAGTGCACTGGCTCCCACACTTTCTCTACCTGCGTTTTTGTTTGTTTAGCGTCTTTAAATAACCGGCTGAGATGACTCATTGTGATTCATCCTAAAGAAGCCAGCATGAAGAATAGAAAGTGTAGGATAGATAATAAAGGACTGTTGTTTCCCCTGGATGAAATCATATTGGCAATTTCTTTTTTTTCTGTTTAGCGATGCCACAAGATATTTTTAAAATGACATTAAGTAACGTACATTTTTCCCCCAAAATAATCTTCTGTTCTGCTTTTAACCACTGTGTTATGTGGAACATAAATCATACTTTCCCTTGTCACTATAAATCAGTGAAGTCTAAGCTATTATTGTGCGATTCTTAGCACCTTTAAAACTGTGATAAGCTCATCCACAGAAGAATAGGTTCTGTGAAATACTATTAAAGTAAGAGGCTATGTTTGTTTGAAATAAAAATGTAGTTTCAGAGTATGACCAGCACATTTCACTCTTAATTTAAGATGAAATTGAGTCTTTAAAAATACAGCCACAAAATAGAACAAAAAAAAAAAAAAAGAAAAAGAAAAAGAAAAAAGAAAGAAAGAATAGTGGAAATAAACTAAAATTCAAAACTTTTCAGAGTATAAAACTCTGATGAAAGACCACAATAGTAAGTAGTAAAATCATTCTTTAAAATCAGATAGGTAAAAAATAAAAAAATAAAATAAATAAAATAAAATCAGACAGGTATGTATTTGTTTAGGAGGTTGTGGAGCAGACTTAAACACATGGGTTTATGCCAAGATGAAACTCATCGAGACATGAAGTGCCTTGGGAGAAGTAGTGTGTGCAGGCCTCAGGTCCTGGCAGGTTCAAACAGAACATACAGATTCAGCGGGGGCAGACGCCGCTGTGGTTACTAGTCTTACCTGCATGTCCTTAGACCTTATGCGTAGGACAAGTATGAAGTGCTTTGAGTTTCTGATCCACTACTGGAGAGTGTTTTAGGAGCCTCTATCAATGGTCCTCAAGAGGAACAACTTTTCTGAGGACACCGTGGCACTTTAGGGGTCACTCCACAAAGGCCCAAGTAATGTGCTCAGTGTCTTATGTCCATTGTGACATTTAACCTTACTCTAGCCCCATGAGCCAAACTAGATGTTGTTAAGAGCAGTTTAGAGATCAAGAAACTGCGAGTGGGGTCGGGCAGGGGGTGTTTGTGTCTTTCTCAGGTGTATACATTTGTGCGATAGGATTAGGACGTGACTATAGCTTTGTCAGATTCAAGCCCCTGCCCTTGCCACTACACCACACGGCCTCCCAAATGACTTGGAGGGGAGGACACTGCAATGTGATGATTGGGTAGAAGGCAAGAGTAGGGATGGGTTTCCTTCAGTGTGTTTAAGAGCCTCTCCTGACCCGGCCTCCATAAATCTCAACACTATCCCACTAGCCACAGACTCACACTTCGTCCTTCCCTCTCCCTCTCTCTGCTTTCCTCTGTCTTCTTCCCTCTTCTGTTAATATTACTCCTGCTTATGATATCCAGCTCTGTTCTTTGTATAACAAGATGGAAAAATGGAAGGGTTGAAGTTAGAGGTAGATTCATCCTCTAGAAAGCCGAGGACTGAGGGAATAAGAAGGAATTAATTAGTAGCAATTAATATTGTTGTTTACAGATGAAACATCCTCAACTGCTTTAATGTAGAAATGGAGTCCCAGAACTTCCATTTTTGGAGACCCTTGATTTCTGGGCAATTCCATGGTCTGTCTCTCATGTTTCACTTCTTCTCTGGACTTAGGATATTTTTGTACACAAAAAATTCTTCAGTCATTTGCATGAACATTTATTTATTTTTTTATCCATTTAAAACATATTTGCTGAACTTGTGGGGTTCTTTTCAAGGAAGGAGACAGATGAGACAGATAAAGATAAAAATAATATAGATGCTATGATGCAATGATCAAAAGAGATAATTCAGTGGCATGCCAGGCATAGTGTTGTCTGAGGAAATGGCAGTGAGTAAAGCAGACAACCATCTCAGCCTTCACAGAGCTGACATTCTAACAGGGATCCTAAGATCATGGGGGAAAATCATTTAGGGTCAAAACTTACATAGATTAGGTGATATTACTTTCTGGATCTTATTTAAATGGACAAATAGGCTCTAATTGACATTAAAACGGCTATTGGGAATCTTTGGAATACCAGTTCTAATACAAATGATGGAGTGAACATTGAAAGTAAAGCTATTTTTCAATTTGTAACCTTATACCCTTGAAGTAATATATAGGGTATAGTGCAGATGGCAGGTGTTCAACTATCAGGGTCCTTTCTGGAATAAGGCAGTTAGTTCTTAAAGCTGTCAGTCCTCCACATCCTCACCACCATGAAAGATAAATTCATTTAAAGCTAAATAAGGGAGAATGGTACAATTTGTCTCACTTGATTCAGTAGTAATGTCTTCAATTCTGTAGTATATGTTAGATCAGAACAGATTTTTCTTTCTTAAATGGAAGACTCTCAAGGATGTCGAACTTGTTTTTTTTCTGTTGTTTAGTCTTTTGATTCCAGTATAATCTAAATGTGCCTGTTTTGTCTTATTCTTTCCTTCTACAAGGGTATGTCCTGTAAGATCACCATACATTAACTTCAGTGAACCATTATATTTTAAGATAAACCGTATCTTCATAAAATGACATTATTATTTTAATTGTTATTTAGGGCGCTAACTTTCCTCAATGAGCAAAACTTTCTCCTCTCCCAACCTCAAGTTTTGTTGTGATATCAGTGGTTGAGCGTCTGCCTTCAGCTCAGGGCATGATCCCAGGGTCCTGGGATGGAGTCCCGCATCGCGCTCGCTGCAAGGAGCCTGCCTCTCCCTCTGCCTGTGTCTCTGCCTCTCTCGCTCTCTCTCTGTGTCTCTCATGAATAAATAAATAAAATCTTTTAATTTTAATTTTAAAATCTTTTTAATTACAGGAAATTTTTAGGAAAGGAACAGAGCCCATGGACACACCACAACAGAGTAAAGTATCTCATGCTCTCAGAAGAGAACTTCTTTTATAATTTTTTTCCCCCTAGAAATACAAGATACACCATGAAGAGCATGAATTTTTGAGTCAGAAAAATCAGGCTTCTAATTCTGGCTTGTCATTTATTTTCTTGATGACCTGGGATCACTTGCTTGCCTTAATTAATTTTCAGGTGCTATGAAGTAGACATGACAATGCAAGCTTTGGTGAATATTATTGAGATAATATTGGAGGTGCTCAATACAGTGCCTGGAACATAGCAGTCTCTCAATACTCAGTACTTATTTACTACAGTTATTATTAGAATTAGTAATTATTATTAGTAGTCGTAGTGGTGGTAGCAATCAATTTAATACTTTTATTAGACTATAATAGGTAGAATATTTTTTGGTGGAATTAATATGATAAAGTTTAGCTGATGTTCCTTTTTGACATCAAGATCGCAAAATGCTTATTTTGCTCCTTTGAGGATGTCTCTTCTGAGGTGGACTCATTTACCTTCACCAGGTGATCAACCCAACACTCAACTGCTAGCCCTGGCCTCTCGCCTACGGGAAAGTGCTGAACTCTTCCAGTCAGATGAGATGCGTCCTGCTAATGATCCCAAGGAGAGAATTCCCATCCGTGTCCGAATGCTGAATGACATTCTTCAAGACATGGAGAAAAACTTCCTGGTACAGCAAGTGCCACCAGGTTTTTATAGGTAGGATATGCGTCTCAACATTTATTTATGCCCCTCAATTAAATTTCTGTGCTTAACTTTCAGAATATGCACCTTCTGTGAACATGACACTATTTTTAATGTAGTTATTATGTGAGTTATATCAGTAATTATTATATATACAATTTGAGGACCCTTCTCCTACCTAAAGAAGATTTCAACTACATGAGTATAGAATAAAGCAAATTGGTGTAGCAATTCATATAGAAAACTACTAAGGATTTTTTTTTTTTTTTTTGATATTCAAGCTCCATATGGGTCAGACATGATATGGCTACTGGAAAACCAAATGGAATTATAAGTTGTATTGGGAAAAATACACTTTCTTGAATGAATCAGAAGAGAAGCCTATACTATTCTTCCCAGTAAGATCACATCTAGAGTATTGTGTTTAATTCTCTCTATCAAGAGAGAGAGAAGCTACCTGTCAAGAGAGAGCTAAAGAAGTTTAATATTCAGGGGAGAGTGGGATTTAGATAGATTTTGAAACAACCAGTAGATTAGAGATACTAGTTGGAAGGTCACAACAGAGTGATTCCTAGAAACATTTTAACAATTTTAATAGATATTTTAATAAACCCACTTTGATAGAATGGGGTTCAATTTTGACTTTTAGAGGATGAGAAGAGTATGATGTGGTTTTTATTTTATAGTTCATGATATAGTAGAAACTAAACAAAGAGAGAAATGGAGTTTGAAAGGTTATAAACATTTTACATATTCTTATTTGTTATTTTTCTACAAGACACAAAATATAATTACATGCACCCTTCTGTGAAATAGATGCATATATAATGTGTGTGTTTGTATAACAGTTGAATTTATGTCTGTGTGTTTATGTGTCGTGTGTGTATATAATATGTATGTGTGTGTGTACGTGAGAAAAAGGCAAGAGGCAAATAGATTTTGGACAAATAGTGAGGCAGAAAAAGTATTTGGTGCAGAATTCTCATTCATAAAGGACCTCAAATTTAGACTTTTCACTATATGACTTTATATGTGTGTGTGTTTGTGGATATATATATACATACATATGTATGTATATATGTATATGAATAAGAAAGTGATCCTTTCCCCTGTTAGTTATATATATGTGTGTGTGTGTGTATTAGTTATAGTTATATTAGTTTATATATATATATATATATATATATATATATATATATAACATTAAAACTACCCCGGACTAGACATACTGTGCATGACTAAAGGACTGAAGAACTGAAGCATAGGAAAGCACATCTCAATTACATATAAGAAAGAAGTTGTTGACAAATAGTGTTTCTGAAAGACTAAATGTGATGTTTTTATGGTGTAGGGGACTCACTACCATTGCTTGTAGTAAAGTATAGGCTAAGTAACTCTGAGTATTTTGACTGTCTCTGAGGTTTAAGGTGGCCTTTAGTACCAACATTCTGGGATCTGATAAAACATTTGATCTCTCTGCATCTTCACGTCTACATTTATAAAACAAGATAGTAGTAGAAAGAGACCTGCCGAGGCACCCGGGTGGCTCAGTGGTTGAGCATCTGCCTTTGGCCCAGGGTGTGACCCCGGGGTCCCGGGATCAAGTCCCACATCGGGCTCCCCACAGGGAGCCTGCTTCTCCCTCTGCCTGTGTCTCTGCCTCTCTCTGTGTGTCTCACATGAATGAATAAATAAGTAAAATATTTTTAAAAAAAGAAAGAGACTTGCTTAAGATAAGAAATGTTTCCTACTTTTGATATTTGGTGATTTCCCTTTATGATGTTAAACTCAAATTTTCATTTAAAATCCTTATATCATTTCTCCTAACACTACAACTCTACATTATACGACTTTGAAAACTGTTAATTTATTGTGACAGATATTTTAAGACAGTCTTACAAGCTCCAGACACATAGAAGTTGCCTCAAGTTAATAACACCTGCTCTGATGAGGTTGTATTTCAGAAATGGGGACGGGGAAACAGAATGAACAAGGTAACTAAGTAAAGTATAGTGTATGGTAGATATAATAATAACTAAAGAAATAAATATACCATGTTATTAAATTTGGCATTATTAAAAAGTCTTAATCAGAATAAGTAAACTGTATTTTTAGAATGTAAAAATTGCCCTCATTTTTACTTTATGAAAAATCCAGAAATTAATAAAAATCATACATTGAGAATATAGTTTTATATATTGTGATGTAGTAAAGTCTTCCACCATTCCTTGGCCCTTGCACTAGACATAGAAGACCTGTATGGTCTGAGGTATGTATATGTCCAGAGAAACTTTCCATTACCACTTCAGTTATATTCACATTTTGAGTAAAAAAGGAAATGTTGATCTTGTCCTGAGTTAACAATGAATAAGAAAGTGATCCTTTCCCCTGTTAGTGATATGATGACAGCTACCTTGCATCCCAGTGTGGAAGCCTCAAAATGTTTACTATGAAAATGTTCTAACTCAAACTTTAGAACTGAAAGCTTATGGTTCAATATTTTGGCATTATTTTAAACTATTGCTACAGTTATTGAAGAAATATACATGTGTGCCATTACTCTCTTTGGCCCTATTAATTCATATATATGCCGACGGCAAATAGATTTAAATAGACAGATGCGAATAGATAGCCTCATTTTGATTTATCTGACTGACCTTTATCCCAAGACTGTCATGAATTTTTACTTCATTTCTGAAATATATAACAAATCATCCTACTTCATATTTTCTCTTGGTGGAGAATTCATATTTCTAAAATTCTTGAAGCAAAATTTTCAAAATTACAGTAGAATTTCTACTCCCAATGCCTGTAAGCTCTTCCTTGATGGGGTAGGAAATGTTCAAAGTACAAAAATGGGTGTGACAAGATCATATGCAGTTTAAGAAAATGGAAAATTTGATTGTAATAATAACCATATGGAGTAAAGATAAAATTGTTAATTACATTGTATAAAAGAACATTTGGTGAACAGGATTCATTTTCCTAATGTTAAATAACCTTTAGAGATGTTATTCATGTAAGAATCTCACTCTTCAACCTGATGGTGTTATGACAATTCTCATCAAATACACAAGGAGGAAGTCAAAAGTAATTTGCTTTTCAAGAAAGTTGTTGACAGAAGTTCATTGTATAAAGCTAAATATTTCATTTGGAATTTGGATCATGTCCCAAAGGATACCTCCTCAACCAAAGTGTCACTAAACACTGAAACAGTATTTTTGAAATCTGTGAAGAAATTTTCTCCATAATTTGGCATCAGGAGATTGAAGGTTTTGAAATCCTATGATGTTGCATGTAGAATTTGTTGTCTTCCTCATAAATACACCTCCAGTGAACATTGCTCTGTGCAAGCGTACTGATGGAAACTGGCCATATAAGACCTCTGCTTTTAAGGAGTTTAATTCAAGACATAAACTATATAAATCAAAAATCAAAAAATGTGAAGAATACCTGTGCAAATTCATCAGGAGATGAATGCTACGGGCAAGAAGTGTTGTTGGGATTCGGTGAGGGGATAAATGATCATCTTGTGGTGGTCGAGTAACTTTTTTAAGGGAAGAGGGAAATTTATCTGGGCTTAAGGGAATGTCCGTTAACTGAGGGAGTGCGATAGACTGAATGGTTTTGTTCCCCCCAAGTTTATATGTTGAAATGTGATCCTCAGTAGGATGATAGTCAATGGTGGGACCTTGGGAGGCGATTAAGTCAAGAGGGCAGAGCCCTCATGAGGGGGATTACTGCCCTTGTAAAAGAGACTCCAGAGAGCTCCCTTACCATTTCCTGCCTTGTGAGGACAGGATGACTGGGGACCAGGAAACAGACCTTCACCAGATGCCAAATCTGTCAGGGATTTGATCTTTTGCCTTTCATCCCCCAGAACTGTGAAAAATAACTTTGGGTGGTGTATAAGGCACCTAGTCTATGATATTCTGTTACGGTAGCCCAGACCGACTAAGAAAGGAAGCAATTGCAGGGGAGGATAGCGTGAAGAAAGTCACAAAGGAGAGGCTGTGCCCTGTGTACCGGGGGGTCGAGAACAGGAAGTGGGGTAGTTTGGATGGCTATTACGTCATAATTATGGAGCGGTATCCAGGAACCCAACCGTGGAGTACTTTACATTCTCTGTGGAGAGCTTCGAACTTTATTTTCTTACACAAAAGGAGCCATGAGGAAAACTGTGTCATTAGGAAACTTTATCTGGTGCTCGAAGAGAACAGAATCCTCCAGAAAGACTCTGGGTGTAAGGACCGCATGGGTGCTGGGAACCTAACTTGGCATGTTGGTGTCAGCAATGAAGAGCAAAGGGCAGATTTGGGAGATGATGCTAAGGAAGAACTAATGAATTTAGGGCTTGAAGGGCTTTGAGAACCTTATTTCAGGTTCTTTTTTTAGGATTCCCCTGGACCTAGACCGGTGAAGCAGGGATACATAGCAGCCAGTGCCTCCTCTGTCAACTAGTTAAGGCGCTCAGTGTCTCAGGGCTCAGGGCAATTATAGGATCATTTCCTGATAATTTCTAAAGTCCCTTTTAGCTCTAAGAATCTGATCCGATGGGCACTCACAGTGTTCAGCCTCACCTCTCTAATCGGGGAATTCTTCTAATCGTGAGGGAGGGGAGCAGGAAACAATGCGGTGATGGATGGCAGCGATACAATGGAAAGCTGCAAAGTGCTCCAGAGTCACTGAGCTTAGTAGGCCGTGGGGAGCAGATGAAACAATGTGCATCATCAGGGACCGTGTAAGGGAAAGCACATTAAAAGCTACAAAGCATCTCAAAAATATTACTACTGTCAAAATCCCACAGTGTCAAATTTGACTCATTGCCCCTGAATAGGGAACGAATTATGCATTTTTCTTAAAAATTGTGAATCTTTTCATCTCTCCTCTTCCTTTACTATGACTCCAACATGTACTGTCCTACCCCTCCTGGGAACTGGCATTGTCTGGAGATGGGAGCTTGTGGCATCTGTTTTGTTGTCGGATTCTTTTTAACTCCCTGGATTTATTCTGCAAAGGCAAAGTAAGCAGTCTGACCCAGTGAACCTATTCATTCTCTACTACTATATATATATTTTTTTTTAAAGAAAGGAAGAGAGAAAGAAAATCTTTTTTAGGGCAGTTTTGGACTTAGAGAAGCAATGAGCAGAAAGTACAGTCTTCATATAACCCTTCACACGCAGGCCCGGTTTCCCCACCCGCAAGGGCCGGGTTTCCCTATTGGTTTCCCTATTATTCCTATTATCCACCTGCCTGCTATAGTGTAGTACATTTTTTTACAGCTGATGAGCCAACATGAATAATTTATACCTTAGTGCTAACTACAGTTCATAGCTTCCGTTAGGGTTTACTCCATATTTTACATTCTCTGGGTTTGATAAGTGTGCAGTGGTGCACACCCACCATTCCTATACCGTACAGAGTACTTTCACACCCTAAAAATCTGTTTCTCCTACTTATCTCTCTCCCACTCCTGCCTGAGCCCCTGGCAACCACGGTCTTTTTTCATGTCCCCACAGTTTTTCCTCTTCTAGAATGTTCCATCATTTAATCACACAGTATGTCACCTTTCCAGATGGGCTTCTTCAGTCGGCAGTGTGATTGAGTCTTTTCTACGTTATTTTTATCACCGAACACTGTTTCATCGTATGAGTACAGCACAGTGTGCCTATCTCTTCACCCATCAGAGGGCACGTGGCCTCTTTCAGATGTTGGCAATTAGGAGTAAAGCCGCTGTAAGTCTTGGTGGGCAGGTCTTAGTGTGGTTGTGCACTTGCAGCTGGTCTTGGTGAGGACCGAGGAGCCCGGCTGCTGGCCCGTAGGCAGCCTGCGTCTACCTTGGTAAGAAACTGCCCAACTGGGTGTAGCATTCTGCAACCGCCCTAGCAAGGAATGAAACTTTGGGTTGCCCCACAGCCTCACCAACATTTGTTGTCGGACTTCTGGGTTTTAGCCATTCTCACAGAGGAGTAATCGTATCTCATCATTTTAATTGCAAATCTCTAACAAAATATGATGTTGAGGATTTTTTTTTTTCATATGCTTATTTCCCACCTCTGAATCTTCATTGCGGCATCTCATCAAGTCTCTTGCCTACTTCTTAAGTTACTGGTTTTCTTATTGTTGAGTTTTAAAGGTTCTTTTTATATTTTGGCTGCACGTCTTTTATCAGGCATGTATCTTGCAGTATTTCCTCCCAGATTGTGACCTGGGAGGTCTTTTCATTCTTTCATCAGTCTCTTTTGTGAAGCAGAAGTTTTGATTTTAATGAAACCCAACATATCAACTTTTTCTTTAATGGGTTATGCTTTTGGCCGTGTCTATGTTTATCATCAAACCCACAGTCACCCAGGTTTTCTCCTGTGTTTTCTTCTAGGATTTTCATGGTTTTACATTTTACAAAAGGTCGATGATCCATTTTGAGTTAATTTCTGTGAAAGGTGCAAGGTCTATATATTCAGAGACGTTATGTTTGCGTGTGAATGTCTAGTAGTCCCGGCACTAATTGTTGAAAAGACTATCCTTTCTCTACTGAATTGCCTTTCCTCTCTTGCCATACAATATGCTTTAATAATATTGCCTTCTATTGTAGGCAGCTCACTCCTTCACAGAATAGCTTTCAGAATTAAAAACACCATACAGCAGTGAGATTGGGATTTATAAAAAGATTTGGGATTTATAAAAGTATGAAGGGGTTTGAATGGGAAAATGTCTTTTATACTTGCATGGCTTAGAGAAAGCTAAATAGTAACTCTGAAAGTCAATTTCCCAACAAAATTAAAAACCCCAAAGGGCTATTAATATTAGGATAAAGGTAGATAAATTACTGGGATAAAATTAGGGATCCCTGGGTGGCGCAGGGGTTTGGCGCCTGCCTTTGGCCCAGGGCGCGATCCTGGAGACCCGGGATCGAATCCCACGTCGGGCTCCCTGTGCATGGAGCCTGCTTCTCCCTCTGCCTGTGTCTCTGCCTCTCTCTCTCTCTGTATGACTATCATAAATAAATAAAAAAAAATTAAAAAAAATAAAATAAAATTAGATGAAGTGAGGATAAATGTGAGAAGATAATTTGTAAACAATAGAATTCTATATGAATATTAGAAAATCAAAACAACTTTTATTCCATTCTGCTGATCTTACTGCTGACTTTGATAGTGTTCTGGATTCCGAAACATCTTCCTCATTTCTCTTTTCACCAAAGGAGAAGTATTTAAAAATTCAGTACCACACCTTCTCTTTCCCCAGGGTCACCACAGCGAAAATTTTCTTTCATTTTAATTTTTATTATACAGTCCTTCCCCTTAAACATTGGCTAAAAGCAAGGTCCCACAGAAAATTTTAAAAATGGGAGGGGATGGAATCAAACATGCAATTTTTATTTTTATTTTTTTAAGGAGTAAACCTATTTAAATACTATTAGCTTCCAAAATTAATGTGGACACTCTGAATGACAAACCTTTTCCAGGAGGAAAGCCTTCTCTCAAAACACATTTTTTCCCCCAAAATACATATTTTATATGTTCAGGAAACACTATTGCAAGCAGCACAGTCTTTTAGGGAAGATCCTCCCTTTTGAGTTTTGAAGTTTGAGCCACTTCTTAGATTTGAGCACCAGCCATTTTGTGCTTGAAATTTAATATCTTATAGGATATGCATTCTTCCACGCTTGTTTTAGGAAATTTCTCCCAAATTTTTGGCCTTGTCCACAATTTTTAGAATCCTTTTGTGCATGAGTTCTCAAAGCTACCGTTCTGTCTCCATCCCTCCTTCCCTCACTTGCCCTTAGACCAAGCTAAATAGTCTTAAAAATAGGAAAGCGCTACCTGTTGCTCCTTTATTTTAAGTGACTACACTAAGCTGCAGGGACACAGAACGATCTTTGACTTTAAACTTTTAGTGTACAAATAGGAAACCATGGGGTGTTCAAACTGCTCTCAGCACAAATGTGATTGGCAAAGGTTTTCTATTAATAGGCAGCTGGATGAGATCCCACGTTTTGTCTCTACATATTTAAAGAGTCACAGTTAAACAGCAACAGCTAATAAGGGTTTCCTTCCCTCCCAACTACAAAATATATATACTCGCAGACAGACAGACAGATAGACATATGCATTGCTGCACTATTAACTGATTATATGGGATTATAGGAGGATTTTTACCAAAGGATCAGAAACTTGGTGTGGCTTTGGGGAGAAGATTCAGTGATCCACCCCTTACATGGGTATTGCAGTGGTTTTTGTTTTGTTTTGTTTTGTTTTTAATTAATTTCATTTATTTTAGAGAGAGAGAGAGCATGAATAGCCAAGTAGGTAGATGGGGCAGAGGGAGAAAAAAACTCAAGCAGACTCCGCATTGAGTGTGGAAGTGGGGGTGCTGCATCTCAAAACCCTGAGATCACGACCTGAGCAGGAACCAGGAGTCAGACGCCACGCTGAGGGCACCACGCAAGCGCCCCATGCAGTGGTTTTATTTCAGGGTGTGGAAAACCGAGGAGGAAACAGGCAGGAGCCAGTGGGGAATGCTGGCCGCATGGCACAGTTGAAGCTCCAGGGCAGTGAACGTCCTCATTTGAAATAATTGAAGACTCATTATTAATGCTCAAAACAAAACTATTGGTCATAGAGTAGTACTGTCCTATCGTTCTCTCTAAATGTGTGGTATTTCAGCTGCATCCTGAGTAAGTAGTCTGTGGGTGCCATGTAAACACCTGCATTTATGATTATTTCTTTGGGAGGAGACATGAGGGTTCCAAGTAATGACCTCAATCGGGAATTTGGGGAACGCAACCTATTTGTAAGTTGAAGGACGTGGGTGCATGTGCTTACACCTGTCGGGCTGGCGGGGCAAGGGAGGGCTGTGTCTAGCCTTGTGTCCTCATGAAAACTCCGGGAGAAGGATCATAAAAAAGGAATCCCTTTCCAAGATAGCTGGAATGGCCCGGAAGAAGTTCAGAGGACAATTTCAAGCTAATCTAAGCCAAGACAATATTTTTGTTCACACCCTTGAAAGCAGAAAAATAGCAATGTAAATGTCAAGATGCTTCTGCCTTAAGCCAAGAGTAAACAAAGCAAGCAATCCATTAAAAGTACTTTCCAAACACATAAGCTCCCAAAACTTTGCTTTTGAAAGACGTTAGATCTAGTTTACACTCAGGCAAGCGATGACATTAGACAGAACTATTAAAGAACACACTTCCCAGACACCCTATGATCAGGTGTCTAGCTATGTCTTCTGTACATACATTTGGTTTTAAGAGTTTTAAGAGCTTGAAATCCAACCCCTTCCCCTCTCTCCCAGAAAGAAGCACATTTCAGAATAAAGCAATTTCATTATACAGTTTTCATGGTGTTTTAATTAGAGTTAGCTGTATAACTACTAATAGAACCTCATGTTCAGGGTTTGATTGGGATAATAACTACTTTGTTCGGGTTGTACTATTTCTTTTTAGCGAGGTGTGGGTGGTCTGAATGGAGCTAAAATCCCACCATTGTTTCTCTTGTCATTAATTCTATCAGCAATGCCTCTGGTTTCTTTAGGCTATGAAAGAAAATAACTAGTGATTAAGAATTACCATAATGCTTTTAAAATATTTTTAATAGCGGCCACTTGCACAAAAGAATATGTATGAATACAGAGTTTTATAATCTACACAATGTAAAATTTCCAGAAAAGGATTGAAGACCTGGCTCATGTACAAAATCTTTATAATGCTGATCATTACATACACTCTCTTTACTCTTTTATGATAAACATATACATTAGCTTCATAATTATGTATCCCTTTCATATTTTTAAAGTTTCTACTTCTGAAAGGGACAAAAAAAAGTCTCCCAAATGAAAACAAAAATTAATATACTGAAATCCAAGCCTCTTTCTTTAATAGCCCGTTGGGTTAATACTGAAACAAAGAACATATCCCATTTTGACAGATCACGTTCACTGCAATTTGATTAGACGTTGAAACACTTGTTTAAAAAATTTCAATTGACCACAGCCACTTTATCGGGCTAGTTGGTCTGAAACTCAGTCTACCGGGATCAAAATAGACACTCATGTGTGCAGAACTGTTTAAATTTCACAAAAATGTTTCTCAGGTTTGAGGTTTCTTTCTGTATAAGGTGAGAAAAATTAACTGTTGTCATATTTGCAAAACAAGACACATTGCCAGTCTGAGAGCGAGGGGGGATTTTATGGTGTATTTAATAACATTATGAACCAAAACAATAACCATATTCCTCACAGAGGAGGATTTAGTTTGCCCAGGCACTGGGCTGTATATTTTCATATATCATCTATCACACTTCTAACAGTATGGCAGCATCAGCCCTGTGACCACCTGTATGCGGGCAAGGAAGCGGAAACTTAGGAAAAGCTAATATGTTGCATAAATGGGATTTGAACCTATCTCATTGTCACTAAAACTGGCGATCTTCCTGCTAGACAGTGCTGCATATGTGTGATCCAAGGTATCCCTAGCTTTCTTGGAAGTCACCCATAAATTTGGTTCGATTTTGGTGCACATCTAGCCAGATATTTTCATAAGGGCTTGCTAAGTTTCATTTGTTCTACACTCACAGTTCTATCTCTTGGCCCAAAAATTTGCAAAAGTGCTTCCTCGAGGCACCAAGTCTATTCCTGCTTCTGGAGAAAAAAAAAAAAAAGATATGTCCTATTGTCTGAATTAATAAAATTACCTTGTCCCAAAATACCGCCTACCCTTTCTGGTTTCCATAAATCTTAAGCGCAGTTAAAAGAGGAGGGACGTTTGTCTGCCTAATCTCATATATCATAGTTAGAAATGTTTTTACATAAAAAAAAAAAAACAACAGTGCAGTATCGAGAAGGAATCACTAAACGGGGACTTTAGAGATGGGGGTGTAAGCCCTAAAAGGCCACTGATGAGATTATCCTACCAGTCACTTAACTTCCACGAGAGTCGTTCTTCTCATCGGTTAAGTCAGAGAAGATAAGCAGGCAGATCTGTAAGATAACGGAAAGTATCCATAGACTAATGTCAGCCAGCTTTTGATGCTCTTTAAAAATAATTATTGAAATAATGATTTGAGCGAGGTAAGAAAAATTACAAAATGTTAAGTTCTCTGCAAAACCATGGTAAATATTTTATCATTTATTTCTCTCTCCTCCATCATCTATTTTATCTCCCAGTGTAACATACTTTATAGTGTTTCCATGCTGATTTAATGGGATCCAAAGAGAACTAAGGGAAAGGATCACGCTCAGTATTTTCTTTGTACCCACTAAAGTACGTAATATTTTGTTTTGTCCCATAATGAAATTAGAGCACTTGATTGTGATGTAGATCGTATGTTTACTGGAGCCAATGCCCAGAAATCATTGAATTTGCCAATATCTAGATGATTAGTAGCATCATCTTATTCTTATAATAAGAAAGTAGACCTTTATACCGCGTGCGCGCGCACACACACACACAAATATGGAGAAACATGGGCAGCTACCACATAATGAGCGGGCACACACAGAAAGGACTCAAAACTGATTGACACAGTTCTGGGGAGCACATGTTTGTATCTGTGCCCCACCCCAGTGTGATATTATGTTCAAGTGACAGATTACATGGGCTACTCCAGTTGAGGAAAGGGATACAAATGTCTGTCCTTCCCCAGTGGCCACCACTAGGGCTTTCATGGTGTGCCAACCACTACCTTTGGTTGTGTTGTTCATCCAACCTGCTTACTGAGTACGCAATACTATAACATTTTCATCACATGGACCAAAAAAAAAAAAAAAAAAAGAGGCTGTGAATATATAACCATACTGAAGTGACATCAACTTGGAAAGTTATAAGGACACTAGGATGAAAGGATACTTAGAACTAAATATAATATGCAATTTAATATACAATTGTATTAGGATTTTTTTCTGGTAGATCGAAAGGAAATACTAGAATCCCACCATATGTAATTTGAGATTTGGTTGTATTTTTTTTATTAGGATTATATCAATTGTATATTAAATTAACTTGCATTTTAAATGTTAGGAGCTAGAAGATAAAACTTTATGAAAAGCACTGAAATTTTGTATGTTAAGGTTATAAATACATGAAAATATTTTAATATACAAACATTCTGATGAGACAGGTGTCAATGAAAAGACTAGAAGACAGTCCAGTAATTCTAAGTAGAAATGGTTTCAGTAGACACAAGTGGAAGCCTGGGTGTCCGTCAGAAGTGTTGGGGGGTCCGCTAACATTCAAGGAATCAAGAACTACCAGGACTGAAAGAAAAGCCTCGGTGACATCACCAGGTGCCTGCAGCTCCCAAGCAGGCAGTTTCCAGGAGCTGCCTGAGGACCCTGACTCTCATTTCTGCCACCTGCCTACCTGCCTGTCGGCAGCCACCGCCGAAGAGGACGGTCTCCCTTCTTCTGCCTTCGAATCCTGTGTGACGTTCGTGCTGTGTATCTTTTTCTGTGCTTTGATAATACTATTGAAGACTTTATTCAGAAAAACCAACGAGGTCTTTCATGCTGTTCTCCCTGGATCTCAGAGGAACTGGGATCTGCTTTGTGCTACAACTGGTGGCGGTGGTGGTGGAAGTGGAGGGATGTCTCGCGCCAGCATTTATTGGAATTGTTCAATTTGTAATATATTTCCCCTCCGAGGAGAGGTTACAGAGTCAAAGGTACTGTCTATTGGAATATTTAAATGAGGGCACCGGGGTCTCTCCGCTGGTTGAGCCTCTGCCTCTGCTCAGGTCATGATCCCAGGAGTCTGGCTCCAGGCTCTGCCAGCGGGGAGTCTGCTTCTCCCTCTCCCTCTGCTTCTCCCCTATTCATCCATTCATTCATTCTCTCTCTCTCTCTCTCAGTTAAATAAATAGAATCTTTTAAAAATCCTTTTTTAAAGATTTATTTATTTTTATTGAGAGAGAGTGAGAGAGCATGCATGAGCAGGGGGAGGGAAAGAGGGAGAAGGAGAAGCAGACTCCCAGGTCCATCCCAGGACACTAGGATCATGACTTGAGCCAAAGGCAGACGCTTAAGGACTGAGCCAACCAGATGCCCCCCAAAAAGGGATTTTCGAATGAATACTAATCCATGTCATGTTCAGACATTTAATATACTTGGTGCTTGGTGCTGATCTTCACATCCCACACGAACATTGTGGGATCTGATAGTTATACCAGGGCTTTCTGCTTCAAAGCCCTCTCACTCTCTTACTTTACCATACCCAACAAGGCCATGTATGGAAGATTCCATTTTTTTTCTTTGATGTTCTCTACATAATTTTTCTGATCTGCCATCACTCATCCAGGTAGATATTTTCCCCGATTTTAGAGTTAAGGTCCCCAAACTTCAGAAAAAATAAAATTTTTCCCTGAAGTTGCCAGAGATGGTAAATGACATACATCAGTTAGCAATAAAACCTGATTCCAGCCATTCTGAATCTTATTTTTTAGCTAAATTAATGACCAGTTTAGTAGTAGTAGCTTCACAGATAAGAGTAGAATAAAAGAAGGAGATTAATAAGAAAAAGTTAAAGTGAATAAAATGATCCTATTTCAAACCAATAAAGAGAAGCAGAAACAAAATATATTTTATCTCACAAAAAATGGTTATTTAACCCTTTGTCACTACTCAGACCTCAGCTATAGGACTAATACCTGTGGGTTAGGTGATATTTTATTTCTTGTACTTTTAATCTTGTTGTCTTTCTAACCTGTGAGTTAGCAATCAGTGCCACTTCTTCAAAAATACTTATCTGGGTTTACAACTAATTCCATTACTACTAATTCCACTTACTAATTCAGCAAAGCTTTAGTGTTCACCAAATGCCAGAACTACTGAGAATACCATGCTCAAAAATGTAAATATCAGCCCTACCCTTGTGAACCTTACTCTTTGGTGGGAAGAAACAGAATACACAGACAACAAGCCAAATAAATATGTAATTACAAACTTTAAAAGTGTCTAGAAGTAAAAACGAAAAAAAAAGAAAAGAAAAGAAAAGAAAGAAAAGAAAAGAGAGAAAAGAAAAGAAAAAAAGAAAAGAAAAGAAAAGAAAAGAAAAGAAAAAAGGAAAAAAGGAAAATAATTCAGTTTTTTTTTTTTTTTTTAAGATAGCCAAATGAATTGGGGGAAAGCAACTTGGGTTGAGACTGAAGAATTAGACAAGGGCCTAGAGCCCATGAAGAGGGAGTTAGATGCTCTTTCCAGTTGCCTTTGAAATCTGATTTTAAGCAGAGGATAACACAATTCTTTCTGCTGGTTTGTCTATCTGTCTTGTATTCCTCTAAGTTATGTAGAGAGGGGATTATAGACATAATGGGAGAAGTGGAAGATTAAAAATGATGCGATACTTTAATGATCTAAATTTATCCGACAGAGTACTCCAGAGAAATAAAACCAATAGGATGGATGGATGGATGGGTAGATGGATGGATAGATAGATTTTAAAGAATTGGCCCATGGGAATGTAAACGTTGACAAGTCTGAAATCCATAGGGCAGGTAAGCTGGGAATGGTGAAAATTTAATGCTGCAGTCCTAGTCTGAAATTTGTAGGGCAGGCTAGAAATTCTAGAAGGATTTCTATATCAGAGTCCTGAGGCAGAGTTCCCTTTTTTATTTACTTTTTTTCCATCAGGAAATCTCAGTTTTTGTGCTTAAGGACTTCAACTGACTGCATGGGGCTCACTCACGTTACCAAGATATTCTTTATCCAAAGTCAACCAGTTGTAAATGTTAATCACGTCTACGAAGAGCCTTCCCAGTAACATATAGATTGTGTTGTTGGACCAAACAACTGGGCGGCCTGCCCAACCTAAGTTGGCACATAAAATTAACCATTACCAAAGGTCATATTGGTGGAAGTAGCCACAGGAAAGAGAATTTGTAACATTCTGGAGATAGAATCTGCAGGACTTGGGGATGGATTAGCTGTAAGGGTAAAAGATAGGGAAGTGATCAAGAATTACAGATTTCTTACATGAGCAGTGGATTTTAATAGCTCTGATGTGGACCAAATGACTTTTCTCTGTTTTCCAATTGAGGTTCTCATGATTTCAGCTTAAATAATAGGATCGACAAGGTGAGATTACTTTTGGTAAGCACTTTAGATGGAAATCTTGGGAAGAAATTCTGTTTGTATCTGTCTGGCTATATTTGGCTAATCCTAATGTAGACTAAAAAATTTACCTTTCTTTCTTTTTCTCATCCAGAAATAATTACATGCAAATAGTAATTGGCTCTTTATACTATAATGCAAAATGTGAGGAAACATGGCCAAATATTTTTGGAAGGAGCAGCCCTCCAATGTGCCAGTTAAAGTGTCTCCAAATTTTTTTATTGCTAATCATAGTAGGTCTCATTTTCTAATCAAAGCTTACATATGCTCCACCAGGGAGTTTGGAAGATATGCTAACTCAATCTAATTTTACAGAATATCATTCAAAACGTAGCCTTGTCAGATATACAAGTTTAGGAGGAGAGAAAGTAATATATGCACCAAATGTTAAGTACTCTTTCGGAGAGTTGCTGCAAACTCCCCATGTTCCCAATTCTGTCCTTTTCTTAACTAATAACTATGAAATTAAGTGGACAGTTTTGAAAAAATAAAGAGTAGACATTTTCTGAAAGCTGATTACAGTGCCGGTTTTCTTTTCCTTTCTAAAATGGAATATCAAATGAATGAATAGAAAATCGTAGTGGACATTGGAAATAAAGAATTAAAAATAGAGCAAAATATTTTTCCAGATTAATTTCTGGAGGTTGATGAATACCTTTGTTTCATTTTACTTCAGAAAATGTTTGCTTTTCCATTTTATATATTTATTACTGTAATTCCCAAATGAAAGACTTGATAGTCTACACAGTCAGATTTCTTCTAACTGTTGAGTGATTAATTTTGCATACAATTTAGATTAGGTTTAGTCAAATTTCTTTCTTTCTTTCTTTCTTTCTTTCTTTCTTTCTTTCTTTCTTTCTTTCTTTGGTTTAGTCAAATTTCATTGCTCTAAGGCTACTAGTGATATTTTATACTGGTAAATGTTTTAAGCAAATGAAACTTCCTCTAGTAAATTGAAAGTTTTATGATTATTATTTTGTCTTTTTATTATAAATTGTACAAAGTGTCTCATATCTATGGCATAAGCAAAGTTGTTTATTCGTTTCCTGTGGCTGTCTTCACAAATTACCAGGCTTAAAAACAACAGAAATTCATGCTCTCACAAGTTTGGAGGCCAGATGTCTGAAATCCAAGTGTGAGTAGCTCCTCGCTCTCTCCAGAGACTCTAGGGAAGAAGCCACCTCTTGCCTCTTAAGAGCTTCTAGGAGCTTCCAGCACTCATCCCCTTGCTTTTGGCCACATCACTCCAATCTCCACCTCAGTTTCCATCTTGCCTTCTTCTCTCCTCTGTATATCTACCTAATATCTCACCATCTCTCTTTTAGGGCCTGTCCAGATACTGCAAGATGATCTCCTTTCATAAAGAGCCTTAGCTTAACCACACTTGCAAAGACACTTTTCTTCCCCCCCCCCTCCCCAAATCAGGCAACGTGTATCCAGGTCGCAGGGATTCTGACGTGGCCATATCTTCGGGGCCACCTCTCAGCCTACTCCACCTGAGAATGTAAGGGATATGACTGTGGAATAAACAATAGCTTGGTTTCCATACATGGGCCCCTTATTAAGTTTTAGCCTTTCAGTTTGAACCCCATCCTGTATACTACCATGCTGTGGACCTGGAACTGGGCATCTACAGACTGCATCCCTGCTGGGCCACCCGGAGTCCTCATTAGACCCCGATGGGAGGCACAAAGGGAAAACAGGAGCTTGGGAAGAGAAAGAGACACTCTGTCCTGTTGGCCTTTGGTTCTTGTGTTCACTTTCTTCTCATGTCGATGACTACTCTAGAAACGCTTCCTCACCCGAGTGGTGACAGTTCACCTTAGTAGCAGCAGTTAGCTCTCATCTGCACTTTTTCCCCCCAACGTTAACTCAACCAAGCTCGTGATCCTCATCAGCGACACCAGTACCAACTGTCTAGTCTCCATTCCTTATACATCTGGCTTCCAGTTTCACAGGGTCCCATCCCTGAGCTCAGGGACGTTAATAATGGCTGAGCAGTGACCTCTGTTCAGAGGTCTGAGTTGCAGTTTCATAGGACACCTCCTTTGAGGTTTTAAGATTTACTAAATCCAACCTTTTCGTATCCCTGGGGTTAGTGGCCCCTACTTGCTATTGCAACCTCTGTGAGAGTTTAGTTGTTTCCTCTATTCTCGTAACCTAATACAGAATCAAAATATCTTTAAAATTAATTGTAAAATAAGGTTAAAAGGAATATATCCCAAGAAAGAAACCATTGCCATTATTTAGAAGAGTGAGTGATTCTGTTGTTTTCTTCAGAGCTGGGGAGGATGTAGGCAGGCATCACGGGGAGGTGGTAACTCAGTAGGATCTTACAGACTAGTAGACTGGTCTGTTTTTAGAAAAAAAAATGAGTAAACAGTTCAGTGTTTTGTTGTTTCTCCTGTTTATCACTGCTTTTATTACTTCTAATGATGCCATTGTGTCAAGCCACTGGAACCCACTGGTGACTGCCTCAGTTTATCAGTAATACTCCACCTCCCTTCATAGATAGTCTTTTGGGTTTTGTGATGGTTATTTATTCATCCAGACACCATTATATCATTTTAACTTGATTGCTATGTTCTAGAAGCATGATTTCAGAGTATATGAGATTATCACTATACATAAATAATCCTCTCTAGCTGAGCTTTCCCTTTCTGATACAGGGGAGTATACTTTTCTACTCTCCATGTAGTTCAGGGGTATTCATCTCATGCTGATAATCAGGAAACAAAGTTTGCTAAGACACCCTTGATACCTAAATACTATAGACTTACGAGGCCAGTATCTAAGTTTCTCAGAAACGAACCTGCATTATAAGATCATAAATAATAGAGCTGAGGATAAACATTAGCTACTTGACACTGACTGAAAAGTGATGTGTTAACACAAGTGAATTTTGTCTTAAGGTTGACTGAATTTGAGGCTACGAGGCCAACTATTTATCTCTCTTTCCCCCAGGCAACATATGTGCTTTATTGTGTCCACATAGTCTCTTTTGAGAGATTGTAAATTATATTATTTATGGACTCTTGATGATCAAAACACAGTTGGAGCTTGAAGGTCAAGGCAGAAAACTGCATCCTAAATTCCTGTTTATCGATGATGCATGGTGCACATAGCAGGACACTGTGCTGCTGCAATTAAAGATCTGTCAACATTTCTAACATACACCATTATTTCAGGTTTTGATAATGTGGTCATTCATCCTTACTCTTTCCTGAATTATGTGATGCAAGCCCTCAGCTGTGGGAAGACATCTTCAAAGACTTTCTATAAGATTATATTTATTTGTTGGTTTGGGGCTGTTTTTTGGTTATTAAAATACTAAATAAAAGTTAAGATAACCTAGCTTTTAGCAGTCTTGTAACTCAAAGACAAACCTATATATAGGCCATATTTTTTACTCCAAAATTCTTAACTTACAGGAATGATATGAAACAAACTGTTACTTCAGATTTCAGTTGTTCCTTTTTTTTTTTTTTTTAAGAAAATCTTAGGAATATTTTTTAGTAATCATTTTTTAAATGTCTGGCTTCTTCCTATTCTCTTATCAGATTTTTTTTAATTTTTTTTAATTTTTTTAAATTTTATTTATTTATGATAGTCACATAGAGAGAAAGAGAGAGAGAGAGAGGCAGAGACACAGGCAGAGGGAGAAGCAGGCTCCATGCACCGGGAGCCCGACGTGGGACTCGATCCGGGGTCTCCAGGATCGCGCCCTGGGCCAAAGGCAGGCGCCAAACCGCTGCGCCACCCAGGGATCCCTCTTATCAGATTTTTATAGAGAGCCTAACAATACAGTAGAGACAAGTTGGATTCATGGGTTTATTCATAGAGAAACAAAAATATCATGAATAAGGTTTTTAAAATGTCAAATAATTAGCTGTTTAATTTAAAAATAGTTTGTAATTATGTCATCTGAACCTATATATCTCTACTATTCAGTATGGTAGCCCCTAGCAACATGTGACTCCTGGTAACTTGAAATATAGTTAGTCCAAGCTGAGATATTAGAATATAAAATACACACTGGATTTTAAGACTTAACACACACACACACACACACACAAAAAATAAGAATGCAGTGCAAAATAGCACATTAGTAGTTTTATATAGTTTCATGTTGAAGTGATAATACTGAGTTCTGTAACTATAGAAAAAGTTAATTCACCAGGTTTTCTTAGTTTTGAAGAGCTAAATTGAAAATTAACATATGTGACTTATATTATATTCTATAGAGCAATGCATGTTCCCAAAGATCCTACATCTTTTCTTATAGATGAAACACTTCATTCATTTGAATTAACTCACAGCAGTATATAGTCTTATAAAACTTCCAAGAGAGTAGGATCCCTCGGTGGCTCAGTGATTGAGCATCTGCCTTCAACCCAGGGCCTGATCCTGTAGTCCTGGGATCGAGTCCTACATCAGGCTCCCTGCGTGGAGCCTGCTTCTCCCTCTGCTCCCTCCCTCTGCCTCTCTCTCTCTCTGTGTCTCTCATGAATAAATAAATCTTAAAAAAAAAAAAAAAAAAAAAAAAAACTTCCAAGAGAGTGATAAGCCCTCTTTTTAAAGAAATTCTCCCATCCAACCCCCACCATGGTTGGTGATCTATGATGGTGATGACGAATGGAGGGTAAGGAAAACTTAAAAAGAAAAGTTAAATATTGGAGACCATAGGAGCAAATGAAGTATTAATCAAAACAAAACTCAAAAAAAAAAAAAAAAAAACCCTCAAAATATTTTAGTTGAACGTAAATCTACTCATCTATAATGCTAAATAAGATAGAATGAAAGAACATTTTGTTTTTTTTTTCCTTAACAATGTAAATATATTTTAGGTGAAATTACTTGTAGTAATGTGAATATTTAGAATATTACTTGAAATTCACCTTGCACCTACTTAACTTTGGAAACTGTAATCTTATTTCTCTGGAATCTCACTAAAACAAACTGGCTATTTGCTTCATTCATTAATTCATTTATGTGCCTATTCTGATCTGGGCATATGCTTAGAACTAGATGATCCAAAGATAAAATATTTTCTCATTCCACCCTCTTTGAAAGATTCTTTCATATTCTTCTGCTAATTTACAACATCTGTTAGCCTAAATTCATCCAAGTCTCTACTCACAAATCAAATTGCTTTGGATTCCACATCAGAAAGAATCACATATGCCTAACCGCAATGTGTTACCATGCAAGGATGTCACAAAGGTCAGTGGAGAAATACCAAGGTGCCAGTATCATGGGAGGCCCTGTGGGCTGGAATTGCTGTAGCAGGGGGTGTGCAGAGCATTGCCATACATGAGTGTTAGGGAAGGGTAGAGAGTCAATGCTAAACTATTTTAACTGAACTAGCACTTCTACTTCCAATGCTTTTGTTCATCCCTAATTATTCCCTAATATATGTTTTTTTTTCCTCCCTCCTTTCTGTCTGATAAAATGATGACTTTTCCAAACCTTGCCATACCTAACCTAGTCACCACTTAGTCACATGGACCTCTCCCCCTGCACCAATCTAATCTGTTATTTTTTCCATATCACCAATACTTTCACTCAAAAAACACAATTTTTCCACCAGTCCTTATTAGTTTGGATCTCTCTATCTTTTTTGGAAATTATTTTCATCCTTAGTGTAGTGAACACAATTTATAGTTGTCTTAGTTTCCCCATTATATCTTCAATTGCTTACTTTATCTAAGAAGATTTTTTCTTGGGATCCCTGGGAGGCACAGCGGTTTGGTGCCTGCCTTTGGCCCAGGGCGCGATCCTGGAGACCCGGGATTGAATCCCATGTCGGGCTCCCGGTGCATGGAGCCTGCTTCTCTCTCTGCCTATGTCTCTGCCTCTCTCTCTCTCTCTCTCTCTCTCTGTGACTATCATAAAAAAAAAAATAAAAAAAATAAAAAAGATTTTAAAAAAAGATTTTTTTTTTCAATATACCTGTTGTATTCCCTTTAAACTAAGAGGCAGTTATCCGAAAATCCACAGATTAGACTTTTAAATCAATTTTACTTCAGGTAAATTCTTTGAAAACTTTCATGTTACAAGTCTCTCAATGATTAAAATCTCAATTAGGTGATGTTTCTTTTTTTTTTTTCTTTCTTTCTTTTCTTCGATCAAAAGAAGCAGGCATTTAGCAGAGATACAATAGGTAAGAAGGGGAGTGAGAGATTATGAAGCACATACACAATGGTTTTATCATTCTTTTATTTCATGCTTGATTTTAGAACAATATCCTTATTATGCTCTAAAAATACCTGCCGGTTCAAGATGGTATTGTTACATTAAGAGAGATACAGATTTCAGTTGTTCAGGATGAGGAGAGAAGTGCTTAGTACCAGTTATCAGCTCCCTCTTTTGTCAGAAAACATCCTCAGGCAAGTATCTCTGACCATCTAAGTTGACTTTGAAAGGGAATCATTGTCATTGCATAGGGACAAACATTTATTTGCTGTTTTCCTTTTGATGAAGCTATAAGCTATTGTGCGGTGGGGTTTGCTCTATTCTGGCATGTTGACAAAAGTTTATTTTGTTGTTTCCTCTGGAAGTTTTATCTACCTACCTATCAGCCATGTGCTTCAAGTTTAGTATTTGTTGGAATATGTTTTTAATAGAAGTCCAAAAACAGAGGCAGATATTCAAATTAAAACTCTTTCATTCATGTATGTTTCTAAATCTTGGCTCTGCTACATCCACGTAATGTGCCATTGGGCAAGCCAATCTTTGTGCTGATTTTTGTTCTCTATAAGATGGATATAACAATGTTACCTATTTCATTAATTTGTTGTGAGGATTAAATGAGTTAAAACATGTAAAATGCTTAGAATATGGCTGAGCATATTATAGGGAAAAGGGAAAAAAACAAAAACAAAAACAAAAACAAAAAAAACAAAACCTTTTTCTTCCTAGGTTCTCTAACTAGCAAATTTGACAAAAGACGGATTAATGAGAGAAAAAGCAAACGGGCTTTTTAAGATGTGAAACACACTAGAGAAACTCAGTGATGAGTAACTCAAAGGGGTGGTTAGAACTTGGGCTTATATAGAATCTTAACGAAGAACAATACATTGTAGAGAAGTGACAAAACCCTCAAATAAAAGGGTGTTAGGCTTCCAAGGCAACAAAATGTATAGGAAGGTAAATAAGGGGGGGACTAATAGATGACTAGAGTTGTTTTAGTAAGGCTTGTTATACACATCCCTGCTGGTGCTGTTTTTGGCCTGATAAAACCTAGATTCATCTCCAGTATTAAGAGTTTGGAGAAGGGGATCCCTGGGTGGCGCAGCGGTTTAGCGCCTGCCTTTGGCCCAGGGCGCAATCCTGGAGACCCAGGATCGAATCCCACATCGGGGTCCCGGTGCATGGAGCCTGCTTCTTCCTCTGCCTGTGTCTCTGCCTCTCTCTCTCTCTCTCTCTCTGTGACTATCATAAATTAAAAAAAAAAAAAAAAAAAAAAAAAGAGTTTGGAGAAGATAGAGAATTTCCTGTGTCTATAGTTTCTCATTTATCTTCAGTGCAAAATAATTCTTATCCAAGTGTCACATTTGGGGATGACATATTCTGATCCCCCACAATAGACTAATTGCTCAACAAATATTAGAATCACTATTACTACTATTATTGATTTATGCGGTCAAATTTATTACATATCTACTTGTTAAAAGCGTGGAGAAATACACAATAAACAAGACAATGTTCTCAAATTCTGCCTCAGGACAGACAAGTTTTCATCAAAGCATAACAATGGTGTATAATTAGTGCTATGATGAAACCATTAATCACATGCCATAGTTGCACTAAAAAGAAATCAATAAAGTTGGCCTTGAGTTCTTGGCAAAACATGAGTAGTCAGGCTCTTCTCTGAAATTTATCTGATTCATGCTCTAGTTCATCCAGACCATAAGAATGCTGTCCCCTCCTTAGTACCTCTCATAGCCAGTAGCTGGCTTTCCTCCCATCTCCAAGTCAGAATATATGAAACTTTTATTCACTAATTACCATGATCCTTTAAAAATCACAAATGCAAAGAGTCTGGTTTTATTAACTTACCAATGCACTAAGGTACATTTTCTATAATAGTTTAAAATAAAGTTGAACAATATATTTTCATACACGTTGTATATATGTCTCTGTGTGTGTCATCCCTATTGGCTATATGATCTTCTTTTTTTCAAATATATTCACTGAAAAAAAAAAAGCAGTAGGAAAGTAGAGTGATTATAACAAAAGCGAATGGGTGGCATTTTCGATAGTTAAAGGTACAGTCCAATATAAAAAGGTAAATGGTTTTATTGGTACAGACTCTTGCATGGAGTGATACATATCTTGATAAACCCTTACAGTGGTCTTTCCCTTGTTCCCTGAAATTTCCTTATGGATGACCTCTTTTCTGGGCAGGAGAAATCATCTGGTGATCTCACAACTCTAATACTAAGGACAAAGTAACTCGAGAATTAAAAGGGGTGAGGGACAAGAAACCCAGAAATGTCAAGTAATAGTAGTTACCATTTATAAAGTATTTATTGTATATGCCAGGCACAAGCTAAATCCTTTACATGTTTTAGCTCATTTAATTATTATACAAATTCCAGATTATAAGTAATATATCCTATTTTACCAGTAAGGAGGAAAATTTTATCTTTTTTAAGATTTTATTTATAATAAATAAATAAATAAATAAATAAATAAATAAATAAATAAAAGATAAAATCCATGCTCTTTCCTACAACACTAAGCTTCTTGACCCATTCTCACCACTTCCTAGCTCCAGGATCTTGACTCAGATGAACAGATTTTAATATTGACTATTTAGTATTTCCTTCATATTTTTCCATTTCTCTTCATTGTTGTAATTACTTTTTAGATGTGATTCATATTTTCTTTTCAAACATTACCCTTTTTAGATTATCCTTCCTCCTTCAGTAAGGCAAAGATCACAATGGGCCCTTTACAGTATTGAGCACATAAAGTTAGGTATCTGGGTGACTTCATACTATGCAGTCAAGTAGGATGATGATAAGTAGTATAATTAGAATTTCTGTAAGGAAAGTCCTATTTCGATAGAGCAAGTATAATGAGAATTAAAATTAAGGGAAAAGGAAAGAAGAGTTAGTAATTTGAAAATAGATACCAAGACGGGCTGCCATGGAAATGTTCTATAGCCTATAAATAATGTAGAGTTTTCTATTTTCACGTAATTACTTTGGTGCCCATAAAACAATGTAATCAGCCCTTTATCTATTAAAACATAATATGCTTGTTTAGTGCCATTTTCTTTTATTCTTGTTGATTTGTGTTACTAATAAATGTAGTATTTTGTAGAATAACAAGAAGCTTACTATTCAATTGATTTAGGAGGAGGACATAAAATGTAGACTTTTTTCTTCATAGTCCAGTATGGGAAACATTACATACTGATCTCTCTTTCTCTCTCTGTATGTATGTATGTGTCTGTATATATATGTGTATTCATGAATATCTGCAAATGTATATGTATTTATGTTTATATACATATACATATTTATATATACATATATATAAATATTTATATTTATATATTAAATATATATTTATATATACACATCTCCATCTGAAAATAACAATTTCCAAATTCCATTGAAAAGGAAAAGCAAAGTTTACTTGATTTTATAAATTTATCTTTAAATATGTAACCTTTAAAGCATATGTGATTAAGAATAAGATTTGACATGATTAAAAAATTATGTGATGAGTGTGTCTATATCACAATTATTTGATTTACTTAAAGATGAAAAAAATCATTATTTTTCTCTTGTCATGGGTTTACCTTGTGTTTGGGTTCAACTGTTCAGTAATCTTCATTATTTTTAATAGATACAAAATATATTAGTGTTGAAGCTAATTACTGACTGCAAGTTCCCAACATGCCTTATTCTGATAAATAATTTTCTCTTTACTTCAAAATAAGTAATTTGAATTATAGAGTCAACACTGATTTTTAAAGCATGAATTATCTGAAAATTCAGTTAAAAATTAAAACCAAAATAAAATTGTGGGGTACCTGGGTGACTCTGTTGATTAAGCAGCTGACTCTTGATCTCGGGTCAGGTCTTAATCTCAGGGCCATGGGTGTCAGCCTCCATTGGGTTCTTGCTGCACATGGAGCCTACTTAAAAAAAAAAAAAAAAAAAAAAAGAAAGAAAGAAAAAAGAAAAAAAGCCTAAATAAAACTGGGTACGTACTTGTTTGAACCATCTATCCTCTTATCTTCTATTTCTCAAATTAGCAGAAAATATATAGATTTAGATTTATATATTTATATATATTTCCATTTACTTTTAATTGAAATTTTATAAGTGTTTCTAAAATAATGGAGGAAAAAAAAACTAGGTCTGCAGTATATTTTAATTTTAAGCTAGTAGTCACAGTATTAGTAATTAGTTCTATCTGTTCATAAGATATATTTTGGAAACTATTGACATCTGACTCTATATAAGGTGAAGAATTATCAAATATAATTAATTATGGAAAACAAAACAATGTGAAGTTACATAATAGGCTATGATGTCCATTTAAATCTTCATATAAATAATCAGTCTATCATTTTTTAGTATCTTTACAGGTTAAACAGACGAATTGTCTCTTTCTGAAGGAAAGAAGACAAAATATACAAAATTATTAGAAATTTATTTTACATTTTGCGGTCTTTTGAGCAAGAAAAACTGGTAGTATTGTCTAACTTCAGAGTTTGCTTTGACTTAGGTAAGAAAGCCACATATACAGAATAAAACAGCTCCAAAACTATTCTTTCCCACTTAAAACTTAAAAATTCCTTTGAAATTGAGTGAAGTTCTCTAATTCTTTTGTATTCCACACAGTCCTTCATGCTTAATACATACTCCCTGAGTGAGCTCTTGAGGTAATTACTTTTCTTTGATTTCTATCATCTTCTATTATAAAATCTTCTTAGATTTTCTTAGACATTATAAGACTAGTATTGTTGTTACTATATTGTTTCTCCTGTTTCTATCCAAAGGTAGATTTTCTTGGATCTGTTCTTTTTTAAAATGTTAAAAATCCTAAAATTCTATAACCTATCCATCATATAGATTTAATCATCTCAATGCAATTTATAGAATTCAACAATCCTCTCACAGATTGCCCAACATTTACATACTTCAGACACATCTATGACTAGAGGTCTTTGCCTTCGTATGGCTCAGAATTCACTTAGTAATACTTTCAGAATATTGGATTAATGTGTCTGCCATAACATTTATTAAGTTTGGAACAAAATTTCATCCAGATGTTCAGGGCAAAGAACAAATTACTTTTCTTCCTCTCTATTTGAGGCCACAGTTCCAAAGAGTTCAGTTAAGAACTGCATGAATTATTTTTTTGCATACATTAAATATTAGGACTCAAGAAAGAAGGTAGATATAGAGTAATGTAATTGAACTCACTGAATCAAGTCAATTACTTCAAAAGGTACTTTTTATTTTAGTGACATTTATACCTTGCAAAAGAGCTAATATCTGTGAAACAGTTATTGAAGAAAAATACATACATTTTAATTATTTTCTTTAAATATAATATAATTGATTAATAACAATTTGGACTATTGTTTTAAGAAGTTGACAGTCTAGAGCACCTAGTAAAGGAGAATTTTAGAAAGTGTTCAGTTAATTCAAATTCATAAACAGGAAAACTAGAGAAGTTAGCATATAAATTAAGAATGGGTTACTGGAGTTGACTATATGTTAATTAGCAAAACCAAATAATTATTACTTTCTCCCTTTTTTATGATAGCTTGGTTTATACATCCCTTGATTACTTCAAGAAATCTGTGCATTATTACCAAGAGAATGGACTAAATAATCTTAAGTGAGGGAGGGTCTGCAAATAAGAGCTTAAGTAATAATAGAGCTCTTTTATGTTGGGGCCCGAGGTAGCCACCAATCCATTGTCAACCTAGCACTTCAAGGCAAGACCACCAGTCTATGAGAATTGGAACTCAAAATGATACCTATTTGCCTTTCCATTTTTAGGAGTAAAGATCTGATTATATATTGCCTAAAAGGTACATATCCTTTTATCTGACATAATCAGAACCTGTCAATGGACAAATGATTGAAAAGGCAGTTTATTTGAACTGAAATATTTTACCAATCTTCGCTATAAGACCAAGGCTTTTTTTTTTTTTTTTTTTTTTTGAGTACTGTTCTAAGAGTTGAAATTCTAGATTTGCTTTCCTGTTTAAGCCACACTAATGATGCATCATTTAAGATTTCCAGGTTGTCTCTTCATCTTAGAGCAGGAAATAGGGGCTTCTAAAAAAATTCCTTCCTTCCCTTTGTTAATAATCTTTTCATTTATCTCTCCACATATAATCAAATATTTTCATTTCAACAGTTAATACTTGTGAGTCTTTCTAATGCATTCAGTTCTGTTTTTATAGGAATAACTGTCTTTTAAACTTAATATGTCATTATTTACATACTGTTAATTAAATGATGTAATTTTGTATATAATGGCACATGTCCCTGGAAAAAACCTGTTTGGAAACAAGTTTCTGAGTAAACTCACTGGAGGGAATTGTTAAGGGTGTGTCAGTATCACCCAATAAGTTTCAGTAATGAAGCAGGAAAAAATGCAGACTCCTCTAATGTATCTCGGACCCACTGCATCTGAATTTCTTCAGCAGATTTAAAATTTTCTCAGGTTATTCTTTTACATATTCAATTTGAGGTTATTTTCAAACATAAACTAAATAAAGTCTTCAGGTTACAAAATATCTATAGCTATTAAAATGGAAAATAAGTTTGTGTTTTTAATAACTATATAATTAATAAGTATTGTATATCTGGATACATTTAATGTAAAGTAGCATAAAACCCTACACAAAGTAGTAAAGTATCTTACTCATATAATTGAAAGTCAAGAGAAAAAGCAGATTTTAGGTTGGTTTGATTCAGCATCTCTATCATATGACCAGGGAATATATTTCTGTCTCTCAGGTCTGCTTCCCTGGTATCATGTCAAAGCTGATTTTCCTCCTGTTGGAAAAAAAAAAGGGGATGTACTGTTTGCAGAGTTCATATCCATAACCCATATTATTCAAAAGCAGAAAAGGGATTAGCTTTAGTGATTCTCTCAAAAAAACAAGGAACTGCCACTCTTAGAATCCTGAAGTTTCCCTTCAAATCAGTTGCCAGCATATGCCCATTGTTGAAATAATCCATTTGATTAAGGAATTACCTTATGCTGATTTGATTAGGACTATGTTATCTAAATCAATAGGGTGGCGATTGGAATCAGATAAGCCAAGTTAAACGGATACTCTCAGGATCTAACCCTGCAGATTTTCCCACAAACCATAAGACATGTGATGAACACTGCATAGAATATTTACAGAATTTGCCCATAAAGAGCATATAATATAATTGGAGAGACAAGATACACAAAAACATTTATAACAAAGCAATGGTTTCTAGCAGTCTAAGATACATATGTAAATATACATGTATAAAATAAAGTGAAACATTTTTAAGATATGAAATTAAAAAAAAGATATGAAATTAATCTCATACCATATAATGCATCCTAAGTGCATTAAATAGAAAATCTATTAAAATACTAATTTATTCATCATGTGCTTGCTTTCAACATAGACTGTAAACTCTTTTCTATCTTTGAGCACCTAACACAGCAACTTACTCATATTAGACGTTTAATAAGGGCTGTTGAGTAGAATAAGCAAAAAAGATCAATATTGGCTCAATTACTCACTTTGTTTAAATAGACACAGCCTAAGTTATCATCTTTTGCCTTCAGAGTGAATTTTTCAAAACAAATAGTTCACATCCTTTTCATTATTGAAATAAAAAACTAAAGGAAGAAAAACCTGAATTACTTACTTTGTTTGGTTTTGTGGCCTCAGCATTGCTGTTTACTAAAGGTAAGGAAGGTAAGGAAAGAATAATGGAGAAAAGGAAAATGCAAATATTTGGGGTATAGATTAACGGAAATGTATTGTTATGTTAATCACGAAGTGCCCATAGGTTATTCAAATGAAATTTTCCTTAGAGGGTGCTAATGATAGAAACTCACATACTAAGAAGGAGTTCTAAATAAGTTATGAAAGAAGAGTCATCTAAATTTTGAGGTCTAAGCCATACATACAGGTAAAAAAGTTAAGATGGAAAGGAAAAAACAGTCATGAAATTAAGACAAGAAAACAATTACATGAGTGTGGGGAAAAAGTGATCAAATTCCGAAAGGTGCTAAGGTTTGTGTTAATTAATCTTTGTCTGATAACTGGGCCCCCTTTTGATTTAATGGAAAATTTTTGAGTGCAAAAATATAATTTTTCTTTATTGATAAACGACCAAGCATGGCGCCATGCAACGGAGTCTTCCTTGAATATCTTAAAAGATATCCTCTCCTCAGGGAGCTTCTCTTGAGAAATATTTTATGTTTTTAATTTTATAATCATATCAATTAGACAGGCTGAGAAGTCTTTGAGACATAGAATACAGTCTACTGTCTCTGCCCTCTTTGATATGTAATTGTGATGCAAACAGAATGTTTTTGTTCATTTCTTGGGTTGTACGTCAGCAAGATGATCCCTATTAAAACAAAACACAACACAAACCAAAAAAAAAAAAAAAAACCCTACATTATGCCATAAGGATTAATTTATTTTTTGGTGAGTGGGAAAATCTCACCTGATACTCCAATCAGACCTTAAAACTGCAAATGAATGCACGCAGATATCCTAGCTTTGTAATGCAAACATCGTGAGGACGGTTTGGCATGATTTCTCAACAGTCTCTTTCAAATTCAGCTAAACAGGTAAAGAACTGTGGAGTCCACAGGAGAGGATAGAGAACTGATGCCTAGAGCAGCATTAACCTTTCCCTTCCCACAGGGAAGTAAAACACTATCACTCATATCAGTCATTTATTGCCCCATTGACTATCACCCCCAAATTTAGTGACTTAACTATTTATTTTGTCTGTAATTCTTCAATATGGCCATCTAGGCTGGACTCAGCTGGGTGATTCTTCTGATCTGGGCCAGGCTGGGGATCTTTCCGGCTGTTTTTATGTCTGCGAGCAAGGGCTCCTGGGGCCAACTTGGCTGGAGGCTAGCTAGCTAGTCTAGGAGGGCCTCACTCTCTGCTCTGTGTGTTCTCTTTTCTTTCTTTCTTTCTTTTTTTTTTTTAAGATTTTATTTATTTATTCATGAGAGACACAGAGAGAGAGGTAGAGAGGTAGACAGAGGGAGAAGCAGGGTCCCTGTGGGGAGCCCTATGTGGGACTTGATCCCAGGACCCCAGGATCAGGACCTGAACCAAAGGCAGTTGCTCAACCACTGAGCCACCCAGGTGTCCCTGTTCTCTTTTCTTCTAGCCGGCTAACAGGATCATTCGCATGGTGGTTTGTCAGGGTTTTGGAGAAAGGGAGGGAGCGCACACACCTTGTGAGGCATAGGCTCACCACGTATGCCAACTTCTATCGGCCAAAGCAAATATTAAAACCAACCCAGAATCAGTAGGCAAGGAGATAGACTCCATTTATTGGTTGGTTGGAGCTGCAGTCATGTTTGGAGGAGGCCTGCACAGAAGGAGAGAAATAACGACAACCCGTTTTGTAAACCATCTACACCCGTTATTCGTTCTCGGTTGTCTACGGAGTGAGTTTGTGGCTTGACGATATCATAATGGTCGTACATTCTCATTCCGTTTTTGCAAATGTAGACCAAATTCAAACTTAGTTGAAAAGGTATTTGTTCTTTAAGTAGCACAGCCATGTATTTTGTGAATTCTCACTGACCTAGTATCCAAGTCAAATCGTCTTCCCTAATGTTGATGTAAGTACAGCAAGCCACTGTTAACTATGGAGTGCAGTTAGTATGATCCTTAAAAAGAATTAGCCACAAACATAAAAATTGAGCTGGTTTTCTGTCTTGGCATGCAGCATGTATTCCCAATCAATTTTGATAGACATGGCTTATTATTTACTGTGATTTCATTTAGGAGTTTCTCAACATGAAGTATAATGAATGTTAATTTAAGTTTAGGATGAGTGGCATCCTGTGCCCATTTATGAATATAAGAGGGAACATTTGAAAGAGAGTCATCGTTTCCATCATTAATTTGCTAATTCACACGCAAGGAAATGACTCATGAAGACTTTAGCTCCCTTTGTTTCAGAATTCATTTTCTTCAGTTTTCCTTTGCCTTAGCTGAATGGAAAAGATTTGACAGTTGAGTAAAGATGCTTCCTCTCCTTCACTGATGCTGCGTGAGTTATTAATTAGGTTTCTGAGTTTGGCACTGCTCTTTTCTGGTCACCGTGATGTGTCATTGAAACAGACCCATTAAAATGAGTGATGTGTGTTGTAATTTCATTAGTGTCATCAATAATGTATTACACTTTCCTTTTAGTAGTCTCTTTGTGTTGTGTGTGGGTCAGGATGACTGTATGAATTACATTTATAAGATCCAAATTGTTACAGATGAGGGAAGATAGGCATGAGGGTGGAATTAATGTTATTTTAAACACGATAACTACAAAAATGATTTCAATTAAATAATATTTTAATTAGGTCTGATGTCTCTACATGCCATACTGAGATACATGTTGTGTGTATGCAAATAGGGTGGTGATTTATTGAATTAATAACACAGTGCATTCTCTCTACGAGGAAACTTTCTGAACTGGACTAAAGCAGGTGTGTATGAGAGCAGGAATGATTCATTAAAGAATATAATTCCTTTTGGTTGTAAAGAGCAGATTCGACATGGAAACTCTTCAAGTCTATTTTCTTGCTTTTTCTCCACCCTATTTTCCTGCCAGACACGTGCCTTTTGCCAATTCCTAGTCTGCCCTAAGCTGAAAAATAGGACCCAGCATTGAGAAAGCAAGACATGCTTGAGTACTCTCATAGAGTATAATTTGTTGAAATCTGTTACTTCCATTTAACTGAGGTTCAATTCTGGTGACATACATGGGAATGCAAAGAGCTTTTGGCTTAGAAGCTTCCATCAGAAGCGTCGACCTAATGTGATTTTCAAAGGCAAGAATCATTTGCATATTATAAAATGGTACAGTATTTTTGTCCCCCCCAGAGATGATCCTGGGGTACTCAGAGTTAATGAGTATGTAGGAAAATGTGCAGAAACTAAGAAATATATGGAAATGTATGTGATGAAATATAAGAATATGCCTGGGTTTTGATTTTTGTCTTCTATTCAAATATTAAAACTAAAATACTGTGGGGGTACTTTTATGAAAAGGGTACTTTTCTCCAAATGCAGAAATTTATTTTATATAAGCAGGAAGCTAAATGGTACACATTTAGTACAGACACACAAAGGAAAAAAAGAACTGCCTCTGGAAATCAGTAGGAGAAATTATTCTTTAAAATTTAAAGAATATATCTTCGTTATCCCCAATTTGTTTAATAAGGTAAAGCAATCTATCCAGGTTAAAAAAAAAAAAAACTTTCTATCATAATAAGGATCAACTAACATACGTTATATCAGATAAAAGTTTTCTCTTACATTATGATGAAAGAATCTGTTTACGCATCTTCAAGTAGAATCTCAGTATCCGTAGTTTTATGCTGATTTGTATCCAATTTGGGTAGAAATAGATGTGAGTGTTTATCTTACATAATAGCTTGCCACAGCTTACTACTTGAATCATGTAACATATGGAAGATGTGTTTTGCTCCTTGTGGAATTTCACAAACCAAAAAAGGATCCATTTCTATTCACATGACTTGTTTACAGTCATTATAAAACTATGTTACTGTGTTGCTTACCACTTAGGAAAAGCAAATGTTGGCACACTACAGACTCCATCGCATTGGTCTTTAAGAAGTATATATATTGCTTTCCTGTTTGAAAAAAAAAATGAGATCATATTTCTCGTGTTTCAGACCTAACCATCTTTCAATGGGGTATTTTTATTCAACATTACCACTCTTCTAGATATTTTATAGTAGTTATGCTGGAATTTTACATGTATATTAGAGATTGTGCTCATGCTTAAATGGATTGTCATTGAGGGATTAATCCTGTAACCTTTTATGAGCATGTTTTATTAATATCTTATCATTAAATTTAATATTAATAATATTTAACATTTAATAACCATAGAATGTATATGTAGAAATGTATTTTGTGCCAGTGGGTTTTGAAAATGTGGAAAGGTCACTATACTAGGATAAAAATTATTAAACACGCTCCCCATAATATATTAATTGCACTCATTCAACTCATTTAAGAGGTAGTTCTGGGGTCTCCTGGGGGGCTCAGTCGTTAAATGTCTGCCTTCTGCTCAGGTCATGACCTCAGGGTCCTGGGGTCCAGTCCCATGTCAGGCTCTCTGTTCAGCAAGGAGTCTGCTTCACACTCCCCTCTGTGTCCCCAACCCACTCTCACTCTCTCTCTCAAATAAATAAACAAAATCTTTTTAAAAAACAGAGGCTGTTCTGGATAACACAGATTATAATATGTTTGTTTGTCAGCATCCTTAACAACATGCCTTCTAAGAACGGAAGTATTTGGTACAGTTTTTGAAAATATCTGTTGCACTCTTACATTCTGGAAATATATTTGCCAAGGAATGATTTATTTTTAAACAGAAAACTGATAAAGTAGAAGGAGAAAATTTAAAACTACAAATACTCTACTAATGTAGTCATTCTTATTGGTAAAGCAGTATAAGTTGTCTATAAAGGAGTACTTTTTAAAAGATTAAATAATTAAAATATATTTTAAACTATTTTTGTCCTTAAAAGATCTTAATTATTAAATAATTTTCCTTTATCATATATACATGTGTATATGTTTGCCTGTTTAAATGTCTTATTATGAACTCAAAAATCTGGTAGGAAAAAAAAAAAAAAATCTGGTAGGCATCCTGATACTAAAAACCCCCTCCTTTTTAAAAATGCAATTGAGAATAATGTAAAAAAAAGGTAGGGGGGAGACGCCTGGGTGGCTCAGTGGTTTAGCGCTTGCCTCAGTCCAGGGCGTGATCCTGGAGACCCGGGATCGAGTCCCGCATCGGGCTCCCTGCATGGAGCCTGCTTCTCCCTCTGCCTGTGTCTCTGCCCCCACCCCTCTCTCTCTCTGTGTCTCTCATGAATAAATAATTAAAATGTTAAAAAAAATTAAAATAAATAAAAATGCAATTGAGAAAGATTATGTAAACATGAAAAAAGTAACCTTTGGATAGTCTGTTATGTAGAAGAATACATGTGACTTTCTGAGGCCATATTATCTCTGTTTGGAAAAACTCCATGGTTGTTTCAAGGTTCCTCTGTATTATTTCATTTCTTTTATTATGCAACCCCTCCCACCTTAATGATGTATAACTAGCAGAACTAATATTTAGGGAAATTGTCATTAGGCATTTCCCTAATCCTCGCTATTTTATTTTAATAAAGTCAAAACTTTTTCACATAGAAAGACGTGTACATGTGGATACTGTACCTAGGTACGCGTATAATGGCTCCCACGAGTACATTAGTACGGCTGGTAGATGGCTACCTCTGACAATCTCTTTAACTGTATGAATACTATGGGAATGGCAGGAGGGAAATCTCTATTTTATTATTTTTTTAAAGATGTATTTCTTTATTTTTTTATGATAGACATAGATAGAGAGAGAGAGAGAGAGAGGCAGAGACACAGGCAGAGGGAGAAGTAGGCTCCATACCGGGAGCCTGACGTGGGATTTGATCCCAGGTCTCCAGGATTGCGCCGTGGGCCAAAGGCAGGAGCTAAACCGCTGAGCTACCCAGGGATCCCGAAATCTCTATTTTAAAAGGCATGTTTTAATTAAGGAACTAGATCCAAAGTTCTGAGTACAACTTCTGTTCAGAGAACTGCTCATATCCCACTTGCCACTCCATTTGGAAGATGTTTTTCTCCCTCTCATATTCAGGGGAATGTATGTTTCTTAATAAACATTTATACCTGAATTCAAGAATGTTTGGAATCTAGAAAGAACCTTTCTTGCTCTGTTCTATTTAATTCATACCATGCCAAGTTTACTCATAGATACAAACGTCAAGGATATTGGATTATTAGAGATAGTCCTCATTTTAAATGATCTGTTTTGAAAAATTCATTGAAATAGCCTCTGAGTCTAACGATCTGTTCTGCTGCCACCCACTGCATACTTAGAGTCAACTTAAATTTTTCCCCTAAAGACAAATGTAAGACAGTTTTATTTTTAGATAGCTAGAGCTTAAAATGCAAAATAAACTGGATTGATGTGATTTCCACCAAGATTACTGAGGATCTGCTGAGTGCCCATCACTGAGCCAAGCCTGATAAAAATTTAAGTAAATGAAACCACCGTGCCTGAAGATCTCTTCTAATCCCAACACTAAAAGAGACGTGATAAAGAAGTAATGTATTTCCCAACCCCCTAGTGTATATAGTGATGATATCCTGACATATCCTTGAAATATAGAGCTCAGGAACCCCCAGCAGAGAAGGAAAGACCCTGAAAAGATGGGGAAGTCACTCTGAGTTACCTCAGAGACGTAAGGAAAAGGGAGGACCTGCAGGGTTCTGGCACGAGTGATGATGGATTAGATATGGGGCCGAGCACAAAGTGGGAGGTCAGGAGAAACTGAGGCAGAAGGGTTTTGATGAGATAGGAAATAAGAGTTCAGAACTCTGTACAAGTGGAGGTTAGCGTCAGGGAAAGTATAAATCAGTTCAGTCTGTATCGTGGCCCTCAGTTCATCTTCTCCAAATGAGCCATCGCCGTGTAACTCACGTCTTTGTCACCCTTCTCCTGGACCATGTGGTTCTCCAGGCTTCCTGTTGCAAAGTGATCGATCATTCCAGATAAAATTCCGTACCCTTTCTCTTTGGCTTAAAACCTCTCACTGTTTCTTATGCCTACAAGAGGAGGTGTGATTGATTCCCCTAACTTGGTATGGAAGCTCTCCTACGATGGACAGGGCTTGCTCCCTGAGCTCTTCTCCATGGCTGCCCGCTCTGGCCTTGCACCGTGGTCATTCACAATCACTGGCACGGGTCCCCTGGGCAGCCCAGGCTATTCTAGAAACGTGTGCCTCTGTGTATACCATCCCTCCTATGTAGGGTGCTCTCTCTGCTTTCCACCCTGTTCCTTCCCTAAATCTTTGTAGCCAGTGATTCAAGAAGACATTCAAATATTCTCTATTAGGAACTTTTTTCTGACCATTTCTTTTTTTTTTTTTTTTTTTTTTTTAATTTAAAGCCAATTTGCCAACATACAGTATAACACCCAGTGCTCATCCCATCATGTACCCTCCTTAGGGCTTGTCACCCAGGTACCCCATCGCCCCACCCACCTCCCCTTCGCAACCCTTTGTGTGTTTCCCAGAATTAGGGATCTCTCATGATTTGTCTCCCTCTCTAATTTTCCCCCACTCAGTTTCCCTCTTTTTCCTTATAGTCCCTTTCACTATTTCTGACCTTTTCAATGGTAACCCTTCTTCTGTTGCCTTTCACTTTTAACTTGACAATTAGACAACTGTATTTTAATGATACCCTCTCTTATTAGACTGTAGAATTTCAGCTAATTTGGGTTGGGTATAAGTCAAATGATACAATAATCCATAGTTTTCTGCCCAAGTGAATCTCCTTCTATATATCACTGATAAAAAAATCTATTGATAGCTAGAAAAAAAACCTGTCACTTTAGATTTGCCCAAAGCCAGATTCTTCTTTCTAAAATATTTGGATAAATTTCAGGGCACCATTTAATATTCATTTCACTCTTATGAGAAGATAGCATTCTAAATATCAAATATATACAAAAGAAGAGAGTTATATGTGTAACGTATTCTATTACCCAATTTCCGCAAGTATTAACTAATGGTCAGTCTCGTTCCATCTACACTGTCCATGGCTCTACTCCCTTCTTTTTCTCCTGAATCTTTTGAAGCAAAATCTTACACGTGATAAAACCTTTCATTTGCAAATATTACTACATGTATTTCTAAGAAATAAGGGCACTTTTTGAAAACATGCTGATGATACCATCGTCACACCTAAAACATTAACAATTCCTTAATACTAACGAATCTCCAATTAGAATTCAGTTGTGCACTTTCTCATTTTATGAACAGTTTGTTTGAGTAAAGACCTGGTAAAGTCCAGACTTTATGACCGGTAGATATATTGCTTTTGGTCTAAAGCAGTAGCTGTCCATCAGAATTAATTTTGCCCCTTGTAAGGGACAGTCTTGGCAGTCCGGAGACATTTTTGGTTTTCACAAGTGCTATGGACTGAATGAATGTTAGTATCCTCCCAAAATACATGAGTTAAAACCCTAACCCTAGTGTGTCGGTATTTAGGTGGGGCCTTCGGGAGGTGAGTTCATGCAGGTGGGACCCCCCTAATGGGACATGCCCTTATGGAAAGAGGAGAAGACACAGGACCTCTTCTCTCTCTGCACGCACCACGGAAAGTCTTATGAGAATGGAAACAGGAAGAGGACTCCAACCAAGAGCCTAACCGTGCTGGCTCCTAGGTCTCAGACATCCAGCCTCTGAACTGTGAGAAATAAACCTTTGTTGCTTAAGCCACTCAGCAGGTGGTGTTCTTATAGCAGCCTGAACTGACTGACACGACTAAAGGAGAGGGCTCCTGGTATCTAGTGGGAAAAACCAGGGATACTGCTAACATCCTGCAATGCATAGGACAGCTGCACAATGAAGAATTATCCAGCCCCAAATGTCAAGAGCCTGAGGTCGACAAACCCTAGTCTGGAGGTTTTTCCTTCCCTTTTTTTTTTTTTTTGTTTTTTTGCAATTTATTTGTTGAATGAGATGGATCATTTGCCCTACAGAGTTCTCCTCCCCACCCCCACCCCTCCGTTTGCATTTGCTAATGACACATCATTACATCCTTTAAGGTATTTGTCTGTCGTCTTTATTGGCGATTAGATTTAGAAGATTCATCAGATACAGATTCAACATTTTTAGCAAAACTATTCTAGCTCATAAAGAGTGTTGTATACTTCCATGAGGGGGCACATGACGTCTATCTCACGCCACTATGGGAAACTTGATGATCAATGCGTATATCCATTAATTCATGAGAGGCTGAAAAATGATATTGTGTTTTTGTAGTTTCTTCATTTACTGCAAATACCACTGTTGCTTGGAGATATTTATTACAACGGTTGATATGAAAATAGCGTTGTGTTTAAGACATTTACACATTCCTGATTTCTTTCCAGAAATATCCTGTACCACCTTGATGAGAAGACAAGCCAGTTTGCAACACTCCTGGGGGCGCGGGAGCGCTGCAAGTTACTCGCATCAAATGAGACCCTTCAAGAAGCCCTGTCAGAGGTGTTGAACAGCATTAATTCAGCTCAGGTTTACTTCAAAGCAGGACTTGATGTGTTCGAGAGTGTCTTGGTTGGAAAGAACTGAGAAAACTCTCAGCATTTTAAAAAGTTTGTTTACAATTCCTCAAGCAAAAGCTCTAATCTAACCGGATTTTCTGACATTGAAGACTTTCCCCCCCAATGACTTTTTATACAAGTCTAAAGCTATTATTACATCGTATTTTCAAATGTACATATGAAAGAGCATTTTGCACATTTAATATTTTCTTATATCTACATCTCTGGAATATGTAAAAGTGAGTTATTGAAATAATACTCAAGATTTATCTATTAAAAAGAAATCTGCTGTATTTTTATACATATAAAATATTTTGGGGGGAAAAGTTCCAAGAAGTGCTGGACAATCTTCACTCCTAGGGATAAAACATATAGGAATGGAAGTTATTCCTTATGTTACAGCTATTAATGACCTAGTTTCTGTAACAGAAATGGAGAGTTGATATGGTTTCAGATTAACTTCACTAGTAAGTATTCAATATGAAGAATTCAAGTATTCCGACCGAGTGATTGGTCGACCAAAACCACTTTGAATGTTTCTATTTTATGAAATGAAGTGCCTGTTCGTAATACAACTAGATGTAGTAATACACTGGTTATGAAATTGTATTTTTTAAGTATTAATGAAAAAAAAAAGAGCCATAAACATTCCAGGGGAAAATCTCAAAGTAGCTGCACAGAGCAATTTAAATGCAAATTTTTTCCTAACAACTTATAAGGTGACTAGCTTTGAAACCCCTAATTTGCCTCAGTTGATTTTGTAAAAATTTCAGGAGTGATATATGTCTTACGAGGGAGAAAATATTTCCGATTTCTTCTTCTGTTGGTTCTGTTGGAAGCACTGAAACCCAGCTACTCTAAAATGAAAGCATTTTGCATCGCTCTTCCTTCTTATATCTTTTCCGAAACTCCTTTCTGTAGGGCGGTTTTAACAGAATACCATGTAATTTGCACAGGAAAGTAGCAAAGTTTCTCTTTGAAAACCCAAACTATCTTAAAAAGCATCAAATCGCTATTTCTGCCACTGACAAAAGGACCTACAATGAAAGAAAGAGTTGTTTGATCAATGAAAAACTTCTTAATTCTGTGAAGAAACTTTTGATATTTTTTTTTTCCTTCTTTAGCCTTCATTGTGACTGGGATGAAAGTGTAGCAAATATTCATGCTTCTAATTTTATGCGGAAAATGCAGTGTTACTATAAGAATGTGTCTTTCCCACGATTCAGTTATTCTCTCATGTGGAAAATGAAGTCTTCATATTGACGTTGTCACGAAATGGCCCCAGAATCCACTATTTCCCCCCAAAGCCTAAAATTCTAGTAGGTGACAGTTTAAACTTTGAGCTTATCCTTAGAAAATGTTTTTTCTGACATTGAATAAACCAACTTCCCTTAGGAGACGCATCCTCGGTATATTTTATGTCATTGTCTCTACCTAACACAACACTCAACCACACTTCTCTCTTTAGACACCACACCAGAGCAGCGTGTCAGGGCCTCCCGTGTTTATGGGTGAGCTTGAACCCACTCTGCGTTTCAAGGAAAGCTACCCTCGGGGGCAAAGAATCAATCCGCATTGATTCATTGATTTATAAGGGTCAGCTGTTCCTACCATAAGTAATGTCGATATGCTCAAGGCAAAGAGGACAATTGGTGCCATTAGCTGGGTAACAGGAGCAGAAATCTATTTTCATGTGAAACGCCTGTTGCGCGTGTTTGAGCGACACGTGAGACTACCTTACAAATTTTTTGTAGAACCGATGTACTTGTTTGAAAATATTTCCCATGTTGAAGAATGTCTACAAGGAGCGCCTGAGCGGAGCAGCCTCGGGGTGCCTTACCATCAGTGCTCTCTTTTGCTGGACAAAAATCAATAGCAGAACAGAGGTGGGAAGACATATACAACCGTGTTTGGGGCCAAATAAGGGAATGCTTTCTACCAAAGAATCTTCCATATTTAATCAAGCTTCGGTGTGTTCCTTCCAGTTCTTTGTTTAGAGCCGAAGTTAAAGCAAACAGCATTTTGGAGTTGAAGCTCAATTTAAAACAAGCAAAACCAAATAATTATCAGTTTGGTAGTTTATCATCTTAAAACGAAATCCCAAGTAAGCCCATTCCCTTAGTCTGTAAGACTGTCGAGAGCACAAAATATATGTTTGTTCATTTTTGCTTAAACATGGTGTAAACCTCATGGCATAGATAAAAATCTCAAATTATTGATGCTCCCTTCTAGATTATATTGATATTTGCTATGTGAAAAAAAAAAAACCTAAAGGTAACTATATACTAATGTGTTTTTATTAGTCTATTTAAGAAATTATGTGAAGAAAACAAATTGTAATTAAAACAGATGTCCACTAATTCTATAGATGCTGTTTTAGATCTTTGACTGCGGTAAACCTCTTACCTAGAACATCGCTGCTATGGTGTTCCTCCAGATTTACAACATTTCGATTTCTCCCCCTAACAAATCCAAGCAAATAAAATCCTATGCAAGTTAAGAACAAGTGTTTTTGGTGAATTGATGGTAGGTTGAGATTATTGCTGAGATCTCTGGGTGCCTGGTACTTCTCACACTCTTTTGTACATGGAACTGCGCCAGGGCGTAATGAATCAGAATGGTTATTCTCCCAAGAAAATGTGGCAGATGTTCACCACTTAAATTTGAGCTCAGGAAGGGTATACTTGAGCCATTGCCCTTTGGGGAAAAGCAGAGGTTATGGGGTCAAAAGAAAGCCTAAGAGCCATTCTGGACTAAGCCTTAAGAAAGTTCCATTCATTGAGGTCAAGCGTCATCACTCCCCCAGATGCAGTAAATGAAGCCAAAAAGGTCAGCAACATGGATATAGTCACATGCTGAGTTAGTGGCAAAGACACTAAACTAAAAATCCCTGGAATTTAAGCTTTTCTGCTTCCTCGTGCAACATGCCCACGTCTCTCCCTGAGGTGCCAGGGTTACCTGTGATCCTTTCCAGGGCATTTGATTAGCCATTCGACCGGATGCCATAGGGGGTGGAAACGCGGCTTTTAATCAAGGACTAGCTCATTCTCGGACTACCCAGGACAAACGAAACTGTCTATCCTGGGGAATCCAGGACAAGGACACCAAGACTCGGTATTGGGAGAAGTGGGGAGAGTCTCTACTTGACACCGCAAGTCAGGAAGGAGGATGTTGAGCAAAATGCTTTCATGAGAGGACGTCTTAGCTCTACATTAAACCAGCAGTCAGTGTTTCCCAGAATGTGGATTTGGAGGAGCGAGGCCTAGGAATGTTCGTTTTTAGCAAGATCGCCCAGATAATACCTAAGTGCGCCGAAGTTTAAGATTTTCCAATCTACGCTAATCCTGGGTCCTGAGAAAACATTACTTGGTAATAGATCTAAATACGGGATCCCTGGGTGGCGCAGCGGTTTGGCGCCTGCCTTTGGCCCAGGGCGCGATCCTGGAGACCCGGGATCGAATCCCACATCGGGCTCCCGGTGCATGGAGCCTGCTTCTCCCTCTGTCTGTGTCTCTGCACCTCTCTCTCTCTCTGTGACTATCATAAATGAATAAAAATTTAAAAAAATTAAAAAAAAAAAAAAAGAGTCACAGGGATGCCTCGGTGGCTCGGTTGGTTAAGTGTCTGCCTTCAGCTCAGGTCCTGATCCCGGGGTCCGGGGGTCGAGTCCCACATCACGCAGGGAGCCTGCCTCTCCCTCTCCCTCTGCCTGCTGCTCCCCCTGCTTTGGTCTCTGGCTCTCTCTCTCCCTCTGCTTCTCTCTCTGTCAAATAAATAAAATCTTTAAAAATAAAAAAGGCCACAATAACAGAAAGGACCTAACACTTTGCTATTAAATGGCACCATTAAAAAAAAAGAGAGAGAGAAAAACCATCGCGTCAAAAAAGGACACGGAGACAGCTCACCTCTGCCTACTACATGCCGGGCAGTACTATGTAGTGTTTCACATGTTTGTCCCTTCTGATTGAACCCCCGCGACAACCCATTTTAAAGATGAAGAATTTGGTTGGGCGACTTGTCCAAAATCCAAAGCGAATGAAAATGGCTGGGGTGTCTCTCTGCTGGGCTGGGTGTTCTGTCCTGTGTTCCTCACGCGGAGTGCTGCAGAAAACATGGGGAGAACCTTTTGATTATAGAAAGTTATGTCACCGAAGATTTTCATGTATTTCTGCACAACTGATCAGACTGTGGCCTGCCTCTTGACTGGTGTAATTAACGAAGTTGAAGAAGCAAATGACATCATTCATTACGATGTTTGCCCGCCCGAGCAATGATGAGCATGTGTAGATAAATTAGAAAGTAACTATAAAAGCATCAAAATTAAATGTACTACTCTAAAATGTCATGGTAACCAGATGAAACAACATAAAAAGAGACGGTGGGGGCACGCCTGGGAGGCTCAGTGGGTTGGGCGTCTGCCTTCAGCTCAGGTCATGACCTCAAGGTCCTGGGATCAAGCCCCACGTTGGGCTCCCTGTTCACTGGGGAGTCTGCTTCTCCCTCTGCCTTCTGCTCCCCATGCTTGTGCTCTCTCTCTCTCAATTAAATTAATAAAATCGTAAAAACAAAAGGGATGAGAAGCCGCATATTTCACAATTTCCCCCTCCAAATGCCTGTATAATTTCACTGAATAAAAGAGCAGGTGCTGGGATTTACAATAATTAAAGATTCAGAAAAACTAATTGACTTATTTTTAAGATTTTATTTATTTATTCATGAGAGAGACAGAGAGAGAGAGGCAGAGACACAGGCAGAGGGAGAAGCAGGCTCCCTGGGGGTAGCCAGGTGTGGGACTCGATCCCGGGACCCCGGGGTCACAACCTGAGCTGAAGGCAGATGCTCAACTGCTGAGCCACCCATATATGACCCATATAGCCACCCCTATATGACTTTTTAAAATAAAGATATATGTGGCAAACAGTAGGCTTCCCCGTTGAAAAAATAGGTGCACAGAAGATAGTGATCTGTTACCATCTGCTTAATAATGAATCAGCAACCTCACCTCAAATGAAAAACTATAATTATTTGCACAATAATTGACAGACGTAGCCAAAACGTTCCCAAGAGACACCCTGTGGGGTGTGCAATCACTCCCAAAATTAAGCTTTCTCTGAGGGCGGCACATGGTCACCTCATTGGTTTAATAGGCTATTGAAATGTGCCTTAGCCACCCATTCTCCCAGTAGACAATAATTATTTTAAACTGCCAATCCACGTGTTGAACGGCAGGGAACTGGATCCACGTATTCCAATACACGTATCAGCCACATAACTGCTTCATCACCAGATCATGGACGTACCCAAGGGAAGGCTAAGCGAGCTGTGAGTGTGAAACGAAAACCAACTAGCTGCTGGTGAATCTGTATTTCTTATGTACGGGTACATGGCTGGCTTAACAACACCTCAGAATCTGCTATTCCGAAAGAGTTCTAAGCACCCCATCAAGTGCAAATACTTTTCAGTTAAGTGAGTTTGTTTCATGCAATTCAAAATTACGGGTGACAAGAATCTGAAAGGACGGTTGCCAAAGAAATCATTAAATGTCACCCTTTCCAGTCATCACCATCTCCACTCCATTTTCTTTCTTTTTTTTTTTTTTAAGATTTTATTTATTTATTCATGAGAGACAGAGAGAGAGAGAGAGAGAGAGAGAGAGAGACAGAGACAGAGACCCAGGTAGAGGGAGAAGCAGGCTCCACGCAGGGAGTCCGACATGGGACTCGATCCCGGGTCTCCAGGATCACGCCCTGGGCCGAAGGCAGGCGTTAAACTGCTGAGCCATCCAGGGATCCCCTCCGCTCCATTTTGTTTCCTCTTTCTAGGTGTGTCCTAGCAATGGGATTAGCCTTTTTCTTTTCCCCCAAAGAAAGCAGTTTTAGAATCTTTGCATCTCAATCTATATTTATCTGTTAATCAGCTTTATTTCCATAGGTCCTTTCCATTATCCTTTGAAGCTAGACTCTGAAGTGCCTTGAGCATCCCCGGGCCCGCCAAGCATCTCCAGACCCCGCTTATTAGGAGATGACATAGTTCTTTCTTTCTTTCTTTCTTTTTTGAGATGACATAGTTCTTAAAGACGTTTATAATCGCATATTCAGATCGTATCTAAATTTACAAAGCAGAGGAATACATCGAGGCAACTCAGCATTCTAGAAAAAGGAGCCTCTTCTAATATTACTATGCTTCTGGTTGGGTCATCTTGTGTTTCGATGATTTTCTGCAACCAGAATGGTGATTTTTCACGTTTTCGGCCCAACTCCAACCACTGAAGCCAAGAGGAGGCGTGGCTGCTCTAATTTCTTAAGCTGGGTTCTGTCAAGAACTCACTCAGCAACCGTCGGTTGGGTGCCTACCGCTAGACAGGTGCCTACCGCCCGGTTGGGTGCCTACCGCTAGACAGGGGGTTTGTGAGTATAGACGGAGCCCAAGAGTGTTCCCTCGACTTCTTTTGATGTCATAAGCCAGGAAGCACTGAGGTAGCTTTTCCCAGAAGGAAACAGACTTTATTTCCCAGGGGCTAATTGCTACGCACCACCTCAGTCCCCAGGGAGCCGCACAGGTGCCCGTGCTATGCCATATGTCACGTGCTGTACCCAGCAAGCTCAAGAGATTAATATACGATCATTATTATGAATTATTATGTTGCATGGAAGTTAATGTCGGTCTTTTGTTCTAATTAAAGTACCAACCTTGCATCTGAATAGAAGCTTAGCTAGAGAAGTGGAGTCAGAGTCCCTGTTTTAATGAACTACATATATTTTTCAATCACAATGTGTAATTATTTAATTATCTGGTCTGCTCAGTAAGTATATCATTCTTCCTCCAAGGAATCTTTACTCAATACGTTCCTGTGCGCATGAACACTACCCCGGGCGTGCGTTTTGCCTTTTGAAATCCTCAGCCCGGGATCCCTGGGTGGCGCAGCGGTTTGGCGCCTGCCTTTGGCCCAGGGCGTGATCCTGGAGACCCAGGATCGAATCCCACGTCGGGCTCCCGGTGCATGGAGCCTGCTTCTCCCTCTGCCTATGTCTCTGCCTCTCTCTCTCTGTGTGTGACTATCATAAATAAATAAAAATAAAAAAAAAATATTAAAAAAAAAAAGAAATCCTCAGCCCTTGTCGAATCATACTTTTGTTATAGATCCAGCACTGTTTTGTTCGTATTAATAATTACCATTTCTTTATCTTTATATCAAGCTGCTGCATATGGACTCCCTTACCCTGAAAGTCAGAAAAGCGTGTGATGACAAAGACAGTTTTATCCTATCCGCCTGACAAGAAACAAGCACACAAACAAGCAAACAAACTATTTTACTAGACCATTGCACATTGTCTGCAGGAAGCAAAATGCCCAGATGGTTAAGTGTAGCTCATGTAATTATATTCCAAAGATGTTATAAATAATTCCATTTAGAAGCTGAGCTAGGACTCTATTAGGTGAGTTAGTGTTTACATTTCACACAGAAAGGTTTAATGGCAAATAGATCCCACACATTTTAACTTGCTACTTGGAGAATATGAATAGATTGTATTCAGAAAAGAAAAAAAAAAAAGATTTGTAGGACACCTTGAAGGGCTAGTTTGGTTTTATAGACGTCTGGAAAAACCAGCACATCATTTTGATAATAGTTCAGTATATGTGTTTAAAATGTTAATATATACCATGCATTTTTAATCATGTCTTCAGTGTGGCAACATTTTGATATCGTAAAACATTGTACTAAATAAAATTTCTCAATTGTATAACAGTAAAAAAATATATATATATACAGCCTTTAAGAATGGTGATGAGCAGGGGAAGATCTATGAGTTAACTTGGGATAAATTTGGAGGACAAGCTCTCCAAGTAAATTTGCTTGGATTAAAAACGTCTCTCTCAGGAGGTATCCCAATTACTAAATTACACTAAACTAGTACAGTATTGAATATTGTTCAAAATAATCCGATTACCTTCTGTGATTCGGAAATCTTTTCTTCATAGGGAAATTTCATGGTCATTGTCTTTGCTGCGATTGATTTTTAATGACATTGATTTAAAGATTTAAAGACACACGTCTGTGGGTTTTTTCTAATTACTACGTAGGGGTGAATACCTCATTTCTATAATGTATAGGTGCCCACCGTGAATGTAGTGCTCTCTATACTTAGCCTATTGCACGATCTCAATTTATGTTCCGACTTTTTAATGTATTAGTCCCATGACTCAATACGCCGCTTACTTAAGAAAGTACATTGTGATCCGGAGGGACAAAAAATGGGTTGGCGTACGATACCCATTAAGAATATGAGTGAATATTTTATACTGCAGTTGCTTAAATATTTGCACATAATTGAAAACATAGTCCTATGGAATAAAGGCACCTTTGAAGAAATACGGTCTGGTTCAAAAATACGAGGATGTGCCGTGAAACGGTAATGTTGAAAACACCCATTTAAAAATATTAAATACAGGTGAAAACCATTGTTCTCCTGTGCTTTGTTGCGACGAGACATGGAGCCTTTCAAATATGCAAGCTGAGTGCCAGCGTGTTACCCACGGACGCCTCTAGGCGACGCGTGTGTCACCCGAAGAGCAAGGAGCCTGGCTCCACGACAGCCCCTAGGGTTTGCCAGGCTCCCTGTGCTGCCCCTCCTTTTCTCAAACAGCTGGTTCTCGCATGGGCCCGGCGGGTGTGCGGGTGGTGCCAGGGGAATCATCAAGCCACAGTGGTTCCGTCAACTCCCACGCTCAAGACTTTGGTTTCCTCAAAGGAGCTCCAAAAGGGCCGCCAGTTATTTCTGACACAGTGTTCTGGGTCCTCGGGATGCAGGTTCTCTCCTCAGGTGTCCAACTTGTATGAAGAGCCGGGTGGAGGCTGGGGGAGGCCGAGGCCATGGGGAGGCCAGGGGGAGCCCTGGGGAAGGCTGGGGGGAGGCCCAGGAGGGAGGCCGGGGGGAGGCTGGGAGGAGTCCCAGGGGGAGGCCAAGGGGAGGACGGGGGAGGCCGGGGGGAGGCTGGGGGGAGCCCTGGGGGAGGCCAGGGGAAGGTCAGGGGGAGGCTGGGGGGAGGCTGGGTGGAGTCCTAGAGGAGGCCAGGGGAAGGTAAAGGGGAGGCTGGGGGGAGGCTGGTGGGAGGCCCAGTGGAGGCCCAGGGGAGAGGCCAGGTGGAGTCCAAGGGAGAGACTGATGGGAGGCGGGGGCGCCTGGGAGGGGAGCCCGGGGGTGAGGCCGGGTGGAGGCCCAGTGGAGGCCCGGGTAGAGGCCTGGTGGAGTCCTGGTGGAAGCTGGGGGGAAGCTTGGGTGGAGGCCTGGTGGAAACGGGGAGGCTTGGTAGAGGCCGGGTGCTAGAGCCCTAGCTGGGCGCCGAGGGTGGGTTTCCCTCTGAGACCTTCCCGGGCTCTAATGCCACAGCTTGACAACCACACGGATCCAGAGGTTCCCACGCGTGGTTACTGCGGGGAAGCTGAGGCAGCAGAGCTGGCTGCAGGGTGGCCTCCGTGCACGCTCCAGACCCGGCCCAGTGCGCCTCTGTGACGGCTAACACGCAGGAAAAGAGATTTTCTCCAAAAGCCTCCCTGCAGGACAGCCGGTATCTACCGGGGCTTCCACGCACCACAGATACAAACACCCAGAAAAAAATAATGTGCAGAAGAATCTGTTATTGTACCCAGGAGGTGAGATTGCGGTGACGGGGTTGTGTGTTAGTCACGGGCACGTGTGTGTGCTCAGGGCCGGAAACTACAGACCGAGACACCGCTCCGTCCTGCAATGCGCGGTGGTAGGTGGGCGCAGGTGCTGCAGACGCCTCGTGCCTCACGCAAGCCCCCATCTAAGCTCTGTGACAAAACAGCGGGGCCAGGCCTAGGTCGTTGTGGGCACTTTACAGCCTCCCCGTCCCTTTGGGTGGCCGATGTCCGTGTTTGTTATGGGGCACCTGCCAGCGTCCTGGATTGAAAATAAAATCCTCAAAGTAACGTAAAGTCCCAATAAGATAGTGTGATGCTGGGGACCCCTGGGGGGCTCAGCTGTTGAGTGTCTACCTTCAGCCCAGGGCTGATCCTGGAGACCCGGGATCGAGTCCTGTGTAGGGCTCCCTGCGTGGAGCCTGCCTCTCCCTCTGCCTGTGTCTCTGCCTCCCTCTCTCTCCCTTCTCTGTGTATTCTCATGAATAAATAAATAAAATTTAAAAAAAAAAAAAAAAAACCCTCTGACCCTGGAACCCACACTTCTAACCACTGTGCCAACCAGCTTCTAAATGACAGTGGTAGCAGCTCAGTCCCCCTCTCTCCTGCCAAGCGTATTAATGAGGTAAGAGGCCTCTCGCCGGCCTCCTGACACCCTAGGGGCTCCCCACGCCTCCCCCCCCCCCCCCGCGGCCCAGCTCAGGTGTCCAAGGGCTGCAGGTGCCGCAGCAGCTGGGCTGGAGGAGCAGGAGGGGGGCGTCTGCCATGCCCCGGGAGCCACGGGCCCTGAGCCGCTGCGCGTTGCTGTGGCATCCAGGAGGCCGCACACCCCCTGCCCCCTCTGTGCCTTCTAGAGCTGCACCCCCTGCCACGGCCTGTCCCGGGCACACGCAGCGCAAGTGCAGCCCCAGCTCCAGAGACTGCGAACCGTGCGCTGGGGGCCCCAGCACTGTGGGGGGTGGCGGGGAGGGGTTGCACGGGGTGCACGGCGCCCCCCGCCCTGGGCCCCCATGAACGCAGAAGTGAATGACCTCTTCCAACCGCAGGCTGGAGGGGCCCGAGGCCTCGTCTTCCCGAGCCTCCGGGTGTCCCTGTCCCACGCAGCGGACAGTCACTTGCAGTGACTCTGCGGTCACGTCCCTGTGCGCCCCGCGAGCCACGAGGCCAGGCCCAGCAGGGCGGGAGCCAGGGCTGCGGAGCCCCGGGAGCGGCGCGAGGCCCGGGGTCGCGGCCGCGGGGCCCGGGAACGGAGGAGCCTGAGCGCGAGCACGTGGCGCCCTCGGGGGCAGCTCCCGCGCGTGCGGCCGGGGCAGGGCGGGGCGTCCCGCAGGCGCGTGTCGGCCGCCCGGGCCCCTTGGGTCTCCGCCCCCGGGAGCTCACGGCCCGCCCGGTTCCCCCAGAGCCGCAAGCAGGAGCCGCGTGCAGGAGCCTCCCGCACCTCCTCCCCTTGCGCCCCCCTCGGACCCTTCTCACCTCCCCGACCCCCCCCCCGTGCCCCGACGGCCTCCCCGCTGCCCCTTGCTCCCCCTGGAGCTGGCTGCTGCCCGGGCTGGGGCTGGGGGTGGGGGTGGAGGTGGGGGGGTCGAGCCCCCCTGACCTCCCTTCCCCTCCCCCCTGAAAGCCAAGCCGAGCCGCCACCCACCTACTTCCATGCACGAGCACATGTTTTCTCACTCTTTCTAAAAAAAAAAAAAAAAGAAAAAGAAGAAGAAAAGAAAGAAATAAGAAAGAAAAGAAAACAAAGATGAAAGAAAGAAAGAAGAAAGAGAAGAAAGAAGAAAAGAAGAAAGAAAAGAAGAAAGAAAGAAAGAAAGAAAAGAAAAGAAAAAGAAGAAGAAGAAAGAAAGAGAAGAAAGAAGAGAAAGAAGAAAGAAAGAAGAAAAGGAGAAAGAAAGAAGAAAGAAAAAGAAAGAAAGAAATGTAGAAGAGAGAGAAAATAAGGAATGAAAGAAAGAAAGAAGAGAAGAAAGAAAGAAAGGAGAAAGAAGAAGAGAAGAGCAAGAGAAAGAGAGAGAAGAAAGAGAAAGAAAGAAGAGAAGAAGAAGAGAGAGGAAGAGGAGAGGAGAGGAGAGAGAGAGAGGAGAGAGAGGAGAGGAGAGGAGGAGAGGAGAGGAGAGGAGAGGAGAGGAGAGGAGAGGAGAAGAGAAGAGAAGAGAAGAGAAGAGAAGAGAAGAGAAGAGAAGAGAAGAGAGAGAAGAGAAGAGAAGAGAAGAGAAGAGAAGAGAAGAGATCACTCCGCCACCTGGCACAGATTCTTACCCCATTCAAATCCATCCTTCTCATTGAATCCATAAACTATCTATCTATCATTCATCTATCTATCCTGTATTTGTTTTGCAAAACAAGCTAAGTCATTTTTATTACCCAGTCTTTGAACAGTTTCAAAGACAAGTTCTTGCAAGACCTAACGTTGACCCATTGAGGAAATAAGACCACAGAAGAGTTTTGTTGAAGGCCATGGATTCACTACAGTTGTTTCTTTCCTTAACCATTACTTTAAAACAATAGTTTCAAAATTATTTCCACAATAATAACCATTTATAGATAAAGTAGAATCAGAAAAAAACGTTTCAACATCCTTCCTTGTCCCACCAAAATGATTCTTCTCTTGAGGAATTGAGACTTGGGACAGCTAATGTATATATTTGTACCCTAATGAAAAGATCTCTGCATTCTGGCATTTAATGGTCCCATAAAACAATGACTGATTTTTTTATGTGCATACTTTAAGCAAAATAAGCCACTGCACACTGTACCCAAGATGAAAAGGCCTCACAATACAAGCTTTATGCATCCTTAGACATGAAGAGAAAACAAAGAATCACCAAACTGATAAAAGAGGACTAAAACAGCCAAAGAAAAACCAGCAAATGCCTAAAGAAAAAGAAGATCTCCTCAATTTTTTATCAATATACTATGATATACTTGAGAAGATGTTATTTTCATAAATATATAAGTGAGATAAACAGAAAGCAAGAAAAGTTCTTGAAAATTAAAATAAGATTGTAAAAATAAAATAAGTCAAAAAATAAATGACAGGCCATTTTCTTAGGAAATAAAACCAAAAACATAGTAGAGAAATAAATATATTTTCTTTAAAAAAGAAAAGATGATATCAATCCATGAAATCCAACAATAATAATAAAAAATATCAACCAGTGCTTGCATTCATAAAGAATTAACTGTTTTAGGGGCACCTGGGTGGCTCAGCCAGTTAAGCACCTGCCTTTGGCTCAGGTCATGATTGCAGTGGGCAGCCTGCTTCTCTCTCTCCTCCCTGCTTCTGCTCTCTCTCTCTCACTATCCCTGTCTCTCTCTCTCAAATAAATAAATAAATCTTAAAAAAATAATTAACTATTTTTGAATTTATTTTCCCACCATAAACAATTAGGAAACAGGACACACCATATAAAACAATTGTTTTGAGACATTAGATCCTATAAGCAACCTCGAAATGAGATATCTGAGGGAAGTGAAACAAATCTTAGAAGCCCTCTAAGTGCTCCAGCTTATTGCTGAAAGGCAATTTCCAGGAGAGGAGAATGGTAATAGAAAAGAGAATATTGGACAAAGCAGCTTTCTATATCTGACACATGAATCTTTGTCTAAATACTGACATTTTATATATTGGGTAGGATTCTGGGTAGCTACTAAGAGAACCACCAGAAAACAGGAGGCTGAACAAGTTCTGGGATGGGAATAGTGGGAAGAAGCTGTGATGCTCAGGGACTTGGGTGGAATCTTCCAGAGTCATCAAGAATAATGAGCAAAATGAATCCTAGGCCAAAGACTGTTCTGGGCACTTCCAAACCAAAGGAAAGGCAAGACTTAAAAGGGTTAAACTGATCCTAAGCAATTTAACTGCATGCCTGAACAAAGTCTACTTTATATAGGAATACATGAAAATCTAATACCAAACGATGTAAAAACTACAACGTGAAGCATCCAGTAAAAAATTGTCTGCATGCATAGGAGCAGGAAAATATGACACCTAATTAGAATAAAACCAGTCTGCAGAAAGAAATTAGAAAAAGCAGACGTTATGGAATTAGTAGATAAATATATGGAAATAGCCATCATAATATTCTCCATATGCTCAGAACTATAAGAGAAAATGTAAAAATAATGAGGAAAGAAATGGAAGTTATTTAAAAAATAAACATTGGAGGGAGGCAAAATGGCGGAAGACTAGGGGACCTGGTTTCATCTTGTCCCCTGAACTGACTACCAGGTGACTACCAAATCATGCTGAATACTTATGAATTCAACCTGAGATGTAAGAAGAGAAGACCTGGAGTTCTACAAAGAGAAAAGCAAGCACTTTTTGCAAGGTAGGAGTACAGGGAAGCAAAACTGAGGGAATATATTGGAAGATCACTGGCGAGGAGACACGGGTGGAGGGAGCCTGCATCAGCAGACCACCACAAAATGACATAGGCCCTGGAGCACAGAATCAGAACTTTCAGGAAGTCTGCTCCAGTGAGAGATGTCCCTGCCTGAACTTCAGGGACAGTGAAGCGGGGGAAACCCTGGGTGGGACAGCGAAGTCTCAAGACCCCCGGAGTCATGGAAAGATCAGGGGTGCCTGGGCCACCAAAGTTCCCAAGCATTGGAGAGGGGAGACTGGTTTTGGTCAGCAAGGCCAGGAGGGGGCCCTCGGCTCAACTGGCCTAACCTGCAAACCACAGCCCCACTGGGGGACTACTGTCTGTGTGGAGGCCTGCAGAAGAGGGGATCCAGCAACCCTCTGCCTTCCCCCAGGAGGATGGGGTGGGCGCAGGCCATGGGAGTCTGCAGTTGTCACACACTGTGATCTTTCAGCCCCGGGGCTGCAGATCTGGGCCTGGTTATTTTTATTTTTATTCTCTAAAGAGGCCAGGAAAGCCTTCAGAGAGCACAGAACAACCGGCTCACAGTGAGGCCTGCTCCTGGCGAGGGTCGCTGCAGCCCCGTCCAGCAAAGACACCTGAGAATCAACAAGGTAGGCCCTGCCCCCAGAAGACCAGCTGGAAGAACGGTGAACAGCAAGTTCTCACCAAACAGGACTGCAAAACTCCAGCGCTAGGGGAAAGCGGTATAGAGAACTTGACGGGGTTCTTTCTCATGATTTGCTTATCTTTCAGTTTAAAATTTTCCATTTCTTTTTTTTCCCCCTTTTCAACTAGTTTCTTATTTTATCAACTCTTTGTTTTTAAGTCTGTTTTTAACTTTCTTTTTTTTTTTTACATTTACATTTTATAGATATATTCTTCATTTTTGTCTTCATTTCCCTGTATTCAATTTTTTTTTGTATATATATACATATATATATATATATATATATATATATATATATACATATGTTTTGCTTTCTTCACAATTTAAGGTTTAGTGTCTTCTAACACACAGACCAAAAGATAGTTGGGACCAAGTAGATCACCCTGTTTTGTCTACTTTGTGAGATTATATTCTCTCTTCTCCCCATCTATTCTTTCCCAGCAAAATGACTAGAAGGAGGAATTCACAACAACAACAACAAAAAAGAACCAGGGGTAATACTCTCTGCCACAAATCTAATCAATATGGATATAAGTAAGATGTCAGAGCTGGAATTCAGGATAGCAATTATAAAGTTACTAGCTGGACTTGAAAAAAGCATAAAAGATACAAGAGAATCTCTTAGTGCAGAAATGAAATCTAATCTGGCTAAAATTAAAAATGCTCTGAGATGCAGTCTAAATTGGATGCTCCAACAGCTAGGGTGACTGATGCAGAATACAGAGTCAGTGACTTAGAAAACAAGCTAATGGAAGGAAGGAAGCTGAGGAAAAGACAAAAACAACTAACGGACCATGAGGAGAGCCTTTGGGAAATCAGTAATGACATAAAATAAAACAATATTAGGAATATTGAGGTCCCTTAGGGAGAAGAGACAGAGAGAGAGAAAGAGAGCCCAGAAGATATATTTGAGCAAATCGTAGCTGAGGACTTCCCTAATCTGGGGAAAGAAATAGGCATTCAAATCCAAGAGATAGAGAGGACCCTCCCAAGATCCATAAAAATAGATCAAGACTCTGATATGTAATAGTGAAGCTTGCACATCTCAGAGATAAAGAGAAAATCCTGAGAGCAGCTGGAGACAAGAGGTTCTTAACCTACTGGGGTAAGAACATTAGCCTGGCATTAGACCTCTCCACAGAGACCTCGCAGGCCAGCAAGGGCTGGCATGGTATATTCAGGGTGCTAAATGAGAAAAAATATGCAGCCAAAAAGACTTCATCCAGCAAGGCTATCACTCAGAATGGAAGGAGGGATAAAGAGCTTCCAGGAGAGAAAGAAACTAAAATAATATGTGATCACTAAACCGGCCCTGCCAGATATATTAAGGGGGATCTTGTAAGCAAAGAGAGCACCCAAAAGGTAACATACACCAGAAAGAAACAGAGACAATCTACAGAAACAGGGACTTTATAGGTAATAAGATGGTTCTAAACCCAACTTTTTATAGTTTACTTTGAATGTACATGGGCTAAATGCTCCAATCAAAAGACATAGAGCATCAGATTGAACAAAAAAGCAGGACCCATCCATATGCTGTGTGCAAGAGACTCATTTTAGATATAAAGGCACCTCCAGATTGAAAGGGAGGAGGTGGAGAACTCTTTATCATGCTAATTGGGCCTCAAAAGAAATCTGGGGTCGTAATCCTCATATCAGACAAATTAGATTTTAAACCAAAGATTGTAGTAAGGGATGAAGAGAGACACTATATCATAATTAAAGGGTGTATCCAACAAGATGATCCAACATTTACAAATATGTATGCCCCTAACTTGGCAGCAGCCAATTATATAAACCAGTGAATAATCAAATTAAAGAAACACAATGATAATAATGCAATAATAGTAGAGGACTTAAACACCCCATTTACAGCAATGGATGGTTCCTCTAAGCAGAAAATCAACAAGGAAACATGGGACTTTGAATGACACTTGGGCTTCACAGACATATATAGAGCATTCCACTCTAATGCAGCAGAATACACATTCTTTCCGAGTGCACATGGAACCTTCTCCAGAATAGATCATATACTGGGTCATAAACCAAGTCTCAACCAGGACCAAAAGATGGTTTATTCCCAGCATATATTCAGACCAAAATTCTTTGAAACCTGAACTCAATCACAAGAGGAAAATTAAAAGGAATGCAAACACATGGGAGTTAAAGAGCACCCTACTAAACAATGAATGGGTCAACCAGGAAATTAAAGAATTTAAAAAATTCATGGAAACAAATGAAAATAAAACCACAACTGTTCAAAACCTTTGGGATACAGCAAAAGCAGTCCTGGGAAGGATGTACATTCAATATAAGCCTCTCTAAAAAAAATTAGAAAAATCTCAAATACACAAGCTAACCTTATACCTAAAGGAGCTGGAAAAAGAACAGCAAATAAAGCCTAAGCCAAGCAGGAGAATAGAAATAATAAAAATTAGAGCAGAGCTCAATGAAATAGAAACCAGAAGAACAACAGAACAGATCAATGAAACCAAAAGCTGGCTCTCTGAAAGAATTAATAAGATTGATAAATCCCTAGCCAGACCTATCAAAGAAAAAAGAGACAGGACCCTTGAGTCACCCAGGTGGCTCAGTGGTTGACCATCTGCCTTTGACAGGGAGCCTGCTTCTCCCTCTGCCTGTGTCTCTGCCTCTCACTCTATGTCTCTCATGAATAAATAAATAAAATCTTTAAAAAAAGAGAAAGGATCCAAATTAATAAAGTCATGAATGAAAGAGGAAAGATCACAACAAACACCAAGGAAATAGAAACAATTTTAAGAACATATTATGAGCAACTATATGCCAACAAATTAGGCAATCTGGAAGAAATGGATGCATTCCTGGAAACTTATAAACTACTAAAACTGAGACAGAAAGAAATAGAAAATCTGAACAGACCCATAATCAGCAAGGAAATTGAAGCCATAATGTAAAAGCTCCCCCCAAATAAGAGTCCAGAGTCAGATGGCTTCCCAGGGAAACTCTAGCAAACATTTAAAGAAGAACTAATACCTGCTCTGCTCTTCTGAAGCTATTTCAAAAAAATAGAAATGGAAGGAAAATTCCCAAACTCATTATATGAGTCAAGCATTACATCAATCCCCAAACCAGACAAAGACCCCACCAAAAAGGAGAATTACAGACCAATATCCCTGATGAACACGGTTGCAAAAATTCTCACCAAGATAGTAGCCAAAAGGACTGGATAGTACCTTACAAGGATTATTCACCATGACCAAGTGGGATTTACTCCTGGGCTGCAGGGTGGTTTAACACCTGCAAATCAATCAGTGTGATACATCACATTAATCAGAAAGAGGTCAAGAACCATATGATCCTCTCAATTAATGCAGATAAAATATTTGATAAAATACAGCATCCTTTTTTGATATCAATATGATAAAAGCCATTTACAAAAAGCCCACAGTAAATATCATTCTCAATGGGGAGAAACTGAGAGCCTTTCCCCTAAGATCAGGAACACAACAGGGATGTCCACTCTCGTCACTGCTATTCAACATAGTACTAGAAGTCCTGGCCTCAGCAATCAGGCAAAAAAAAAAAAAAAAAGAAAAGAAAAAAGAAAAGAAAAGAGAAAGAAAAGAAAAGAAAAGAGAAAGAAAAGAAAAGAAAAGAAAAGAAAAGAAAAGAAAAAAAGAAAAGAAAAGAAAGAAAAGAAAAGAAAGAAAAAAGAAAGAAAAAAGAAAAAAGAAAGAAAAAAAAAAAGAAAGAAAAAAAAAAAAAAAAAAAGAAAGAAAGAAAGAAAGAAAAAGAAAGGAAAAGAAGAAAAAAAGAAAAGAAAGAAAAGATTCCCGACGTGCCTCCCTTCCGCCCCGCTTCTCCCTGCTAGCTTGCTGCTCCCTGCTTCTGGTTGGTTGGGGTGGAGGTGGGGGGGTCGAGCCCCCCTGACCTCCCTTCCCCTCCCCCCGCCCCGGCCGCCAACCCAACCACGCCCTCCACGCACGCTTGCACGTGTCTCTCTCTCTCTCTCTCTTTTTTTTTTTTTTTTTGCGACATAAATCTTCTTGGTGACTCCTCTCAATCTGACTTTCTTTGAAAAATCATTCAAAACTGCCTGAGCCGAGCGCGTGGGCTCCTCGCGGCCCCGGCCCGGAGCCTGCCCCCGAGGCTGCCCTCACTGGGCCCTCACAGCTGCCTCCTCTCCCCCAAAACAACAAGCAAGAAAGAAAGAAGAAGAAAGAAAGAAAGAAAGAAAGAAAGAAAGAAAGAAAGAAAGAAGAAGAAAGAAAGAAGAAGAAAGAAAGAAGAAAGAAAGAAAGAAAGAAAGAAAGAAAGAAAGAAAGGGCATTCAAATTGGTAAAGAAGTCAAACTGTTACTCTTCCCGAATGACATGAGACAGTATGTGGAAAACCAAAAAGACTCCACCTCAACATGGCTAGAAGGACAACTGATTTCTGGACACTGATTTTATATTCAGCCTAATGGCAGGATATAAAATCAGTGTCCCTGGATATAAAATCAGTGTCCAGAAATCAGTTGTCCTTCTCTACACAAACAATGAGACTGGAGAAAGAGAACTTAAGAAACCAATCTCATTTACAATTACACCAAAAACCATAAGATACCTAGGAATAAACTTAACCAAAGAGATAAATAATCTATACTCTAAAAACTACAGAATGCTTATGGAAGAAATTGTTGAAGACACAAAGAGATGAGAAAACATTCCATGCTCATGAATTAGAAGAATAAATATTGTTAAAATGTCTATGCTCCCTGAGCAATCTGTACATTCAATGCAACCCCCATCAAAATATCATTATTATTATTTTTTTTTTCACAGAGCTGGAACAAATAATCCTAAAATTTGTATGGAACCAGAAAAGACCCCAAATAGCCAGAGGAATGTTGAAACAGGAAACCAAAACTGGTGGCATCACAACGCTAAACTTCAAGTTCTATTACAAAGCTGTGACCATCAAGACAATGTGGTCCTGCCACAAAAACAGACACATAGATCAATGGAACAGAATAGAGAACCTAGAAATGGACCCTCAACTTTATGGTCAACTAATATTCCAGAAAGCAGGAAAGAATACCCAATGGAAAAAAAAAGAGTCTTTCCAATAAATGGTGTTGGGAAAATTGGAAAGTCACACGTAGAAGAATAAAATGGGACCATTCTCTTACACCAGACACAAAAATAAGCTTAAAATGGGTGAAAGACCTGTGAGACAGGAATCCCTCAAAATTCTAGAAGAGAACAGAGGCAGCAACCTCTGTGACCTCGGCCACAGCAACTTCTTGCTAGACACGTCTCCAAAGGCAAGGGAAACAAAAGCAAAAATGAACTTTTGGGACTTCATGAAGATAAAAAGCTTCTGCACAGCAAAGGAAGCCAACAAAACTATAAGGCAGCCTACAGGATGAGAGAAGATATTTGCAAATGAGTGATCAGATTAAAGGGCTAGTATCTAAAATCCATAAAGAACTTATCAAACTCAACACCCAAAAAACAAATAATTCAGTCAGGAAATGGGTAGAAGACATGAACAGACATTTCTCCAAAGAAGACATACACATGGCCAACAGACACATGAAATAATGCTCAACGCCCCTCGGCACCGGGGAAATAACAAATCAAAACTGCAATTCTGACACCAGTGAGAATGGCTAAAATCAACAAGACAGGAAACAATAAATGTTGGTGAGGATGTGGAGAAAGGGGAGCCCTCTTACACTGCGGGTGCTGCAAACTGGTGCAGCCACTCCGGAAGACTGTGGAGGTTCTTCAAGAAGTTAAAAACAAAGCTACCCTATGACCCAGCAAGTGCACTACTGGGTATTTACCCCAAAGATACAAATGTAGTGATCTGAAGGGGCCCCCGCACCCCCGGTGTTCACAGCAGCAATGCCCCCCAGTAGCCAAACTGTGGAAAGAGCTGAGATGTCCATGGACAGATGAATGGATAAAGACTATTGCTCAGTCATCAGAAAGGACAAATACCATTTACATCAACGTGGATGGAACTGGAGGGTGTTATGCTGAGTGAAATGAGTCAACGAGAGACAGACATTGGTGTGGTTTTACTTCTATGTGGAATATAAGAGACAGTATAGAGGATCAGGTAAGGGAGGGAAAACTGAATGGGAAGTTGACCAGAGAGGGAGGAAAACCATGAGAGACTCTTAATTCTAGGAAACAAACTGAGGGTTACTGGAGGGTAGCTAGTGGGGGTGGGGGACATGGGGTAATTTGGTGATAGGCATTAAGGAGGGCATGTGATGTGATGAGAACTGGGTGTTATCCACAACCGACAAAGTTTTGAACACTACATCGGAAACTATGTACTACAGTTGCCCAACTGAATTTAAATTAAAAAAATTTAAATAAAACTTCTAAAAATGTGGGGAAATAAAAATACATATACCCAAATGATTAACAGTAAATCATACACTGCTGAAGAAAAAAAAATCAATGAAATTAAAATCTTGCAAGACAACCTACTCAAATAGAGACGACAAAGACTGAAACAGATGAATAAGCAGAGCAGTAGTGACCTGTGGGTCAGTGTCAGGTTATCTAACATAATAGAATAGGAGCTGATGGTCCAGAAGGAGAAGTTGGGGAGCAGATGAAGATGTTTACGGAATTAATAAAATGACCACCAAAATTTTGTCATATTTGATGAAAACTAGAAACCCATAATTACAGAAAGCTTAAGGGACCCACAAATGGGATAAACATATAGAAAAGCACACAAAGTTACATGATAATCAAACTGGTGAAACTAATGATAAAATATCTTAAAAGCAGTTGAAGGGAGGAAACTAACCCAAAATAATGGAAGATATTTTGATAAAGTGAAAACACGGTCACTGTCAGCTCCTACTGAATTTCCAGCAAAATAACCAACAGTCTGTTACCATAGGGATATCGTAAAATTTTGAAGCACTAAATTTAGACAATCTAAAAGTTCTGGGAAGTAAAAAAAAAAAAAAAAAAAAAAAAAGGAAAGAAACAGCAAAGCTATATTTTTCAAAAGCCAAATTATAACCAGTCTTCTAGAAAGGAATGAGTACTAGTGAGGATGAAGGTAGCATCAGACTTTCATCAGCGACACCTTAAAAATTTTATCCTATAATTCTATGAGCAATTAACTGATTCCTTAAAGTTCTTTGTTTGTTTTTGAGAGACAGACGGAGTGCATGCTTGCAGGCATGCACACGGGGGAGGGGCAGAGAGACTCTTAAGCAGGACCCACACCCAGCTTGGATCCTGCTGGATGTCACCACCCGGAGATCATGACCTGAGCTGAAATCAAGAGTCAGACACTTCACCAGCTGAGCCTTGGCTGCCCCAGCAATTAACTCTTAAAACGATGTATGAGTCAGGATTCCTAGAGAAACAGGAACAGTAGGAGGCACGTGTGTATGTGTATCCAGAAAGCGGTTTATTGGAATTGGCTCGTATAACTATGGAGACTGAGAAGTCCCGTGATCTGCCACGTGGAGCCCAGTCAGTGGGCCTGTGATTTTCTTAGAAGGCCGAGGGCTGGGAGGTGAGGACACAGATGCCAGCTTGAGCATCCAGAGCAGAAGACTGACATCCCAGCTCCACAGTCAGAATGAATTTAAGTTTTCCCTGCGTCTTTGCTCAATGCAGGTCCTTCAGGAATTAGCTGATGCCACTCACACTGGGGACAGCCACCTGCTTTCCTCAGTCTACCAATTCAAATGCTAGCCTCTTCCAGAAATACCCTCATGGACACACACAGAAATAATGTCTAAGTATCAGCTGTGGCATCCGTGGTCCTGTCAAGGCGACACCTAAAATCAACCAGCACACCTGTCTTATGCTGCCATACGTATTTTGGCCGTACCCGCATTTCTAGTTTTCCGTTCTCTAGTCTCCTATAACAAAAGTGTTATAATTTTAAACTTTCCCAGCACCTCCGTGGCAAAATGCTTTACCCGTACCGCTTCCACCGCTGGGGCTGCTCTTACCTTCTCTGTTTGCTAGTCAGCTCCCTCTGCTCATCATTCAGATTGCAGTTAGAGTTTCACCTTTTCATGAAATTGTGCCAAAACATCACAAATATCCTATTGTTTTTTTTTTTCCCCATAGTGACATGTACTTGTCTTTCATAGAAATTGTTACAGCTGTAATTTTACATTTGTGTGAGTGGGTGATCCAGCGCCCCACTAGAATGTAGGTTTGGGGAACACCAGTCTTTTTCTCACTCTTTTAGCCCAAATGCCTCATATATGTGGCACCAGGTGTTCATCCAACATATATTTGCCCAGTAAAAGATTAAAAGAAAATATAAATTAAAAAAATCTGCTTGAAACAGTCTACATGGTCTTCCTCCCCCTGTCTGGAGGAAGGAAAAGACAGTAACACATCTCTTTGCAACTGAACATGTTAAGAAGCCGAGGGAACGATCTATCCCCCCTGACCGCTTAATGTCCATTTAGCTGAGCACTGTGCTAGAGCTCCCCTTCGTGGGAGAGAGTAAGAGTAAGAGATCAGTGTCTACTTCTTTTAAGTCATCTCCAATGTCACCTCCATGTTTAGAGTTAGATGTTTATGCACTTTTTCCTTGGAAATCACTCTTTTTTCTACTTTAAGAAATTTGTGGAAAACTCTTGTTCAGGAATGCATTGTTTCTATCTTATTTGTTGCGAAAATTTTCATCTACTTCTAACAGCATTTATCATTTTAATGGAGTGTTAAAATGGTAAGGGGAAAAATATTTTATCCACCGTCTTGAAATGGAAGGTCTCCATGAGTCTACATTCCAACAGTATTATAAAAAAATATCTCTTATATTCATTTGAGAGAGAGAGATAGAGAGAGAGAGAGACAGAGAATGAGTGAGGGGAGAGGTAGAGGAAGAGGGAGAAGCAGACTCTTTCCACGAGCAGAGAGCCTGAGGTGGCCCTTGATCCCAGGACCCAGAAATCCTGACCTGAGCCAAAGGCAGACACTTAACCATCTTAGCCATTCAGGTGCTCCTTAACAGTATTTTCAAAGTTGCTTTACAAAAACAAACAAACAAAAAAAACAAAAAAATTTTAATGCAATTGAGAGTGAGTAAAAAATGCATATTTTCTTTATATCTGACAATGACTGGGAATTATGGAAGGGAAGAGATGTTATGGGGATACTAAAGCACAAAAAATATTATAAGGTTAAAAATTAATACTTTAAGTAGAGCTAAGACCACCTGTGAGCAGTTGTGGTAACATAATCTGAAATAACATTAGAACTCGAGGCAAGTAAGAAATAAATAGACTTGAAGCTATAAACTCTTCCAATTTTTACTAAGGCAAAGTAATTATTTGCAAAAGACACCTACATCAATAGATATACTATTGCCCCAATTTCTCTAACAGGAAATTATTTAGATCACCTAAGATAAAACGGTCAGGAGGTATTTCAATCATAATCAAAGTAAGTATAAAACACATTGGCTCTATTTGCTTAATGGATGCAACTAAATTTATGATGCACATAACACCATCAGCTTAATTAGAAGTATAATTCTTATTTCCTTGGGTTACCTATGGGCTCCCTGGCTAGGGATCTTTGATGAAATGGTATTTTGAATCCTTAGTCTTTTTAGGGTACACTGGTATGGGAAAAGTTGTAACTAGAAATCGTTCTGGGATTTTCTCAAGTTAACTTGTACCTGAAATCTTTTTTATGAGAACATAATACCACCACTGCCTTAACACAAGAAGACAATTATTTACCAGAAATAGCAAATACAGTCGCTTAAGCATTGTCAATCAGATCATCTTATTTAATTCTCTGCAAAACAATTAAATTTCATTGATATTGTTTTTTTTTTTTTTGAAATGCTGTGTGGACAGTGTCACCCCTTTTACCAATAAACTCCATGAGCATGTGAGAGATTTGGTGCTTTTGTTTTTGTTTGACTTGTTCTATCACCAGAATCTAGAGGTTGACTTGGTGCTCAATAAATATTTATTGAATGAATAAATAGTTTCTCTAGAAAAGTACTGAAAATAGCAAAAATATAATTACTTCGTTGTTGTAATATGTGAGTTGTGTATTCAACAATAAAATTTAGTGGTCCTTGGAAAACATTATTTTTAGCTTTGGTCTTATTGACCATAATTTATATGAAAACAGGAAGTGATAGATAAAAGGCTATATAACCAACCAAATCCCAAATACAGTACTAAAAGGATGAAATAGGTCTAAAATATAACTGTGAAAATACATGATATAAGATACTTGGCATCAATATATCTACAAAAAAATATTAGAAATAAAAAAGCCTAACACCAGTTAGTTGATTTAATTTCCATAGAAGCAAATGTGATGTAACTGTCAAAATGTGTTAATTTAATCTTATACTGTATTCACAGGGCGAAGGAGGTGATGGCCCACCTATTTTTCATGACAGGGCAAGGAGAACATTTTATTCAGTACCATGCTCCAATTTAAAGGAAGAACACTGATAAGCCATACTTCATACAGAGGAACATGACCAGAATGTTGAAAAAGTAAAGGAAACGTGTTGCTTTCCAGCTAAAATATGGAGATCTAGTGATACATTATAGCCTTTCTGATCAATTGTGAATCCCCAAAATATGAAAGGAAAACAAGAAATGAATAACAAATCAAGGAAAAGAAAAAAAATAATAATCTAAACACTACAGTTTCCCTGAGTGGATCACAAACCATGAACAATTCCAGAAATCCAACAGCACACAGAGAACAATAATTGGAAGGTGGGCATTATAGCCTCAATGAGGAGAATCCGAGATGGAGGAGAATCAGAAGCAACTGAGAGGGAGACAATTGGGGACCAAGAGCATGAGCTTCCAGGTGGGTCAGCCTCTGCAAACACTGCCACCATTTGCTCCACACAGCCCCAGCTGAGCACCTGCCTCTGTGTTTAAGCCGTGAGCGGAGGAACCTGAGTCAGAAAGACAGAAGAGTCCTCCTGAGGGTTGTCCATACCTGGAACACATGCTCAGAAGAACAAGGTGGTCTATGCCTCCACACCAACATATTTTGCCGTTCCCACAGACTCCCCTCCCGCCCGCCCCCACTGCCCAGTCTGTACAAATTAGTGGCAAGAGTCTAAAAGAGAATTTCAACGACCAAAAGTAAGCAGACTGGAGTGTTATATTAAATATTTAAAGTTATGAAAGATATATGAGGATATCGTAGTCAAAAATTCAATTAACGCAATGTACTTCCAGTAGGAATATGATGACAGCTTAGATTTGAGTATTCTCCTATTCTTCTGAAAAAAAAAAAAAAGAAAGATAAAATGTATAGACAAATTAGGTGTTTATTTAAACCCAAATAAAACTTAGAAACTTCAAATTACACATAAGGGAACAAAATCAGAGGCTGTCAGGAGGCCCGTACAGGAAGTTGAAATGATGCTATGAGGGAAAAGGGTTCTGAAAAGATTACTAATCAATGGATGATCTCAGAAGTCTCTAGAAATTTTTCACACCCAAAAAGAGTAGAAAAGTATCTTGAGAAGCAATTGTTGTGAGTTCTACTGAGGTGAAGAGTCAAAGCACTGGAGGAGGAAGGAATAGACTTGAAAATTGTTCAGGGGACTCAGAGGAGATAGAGCTCAGGAAACGCCAGAAAAATGTGTCAAGACCTGGGTCACTTGTGGATGGTAGCCTGTGAGAAAATCATGAAAAACCAGCGCGGGATGGATAATCTCTGAACCAAGATGGGTTCTGAGAATCAGGGAGGGGATATTCAGTGATGCCATATTATAGGAAGGAAACAATCTACTGATGTAGAAGGGAGTGGGGACTCTTGAGCCTACAGGCTGAAGGACCACTCTGGCCCCTCCCTGCATCTCCGCAGAGGTCATGTGCTAAGAGTTCAAGAAAACCCAACTCCTCTATTTCTGAGAACCAAAAATAATATGCATACAAAGGCAGTATAAAAAAGTGAATAAAAGAGTTGTTTTCTACAGATTATAAAAAATTCTGTAGAAAATAATCCTTATTCTCTAGCTATGGATTGATCGATTTATCATTCCATCTGCCTTGTCTCACAAAGAACACCATGAGAGGAAGAAGAAAGGAAGATGGAGGACGGACTGGGAGATACCACTCAACTTTCTCCTCCCTTGCCCTTCATCTCCACGATATTGGAGTTGAAAGTCTTTGTACTGCCTAGAGAAGTAAAGCTTTCTGCCAAATAGAAGATTATAATTTTTCAAACTTTGAAACAAAGTCTCTGCTGTAATGAGGTGTTTTTTTTTTTTTTAATAAAGAAAAGATATGGAATCACACAGAGATGTCCTTTTTGACTGTTGATGGGAATTTGACAGAGCATGGTAGGAAGCAGTAATTGGGAAAATAAAAATTTTACCTTCATCAAACCAATCACATGGTCTCATTTGATTTCACAGCATGAGCGCAGTTTTTACTATTATCCGCGTTTTACCGTCAAGAAATCTTGGGCTCAGAAAAGTGAAGCTAGATCCTAAGTGAACTAGCTGATAGACAAACTGAAACCCTCCAAGCTCAAATGTCATGCTACTTTACTGTCCTGTTATCTTTAAAAGCGTACAACCAACATAGGCCATTTATGTCCTTTATTAATATAATAAATTTCACTATATCCCCACGCTTCAAAGTACTATCTGTATTTTTAGTGTTGGTTTCAAGTACTAACTTTTCCCCAAAGCCTGCAATTCCCTAGTTGTAATTCATCTTCCCACACAGAAGTGATCTCTTCTCCTACAATCTAACGGAACGTGAACACTTCTGCTCTAGTCTGCTTGTGCTAGTGTCTGTCTGTCTGCTCCGGTCCCACCAGATAATGAGTTTCATAGTAGTTAAGGCTCAGCCTAACACATCTTTATATTGTCATTAGTACCTTATGTCGTACCTAGTAAGTATCTGGGTTTGTATAAGTTATATAATATTATTATATATAATAAATTATATATAATACAGTACTTTAAGTGTCTTGAAGAATAAGGCTCCTGAGAGTGTCTAATCCTGGTTTGATTTGCAGACTTTTACACATAGTATCTGCTGTTCAGCAATTTATTTATTTAAAAGGATGAATGGGGATTAAGTGGTAAGGAAAATTGAAGATAGAGAAATTTAATATAAATATTAATATAAAAAATAATGGAATGAACTATCAGACATGTAGACAAACCTTGGAACAGTTCATTCATTCTCTGCCATAGGTTGGACATGCTCTTAATACAGATCCACGGGAAATGGCTAGTGTTTGCATAAAGCCATCTGTTTGTCATCTCTCATCATGGTTAATTTATATGTCAATTTGACTGGGACACTGGGTACCCCCACCTTTGGTTAAATCTAAGGCTGAATGTGTCTGTGAAGGTGTTTCTGGTTGAAATCAACTTTAGAATCAGTCAAGTCGAAGAGAACAGAGAATCCCCTCCGTGCTAGTTGATTCATCCAACCCATCGGAAACCTGAGTAGAACAACAGTAACAAAACCTACATGAGTATTTGCTTCTTGGATTGACTATTATTGCGCTGGGATATCAGTCTTCTCCTGCTCAGACTCAGGCTTGGGTCTAAACTGGGCACTGTGACTTACATACGGAAGAACGTATGACCCTAATGAGCTCATTAGAGTTGTCATCTTTTTCTTTTTCTTTCTTTTCTTTTTAAAAAATTTACTCTCAAAGAAAGATCACAGTCTTCTTTTTTGATCATGAATGTTAAGAATGTGGGCAACCCATAACATTGGCCCTCTTGACTCTTCAGCTGCTGACCTGTGGGACTTCTCAGATTCCATACCTACTTGCTCTCTGGCTCTGTCTTCTTCATTCTCTTTTTCTCTATATGTATCCTATTAGTTCTATCTTTGTGGAGAATGGAGACTAATACACCCCTGATATTCCTGTGTGAGTTTTTTTTTTTATTAGTATAAGCAAATCACCATGAATTTTGCAACTTAATAATCATTTGTTATCTCATAGTTTCTGTAGTTCAATCATCCAGGGGCAACGTAGCTGGACTCACTCTGCTGCAATTAGATGTGAGCTGTGTTTGCAATCTTACTTGAGGCTTGGGATCCTCTTCCAAGCACACCTGGTTGTTGGCAGTATTCACTTTCTTGCAGCTCTAATTCCCAGTGGCTTGTTTTTCCAGACTGGCAGGAAAATGTCTCCGAAGTCAAAGAAAGACTAATCTTTCTTTTAAAGGGTTCATTTGATTTGGGAACACCCACTGGATAACTGCCTTTGAATAAGTCAAAGTAAAGCCAATCAGGAACCTGAATTATATCTGCAAAATCTATTCACTTTTCCTATATCTTAGAATTTTGCTTACCTAACCCACTTAATTGTTTTAGATGGTCTCTAAAATTTTCCTAGAATCTCCCTGGCCTTTAGTGTCTGAAGATTTGCTGTCATAAAATATTAGAGAGCCTGAGAACTTCAAAAATGACATGGTTCTCCAACTTAAAGATCCAAAATATCCAGAATAGAACTTGAAATATCAGGAGAAAAAAAAATAATAATAAAGCCCCAGGAAAGACTGAAAAAACAGCAATGACAATGACAACTTTATTTCTCACTATTCATTAGAGCAAAGGGTGTTTCTATGATTGACATAAAGTGAGGTTAAATACATTTAGTATATCCTGTTCAATTAATTCATCCCTCTTTAAAACATAAAGGTGTAGTTAAGACATTAAAAACACATTTATTCTTTTATTCCTTTTAATATTGGGTGAAAAAAAATTACATAGAAGATGGATTTCTATTTCATACTGAATATTTTTGTTAAAACCAAGAAAAATGATTTTATAGGGTTCTCAGATTGCCAAGGACATAATTCAAACCATCACCATGATTTCTATTTTGATGATGGCAGTAACCTTCATGGCATGCAGTGCTCTTCATTATGTAACGATGTTTACAAAGAACTATAGTTTTTTCAATTTCCAGGAAAAGCAAAATATTTTCTATCCTAAATGTCTGCTTCCAGCACATTGTGTGTGACATACATTCTCAATTTGAGTAGAATAATCATTTGCTAATCATCTCTTGATTTCTTTTTTTAAAAGTCTCATATGGAAAACTACACAAAACAGGCTGGCAAATCAGTTGGATCTTCTCTAGGAGGTATTAGCCTGAATCAACTTCACTTTCGTGGTCTGCCCTCTTGTCTCCATCCTTTCTCCTCTACCAGAGAAAAATGCAGAATATGGCAGCTTATCCACGTGAAATTCACTCATTTAGCAGTTAGTTTATCTCTGACCACTGTGTATTTCCTCCTCATTCATTGCTGGTAAAAGACTAGAAAGATCTTTCCAGAAATTTGAGTGGGTAGATGGTAAGAAAGACCCGTTAATTTTCAGCTCAGGTCATGATCTCAAGGCTGTAAGATCAACCCCTGTGTTGGGCTCTGTGCTTAGCTAGAGATTCTCTCTCTTTGTCTTCCTTTGCCCCTTCACCCATTCATGCTCTCTCTCCCTCTCAAATAATTAAATAAATAAGTAAATAAATAAATAATAAATAAATAAATAAATCTTTGGAAAAAAAAGGAAAAAAGAAAGACCCATTACTCAGTGGATTTTTAATTATTGGTTACCTATAGGGCTTGGGTGTAATTGCTTAAAAAGAAAACAAATAAGAAAACAATGGATGGAAAAGGAAAAGAAAGAAATGAGCAAACAACGGACATTTTAATTACTTGGAAAAAAAACATATCAAATTAATCCTCTCCAGTTATCATTCTCTCAAGAATTAGCTCACTAGGAATAACATTTACCGTGTTACATAGGACCATATCCTTGGAAAAAACTTTCAGTTTCTTTCTCCAATCCACAGTCCCTTGTATATTATATAAATCTTTATATATAGTAATAGTCAGGAACCCAAGCAATCTATCATATTTGATCAAGACAAGTATAAATCACTTATTCATGATTTACCATTCCTAACTTGATTCATTGATTCATCTCCAGACAAGACAAGGTCAGTACAAAAAAAAATGATTAAGCTTCTTGCCCTTAAGAGAGAACAGCTTAACCAACAAATTCATCTTCACATCTGACCTCATGAATCTTGACACTGGGAATACTGTAAAAATAGAAATAGCCCTTATAGATGGTCCCTCAAATGGAAATGTCGGACTAAGTAAGAAAATAGTAGAAAGATTAACAATGAACATGCCATGGGGTGTGTCACAGCCATCCTGGTTATCACCGCCGGACAATCTGAATCAGCTAATATGCATTACCTATTTTATCACTATTTATTTTCAATCATTTTTCTACTTTAATTCATGGTTTTTTTGTTGTTGTTTTGTTTTACTTCTCCCTAATTTCCTACCATGTGGCATTCCAATTTTTCACATACACCTTCATCTTATTTGTGTAGTGGTGTTTAGCCATGGATTTGGCAAGACGAGGTGTAGGAGGATAATAGCATCTTTTAAATTTCCCCATATGAGAGCAGCCCGGGTGGCTCAGAGGTTTAGCACCGGCTTCAGCTCAGGGTGTGATCCTGGGGTCCTGGGATCGAGTCCCACATCGGGCTCCCTGCAGGGAGCCTGCTTCTCCCTCTGCCTATGTTTCTCCCTCTCTCTGTCTGGATAAATAAATAAAATCTTTTAAAAAAATAAATAAATCTCCCCATATGATGCCACAACAACCTATAGTCAGGGAGGCTGCAAGATAACAGGCTTCTAATCCTGATCTCCAGAGTCAGGGAACTCTTTTTGACTTTCTTAATTTTTCCTTGGATTCCCCACCCATCTTCTGCACATATTTCAAACACAGAAATATAAACAACAAATTTGTACATACTCTTAGCTCAGGCTAAAAACAAACATAAAAACATAACAAAACATAAAAAAAAACACAAAAACAAACAAACATAGACTAGGTATTTTAAGCAATAAATATTTAATCCTCATCGTCCAAGGCGAGGATTGTCCAAGATCCAAATCCCAGCAGATCTGGCTCCCGGTGAGAGCTCTCTTCCTGGCTTATGGGTCATTGCCAGCTTGCTGAGTCCTCAATGGCAGAGGCTGCTCTGGTCTTTCTCTTCCTGTAAGGGAACTGGTCTAGCAGGAGGCGCACACCCCCATCTAAGCCTAATCACCTCCCGAAGGCCTCACTTCCAAATACCATCAATTGGGGACTAAAGCTTCAACATATGAATTTTGGGACACAATTCAAGGTCATAGGGTATATGTGTTGTTTTAAATGTAGAAAATAAATTTGATAATTACATTCTGTTAAAAAAAAAGTCTAGATGGCTTAACAGATTTTCCATGGGGTCCTGGGTAATTTTCGAATTTCTTAGCATGAAATTACAATATGCTTTTACTACTTGACCATAATTTACTTGCTTTCTATATCCCCCTCCCCTCTGGCAGTCTGTCTTCTAGCTGCAGGGTGATTCTACACGCTTCACTGAAGATATCTGATTCTTTCAACTGCTTTTGCACATACTATTTCCTTTTTTTTTTTTTTTTGCACATACTATTTCCTTTGCCTGAAACGTTCTTTATCCTCCATGCATTATGACAAACTCTTACCTGTTTTTCAAGACCACCAAATCCCACCATAGTCTTTCCTGACCCTTCCTTTCCCCCAGTAGAGTTAAGTTCCTTCTTTACTTCCATCTCATTTTTTTATACATCTATCACAACATCAAAGCCATGAGTTACTCAATTATTTGGTTATGTGTCTATTTCTTCTATTAAACTGTGACATCCTTGAGGACAAGGGTCATTTATAACAAAACCTTTTAATTCGGCGAAACCCAAACTGTGCCTGACTCGCAGTAACACGCACTATATGAAGAATGAATGAGTGAATGAACTGTTAACACAGGCCACACAGAGAAGGCAGAGACCAGTTGCTTCTCAGTTCTTCTTGTTCTATAAACACTTGTCCCTGTTGCACACAATCTCCACTTCCTAGCCTCTAGTTTTGCCTGTGGATGTCATACTTCAACCTTGCAAGTCTGCTCCTTACTTTCATCCTCTCTTGCTGCCTGCTGCCAGGCATCCAGATGTTCTAACTCCTACATCACCTAACTAGTGTTTTCCAAACTTGCTTATCTATAAAACTAACTGAAGCTCCTTATTAAAAATACAAAATTTTGAGCCCAGCCTCAGATCTACTACGTATGAAGTTGCAGGAAATGAGCTCAGTAATCTGCATTTTTAAGCCTGTTTCCCAGATCATTCTGATGAAGGTAAGTATGAATACATAAACAGAGGGTCTAAAGGGCTGTTCCTTCTGTTTTGGGACAACGTCTTCCCAGCTTGGGACTTCATTAAGCAATAGTTCAGCTTCCTGAGACCTAGAAAAAAGAAACCTCACTTGAATGTCTTCCCATAGCCGGTTCTTAAGGCTGGTAGGACCGTTGGAAATCCCTCCAATGGACTCCAGACATCTCCATACTACTTCTCCCATGCACAGTTCAGTGTAGAAACTTTCTCCCACTGCCCCTACTTTTAGATGCTCTCTGAGGTGCTGCAGCCGCTGCTGTCAAATCCCAGCACAGCTCTGGGTATTGGCAGTCTGCAAACTGACTCTGATGAGGTGTGACAGTTCATGCTCTGTGGGTTTATCTTTAATCAGACTAGACCCTGAGGATGTATGGATTCCCTGTAGAAAATACAGATTGGGTGTTACTCAGGGTTAAAAATGAGAATGAAGAGTAAGTACTTATCATAGACTCTGCTCCAGAGTAAGTATTTAATAAATATTACCAATTACTAATATTTCTGTTGTTGGAGAGACTGAATGTATTCTTCTTCCTTTGATCTCAACTCAAGGAAACCTATATTATATAGATTTTTAATGTAATTCTTTGAAATATAAAAATATCCTAATTCTCTAAATGGGTTTGGTTAATTAAATTAGTTTTGATTAATCATAAAATTATGAGAGTATAGATATTTTCCACGGAATGCCAAAACTCAAAGAATTAATTCATAACATTCAGATTGCAGAGGCCATATACTTGTTTTGATGATGCAACAGGCATAACAGTGTTTTAAAACATTTATAAATACTAAATATTAATGCTTGAATTAGTTAACTATGACTCTGTAACAAATCACTCCAAAGCTTAGTGGCTTGAAACAATTACCATTTATTGTCTCTCATGAAGCTGTGAGTTGACTGTAGAGTCTGGTTCAGACCTGAACTTGGCTGATCTAGGCTGGGCTCACTTGTATACTAGCTGTGAGCTTGAGGGTTGCTGGGGGAGTAGCCTCGGTGTTCTAGGGTCACCTCAGCTAGATGGCTTGTCCCCGGGACAAGGAAACCATTCCAAGTGTGTTCAAACAGTGGTCTTGGGGGTATAAGGGGGGGAAAATGCATGCAGTGTCTCTTGACCTAGGTTTGGTCAAGACTAATGATCAAAATGACTAATGACTTGACCAAAATGTTAATACAATGCCATTTTTGCCATATTTTATGCATCAAAACAAATGATAAGTTCAGCCTAGATCTAAGGAGTAAGAAATAAGCTTCATCTTTTGATGGAAGTTGCTGAAAAGTATTTTTCAAAGGGTCCCAGGGAGACTATTATTTGGAATAACCAATGAAGCCAGTTTTCCACATTAGTCACCATGGCAAAATATCTCATTTTCATAGTTTTCTGAAATAAAAAAAAAAAAGAGGTTAGATTCAGAGATATCATCAAAATCATGCTTTCCACTCCATTATCATCTAACTGGTTGTAATAAAGCCACAATATCTGTCAGATAATCATTTATTCATTTTATTTATTTATTTTCTAAGATCTTGTTTTTAAGTAATCCAACATGGGGCTCAAACTCACAGCCCTGAGATCAAGAGTTGCACGTTCCACGGACTGAGCCACCCAGGCACCCTCATTTGTTAGTTTTAAAATAATGCTAGCATTACCTCATATGGTTGTTCAGACTATTATATAAGATATCACATCAATAAGCACCCAGCAATGTGTCTGGCAAAAAGGAGATATATACATATTTTGAGCTAAGTAAAAATAATGAATTGTTGTTTCTATTTGCTTTCTTTTCTTTTTTTTTAAGATTTTATTTATTTATTTATTTATTTATTTATTTATTTATTTATCCATGAGAGACGCAGAGAGAGAGAGAGGCAGAGACACAGGCAGGGGGAGAAGCAGGCTCCATGCAGGGAGCCTGACGTGGGACTCAATCCCGGGTCTCCAGGATCACGCCCTGGGCTGAAGACGGTACTAAACCGCTGAGCCACCCGGGCTGCCTTCTATTTGCTTTCTTTGTAATATTTGTTAACTAGAGTCCCCAATTTTTTCTTTGGTTTCCTCCATGTATCATCACTATACTAGTTTTTTATGGTGTTAAAATTATTCGGTAAACTTTAGCAATGCTCGTCTTTTTGAAACATGTTTTCCAATTGATCCTTTTGTCCTAATGGGTATCTTTGTTGGTATTGTTTGTTGTTTTTGTTGTTGCTATTGTTTTTATCAAAGTTTGTAAGAAACGGAAGATTTCTATGGTCAATTTAGGTTGAAAAAAATGTTTTCAAGAAATAGTGAAATACAGAATTAGCAAAAGTTATAGAGAACCAAAGTCAGAAAATGAGGACAGAAATGCCCAGGAACATTATCTCAGAAAAACTAATAATTCCAGCCAAACTCCCAAGCTTCCTGACTACACAACTCTGAAGTCTTCTCTGAGCTTCATGTCAAACCCTCAAGATTCAAAATCATACCCTGGAACATCTAAACGTAACGGTAGGAGCTGGCCACCCAGCCTCATCACAGCTACCAGCAAAATAAAAGTGAGATCATTTGCCTGTTTTTCATTGTAGAAAGCATATCCTTGCCATTAACTTTCCTTGGTGTCCCAATCAAATAAAAGGATGCTTGGATGCTGGGCAGGTTAAAATACATGCTCATGGAAGTAACTGCCTGACTCGGTAAAGCATGCAGCTCTTGATCTCAGGGTTGTGGGTTCAAGTCTCACGTGGGGTGTAGAGATTACTTACAAATAAAATACTTAAAAAATAAAAAATAAAAAAATAAATGCCCATGCAATCTACTCTGTTAGTTCCTCAATATCTATAATATCCTTCTTCTCAAAGTATATTTCAAAAAATAATTCTATTCTCTAGCATAAAGCAACTCTGAAATCTTCTATATACTTACGTTGGCCCCAAAGAGAGACACTCAGTAGTTCGCCGCTGACTAATAGGCGTTTCTTCCCTGCATCTATTGTGATTCTCACTTTAATGTTCTGAAACCTGAGTGTGTGTGTGTGTGTGTGTGTGTGTGTTGGAGTAGGGGAGGGAATCTATAAAATTTATCAACAGTAACCTCTTATACTGGTAAAGACAAAAAAAAAGTAAAATTATCTACATAAAATATGTAAATATGCATTTTTAGTAAGAAAGAACATATGGTTCGATGCTATAGTTTCATTTTACAGAACTGATTATAAATCATTAGTATTTATGATTTTCTTTCCACATTACTAATTTCATATTCACATCCGTCCAGCCAAAACCTAAACTTTTTTGTCATTTTGCCCAAAAGCATGTGAAACTCAAAATCGTATTCAACAACTAACGGTATATACCTGTGAAAACATTTCTCTTTTGGGTGCTTTGTATGTGATCTATTATTGCTACTTAAAAAAAAATTACTGTTGAATTTAGTGACTTAAAACAATGATACTCATTATCTCATATCTTACAGGATTCACATACAGCTTAGCTGGATCCTCCGACTTAGGGTGTCCCATCAGGCTGCAAGCAAGGTATTGGCTGGATTGGAGTCTTATCTGACGTCTCTAGTGAAGGAAGATCCACTTTTAGGCTGATTCATGTGGTAATTGGGAGAATCCAGCTCTTCATGGGCGGCTGGCGAAGGCCCCAATTCCTTAGCATGCGATGCTCTCTATAGAGCACCTTACAACATGGCATCCACCTTCCATCAGAAGCAAGTGGGGGAGCAAGAGAGGTGAGCAAAACTGAAGCCAGGATCGAATCTTTTTAAATTTAAGCAAGAAAATGACATCCCACCACTTTTGCTGTCTTCTATTCATCACCAGCGAGGCATTATCTAGCACACGCTCAAGGGGGGAGATCACACGAGGACGTTGGATGCCAAGAGTAGGGACCACTGGGAACCATCTCCACAGTTGACTTCTGGCAGTACTTAGACCTGTAATCAGCAGAACCCAGCCTTGGGTACAAAAAGCAAAGTTTCCTCAAGTGGGGAAGCCGTTAGTTACAATCGTGACAGACAACACTCCCATTTCCATCTTCTGGCTCCTAGACACAGTTCTTTGACTTTGGAGACACAACGAGTATTATTTCTTGGTTAGAGTGCGCGCTTTACTCATCATGACGGCAATTCAAACGCGTGTCTCAAAGCTGGCAACAGAACGGCAACAAGCAGTTCTATCATCCTGTGAGTCCAGTTGTTTCCGGGAAACGTGATGTAGGAGAAGACCATGACTTCCATGAGCTCAAAACAGTACCTTATTTATTTCACGGTTAAAATTAATTCCTTAGGAGGAATATTTTGTGATAAGCTGGATGATGTATCAAGACATTCAATCAGTCCGCATGCTGTGGGGCTGGCACAGGCCTGAAGGGCAGGGAAAGTAAATCTAAATCTAGGGTCTATTTTAGTAAAGAAAAAATGTTTTACTGCCCCAAGACTCTAGTAGATTTAAATGATCACATCCACACCACCGGGCTGGTCTCCATGGGAGTGGCAGCGCCCTAGAGCGTCAGACTTGTTTCCTGCTGCTGCCAAACTGAGCAGTCGCTGTCGGTAGTGACGATGCCACCTATGCTGGGCCTGTTCCCGAAGTTAAACCCGCAAACCTGTCTGCAAACTGGTCTGTGAACAATCCATCGAAATCACTCGAAGGGCCCTTGACTTTGGATAAACCATTAGCCAATTACTTACACGTTGTCAAGGATCTTTAACAGAGGCTGCTTTTCCTCCTTCCAGGAAAAGTGGGTAAAATGTGTGTTCGCCTTTTAAAGAAACCTCACTGCCAGGATCCTTGACCCCTCTCAGAATCACACCAAAGTGTGGTGGCACTGCCCCGGGAAGGTCTATACTCATGTAATTAAGGAAGAAAGCAACCACCACCACCACCACCACCAACAACAACAACAAATTGAGCATAATTCAGAGCTGGCCCTGCCGGGTAGGTCAACACGGTCAGATGTAGATCGCCACACGTTCAAAGCTGGAACCTCGAAGTGATAATATTGCAGTCCCGTCACATGCTGCCTCTAAAGTGCAAAGAGGTAGGCAGCTGCAGTCCTGGTCTTTGGGTTCCCTTCCCCGGGCTGGCACTGCCAGACGGCCCCCCAGACCCAGCCGCAGCCAGGGGAGCTCAGCCCAGCGGGGTCCCCCCGCCCGGGACACCATGGGCCAGGGGCTACAGCGGGAGCTGATGGCCTTCACGCTGTCTGGTGACACAGGCATTTCTGTCTTCCCCGAATCAAACTTTTTAAATGGGTAGGGCCCATCCCTGGGGCAGATGGCACAGTGTATGAAGACCCGAAATGTAAGCTCTCCCTGGAGCTCTCTGCTGGTTACGTTTTTTTTTTTTTTTTTTAAGATTTTGTTTATTTATTTCAGAGAGAGAGAGAGAGCCCAAAGCATGAGCAGGGAGAGGGGCAGAGGGAGAAGCAGAAACCCTCCCTGGGGCTCAGTCCCAGGACCCCAAGGTCATGACCTGAGCCGAAGGCAACCCCTTGACCCCTTGAGCCACTCAGGTGCCCCTCCAATGCCCACCCTTAACCATGCACCCCAAACAAAGCTCCTGGCACCTGCTACCACCCCAAGGTGGACACCCAGGGGAACATCTGCCCAGAAATCCTACAGGCCAAGTGCCTGCCGGGTAGGATGTCAGGGCCATCCTGCTGTCCCTCCGGAGCCTGCTAGGAGAACCCAACATTGATCGCCCTTTGAACACACAGGCTGCCCAGCTCTGAGGAAGCCCCGCAGATCTGAAGTAGCTGCAAGAAACCTACTCAAAGCGGGTTTCCAGCGGAGAACCCTGACTGTCCAGCCTCTCTCTTTGGACTGTGCTTATTTTTTCCATAGATGGTCTGTGCTTTCCTTCCTTTCTGTGCAAGGCTCTGTATCTTAAGCTGGGCTGTCATCTTTGCTTTGTTTATTTATTTTTTAAAAATTAAGTCTGTGGTTGAGTCCTTGTAATGAATATATTAAATAAATACATTGCTTTTTTTTAATAAAGTAAAAAAAATAAATGAATAATGAAAGGATGCAGAATGTACATTCCATTTTGAGAGGGTAGCCTGGTTGTCTCTGCATTCCTTCTATCACTTCCCTATTTTGGCAGATCCTTACGTTTTCTTAAAATTTGACTTCCAGTGCTTAGTAATTGATGTGTCTCTTTTCCCAAATATCATAACTACTTGTGAGATTTCTCTGTCAAACTGGAAATGTACCATTGGTGTATTTGTCTTTCCTTACACGCATCATGATAAAATAAAAGCATGTTACTCTGAAAAAAAAAAATTAACTTCTACCATATGTCAGGTCATACTCGGTCATTCAGGATATTTCCATGATCTGTTTTATTATTCCTATCAGAATGTTGGCATTAATTCTAAGAACCATTTCTATTGTGAAATTCTTAGACGATTACATTTTTCTCCAGAGCTGAGGATGCGAAAGACACTGAGGCAAGATGGTGAAGATACAGCAAAGGTCTTTCCAGGCAAAAGTGCAACACTTCTGGTATTTTTTATTTAAAGGAAGAGGGAAAAGCGAGTTTCAAATCAAAAGCTGTGTACCATGTTTCCAGAGGTGTATTCCTTAGGAAACAAATTCTTAAATAGCAGCTATAATCAGATTAATTTCTGATAAAGCAACTAATATCTAGTGTTGTTTTTCCGTGACACACTTACATTTTGTACTCAGGCCAAAGTCTGAGTAAAGAGGAACTGAGATAGGAATCACTGTTTTGCATCTTCAAGTCACTAATGATAATGTTAAAAACTGCTTGTGACATGCCTTTTTTTCTTTTTCTTTTTTGTGGAAAAGGGGACTCTACTTGACATTTTCCACCAAATACTCCCACTTCATCTTTTCTACCAAAATAAACCTTTTTATTACCGTACCGCTCAAGGAGCCAACGTGAGGGTCTCGTAAATTCTCTGAAGGCATCCCCTAAAGATGTTTATTTTGCCTATCTACTCTGGAGGAATATTAAAGAAGTGTTCACAGTTCTACTGAGCCAAAATTCCAATAATTGCTTAACCTTTATGCGTCCATACCCTGCTGTGAGATCACAGTAGAATTCTATATCCCGAGGAAAACTCTGTTAGTTCACGGCTCATGATCAATATTTTTCAAAAGGCTTGGGTATTTCCTATTTCTGAGTACAGAGCTCCCCTTGTGAAGCATTACCGATCTCTAAGGAAGGGTAGGAGGAATGATCGCCAGGCGTATATTTGATACGATTTTGGATTGTTTCCCCAAGGATCTTGCTTCCTCATAGTGGAAGAGACTTTGGGTTTGAGAACTCTCCTCCAGGTATGGGACGAGTGGCTACAAATGGTCTAACATTGTGATTCAGTCAGGCTCCTCTTATTATTATTATTATTATTATTATTATTATTATCATCTTCTAGCTGTTCACCAAAACAGACTTCCTCTTTTCCCAAAGCAGGCTTTCAGTCCAAGCTTCCCCTGCGACTACACGTGGCCACATGACTGAATTTTAGCCAACTCAATATTATCTTCAGTGACATTTGCCACTTCTAAGCCTGGCCCCATAAGGACTTCTCGCATGGACTCCCTCACATTCTTTTCCTTTCAGAGCAGCCCAAGATCCCCCATGAAAGTGCATGTTGGAAGTTGCCAGATGCATCCTCAGCTGGGCCACAGTATGGCTTTGTGACACCACATCCTTTTCCTTCAACCTCCAGTCTGGAACCACCTTGTATTGTTATTTGGGCAAGAAATAAATTTTGAGGGAGATGAGCCGCTCCATATTCGGGTATGTGTCCGGTGTGTGTAGGTCTGTGTGTGTATTTTGTATATATTTTCACAGTCTGATCTACTCCAAGTAATCCAGGCTCGAGTGGACTGTCCATGTCTTGTGAACCTATGAAAACCCATGCCCCATTAGCTGCCACCAAAGACCTTAGACCGTGCGTATTATCACAAGTACTTTCTTCATCTCATGGTAATCATAACCACTTTGCCTCTTGTCTCTATCTGGAACCTCATTTTGGCTGTATCTTCTCTTACTACTAGATAGTGCTGATAAAACAAAACAAAAACAGCTATGAAAGCACCTTTCAAAGATTTTGGCATTTGTCTCATTGTCTTTTCTGGGCCATCTTGGGGCACATAGTAAAAAAGTAGGTAACGGTTCATAGATGTTCTTTAGCATTTCTAACTGCTAAATCTTTGAATTCCATCATTTAAAAGAAAATCCTACTTCAGCTTCATTTAGTGTGCATTATCATTGAGTTCAGGTTTTGGTCAGCAAATTGTAAATTAAAATATTTCCCGCTGTTAGAACCAGCATAATTATTCTAGAATATTGTATGTCACATCATATCTATAAATTAAGTGGATAAAAAAATATGGAGAGAATGAAATGTAAGAGGTAGGGAATGAGCACAATTGACCTCTATTCTTTTTTTTTTTTAATAATTTTTTTCAAATTAGGAAGTTGCAGCATTTACAAGCAAAGAGAAATAGTTACGAAGGAGGGAAGAAAGACTGCTTCAACCAGCAAGTGAAGCTCTGGGGGATTTGGAACTCGGCATATACAATGTCCTCTGATTCTTTGCATAGAGGCCCAACACCAGTTCTTGGACTCATGTTTGTTCTAATCAAAGCTTTAACTTCCCCAGAAGAGATCTGGAGATTAACTAAATTCAAATGGTGTCATAATTTGGCAGATGATAGATTCAAATTTTGCATTTGGTTTTTGGCTTCTGCAGGCCTACAGCTATAGTTGTAGTATCATAGGAAAATTTGGAATTTCAGAATATGCCTTGAGAATTTAGAGTTTTGAGCTCACTTTTTTTTTTTAATCTGTCTGTTGTCCTAAAAAAAAATTGCCAACTGACTTCATTATTCTGGAAGTCCTCCTTTTTTTCTTAACCGTTCTAAGGCAGAGAGGACTCAGTTTTATAAACTCTATGGACACTATGCCTGAAGATCACAGGAATTAGAAAATTTGCCCTTAAAGTCATAGTCTGCAGAATCCCATCCTTGAAAGTCACGGTCTGTAAGAAACCAACATGATTTGGTTTAACTTCAGGACCAGATCAGCAAGATCACTAATTCCAGATTCTTTGAGCATCCATTGCCTGCCTTACACTTAATAGTACCTGTCATAGCATCTCTGGTTAAGAGTAAATCCATGTGGCGACTGTGTAATGGTAAAAATATCAATGGGAGGCCTGGAAAATTGGTTTTCGGAACAGGTGGAGACAAAAGAAACAAGCACAGCTGAGACTATTTCTTAGGCATGTTTCTTGAGGGCACCGTCTGCCTCTGGCAGCTGTACACTGGACAGACCCTGGGCTCCTGAGCTGCCCTGTTGCAGCCAGTTCAAGAGCGATACCACTGTTCTCCGCCTTCCAAGGTAGACACTTTAAGTAATCAGATTCTCCTTGCAGGCGGTACTACTTCTAGATATGGCATTTCCATGAGGAGGAGCCCAAAATACAAGTATCCACTGCAGTAACCAGGTAACGGAAGACTAGTTGTGTTCTAGATGTTTTAATACTTTTTTAAATAATTTTTTTAACCAATGAAAAATGCTATGATTATAAGAGAAAATTCCAGTCAAACGAGACCAACTGTGACTGTCATGAATCAGACAACTGTGTAGGAAACTCTCACTCTACCAACTTTCTAGCTTCTTCTCCATGGAGAAGGATCCATTTAGATAATAGAAGCAGATATCAGTCCTGAGTCCTACAAGCAGGATCACTGTTCAGTTAAAGTCATAAAGGTACATTCTCCTCCCTGTCTCATCTTTTCAGGGGTCCACAGTTCTTTGGGTGCGCTCATCAATACTTCAAGGATTACCTGATGTGATATGACCTTAAAATCTGATTTAAGGGTTAGGAGAGAGGTCTCACTTGGACCTCCTACTAATCCTATATCCTGTTGGGAAGTATCAAAAACTTTGCTTCTGAGTAAAGTGGTAACTTTGCCTTTTTTTTTTTTTTTTTTCCTGTGTTTTGGAGGAACTCTCTGGGGTTGAGAATGATTATCCAAGAAGAATCTGTATATTCCCTCTGACAAAATAAATATGATCAAAATGTCCCACACACTACTGAAAAACGTCCTTACTAAGTTAGTAGATGACTTTCATCTCGAATTTTTGGCATAATGCAGAGAGCCTCAGATTATGATGAGTTACTCTTTTGATTCCTTTGCAGTCCTTTACCGCCTGAAATAACTCCCTTAGTATGTTTAAAAAAAAAACAAAATGATATTTTGAGATATTTGAGGTAATTATAGACTCACATAGAGTTGTAAGCCATAAAACAGAGTTTAAAACTCAGTTTCCCCCAATGGTAACATCTTAAAACTCTAGATCAATATCATAACCAATATGTTGACATTGAAATGTCAAGATGAAGAATTTGCCATCACCTCAAGGATGTCTCATGTTGCGGTTTATAGCTTCTCTCTCAGTCTTGAACTCTGTCAACCAGAACCTTGTTTTTCATTTCTACAATTTTCCCATTTCAAGTCTTTATATAAATTGAATCAGATGGTGTTTAATCTACAGGGATCAATTTTTTTTTAACTTAGTATATTTAGGTGGGGATTCGTCTAAGTTGTTATGTACACAAATAGCGTATTGCCTTTCAATCCTGAGCAGTATCCCCTGGTATGAATGCACTACCATCTGCTTAACCCTTCAACAGTTGAAGCACAGCTTTGTTTTCCTAATTTTGGGCTGATAAATAGAGCTTCTATAAATATTCATATAAAGATTTCCATGTGAACGTGAGTTTTCAGCTCTGGAGTAAATGCACAGAAGTGAAATTGCTGGGTAGGATGGTCGTTGAATGTTTAATTCATTAAGAAATTGTCAAATTGGGGGGGGATCCCTGGGTGGTTCAGTGGTTTGGCACCTGCCTTCGGCCCAGGGTGTTGTCCTGGGGACCTGGGATCGAGTCCCACATCGAGCTCCCTGCATGGAGCCTGCTTCTCCCTCTGCCTGTGTCTCTGTCTCTCTCTCTCTCTCTCTGCCTCTCATGAATAAATAAATAAAGTCCTTAAAAAAAAAAAAAAGGAATTGTCAAATTGTTTTCCAAAGTGGCAGTAACATTTTATGTACCTACCAGAAAGGTATAAAAAATCTACTTTCTCTGTATCCCTGCTTGGGTTTATTTTGTCTTTTTCTAGGTTTTTGAAGTGGATTCTTTTATCATTGATTTCAGACTGTGTTTGTTGTTTGTTTGTTTTTTGTCTAATGTATGTATACATGTTGTGCTATGAATTTCCCTCTAACACTGTTTTAACTCAATTCCACAAATAGTTATATGTTCTCTTTAACTTTCATTCAAATGAAGTTTACTTCATCCATCTAGTTTCAAAGTGCTTAGAAATATTCCTGTTATCCTCCTCTTGCTGATTTTTGGTTTGATTACAGAGAGGAAGGAGACACAGTCTACACAATTTCACTTCCTTTAAGTCTGTTGAGTTTTGTTTTATGACCCAGGATATGGACTGTCTTGGTATAAGTTTTCTTTTTTTTTTTTTTTTTAAGATTTTATTTATTTATTTTAGAGAGTGAGTGAGCGAGTGAGAGCCTGAGAAGCAGGGAGTAGGGCAGAGCAGGAGGGAGAGGGATAATTTCCATTATACCAGAAGTAAAAGTTTGGCATTTTTTAAAAGTAAATTCTTATTGTGCTCTAAATATGTATTTTCCATAAATATTAAATATTCACTAACTTTTTTCCTTAACCAGAGAGTTATAATGTCAAGATGCCTTATAAATCTCACTTTGTCCCTTTCTATGTTTCTGGCAACACTAAGAAGAAAAATCTATATTTAACAGTATTACTGAAAATGCATATGCCCATAACATTTCATTTGAAACAGATCTTTAGTTTCATTTTTTTTAAAAGAAGATACAAACTCATTAGATGTCATGAGCCTATTGAAGGCTTTTTTCCTAGAAATATTTAAAATAACAGCTTTGTAAGATGCTAAAACAGATCAAACCACTCCCAAACTATTACTCCAAATGCCAACATTAACAATGGTATAAAATCGAAAATTGGAGGTAGAAGTCCAGTCTTCAGTAATGTAAATTGACTACAGGTGATATTTTCTCTAACTATTCCAAATTTACTATCCCTAGAAATTACTCTATGTTAATATTTTCAGTGGACAATCACCTAATCACTTATTAGTATTAACATAATGGTTTATAATCTGAACTTATGGAATTTATAAAATGTTTGAAGAAAAATTGAATCTAGGACATCTGAGTGGCTCTGTGGTTGAGTGTCTGCCTTTGGCTCAGGGCGTGATCCTGGAGTCCTGGGATCGAGTCCTGCATCAGATTTCCCACAAGGAGCCTGCTTCTTCCTCTGCCTGTGTCTCTGCCTCTCTCTCTGTGTCTCTCATGAATAAATAAGTAAAATATTTAAAAAAAAATAGAAAAATTGAACCTACCGATGAATCATCATTGAGTGTTGTATTAAAAAACATTATTGTTAAATGATGGCAGTGTCTGTTTAAAAAGAGGCTTAAGTCTGTCTAAACCAAAAAGATCATTTTCAGAAAGTAAAATTCAATACTCATTTAAATTTTATTAAGTTGTTTCTTCACTCTTTAGAGTGGAAATTGAGTTAGAAAGTAGTGCATGGGCTTTGAAATTTGACAGATCAATATACAAATCCCTCTCCTTTTACTAATATGTGACTTTTTGCCTTATCTATAAAATAAAGGATAATAATATCTGTGTCATTGCCTGGGTAGAGATGGAAATTATCAGGCGTATAATAAGAATCAATCAATGATTATTATATGCTGGCACTGAAGAAATAATTTCCTGGATCTAGTTTGTGCTACCTCATGGAAATTTGGGTCCTGAAAGACAGAATCTGTTATCTTAAAAACAGCTTTCTATTCAATAGGAAAGTTATAAATGTGTAAAGAACTATGGTACATGATAACAAATAACAAGTAGTATAAGAAACCTGAAAACAATATGGTTTAAAAGATAAGAGAAGAAAAATACACTACTTGTTATTAAGTTTCAGGACACTTCAGGAAAGAGGTGATACATGAGCTAGGTCTTAGGTTAAAATTGCAAAATACGGCGATGACGGAATCCATTTCTAACAGGATGGAAGGTTATATGTACAAATATTTTTAGAATATGTTCAATGAACAAGAGATGCATTGACTTGATTAAAACACAATCTATGCTGCTGTATAACAGCAAATTGGGATCACATTATTTTACTCCTTAATTGCTAGCTAAGAGAATTATTTTATGACTTTTAAAGTAGGGCAATATCCTGATGATTTATGATGTTTTATCTAAATGAGCATGTATTCTACATTAGAAGAGTAAGAGAATGGAGACAGGGAACTAAATTAATACAGAAACTACCAGACAGAAACATATAAGGTGCTTTGTATTCTCTGCAGAGGACTTGGGTTAAAAAGGGTCAAAATTAATCATGATATTACTATTAACTTATAAAAATAAGACAAAAGCTCTCTTTGTGGTTGTATCTCAAATTTGTATCTTTACCACTAACCTCTCTGGAATTCTTTCCACATTTCCAAAAGTCATTTAAAATCATGACATAAGAAAATATCTTACTTTCAAAGCTTTTTTTAGTGTTTTAAACATCAAATTACTCACTCATTAGTTAATCCATTTTTTAGATTTAATAAACAATGAGTAATTTTTGTAACATAGATCTTGCCACCAGTAATAATATAATCTAAGAATGAAATATATGTTACAAAACAGTGTGAAGGGGTTAATGTATTCTTATAGATTGGTTAATGCCTCTATACTACTTCTCTCCCACTGAAACATAACAAGTTCATAAATAATTTATAAATACTAACTCCTGTTCTCCAATGATTATTTTACGAGATGTAGGTTTTTCATGTTTATTTTTTTTTACTATAAATACAAACTAACTTATATGAATTACATAAACTAATCTTAAAGGGCATGATTTATACTTTATTATTTTTTCAAGAGACACAACCTTTCTTTTTTCTTTTTTTTTTTTAATATTTTATTTATTTATTCATGAGAGACACACACACACAGAGAGGCAGAGACACAGGCAGAGGGAGAAGCAGGCTCCATGCAGGGAGCCGATATGGGACTTGATCCAGGGACCCCAGGATCACACACACCCTGAGCTGAATGCAGCGCTAAACCGCTGAGCCACCAGGGCTGCCCACAACCTTTCTTTTTATTAAAGATGTACAATAACATCATCATTTAATAATAAAATTAGAGAGGATTTCAAGGAAAACCAAGGCCTAGATTTTGGATGGAATCTTTTTCTTTTTCTTTTGAATCACAATATAATACTCATCCCTCATTAATACTTTGAACAAATATTAATTTGGTCTTTAGCCACACTGAGCTTATTTTGAATAAGGTAGGATATAATAAATTTCTGAATATCATGCTTTTGCAGTGCTTCTGGTCACATAGTTGTGTGGTGTCCTCCCAGCATCTCAGGGTAAGCAGAATTCTAAGATAGGTCCTAGGAGTCTTACCCTCTGATGTACATGCCCTATGATATCCCTGCAGTGTGAGCAGAAGAGTGACTATGGTAAGATATCATTCCCATAATTAGGTTACTAATCAGTTGACTTGGATTTAAATGAAAGGATATTTCCTAGTCAGGCCAGGCCTTTAAAAGAAGATAAATGGCAGAGATACATTCTGCTGCTGGCATCAAAGTTAGGGTAAACTGCCAAGATTGGAGAGGAGGCGGCCACAGGGCATGGACCCGAGGGATGCCTCCAGGAGCTGAGTCCCTGGCTAATATCTAATAAGAAAATGGGGACTTCCATCAGCAAACAATGAGGAAATGAATCCTGCCAACTAGTGAGGTTGGAAAAACACCCTGAGCCTCAGATAAGATTGGAGTCCTGGCCAACCTGTTCATTTCAGTCCAGTGAGCTCCTGAGCAGTGGATCCAGCTAACGCTCCTCTGAACTCCTGACCCATGAAAGCTGTGAGCTTATAATTTGTGGATTTTTTTAAGCACCAAGTTTGTGGTGATTTGTTATACAGCAATAGAAAGAAAAATACACATATTCAACACCCCATCTGTGGGAGAGATTACAGGAAATTTTTGTCTGATATGTTCTTTTCTGTGGCTTGAAGATAAAATAATAGCCCAGTGGAGAAGAAAATTAAAGAAGGGGATTTATAGTGAAAGGACAAAAAGAAGTTAAGAAGGAAATAATCATAATGAAGGTGAAGAAAAGGTGTAATAAATGTAATAAATAAAAACTTAAGGGAATTAGAAAAGTGGGAAGCTTTGATTGGGCAGTGGGCTCTAGAATGCATGAATTCAGTGATGAAATAGATGCAAATGCTACCACTGGGGAGAGCAGTAGGAGGGAACTGCTACAGTGAAGTGCAAGTTATGATCCCTGCAATGGAGCCATCATCCACATGAACTTCACGTCATTCGTGGTGATGGTGGGAATGAGGGAGAAATAAAGATTATGATCCATGTGCCAGCATCATTGATAAGTAGGAGGTATGAACAAAGGTTAGTAGAGGTCTGTAACTGAAGGGGAGGGTTATGGACTGAACTGTGTCTCCCTAATATTCATATGTTGGGGTCCTAACCCCAGGACCTGTGAATGTGATTCTATTTAGTGATGAGTTCTTTAAAGAGGTAATTAATTAAAACAAGGCCTTTAGGGTAGAGCCTAATGCAATATGACTGCTATTCTTGGAGAGACTAGGACACAGATAGACACATAATGAAGACCATGCGAAGATAAAAGGAGAAGACACACAACGATCTACAAGCCAAAGGGAAAGACCTCAGGAGAAACCAACCTGCCGCCACCCCAGCCTGGAACTTCTGGTCTCCAGAATTTGAGAAAATACTTCTGTGGTTTCAGCCGAAAATACTTCTGTGGTTTCAGCCACCAAGTTGTGTTACTAACGGCAGCCTTGGGAAGGTGATAAAACATTAAGAGGTACCTGTTGATGAGCCAAAATGTTATACAGCCTTTGAGTCCAACTAGGCCCTAGGTAAATGCATCAGTTCCTGTTTGCCCACACTTGCGTATAAGTAGAATCAGTTATAGAGACAATTATGAAGGAAGAATAGTGACTTCAATGGGTCCCATTTCCTCCTTTCTGAATTGTTTGTCTGTTGCAGGTGAGCTTCATCTTTATATGAACCTTCCTGGGTCGCTTATTTTGGTTCATCACTGGGCCTAGAAGACTTTGTCCTGCTCCCCAGAGAGCACGTTATCACACATTATCAATATCCTCAAGCAGAATTTAGGTGGTTGGATGTGAAAGATAGAATAATTTTTCCAAAGTTAGATGTTTATAATATATCACAGTGATTGTTTTAGGCTAGCTGAGAAAATTTGATGATTTAAATTCCATTCTGTGCTCTGAAAAATACATGGACAGATGATCAAGTTTTTTTACAAGCTTCAAAATGGTGCCTCCTTGAATCCACTCTTTTCAGTGCTGTTTCAGTCTGCCTCCTAAGCTACAAGGTCTCTCATAACTCTAAAAGGAAAGATTGATTCTCCCCCAAAATATATCCACTATTATATTGGTAACTAGGATTTGGTCCAAGGTGGGAAAATTTTTCCTGATTTATTTTTTTTTCCTTGTGGCTTGAAGCCAGAACAATGGCTCAGTAGAGAAGGACCTAAAGGGAGAAGATGGATATTGAGAAAGAGAGAGAGAGAAAAAACAAAAAAGAGTTTAGAAATAAATAATCACAATGAGGATTAAGAAAAGGTGTGGTAAAAATAAAGTTTGAACAAATCGAAGATTTTGAGAAAGTTTTGGCATGTCAGTGTGTATAAATCCCTGCATATTTATGCTCTGTGTGTACTGGGTCATAATGTTAAGTATATTTTTACATTTAATGCCATAAGACATTTAATGGTAAAAGACTCTTTCATGTTGCAAGGGAAAGCAGATTTCTTCAATTAGAGGAAGCTCATTATCAGGATGTGCAACAGGGCTTTAAATTGGAAGGCTTCGACTAAGACATCAATCTCTAATAGATGCTTCATTCCAAAGGAGGTGCTCATCAAAAGCAAAGTTTTGAATCAGAGAACCAGAAACTAGTTCTATGACTTTGAAACCTGTTACCACTAGCAGCTGTGCATAAAGGTAAAACGAGTAGAAAGGATCTCTTTGGAAGGAGTCATTGCAATTTCAACCTCCCCACTTAGCGCACGCTCACATTGACCCATCTGAAGCCCCGAGTGATGGACGGGGGATAACTGGGTATTGATGGCTGGTCAAAAGTAAATGATCCAGGAGAATAAACATGGAACCCATGGTAGAAATTTCAGTCTTGAGTAATTTTTTTTTTAAATCCCGAGAGGACCCTGGCAAGATATGGGGTAAATCCCGGAGAGCAGAGGTTGGGAAAGTAATGGTAGTAGCCAATTGAAGATGTCCTGTCTACATGAAGAAAAAGCCAGCCAGGAAATTGCCAGCAAATCCATAAAAGTGTCCCCATGTGAGAATCAGCTTTAAATATTTGCCCAGAAAAAAAATAAAATAAAATAAAAAAATAAATAAATATTTGCCCAGGGTCAGAATAAATAAAACCCCTTGACGGTGGGATCCCTGCTATAACAATGACAAGGTCAGGAAGACGTATTTATGAGCCAGGCAAGGAGGAGCAGTGGTGGGTGGGTAAAGGGAGAAAGACAACAGCGTCCTACCGCAAGAAGCTAGTTCCAAGCAGGTCTGAAGTCAGTGACTTCAATCTGTTGCATAGGTTGTTTCATGAAGACCATTTAGCCCCACACAGGTGTGAAGTTAGAAATGGAAAGACCTCATGGAGCCCTGAAAGTGTTTTTGGGACCCCTGGAGCCTATATACACGTTTTGGGTATACACGTGTGAATATACACCTATGTGCATATAGATAAGTGGATTGTTAGAACCCCGAGCATATTATATTAATATAGTAATGATCTTTAATCATAAAATATATCAACACACTTATAAAATAAACAAAATACATTGGTACAGCAATGTCATATTAAATATAGGCAACATTTCTCCCTACACATGATTCTTAAAATAGCAAAAAGAAGAGTAAATAGACTGTTTTGGAAGACTGAAGCTGACAGTTTGACTACAGGCATGGAAGTGGCAGTGGACACCATCCGAGGGTCGATTTGCTCCCTGCCCTGTCACTTCAAGTCTCATTCTCAATTTCTTCATTTAAAAAAAAAAATTTCTTCATTAAAAAGAAAAGAAAGAAAGAAAGAAAGAAAGAAAGAAAGAAAGAAAGAAAGAAAGAAAGAGAAAAAGACAAGAAAGGAAAGGAAAGAAAGTGATAGGACTAGAGTCCAGAGTCCCTCAGGCCCCCATCTGTTCTAACATTTAATCATCTCATGGATCAAATAAATGAAGCTTGTACCTCACAGAACTGACAATCTGGTTTTAGGTTAATTTAACAGTCCCCACTGTAGAGAAAAAGCATGATAATGAATTAACCCGATAAGGTTCTTTCGATTAAGGTTCACGTAATGCATATTAACGTGGTTCAAATGTAGGGATCTGTTTTGGGAAACCTCACTCTGCTTCCATAATTAGGGTATTTTATGAGCCTTGACTCTTCCACAATTTCACGTGTGTTTCTTCTCAGTCTGCCCTCGCCACCGGCCCCGCCACTAAGTGTGGCATGTCCCCGCCTGTGGCATGTGCCAGCCCTTCCAGGGTTGGGTGAAGACAGCTCACCAGTGACCTGTGTCACCCACCTGCAGCCGTGCATCTAGATTCCAGGCTATGGTTTCTGGTTCAGCAAAATCCGGTCTTCACTTCTGTTTGGACCTCCCAGCTTGGTTTTGTGGTTTTGTTGGGCCGTGAAACTACTCAAGTACTATATGCTTTTCTGTCCTTAGCAAGTGACCCCGGCGACAAAGCTGCCAATCCACACGGAAAGTTTGAGTCATTGAAGCCTGATTCTGTCCGGCTTTGAGATCCTGCAGGTACCAGATGCCCCTTCCCACGTTCTTTACGGAGGCTGCCAGCTATTAAGGACATGGTTTGGAGCGAGAGGGTGACATTTTAGAAATAACCGATTGAAGAGTCATATAAGAAAGAACTTAAAAAGAATTCCAGCACAACTTTCTTTGGCAGAGTAGAGCCAGATGCCAAGAGAGGAGTTTGGGTTCACTATCCTCCACGTGTGCCTCCTAGGACCCCGTTTTGAGGAAAAACTAGATGTCTTATCAGAAAAGGGGAAACAAAATGTATAAAACATGGTATGTGTAAATCAGTGCTTGAGAAACAAACCCAGAATCTGCTGCTGAGTGACACTTGCGGTAAACAGAGAGAGAAAAACAGAGGGACAAGTAGCAAACTAACTCTAAATTATTATACCGATGATGGTTTAATTAGGTCAAGGCCATTTTTGCTTATTTCTGACCTGACAATTTTTCTTATATGATTAGACTTCATAACTGATTTGCAGTTTAATGCATTTGCAAAACTGTACTTCACGCCGCCTTCATTATTTTATTTTCTTGACACTTGAAAAATTAGAGGCTCCAGCATCATTTTAAATCAAAAATGCATTTTGCTCCTCTCCTATGCAGATTTCCTTTGTGCACTCTGAGTCGGTGTTATGTACAAAACTGCTGTCGACACGGCCTCAGATCCACACTCCGCATACACAATATAGGTCAGCGTGGCTTATAACCCATTCAAGGTGCACATCAGACAATTGTGCTCCTTGGGAGTACATCTGAAACGAATTTTGAAAGGTCTGGAGGTTTTGTTTGGCAAAGAATTGAGCAAGAAGCCTCTTGGGCTTCTTCTCAGGAATTTTCCTGAAGGAAATCTGTGTGTGTGTGTGTGTGTGTGTGTGTGTGTGTACGTGACATTTAGAAATGAAAGTCAAACATGAAACCTTTGGTAAGACTCACAGTTTTCTTTATCTGGATTAGTTCATATTCAGAACATCTGAAGAACAATACGGGTATAATGTATATTTTGGAAAAAGATCAATGGTAGGAGGCTAGTTCCTTCACATAATAAAAGTATTCTTCTGACAATATGATAATTAAAGGTCTAATTTATTATTAATAAAAATAATAGTTACCGTATATTGAATTTTCACCATGTTCCAACCATCCTTTAATCCCCAAAGAAAACTGAGATCCTGGTTTTACAGCTCTGAACCCAAGAGATTAAACAACACCAGCAACACAACAACAACAAAATGCCTTTTGTTCTTCTGTACAACCCTATGAAATTGATGTTTTTATAGGTAAAAAATGACCAAGCGTCACAATCTCACATGATTCAATGTAAATAATAAAGTGAGGTCATCAGCAATAAATACCTTTATGGGTATTCCCTGTACTTGTTTTTTACCTGTAGCCTAAATGTGTTGTTATTTAACTGCTGGCTGCTAGTCTTTTTATGATCACGTATCACATCAAAATAGTGATTGCAATGATGTTGATAAAGGGATAAATTTTTCCTGTATTTCTTATTGTTCCTCAGTTTGATTGTTTAATAATTTAAACACTATTTGCATGTGGCAGCTACCTTGGGTGAAGATCTTATTATCTAAATAAATTGGATGCATTGACCAGAAGTAAATAGAGACGTGATGCATTTTATTTTTACTGACGGGCAGCAGGTAGTCCGTAACCTTTGCCGGTGTTTATTAGTGGTTGTTAATGTACAATTATGTTAAAGACATTCTGCATTTTGAATAAAAACATATGCTGCACATTTGCATCAGAAAAAATATTTATACAACGTCCCGAATGCAAAATATATCGCTATGCATGCCTGGCTCTCCGTTTGACCCACATACAAAGCTATTCGTCAACTCAAGAAACATTCATTGAAATTCCAGTCACTGCAGTTGTAGAAACAAAGCAAAATAAGACATGGTTCCCATCCTCATGGTGCCGAGGAGAAATTTCCTAATACAAATTTGTTTTAGTGCATTATCCAATGACAGAAAAATGTTAACATTTAGAACTGCATGGACCTGAAATTAAATGCCTTTTGGGCTGTGAACTTCTTGCCACTGCAATTCTCCATTGTCTCATCCATTTTGTCTTTTCAACAAAATTCCAACAATTTCACCTGTGATTGGTGAAAACATTGTCTTAGGTGCCAGTGAAACGAAGAAGAACACAAATTAAGGTGTGATATTTACCCAGAGGGGGCTCCCTTCCCAGGGAAGCCAGTGTAATGCTGGGTAAAGTAAATGGATTTGGGATCTAATAGATCTAAGTTTGAATCCTGGTTGCTTCATGTATGACCTAGATAGTTGCCTTCTTGAGCCTTTGCGTCCTTTGCGGTAAGGGGGGACTACTACGGCTTTGCAGACTGATACTCATCAAAACGTGAGTTTGGGTGCCTGGTTTCCACCAATAAGACAATTAAGATCTTAGGGTTATGGCCAGAAGGTAGTTCTTAGGGAGGCTACCTACTTGTGACAAAAAAAAAAATGAAAAAAAAATGTAGTTAGGACAGTGACTACGTGTGCTTTTTCTTTTCATCTCTACCTCTTCTTTCCTCCCTTTCTCATACACACCACATTGAGAATATTTATTTAAGTTAAAATATTATTTTGAATGATATAATAAAATTGACTAAATCTCTCTTTTAATTTTTTTTTCTTTTAAAAATCTCTCCCTTTCATATTTCTACGGGCACTTGGTCTGTGCTTTATAGGTGGGACAACCTGTGTTTGGTCATATCCTTACTACTAAAGCTGCTTGATTCTGGCCGCAGTCAATAGCCATGTTGACTAGTCACCCTGCCCTGTCTTAGATGTAAATTCTTTCTTTGGTGAACCGAATGCAGTGATTGACAATTCTGAATTGCAAATTAAATTTTTAAGGAATCTTGAGGTCATAGGGAAAATTGAAGGTCACTTCTAGCATCGTGCGTGCTGCACCTGTTTTCCTGCCCATCCGTGTGCCACTTTTTCATGCACCAAATTCATCTTAGAAGGACAGATGTTAAGAGCCCGAGATACTGGCTGGCACAGGTGCTCTGCACAACTACTCAACCAGTGCTTTGCATGTGGCCCCTTTAAACAGTGCCAACAACTAAAACCCAACCTTGGTTAAGCACTGACCATGTAGCAGGGAATGCTCCTCGGCTCTCCGGCCGTCTGGTCTCATCAGTCAGCTTCCATGCACTGTGGCAATCACTACGACAATACCAGAGTGTCATTTAAAACCCATTATAGGGATTAGGAACTGAAACTAGCACACATCAAGACAACAGAAGTAGGAAGTAGGTTAAATAGAACAAAACAAGGAGATGCAGAATCCGTCTTAAAAAGCGAGCAAGCCTTTGGCTTGGATCAGCTGCTTCCAGGCATTTGGAAAAGCTTGGTGTCAATCATCTGTCTTCAATTATTTAAAAAATGACATTAGATCCTGAAGTTGTAAAGAAGTCTGGTCTTAAGAGAGTACGTTGTGTTCAAGTGCTGATGAAAGGCTCGAAATGCTTTCACAGACCCCATAGTATCTAAAATTAGAACATCGGGGAACTTATTCATAGGCCTGAAGTTCCCTTATGGGATCTGTGGCCCAGTGAAAGCATTTCTGCTTCCACATCACAGCAACTGCGTGTCCCTTTGCTGCACCCGGTGAGGTCATAAAATACTCCTGTGGGCAGCTTTTATGATAAAGCTTTCTGGGAAGACCTCTTAATTTAACCCAAATCTGGGAAAGCCGGTAGATAATGAAACCCTAGTATCACTTTCAAAGTGTGGGCTTTGCTGCAGAAGATTCTCCATAAAATAACCAAAACTTTCCTGCAGAGTAAATAGCACAAAGTAGATATTTTGCTTTCTAGAACTTTTTTTAAAGATTATTTATGTATTTATTTATTTATTCATGAGAGACAGAGAGAGAGAGAGAGAGGCAGAGACAGGCAGAGGGAGAAGCAGACCCCACGCAGGGAGCCCAACATGGGACTTGACCCTGGAACTCCAGGATCACACCCTGGGCCAAAGGCAGGCGCTCAACTGCTGAGCCACCTGGGCGTCCCAACTAGCACTTTCCTAGCATTTTTCAAAACCCTTACTTCCAAAAAAAAACAAAAAACAAAAACAAAAAACCTTACTTCCAATAAAATTTTGCATATGATAGGCTAATTATTAAGCAGATTAAAGGAATTACATCACATTGCAATCTGCAGTCATCATATTTAATGTCTTTTCAGCCCAAATGTCTCACAATAACAGAAACTTGTATGCATGTAGTTTATATGCATAGATGTGTGCATGTACATATGTATAAATACACATTCATCTATTGGTCCATCTATCTATACCTATTTGTGTAGTGTGTGTATGCATATCCCAAAGAAAACCCCTAAGAAAACAAGAAAAGTACCATTTTGAGAAATTCCTGAAGATACAAACACAAATAAATAATTCTTAAAATAGACAGAAAAAGTGAAACAATAACTGATACACAGACAGGAGGAAATCACTAAAAAAGAATTACACAGGGAAATAGAGTTACTAGAGCAATTCTGGAGAAATTACCCCCTGAGACTAAAGCAAGGACCTGACCTAGACCAGTGTTCAGGATCAGTAATGGACTAACAAATATGGGACTAACGATGCTGATTGGGTCTACCCTGCCGATCCTCTCCTCTCTCATCAAATTCTAAAATCCAAGAGGCGGATGGACTACAAATGAGATAAACAGGAACTCATGATGCACTCAGACCATGGGCATTAGAGATATACAACTTTGCCCTTGGTAACGTAAAACACTCAATAATGATAAGGATCCATAGCCCTAGAAGAAAAACCAGCCAGCCCCATTTTCAATTTTACTATTCTCTGTAAATACAAGGATATTGTACCTGGGATGTCAGTCTGTGCCACTGAATAATAACACAGGTAAGTCTACACTGTGGCAGTTGCAAGCTTGACCAGACAACTCTTGAACACCAAATAAGTCAAGGGAACTAAAACCATTTAGAAAGCCAACCCTTAGAGTAGGACCCAAGATCTCCCACTTTAAAGAATATCACACATTAAAGTTCCTGCCATGCTGCTGAGTACTACCTATCAGGTACTAGGAAATGTCCCCCAACCTTTCGCCCCATACCCTCAGAACAAAAGGCAACTATGTCTGAATGCCCAGATGCAGTGAAATTTGGTGGGGTTTGCTGCCCCTGCCAATGCCAGACTCTTTTTTGAAGTGTGGCAAGGACGTGAGCTGTGGAATCACATAAGGAACAGAAAAGAAACAATGATTAAGTCACTCCTTTCAGATAGCACGAATAGAATAGAATCTTACCTAATGAATCGCATTGCAAAGTCTTTTTCTGGCTTCTCTATGTTTCAATTTGTAGTTCTGAAAGTACAATATTTGTGACTGAGAATTATTTTATATTAATTCATATTACTCACGCATTTGGCTATATCTTGGTCTAACTTGAATATGTAGGAGACTCAATACAAGCTAATTCTTTATATTGGCAATTTGTTAGACATTAAGAACCAAAATTATGAATTATTTTATGTTTATAAGAATAATTAACATTTAATTAAAATTTTTATTGGTATTTCATTATGTTTTAATTCCAGGGTGGTTAGCATACAGTTACATTAGTTTCAGGTGTACAGTATAGTGATTCAACCATTCGATATATTACTCAGTGCTCATCAGGATAAGCGTACTCTTAATCCCCTTCACCTGTTTCTCTAGGCGTGGACACATGTAATCATAAATATACAGTAATCTTTGATGTTTTACCAACTTTAGTCATACAAAAAACCTAATGTTATATAAGGTTTTAAATTTTGTCTTTGTAAAAAATAAAAATAAAAAAATAAATTTTGTCTTTGTGAAGACGTATGGAGTAGGGTAGCTGTAAGGAATATAATGTAATTAACAGTTTTTTAAATGGATGAAAAAAAATTTCAACTATTCAGACATAGAAGACCTCTTTCTGTACTCTTGTTCTGAATATGAAAATCATTAAAAGAAGACCTGAAGACAACTAACTCAATACATAGAATTAGTACATACAAGAAGAAAGATTCAATGGGGCAAACAAACACCAATGAATAAAAAGATTATAATTAACATTCTCAGAGAAGTTTGAGAGGATATCATATACTTAACACAAGAGCGGCTGTTATAAAAAAAATATTCAGGGTCTTAGAAATTACAGCTATGATCATATAGATTAAAAAATACTAAGTGGACTCACAATGCTATGACTCTTCAAGATCTTGTTTTAATTGAAATGATATATAGCTTCTTCAATTCTTTAATATCATTTATTTAAATCTTGTTACATTACATTAACCTGATGATATTGTAGGACTCCTACTATTATTGCCCATGAGTATTGGCTTTCAGTGACTCTCTCAAACTGATGACTATGCTTTGTTTAGGAAGACCACGAATATCAAGTCTTGACCAGAATATGCAGGAAATGTGGCTGATAATTTAATATCTGGCCATATCAAACTTGCCATTTGGAACTTTATAGTCAAAACATAGAACAGCTCACCTTTCAACCATCTCTTCTCATGAACTTTTTGGGCCACAATCATTGTATTTCAAGAATATATTTCTTGCTTCTCTCAAAGTGCTATCAGCAAGGATGGGCAAAGTCTTTCTAGGTAGATTGAGAAGAAAGTTTCCATTCACACAAAGAATTTCTGTCCCTCATCTGTTTAATTCTGAAGACTGACTTAGGAGAACCTGACATGACCACAGCAACGAGAGGCAATGACGGGATCAGTCAGAGGGGCTCATGGATGTTACCAAAAAAATGGCCTTGATAATTAGCGATTGTAGGCATGACTATGTCTGGGGAACTGCTTAGTACATAGCGTGGAACCTGTGAAAGGGGTAGGGTGACAATGTTGACTGCCAGTGTAGGGAATGCAGAGATTAAGGACCATTACTACCCCTGTGACTCTTAGGTGACATAGATAAGAAGCGGCACTGTGGTCAGAATGCACACTGGCGAGAATCGAGGCATGAGCCTGGAAGTGTGGCTCACCCCAAGGCTCAGTAAAGGAATGTTGATAACTCAGAGTCCTGATTTTGTCCTGTGTCCAATGCGAGTATGACACCAAATCAGCGTGTCGACACCGTTCTGGTGGTATAACTTCACAGAAGACTCTGAGCTGAAAATGACCCCCCTCAGATTAACTTTGGAAGAGAAGCCCAGATACAGGGCTCCAGGATGACCTCACAGGCATCTGTTTGACCCCCCACATGAAATAAAGGTTTGGCCATTATCCCAAGGGGGTAGGGGTGGAACCATAGAAAATAGGCCCATGAAGGTCCAGTTCATGTTCTGGGGTGCTTTGCCTAGATAGCTCTGCCCGTCCCAGACAAGCATGCCTCCGTTGTCTGGGACAATTCCATGTTAGGGTAACCTAGACATTTTCCAGTAAAGCATTCCAGTGTGTGGATCCCCCTGGGATGTAGAGCCCAGGGCAAGGGATCCAGTTGCTTGGTCTAAGTGTGATGTTGCTTAGGCCATTCTTAAAGCCTTTCTGATTAGTTACACAGACCCTGGACATTCAAAGATCCAAATTCAGTCAGGGGCACCTGGGTGGCTCAGGGGTTGAGCATCTGCCTTTAGCTCAGGGCGTGATCCTGGGGTCCTGGGATGGAGTCCTCTCCACAGGGCACCTGCTTCTCCCTCTGCCTGTGTCTCTGCATCTCTCATGAATAAATAAATAAAATCTTAAAAAATTATAAAGCTCCAAATTCATAGTTTATTATTTTCTTTCTTTAAACTCTCCTGAAGAAACCAGGTTGACTTTTGTTATTAAGATCTGTATCAAAAAAAACAAACAAAAAAAAAAGATCTGTATCAGTCACAGAAGCAGAGCCACTTATGAGTATTTTAGGAATAAAGTATCTATTATAGAATTAAACCTTATAGAAGTAAGTGGGGAGGAGCTAGGGAAATGAAAGTCTCAAATGGGATTAGAAGGAGCAGAGACACAGTCACCGGACTCCTGAAATACTGGCATAGATGGACAAATAAGAACTTGTAGGGAAAACTGTTAAGCTAAGCATGTTCAGCAACCACAATGGAGCCGTGAAGGGAGCACGGACGTGGTCCATGTGAACTGGCACAGGGTGGAGAGGAGTAAGTTGGGGCTGACCAGGCATTCCTGAGGCTGCACAATATCGTATCTGATCACAGAGATTTTCTGACAGCATTGTGGCTGCTGCATCTTCCAGCAGCTGCAACCTTCAAAACGTTGAAGGTTGAACCTTCAAAACCTTCTGACAGCATTGTTGCTGTTGCATCTTTGCCTTCAAAGCGTTGTGAAACTTCCTCTCCGCCCAACCCCAACACAGAGCGACAGAAGAGGAATATTTGGGGAAATGCAGTGACTGGCTTAATGAAGTCAACACAGCACACTCCTCCACACTTGATTTAGTCCTAGGTAATGCTTTTATGGTATTTTCTCTATTTCCTCTAAATGTTCTCTTTTGCTGGCTCTTTCTGGAGACCTTTGACAACTTTAAGTTCATATCTTACACTTCCATGAGAAAAGAGAGAGTTGATCTCCTTACGAAACCTCAGGAAAACTGTTGTTACATTTTAATGGCTCTGGTTGGCGTGAAAGTCTACCTCTGAACCAATTGGGGTGTATGTGATTGCCTAAGGTGACCCTGGCAATGAGGTCAGGCCTACGCAGATGTCACATGCACATCCACTACTCATGTGCACACAGCTCTGTGCTGCCTGTGTGAGCGCTGCCCTGCCCCAAATCACTGAGCGTGTAGGAGAAGTGGTACTGGGTCTACTGCATTAGCTAAAGGAAAAATTACAGCGCTTATGAGAGATGCATCTTCATATTCAGAGGATAAATTCAGTAGCATGCATGATTAATGTAAAGAAACAAAGCATATGCGGGTGTATACAGATGAAATTTTGCTTTTTTTTAAGATTTTATTTATTTATTCATGAGAGACAGAGAGAGAAGCAGGGACACAGGCAGAGGGAGAAGCAGGCTCCCTGTGGAGAGCCCAATGTGGGACTCGATCCCAGGACCCCGGGATCACAACCTGGGCCAAAGGCAGATGCTCAACTGCTGAACCACCCAGGTGCCCCTGAAATTTTGGGTTTCAATAGTAGAAATAAAGCATATGAAACTTCTACAGAAGTCACTGCTTATAGATTTATGCATTTTCCCTGAAGAAGCGATGGTGAAGATGAGACCTTTTACTCAAGATTTATTGTGCAGTGGTTACCCTCTTACCGGTTAAAAGATTATGCTAACTGAGGAGTAGTAGAGTGAATATGTTCACAAGAGAGCTCCATAGTTTGCTATTAGTACTTTATTCCCTCTTAATTCTTTTCTAATTTATTAGCATTTTATTAGAGATATTCTTTTCAATTTCCTACAGTTGAGTGTTGCCAAGATTTAGGTTGAGATTAACTTGGACAGTTTTATCCTAACAAAATCTTGGCCTTCCCCCCCACCCCGCCCATTTTCTTTTCATTATTATCGAACAGAAAAGTTTATAATCACGTGGGAAAATATCTTATGCACACAGAAAATGAGAAAAACACAAAGCCAGGCATGAAATGGTTAAAAAATAATGTTGTCACCGAGATAGGCACTTGTAATTTTAAGTTCCAGCTCTCCTCTTCTTCTCCATATTAACATTCATGATTTGTGATTCTTAGCAAGCGTGGACTTTAAGTGTTAACAGGACTGGGATAGAACAGATATTATTCACTTCATTCCCCTCTTGCCCTCTGTGAATACTTAAACAAGATACTCTGGTGCATCTACTATGGACAGCACTGACTTATTTCTGTATTAGTAAGTTCCACATCGCCCGTATACTTTGTCTTCATTAGGTCACAGTAAGTTTCTAGTTGTCTCAAACAAGGCCTTTGCCATGATATATTGCAGCTCCAACAAAGGCAGGGAAAATCTTCTATGTCTAATTTAAGAACATGTTTTTTTTTTTTTTTTGTAGTTAGTGTTCCCTATGGTATGTTCAATAAAACTAGCCAAGCAACCATCTACTTAAAAAAGAAAAAGAAAAAGAAAAAAGGAAAAGGCAAAGAAAGAAAACACATACAGACAAAAGATCACTCATTTGTACACATTTCTTCTACATAAATCTTTCACTTGGAGGCAGAAAGAAGAATAAGTAAATAGCTGAAATCTCTGTAAATATTTATTGTCAAATCTGTATTTTAGGAGATAGTAGGTTGGTGACATTCTTCATTCTATTGAAAAATTAGAGTTGCAACTCTTTTTAATGAAATATTTTTTTGAAATGCGACATAATTCATAGCTGATTCATTCCACATTGAGTAAAACGTATTTCATCTGTTCTTTATTATGAGAGGACGTAAATGGATTTTTGAAATTCTGTATATGAAAATGCATGTAGTGCCATGATCACTGCATGTTTTTGTTCAGATTATATTAAAACAAATTTAATTATCAGATTATATCGCAAGTCGCTTTGCATAAAAAATGAGATCGTATTATTATTTTATACAGATCACACTACACATAAATTAACTTTGATAAACAACCCTAACTTTTACTCTATAATTTGGGAATATCGTGGTTCTACAGTACCGTATTAAAGAATTTGGTGACCGCCTCAAAAGAAGATTTAAATGCCAGATTTAAAATTAAGGAGAGAGGGGAATTGAACACACACATCTCCCTGGGGAATAGCAGAACGGTGGAGAGCTGGGAAGACTTCTGATTTTCTCAGAACCACAAAGCAGCCAGATGTATTTTGCACTGAGACAAGTTTCAAAAAGAAAAAATATCCATACAGTTTGGCTGTTTCTCTGTTGTCTATTGCTGTGTAACAAACCGACATGACACTGGGTGTCTTAAAGCAATGGTGATTTATTATTTCTCCCAAGCCTGTGGGTTGAACGGTGCCCAGCTGGGTGGTTCTCATGATGATCTCTCTTGGTGTGCCTCTTCACCTGCAGCCATCTGGGGGCTTGGCAGGACTGGAGGATCTAACACGACTTTGTTCGGTGTCTGGAGGCTTGCTGCTGACTACTGGCTGGCCTCACTGCCTTTCCACATGGCTTCGTCGCTTGCGAGTCTAGTCCAGCCGGTGAAGGAAGCGTCCTAGTAGGGCAAAGAAGGAAGCTGGAGAATCTTCCGAGGCCTAGAATTTACACCTCAGACTACATCACCTGCCACATTTTATTAGTTATAAGTTGCAGGCTCAGTCTCGACTGCAGGCGTGGGTCTTGGTGGAAGGAGCTACAAAAGACTGTGGCGATTGTGTTTTAATCCAAGCCACAGTGTCTCACTCTCCCTGACTCTCTCTCTGTCTCTTCCGCTGACATTAACAGATTAACAACGAGAAGGCTGGCTTTAGGGCAGATGCTAGCCAACTTTTTGCACAAAGGATTAAATAGGAAATATTTCAGATTTTAAGGAGCCTTACATTCTGTGTCACAACTATCCCACTCTACTGTCGTGACTTGACAGTAGTCACAGCCAAGACATACCATAGTTGGTTGACCGTGTTACAATACAGAGGGATTTATCCAGATTGTGACTGTAGTTGGCCTGCTGGTAGTTTGCTAAATCCTGGTGTTACAGGTTGAATTTCCTTCCCTCTCCCCTGTTTCCAAAGAAGTCTGAATTTTCCACATTCCATAGAATGTGAAAGACCATTTAGCCATAGGGTGTGCTCCCAGTTCAATACGATTGGGGTCCTCACAAGAAGACGGTTGTGTAGAGACACGGACATGGAGAACACCATGTGGGGATGAAGGCAGAACTTGAAGTCACGCAGCTGCAGGCCAAGGAATGCCAGAGCTTGCTGGCCAAACCCCCCGGGAGCTAGGAAGAGTCAGGAAGGTTTCCCCTACAGATATCAGAGGAGCACAGCCTTGCTGACACCTTGATTCAGACTTCCAGGCTCCGAATGAAGTGAAAATTAATTTCTGTTGTATCAGTGCACCTAGTTTATGGCACTTTGCTTTGGCAGCTTTCCTATACCTGGTCTTGTGTGTAATGTGGACAGATCGTTGATGTTATCCTTTCTTCTACATCTCTTCTCTTTCTATTTTACCTCCTGGTTTCTTAGGAATCCCAGGCAAAAGCCACCCTCCTAAACATGGGATGATCAGAAGCTTTGCAACTTTCCTTCCCTGATGTCAAAATTGACAACTTGCATCAGGTCCTGATCAGGTGTGATCAAATTACTCCTATTAAGAAGTTTGTAGGTGATATTCCACAGGATATTCTCTCCTTTCCACCTAACACATTTCAATAGAAATCTTGAATGCATTTATTTTAAAATGTTTCTCAAGCTATTTAATTTTTAGTAGCTGTGTAGTTTTGGTGGGACTTTTTTGTTGTTGTTTTTTTTAATCCATAACAAAATTTTGTCTGGAGCCTCTATGCCTACAAAGTAAGCTAGGTATGGTTGTACCTGGTATGGGAAGCCCACTTGGAGATTTACTTCCCAACTCTCCTCCTCACTTGCAAGTTCTCTTGAAGACTCATCAACAAATACCAGAACCTTATATGACAGAGTTGAAGACAAGTGTTGTAAAAAGACAGCTGTTGGAGAGTTTAGCCAATGGAGAGAAGACAGGGAGAACAGGGCCTATTCCAGGCCATTGGGTTTCGTCAGACAGACACATGGTTATCAGCATCAAGCACGAAAGATGAGAACATTGACCAGGTGTTCTACTGAATGTATAAAAGTATACATTTAATTAAGAATAAATAAGGAAGATGAAAAGTTTTTTCATAATTAACCAGATGTCATATATATATCCATCCTTTCTCCAATGAGAGATGCTATTTTCAACAATGGCTGCCCATGTGCCCAGGGGAAGACTTGGGAAAGTCTCTCCAAGAGTGGGCGTGTTCCTGGCTGTAGCAGTACCGCTATGTGCATGGTGGCGAACCTAATTCATTGTTTCAACTGCTGGCCATGAGTTTCCTCAGTATTTTTTTTTTTAATGTAGACCTGCTATTTTTAATGAAAATCCTAGAGAATGCCATACAAAGGTATGAGTATTCCACATTTAGAATTTAAAAGAATACTGCTTAATTATATTAGAACAAATTTAGCCAGATAAGCTGTTGGTAATGACGTCACACATTGTTTTGGTCTAAAATATAAAGAGATTATCTATCAAATACAAAGTTTATTATGTAATAGTCTTCATTATTTGCCCTAAGCAAGATAGAAAGTAATGCAGGTAATTTCACAGTAGTCTGATATACTGATATATATATATAAACATATTATAAACATAATTAGGTCCATATTCAATCATTCTAATAAATTTTTCAAATGACTTGAAATGACTTTCTTTTATAACAATATTGGACGTAAGACTTCCTCTACTTTATCTTTCACACTGAGGAATTCACAAATTAATGTAAACGGTTTTATTTAGGACGGGAGAATGCAACCCCATGAGGTGGTAGATGTTATTTGGTCTCTTTTCTTCTTAGATTTTTCTACGATAATGTAAATGCTTACAATCAAATTTTTATGAAATATTGACAGGCAATGTATGCCATTATTGTCATTGTCACTCATAAATTGTATAGCATTCTCCATTGTGCAATGCCAAATGGAATGGAAATACTATGTTTACATTGTTAAATCATAGCAAAACATTTGTAAATAGTCCTAAACCCATTACACTAGCTTGTCTTAAAGTGTGGACATGATTTGTATTATTTTTTGTTTTAAATTTAAGAATTACACATTCTCTGAAAGATATAAAAATCATATTGAGTTGAAATTGACTTTTTATACCTTCCTAGAACTAAAAGCTGTAAAGAAGACCATCATCAAAATTAATTTGCAATATTGTGACTCTTTGATGCTATAAATGCATGAAATACATTTAAAAAGCTAATTGAATTTTTAAAGACCACTAGCAAGGCTCAGATCAGGTATTTTTCATATCAAATAAACAGGGAGTGTCTAAAATGGAAAAGGAATTCAGGATGAAACATAGTCATGGAAATCTTACTGCTTTAGAGGGCTCATTTAAAGAAGAAAGAAAAGATTTTGAAACACAATTAATTAGAATGTGTACATCAGAAAGTGTACTAAAAAAATTCAAAGTAAAAGTATTCACTCTTGGAACTCTAGAAATGGGAGTAAGGAGGAATGTGTACTTTCTACAGATCATCGTAACTTTATCCTCTTGAGTCTGCCCTGGCAATTATTTGTTTATCTTCTTAAATTCCCCTGACTGACTTTCTTTCTAGAAGTATGGCAAACTTGATATCCCTTGTCCTGTTGAAAATCATCAGCAGGCCTGGATTACAAAAAATAACAACATTTTTACTACATTATCAGAAATGAATCCTCTGGAGCTGTATGATGAAGAGGAAGTATGCTTGTTCTCTCTATAGCTTTGTATAGTGCTATAGGCCTAGGAAAGTTGGTGACCTTCACATTCAGTCTTGATGGATGTGCACGGTCATGGAGAGCAAGAGAAAACGAATCCTATGTCCAATATGAAGATAAAGTACAAACAGGAGATATCCCTCCAAAATTGGGACCTAAAAGGGCTATCGTTTCAGTAAAAGAATAAACTAGAATGAAAGCCAGTCTGAAGAAGAGGAGAACCAAAACTGTGGAAAGAAATAAGATCCAGACTATTCAACTTTCAAACTGGTGGAGCAAATAAAACCTCAATATAACAGGAAGTAAAGAGATGGACCTAGAGGGGGGTTTATGCTAAGTAAAATGTCAGACAAAAAAAGACAAACACCACATGATTTCTCTTATATGTAGAACCTAGAAATAAAAAACAAAACAGAAACAGACTCACAGATACAGAAAATGAATTGTTGATTACCAGAAGGAGGAGATGTGGAGGTCGGGCAGGAATTAAGGAGAGGGCTGGGATTAATTAATGTTGGGCAAGGATTAAAGGGTTAAGGGGTGCCTGCATGATGCAGTCAGTTAGTGACCCACTCTTGGTTTTGGCTCAGGTCATGATCTCAAGATCCTGAGATCCAGCCCCTTGCCCAGCCCCACACTGAGCGGGGAGTCTGCTTGTGATTTTCTCTCCTCTGCCTTTGCCCCTCCCACTTGTGCTCTCTTTCTCTCTCTCTAAAATAAATATAAATCTTAAAAAAGGAGACCTGCAAAATTCCAGTTATAAAATAAGTTGTAGGGGTGTAATGTACAACACAAAGAATATAGTCAATGATATTGTAATAGCTTTGCATGGAGACAGATGGTAACTAGACTTACCATGGGGATCATTTTGTAATGTATAAAAAAAAAAATCAAGTCACTATGATGTATACCTGAAACTAATAAAATATTCTCTGTCAATAACACTTAATGAAACCAATCAATAAAAGAAGGCAAGTAGAAAAAAAATCACACAGAGTTAAACAGCCTAAAATTTGATGGTAGGAGTAGATTCATATATACTAGAAATCACAATAAAGATATTAAAACTGGCCATAGAAATGAAAATTGCCAGAAAGGATTTAAAAGATTGCTATATACCATTTACAAGCATGATACTTAACTCATAAGAACAAAAAAAAGTATAAAAAACATGAATGGAAAAACTATACAAGATAAAACTAATGAAATGAAGCTTGATATAGCCATATTAATATCAGGTAAAATAGAATTTATGGCTCAAACATTAGAAAGTATTAAGAATATAATTATATAATGATAGCAACTCTGTATCATTATAAGATATAATCATTTTAGCTTAAATGAAAATTTTATAGCTCGAGTACGAAAAATTTTAAAAATTTATGAGGAAAAGAATTGAGATGGCTACCATCAAGTCAGGAGATTAATGGAGCTATATATAAATATATATAAATATATTATCTATGTAAAATGACACATAAATATCATACGTATACATTTACAAATGCACATATAATAAGTGATATACATGGTCACATCATATATAACAGCATTGTGTGTATTGTATATACAACCATATAAGTATGTTTATAAAATGTTTCATTGAATTTTAAAAAGATTTGGTAGGTACAAATATTTTTTGATCAGAGTGAAATAGGTTAAATGTGAATATCAGGGGAAAAAAAGGAAAAAAAGAAGCGTTCATTCTGGGGAAAAAATACCTTTAAATAATTTATGAATCAAAGAAGAAATCGTAATTAAGATTAGAAAAACATTTAGGAATGGGCCATAAAGGAATTGTTACACTGAAAAGTGCCTGATTTATGCCTTCGACCGTTGTTTCTCCCAGCTTCATTTTACACAATAATCGATCCTTCCATGTAGGTATCCACCAATACCTACATGCTCTCTGTTTCTCTATCACAGTCTTAAACATACTTCAGGAAGCCATTAAAAAAAGTACAGACACACAAACCATGCACAGAATGCTCTCTAATAGAGAAATATGTCGTATTGGGCATATAATATTGTTAAGGTATTTAATATATATTGTACTCAATGGATTATATGTTACTGGTCACATATTATGTGATTATTTAAGTTATATGGCATATAATATATTACATGCACGATGTATGTGTGTATATGTAACATGTTCACTATATATCATGTTATATATCACCTATATGTATCATATATCCTATATTACATTTTTTTTCTAGAAAATTTTTTTTTCTAGAAAATTTTGAGACAGGTAGTATTTTAATAACAAGAGCTGTCCTGTGGTATTAAATAAAATATGCGCACTGTTCCTAAAAGCTGTTTTCTTGCTTCAATTGTTACAGTAGTAACTACGCTTTTAGTGATAAGCCACAATCATGGTTATCATCTCTCTTTCACCCTTCTGTCTTCTGCAGAAGATTTAAGATTGCTTATAAAAATAAGTGCAGTGCTAAAGGATAAGCTAAGTAAATAAGGGATCTGAGTAAGGGATGGAACATAGGTAAACCAAGAGCAAATCGAATGTGCGGAAATGTTTTCATAATGCTTAACATATTTGCTAGCGTTTGACCACAGATTTGTGCCTTTGCTTACATGTTGCAAAGGCAAACAGGGAAACAACCAGTGCTCGTAAGATGGAAACAAACCTGCTCTGGGGAAGCGCTTTTTCCTGATTTTGAGCATAGAAAAAAAAAAAAAATAATGGTCTTGCAATATGCTCAAAGGACGTTAAATTATATTCACAATTCAGTCAAATGGGGTAACTAACCAACTCGTGTGTGTGTGTGTGTGTGTGTGTGTGTGTGTGTGGTTTACTGGAGAGGATAGCATGTAAGAATGGCTCTTACAGAATCATGGATATTCCTAACAGAGCAATCCCAGAAAGCCTGTGGCTGTATGCTTCTGCCGGGTGTCCTGTGGGGCACCGCTCCATACAGTGTCACGCGTGATAAAGTTCAGGAGGAAAATATTATTTACATAGATGTTTTTAAAATCTAGATTTATATAAAGGTTTAAGCTTCCTAATATTTAGGATAGGATTATCAGCTACACTCTCATGTTAACTCTCATGTTAATATGGTGACATGTGAAGATATTCTGAGGGAAGAGTGCAGGGTGCTTTGCATAGACAGAGCTGAGAGTTAGTACACTCACCCCGTAATCTCATTCAGCAAGTACCGAAATGGCACATCTTTACATGGCTGATACCTGCACACATAGATCCATAGATTACATTACATCACTTTTACTAAAACCAGTTAACTATATCTCACTGCAGTTTCAGACTGCGCCCATCCTAAACATTTGGGGGAAAATATGACATAGTACACACCATGGTAGCTTAATAAGCTTAGGAGAATAGTAAAAAAGTAAATATACTGATCACGTGTTTAGTAGCCCCTGATATCATAAACTATGTACTTATTATTGATCAAACATAATGAGTGAAGCCTGTGCCAGCTTCTTGGAAGATTGTTATAAGGTACCAATGAGCATTTTGCTCATTAACTTCTTACCCAAAGTGATTCATTCTACAGATACCTTGGATTCTTGCAGAGCAGGCTTTAGATGTTTTCATGGTACCACTTCTAGATTCCATCTCACTCACCATTCCACATTTCCTTTTATATCCTCTCATTTTTTTGTGAAGGGAGGTTCCACCTCGGATGATGTACTTTGTTATGCGTAATGTGAAAACACTGGCTTCTGTCCGTGTAGACACTGCCATAGTTTGAACCAACAACATCACTTACCACTAAAAAACCGCACAGCTGGGGAGGTGAAGGGTTTACACCTTATGAAGATAGACTTAGTAGGACAGCGTGTTTTCCCACATGAACCCTTTAGCGCGTTGCAGGGAAGGCCAGATGATCTCCTAGATTCAACTGATTTAGGGCTTGCTCTATACAGTACAATGGATTATAATCATTTTTGACAGCTTTCATAGTAAATCTAATTACAGAATTACCTAATACCTGTCCCCATCAATAGCTGTCTCACTTATCATCAGATTGATGTAGTACATAATGGGCACTTATAAAATTTTGTGGAATGAATAAACTGATTACTTAATAAAATTTACTATTCTCTGGTAATTCTTCAATTTATCAATATTCCTTTAGAATTTTGACTCCTAGTATTTAACACAGTAGTACAAATATTTAGTGATTCAACAAGTCTATATGTTGTTAAACTATGCCAAGTTTAGGCCTACTGGTTGGTTGATAGATTTGTTGTGCCTTCACTAAAGGAAGAAAATTTATCATTAAAAAAATTACAGGTATTTATATACCTGTATATAATTTATATAAATATAAATTACAGGTATTTATATAACAGTATAGAGATGACGTATCCTACCTTGAACATGCAATCAACCAAAATCAATAACTTCCTTTTCTTCTTATAAAGTTTCCGGTCCTATTTTTCTCCTTAGATCTTAATGTATTTTTTTCAAATGTAAATTATTATTTTTAGTATGATACTTTAAATATATCTTAAAATTAGCGTTATGATAATGTCATTTTCTGCTAATTTTTTGATATTTTTAATAGTATAAGTTTTGATTCATTTGGAATCTAGTATTGTCATCTAAAATACAGACTAACTTTCTCAACTTTGTGACATTTGAAATACCTGCTATCAAGGTCATTATTCACATCGACAATATGTGTTGAATAGGTCAGAACTGAGGGCAGATTCTACTGTGAGTGGTAAAAGTCACTTTCCAGTTAACCATCTGTCCATTATTTAGCACTACTTGAATACAGGAATCATACAGTTACAAATGTACTCAATGGTATGCTCATTCCATTCACATTGGCCCATGCTATTCATTAGCATGTCAGGAGATAATCTGATGACTGTATTTCTAGATTCCAGAGTCAAGAATCTTATAGACTTGTTACTTAATAGGAGAGTGCTATATGATTTAATTTTTGAGAAATTGTGAACAAATAACTTCATAAACTAATGACAATGGTGTGAAGAACATCATCTTGTAGGAACGTAACAAGTAATTATTAGAGACGATAGTATTTATTATTTAAGCAATAAAATCTGTATAGTAAAATAAGTGTTTCTACTTGCTGCATAGTGCCTTATAAACATATTTTTCTCAGCAAACATTTTGCCTTATATATTCCTAACTATGTTATTGTAAAAATAATTTCTTCAGTAAAAGGAATTGTCTTTGATTGACAATATGCAGAAGTATGTTTTCTTTGTAATTTTCATAAGTGCACTTGGAGTTAACCTTGTGATCCTGGTATATTAAAAAATTCTTTCTTTATTAGACAGCTTCAGTGGCTGAAGTATGTATGTTTAAAAGCTCTCCAATCTTTTCCTAGTCAAAATTGCATATTTAAAGTTTTTCAACCCATTGACTCATACTCTTGGAATCTTATGCTTGGAATTATAAAAACTTTTTTCTTAATGCCCATCTTTCTCCTGTCCAGAACACTTGACTGACTTTTTTTCCAGAGGCCCACTGGAAGCACTGTTCTATAGTTAAATGTAGCAATTTCACTTATTCTTTATTACATCATCGAGTATTTCTTCTAGGGTGGTTAACTGCATCTTTTAGTTGGTTTCAGCAAGCAACAAACCAGGTTGCAAGCATATCGGTCTATGCTAAAGGAGAAGACATTGATGGAATCCATTCGCCTGGTGAATGCTTTTTTTCAAAGCTGATATTTCAGATCCTCATAAAATGATTGTTTTTCCCCCTGTCCTCTCTCCCCTCGTGTCAGTTCTCATTTAGATCATAAATGCTATTTTGCTTTCAGTTAAAGAAAGTTCATTGTTCATAAAATCTCTTACATGTTGGACAAATCGTTATATAATACTGTGTTGAATGGATAAAGCTTAAGCAAATGTTCTGTCTTTGGCATGCTTTTGGTCTCATTTAAATAGAAGAGGATAATCCAATTAAGTCTCAATCTTTTTCAAGTTCCGGAGCTCTTAGGGCTGAAGTTTATTTATACCTCAGTTCATTTGGTAGTATATTTTCTTGTGCTTCATGTATATTAAATATCGGAAAATGCCAGAAACACTTAGGATGCATAGTAACTAAAAAATAATAAAAATTCTATTTTAATAATATTATATCACATAAATTAATATTATGTAATTAAGTAAATATAATTATATAATATTATATAAAATAAATATTGTAGGTTTCAGTGATGAGGGGAGAAATGGTAATCAAGATAGATTAATGAGATGAATAATCAGAATGAATTTTCATTTCTTTCTTTTTTAAGATTTTTTATTCATTTGAGAGACAGAGAGACAGCACAGGCAGAGGGAGAGAGAGAAGCAGACTCCCTGCTGAGCAGGAGGCTTGATCCCAGGACCTAGAGATCATGACCTGAGCCAAAGGCAGATGCTTAACCATCTGAGCCACCCAGGCGCCCCTGAATTTTCATTTCTAACAAGTGAAGAGAATATGCCTGCTGAGAACATAAATAAGAAAAATCAAATATCCAAAAAATTGAGTGTGAGGAATATCTGTTTTTATCAGATAATGAACTATAGCTTGGTGATGAGAATAATAATGATTCCATTCCTGATGAAAGAAAATAAAAGGAGAGTTGAAAATAGGCTCATCAAATAGCTTCCGTGTGAAAGGAAGAATCCATAAATTCTTAAGGAGAAAAATAAAAAATCTAAGGATAAAAGAAATGAATGGAACCCATAACAATGTCTTGAGAGAAAGATTGATATTTTACAAAGTTTTGTTATTATTGGCATCAGATATAGAACTGGTATGATTGAGGAATTCCTTCACAGTTTTAGTTCAAATCTCCCATACTAATCTCAAATACGGACCATAGTAATAAATCATGGGAGCCTCAAAAAAGCTTGTTAAATGAACCAGCTGCTAATATTTTATTCTTCAATGCATCTACTAATCTTTTTGAAAAATTTATTGGATATATGTCTAATTTACCTAAATTGAGAATTCTTAAATCTAAAGCCGTATTCTAAGCATATATTTTAAAGTGAACATACACAGTGAAAAAAAAAGGACATGCAAATTCAAAATATATAATACATGCATAAACATGAATAAAAACAAATGTCAAATGTGTACAGAGATAGAAAAGAGAGACTAATTTTCCTCCTTTCCTTGAGAAAAATAAGAGAAATGATTTCTATTCATAGCATTGAAATCATGCTATTGCTTCAGTCTTTATAAAAGATAGCCAGAGAGAAAGTAAACTAGGCATTCTCCCCAATTTTAAGAAGGTGGACATTACATTTCAGCAGATAACTAAGATTTCAAGACTAATGTTATAATCAGAAAATTGAAGAGTGTGGGAAAATAAAACTAGTCTTTCAAGGCCCAATTGTGATAGGTTGATAGGTTCTCCACTATCTTCCTGAACACTTCGACTATTCATTAGCCTATATTTAGTCTCAAGCAAAAGCTTTTGAGGAGAGATGGGTATTGGGCATGGCATTTAGGGAGTGTGGCCCAGCCAGCTGGCCTGCTCCCTTATTCAAAGTAAAGTCCACATTGTCTTTATCCATTCGTCAGTTGATGCACACTTGGGCTTTTTCCATAATTTGGCTATTGTTGATAATGCTGCTATAAACATCAGGGTGCAATATGCAATGGGTTATTACTCAGCCATCAAAAAGAATGAAATCTTACTATTTGCAGTGATGTGGATGCAGCTAGAGTGTATGGCGCTAAGTGAAATAAATCAGAGAAAGACACATAGCATATGATTTCTCTATGTGAAACAGAACAAATGAGAAGGACTGTAAAAGAGTAATCACAAGAATGAGGGAAGATCTAGATGAAAGGATATTCAAAACAAAATATTTAAATTCATGTTGTCAGCAAGATAATGCTTTTAGGAATTAAAATATTGATGAATTAAAGAGTCAAAAATAAGGCCTTGGAAGATAAAATGGAGACAATCTCCAGATTATAGATTCAAAAGAAAAGAAAAAAAAAATGGGGCACGTGGCTGGCTCAGTCAGGAGAGCATGTGATTCTTGTCCTGGAGCCTCACATTGGGGGTAGAGTTTACCCTAAAGAAATAAAAGAAAAAGGAAAGAAGCTCAAGATATGAAGAATAAAAATTCAGTGGCCCAGAGGGCAAATTCAGAAGGTCTAACAACTTCTAAAACAGTGTCAAGATAAGACCACAGAGAAATCTAGAGGTAGCTATAATCAAGGATTTCCTGAATGAAACCCTCTGGAGCTGTGTGCAGAAGGACCTGCGTTCAGATTGCATGGGCCCCCCTCCAGTTGCCTGGCCTTTCTTGGAGCGAGGGAGACAGCTATGCCTGGAACAGACCACGACCTAAGGAAAGTCCTTTTGAAGTTTCAGAAAAATAAGGAAAGCAAGTCGCTAAGCCATCTGGCGTGGAAAGCAGGCCGCCTCCAAAGACACGAGCACTGAGAGGCATCAGCCTTCTCGTCAGCCCGCTGGGGTCAGAAAAAAACGTGTACAGTGAAGATCGTAGACTTCAGAGGTCATGGGGAGATTTCTGGGGATCCAGGGATGGAGATGCCAGAAGCCAGGTCTGGCTCATTATCCACATCTGGGGATAACACTGATGGAGATAGAAACCGAGTAGCTGTCACACTGCTTTGGTAAACTCTGCTAGGTTGTGTCTGGGCTTTGTCTGGGGTAAGTGCAGGAAGATCCTCGCTCTGCTTTCCTCCAAAAGGTGCTAACAGATAATGCTTCCAGAACACACTGAAGCCTTTCTTCAGTCCATGAGCAGCAAAAAGAATCTTTAGCTGCCATTCAAGATCCTCCAGGAATTAGCCTCTTTATCATTCCAAATTGTTACTTTTTGAAAATAACTTCCAAAGTGTGTCAGGCTCTAATTCAACATCTTTGTGTATTATGCTCTTTCCTTTCTGCCCGTGACCCCTTCTCATAGTTTAATATTCGTTTTAAATGTCATCTTCCCTAAAAAGACTTCTAGGAGGATGCTGATTTAAGTTAAGTGGTCTCCTCTGCGCATCCATAAGCTTGGGGTTTATGTTTCTGACCCAGGACAGGAAGTACTATTTGGGGTCACTGGAGGGCAAGCATGTGCCTTGTACATTCCTGCAATTATAGTAATTAGCTGATTTCTTGGACCTACAAGGTTCTGAATAAGTGTTTACTCAGTGGATTGGTAAGGGAGGGCTGGTCTATTATTTGGGGCTGATGAGTGATTGAGAGAATGTATTACAAATATCAGATTCCTGAGCTAATCTTTATCCAGTTCAGATTTACCCAGATTCTAGAACATTTGGAAGAAGTTTACTTGGGAAGTTAAAAAAAATAAACACATATTTAAAAAATGATTGAATTCATGTTACAAAACTTTAACTTCAGCATTATTATGCTGATATTATGATAAAAAACAGATCCTCTTTTTTTGGGGTTCTGATACCAACATCCAGTTTTGCCTCAACCAGGAACTATTGACCACACATATCTGCTGTCTCTGTTATTGGTCTGATTTGGATTCTTCTTCAGGTTTGACTGAGCCTCTACTACATGAACTGCAATTTTCCACTTCTTTCCAATGAGCACTAATGGTTTCAAGGGTCTAATTTTTATTTGTAGGCCATTCTCCTTCTTTAAAAACCTAATTGCTTGAAGTTTGATTTAATTACTTTGGCCTAAAAAATTAATTGATTTCTACAAAGGTTAGCATCTTCCAATAATGCAAATTTCTGACTGAGAATCTAGGCTTAATTGCATCAGTTTGCATCTCTATGGCTTCTGTTTTGTTAGAGAGATCCATTTAGCTGGAGTCTCACATTCACAGGGCCTCAAATTTAGGCATTTAATTTTGTATTTAGTACAGAACTTCGGGACGCCTGGGTGGCTCAGTGCTTGAGCATCTGCCTTTGGCTCAGGTCATGATACCGGGGTCCTGGGATCGCGTCCCACATCGGGCTCTCTGCAGGGAATCTGCTTCTCCCTCTGCTTGTGTGTCTCTCTGTGTCTCTCTCTCTCTCTCTGTCTCTCATGAATAAATGAATAAAGTCTTTAAAAATATACAAAACTACTGCATACCTAATGGTTAACAAAATTCCATTGTATTTTGATTTGTGTATATTAAATGCATGCTAATTTTAAATGTAAATATTTAAAATATTCCATGAGTTTTATATCCATTTAAAAAAAAATTTTAAGCTACCAGGAATTTCTAAGACTTGAATACGTACATGTTTTCTCAACTGCAGAGAGGACCTCTATGGTCCTATAACTATGCCACCTGCCTAACCTATATGATCTGCTACTTTAAAAGAAAAAGAAAAGTGGGGTGCCTGGGGGACTCAGTCAGGTAAGCCGTCAACTCTTAGTTTCGGCTCAGGTGGTGATCTCAGGGTGGTGGAATTGAGCCTCATGCGGGGCTACACACTCAGCACAGAGTCTACTTGGGATTCTCTCTCTCCCTCTACCCCTCTCCCTGCTCACGCTCTAAAAATAAGTAAATAAGTAAGTAAGTAAGTAAATAAATAAATAAATAAGTCATATTCCACCCACTTAAGTGAGAAATAGACACCCTGTTTGGAGTTGACTTGAAAAATTTTGCCATTGGCTAGTAGTACTACATCCCCTGTATAATTCCCTGAAACCATCCCATTTTGGCAGTGACTAACCAATGGGTTTCTTGCTCGATCAATTGATATGCACAGTGCACGACCATCAAAAGTAGAATTATTAACGTCCCTTCTTGCTTACTTTCCTGTCAAGAAAAAATTATCTGTACATTGAAAACCAGAAAGTAAATATCAGAAAGAAATTAATGGAGCCCAACATAGAGTTGCTTCAATTGTTCCAGTTAGAATTCTCATATATACATATAATTTAGCACAGAAAATTAACAAAAATGAAGTAAGTAAAAAGAGATCTTCCACCTGTACGTCCAATTCCAATCCAAAACCACTGGGTTCAATCTAGTGTTGCCCTTTCCATATTGTATCTTTCTTCTTCGTCAATATCCTCTATAACCAAGGTCATGACCATATGTTGTTTTCCTTGGTACTGCCACCGTACAGGCCAAGTTCTCACAGCTCCTAATGCCCTTCAAAGTCCAGCCAAGGAGGTGTTTGTTTTGTTTTGTTTTGTTAATTTACCGTGGGACACTCTTATGTGCTATATTCCCCCAATTCTTGTGGACTCGAGAATGCTTGACTCTTCTCTTTTAATCAAATGAATTTAGCCAGATATACATTTCTTGAATTATTTCCTTTTTGCCTTAAGCTTCTTAGATAGTAGTCTAATAATTGTTTCTTGCTCTTCTTTCTGTTTCTCATTGGATTACTTACAGGCTTCTTTATTCCTGAAGTTCAATTCAATTTCACTAAACTATGGCTTATATTACATACGGCTTATGTATCTTTTCATCCTTCAAATTTAAGCTTTCGTTTTGGGAAATTTTTCTTCTATTTCGTTTTGAATATATATTTTTGTTTCATTTTTCCATTTTCCTTTCCAGAAACACAATTTTGTATGTGTTAGAATTAATTTGCCTATCTTTCATATTTATCATTGTCTATTTTTTTTAATAGATGCATTCTTTGTCTCTTACTACTTTGGTGGTTTTTTCAGTCTGATTATAATTTTGACTATCATTTATATTCTTCTGTGTACTTTTTGTTTTTTCTGTTATGACTATTTTGTTTTTCCATTTTTTTCCTGAGCTACTGAGTAGCTTATTTTTCTCCTTGTTTTTGCTAATTTGACAGTGTATTTGTTTTATTTTTTCCTCTATTCTCTTAGTCTTCTTATTGTCTTTGAGAATTATTTGTATTTCTTTTCAATTTTCTATAGTAACTAATAACTTACATTTATTGCACTCTGTAGATGTTTCAGAAATAGTTCCAATCACTTGGTACTCATTTTGTAATCACTCCTTGGAATAAACCTAAGAGAGCAGGCACTATTCTTATGTTACTTTTACAGGTAAGTAAACAGAAATAGCTCACAACTTAGTTGTGATTGTGAGGGCCTTTTTATTGGATCAGTTACTTGTTCAAGAATATTGAAAAAAAGAAGAGAATGAATTAGTTTAAGTCTGAGCTTTGATTTAAGGACCATGAGTCAAAACATTCTCTTATCAATACTGTTTGCTCTGGAGGCACATCTCTCAGTTTTGGTATTTAGCACCTGGGAGTGAAAATGTGGAGCATCCAGTGTTTCCAGCTTCCTGATTGCTGCTTTTCATTTCTTCATCCTGTATTTACTGTTTTTATGTGCCAATGTATAAATAAAAGTGGTGTGTCAACTTGGCTTATCAAGCAAGGCAAAATTCAAAGCAAAATCAGTGAAGGGAAAAGGCACATAGGACAAATTCCAGATAAAATCAGGCTCAAGCATCTAAAACTCCTCTCTCAATGGAGTCTGGTAGACATGCTTATGTGTTCCAGCAATGGTTGGGACAACATGTGTGAGATGTTGTCTACCAGGAAGCTCATGAGAGACTGATTGCCCAGGGTTTTTATTGAGGATTCATTACATAAGCACCCTTGATCTAGCATGTACAGAAATTCCAGATTCTCAGAAAGAAGGCAGGTGATCAGCATAAACCACATTGTTTATACCAATGGTTTAGGCACAGTGAGCTTCTACACTGTTCTGTGAATGATGGAAACCCCCTAAAATCCAACTTCCCAGATGCTAGTCATAGATAGTAGTCTTTTTTAAAAGATCTTCCTTTTATTAAATATTTTATTTATTTATTTGAGAGGGAGAGAGAGCACAAGCAGGGGGAGGGGCCGAGGGAGTGGGAGGAGACTCCCCACTGAGCAGGAGCCCAGGGTGGGGCTCCATTGATCCCAGGGTCCTGAGATTATGAACAGAGTCAAAGGTGGTTTGCTTAAGGACTGAGCCATCAAGGTACCCCAAGCATAGTAGTCTTAAACCTGCTTTATTGACTCTTTCCTTCCCAGACATAAGTAGCAAATGATCATGTATTTGTATTACTTTATCACAATAATTACTTTATGACAATTCAATGATTTGAATTACATATATTACCTTCCTTTCTTGACTAAAATGTCTTTGAATGCATCAATGAATTCTAAACAACTTTTATTGTAGTGACTTATATTGGTAGGAATTCAATAAGATCTTATTAAGTGAATGAATGAATGAATGAATGAATAAACAAATGAATAAATTTGACTAATGTCAATGTTAAAATAGATTTCAGTTCTTGAATTTTAAAGGGAAGAGTTGATTTTTGAAGTAATATTAGAGTGATTCTGATGGCTGGCGTCAAAATGTAAACTAGTTTCAAAGTTCAAAAGCAGTTAATCTTATTACAATTGTGTTGTCTGGTGACAGACGGTAGTTACACATGTGGTGAGCACAGTGTAATGTATAGAGATGTTGAATCACTCTGCTGTACACCTGAAATTAATGAAACGTGTGTCAACTATACTAAAAAAAATTTGAAAACCTCACATAAAAGAAGACTTTCTCAATATAAGAACCGCCTACAAACAGAAGCTTGTTCCTTGGATATTGTGAGTTTAAACACAGATGACTGGTCGAATGGACGTTTTAGTTCAGGCATCAATTGGTTATTTGGTGAGCTATAGTAGATTGCCCCTAAAGTTTATTCTGATGTCACGAATCTATGACAAACTGTTGAACTCTATCTAGTTTATCAGCTGTGCACATAAGTTTGGGAACAGGATGAGCAAAGATCCTGCTGCTATATGTACAATCAAGCTAAATCGCCTGTTAGAGATTTTCCTACCATGAAGAGTATAGTAAATAATTCTGAAAAAAGATTTTTTGGACAGCAATTGGCCAGTTAATGTGTTTATCAAAATTCAGGGTAAGTAGTTGAATAGTGGTAGAAATCAGTGCAAGGGATGACTTTCTGAAGGTGTTAGTTATCTGTTACTACATGAAAAGTTTACCATGAATTTAATAGGATTTACCACAGTTACTAAGGTTTTTAAAAAAATAAACATTTGTTATTTCACAGTTTATGTGGTTAAAAAACTTTTGAGTAGCTTAGATAGTTGGTTCATAGTGATAGGTCTCTTCAGAATTTTAGTTAAGATGTCAGCTGAGCTGCAGTCATCTATAGGCTTGACCAAGGCTGAACCATCTACTTCCAGAATGGCTCACCTATGTTGCTTTTGTAAACAGGCTTCATTTTTTTCTGGATCCTGGCAGGAGGCTCAGTTCTTCACATTGTGGCTCTCTCCTTAGGCCTGATTAAGTATCCTTATGATATGGCACTTGGATTCTCCCAGAGGACCAATATAAGAAAGAGAACAAAGAGGAAGCCATAGTGCTTTTTATTACTTAGTCTCAGAAGTTATATATTGTCACTTTTTGCCATATTAGATTTTTTGGATTTGAATTACCAAGTCCAACCCATTCTCAAGGGAAGGAGGGAGGATATTCACCACTAATTCTGATAATAAAACAGCAATATTTCTATTTACAGCTCCCATGATGCTACCATAGTTCAACAGCAGAAATGTAGTCTATAATTTAATTGTCTACCAGTGTTGACATCATCCAGTTCTTAAGAATGTTAAATTTGAGTTTGTATATCTTCAAAGACTTACCATATTTATTATTTGAATATTTCCTAAATCAAATTAAATAAAATATTGCACAATGTACCAAATAACAAGGTAAAATATATAACATTTATCTTTATTCAAAGGATGCCATCACTTTATGAAACCTCTGGAATACGCAAATCTAAAGAGGAATTGGATAAATTTAGCCAAATTTCCGAATCCCTGATTCCTAAGTTTCAAAAGTAGAAATTGATTGTATTAACTGGCATAGCCTGACCGGGACCCTTAAAAAAAGTCCCATGAGGAAAGGAGAGTCTAAACTAGTGATTCAGGCTGATGCATTACCACAGTTTGTTGGGAGTGGCTCAGTTCTTTAGAGCTCAACTTGCCTCATACTGTGTTCTGCTTTGGGGAACAGGGAAAAGCAGATAAGAACCTAAAAAAATTGTGAGTGTGATCCCCAGTTTGGGGAACCTTTGAGTTTAAGCAATGAAACAGATCATCAGAGGCTCACCATAGATCATAAAAATGAGTATGGGACCAGGAAGTTCCAAGTTTTTGTAGCCTTACCATATGGTCATGAGACACAACTAAAGTAGGGGACTTTCTGGCTGTCTTTTAGAAACAGGACTCTGACCTCACCTTTGGATGCCTTAAGCACCAGATTCATAAGCAATGATGTGGGAGGGGAAGGTGGAGAGAGATACTGGACTTCCTACAACCAATACCAGTGGATCCTTAAGCATTAGAAATATAAAAATGAGAGCATCTTTACAATCTAAATTGGTGAGGCATGTGTAATATTACATTGTAACAGTTTGTCACGTAAAGTGATATGTAAACTCTAGGATGAGCACTGTTTTAATGGGTGGAAACATTTTTTTCAAGATAGAAATAAAAATTTACAAAAAGAGTGTGAGTAGAACAGATTTTTGGTAAATGCATGTGGCTCTTTTTTTGTGCTAATCGTATGTTGTCCTTACTTGTATTTTAGGTAAGGAGGAGATTTAACATCTGTTTTCTTCTTCATGGATACTAAAGGTCTGCATGAGGCCTTTGCATTCATGAAGAACTCAAAGAAGGTAGTCAGTTATAATTTGAAACTCAACTATAATGAAAAAGGGAGAAATTACAATTAAGAAAATCACTTCAGGTCACTATGGAGCCTATTTCTAATGACTATATCACTGGTGTAACCTCTGAATTTCCTATTTATTTTTCCAGGTTATTGCAGGAGGTCTGCAACATTAGGCAAACCTGCATCTGAATGAAATTGCTGAATCAGTTATGCTGTCTTAATAGCACATCTAGTGAATTGAACAACTGCCAAATCACTTTAGTTCCTAAGGAAAACCATAAATATTCATCTTAGACTGAGTCTTTGCACACAAACTAAATTGGAGGATTTAGGTCATTACCTGATATTTCAGACCAGAAAAGAAAAGAAAATAGATTTTTCACCTGAGATATTCAGATAATATAAATCAAAGGAAATGTTTTCTCTTGAATTATCCTGGTGTTTTCTTTCATCTTGGTTTCAGGTTCAGGTGAATTCGACATATATCTGACTATTGTACAAAGCATTTAGCAGGACATTGCTGAGATATGGAAATAAGCAAGACTCGATCTTTGCCCAGGAAGATTCAAGGATCAGGGATAGAGTGGAAATAGCTACCTTTTGTTGGATGCATCCTACACATCTGTAGTTGTGTCGTGACCCTTTTTAAAAGTTTTTATTTATTTATTCATGAGACAGAGAGAGAGAGGCAGAGACATAAGCAGAGGGAGAAGCAGGCTCCCTGCCTGATGTGGGACTAGATCCCAGAACCGTGGGATCACGACTTGAGCCAAAGGCAGATGTTCAACCACTGAGCTACCCAGGTGCCCCAACCTTTTATCTTCTTACACTAATTTCTCCCACATCTTAAAAGTCTTTAAGTATTATTTTTTTCTATTTTAAAGCATAAATCTGAAAATATAACTGAACTAAGAAACTTGCATATCTTGTAAGTGACTAAGCTTGGATTAAAATTCAAATCACTCAAATTCTGGAACTGGCAATGAACAATTCTTTGTTGATGGACAAGTCAATCATATGTAGATACATATGTAAGAGTAAACATTCACTGAACAGATATTTAATCAGAATTCATAATCTCAGCTCTCCTATTTTAGGGACATTTTAAGGATGTGGGTAATATATAGTTATTATATGATGGTATCATTACCATTGTTTATATTTTAATGATACACTCCATGTACAAGTAATCCCAGAGTTATATGTAATTATATAGTTACATATATAAATATATAAATAAAATGTAAATGATGTACATTTTAGCTACATTCCCATTTTATTTTCATGCCACATGGATACTGAACACTAAAGCATATGAAATCAGTGATTTTAGATAAGTAAAGTTTTTACAGTTTAAAGTGGGGTTTGAGGGTCAAATGATAAATTCTGGAGACTCTCACTTGAGTTATGTACAAAAGTATTTTGCTCAACTAATGAATATATGGGGGGGCAAACAGATGTGACAGCATCTTATCCTCTGCCCTGGTGTAGCTTTGTATAGTGCTGTGCTAGCAGTTTTAAATCAATTAATTATAAAAGTCAAATGCAAATCATTATCTGATTTTGAATGCCTTAAGTTTAACTCTGATTAGGTTTTATCATGGAATCAAGCATTATAAAAAACCACTGCTATAAAAGATCAGACTTTGATTCATAATAGTCTTGATCCAAATGTGGATAGTTTATCTCATCATGGTTACCAATGAAATTATCTATGCGACTCACCCATACGAGGATGCCTTTTCTTATAGTCCATGACTCACAGACTTTGATGTTGCTGATTGGAACAAACCCTTGAATTATTTTATTATCCTCTTCATCTCCAAAAAGTATTGAGTATAGATTAAGCATATGTTCTTTGTCTGAATGTCTATCTTTATTACATAAAGAAAAATCAGCCACAACAAGATTCCCTAAAAAATTGGCTGTCCTGGGGTTGCCTGGTTGGGTCAATTGGCTAAGCATCTGGTGTTTTTTGTTTTTTGTTGTTGTTGTTGTTGTTTGTTTGGGTTTTTTTTTTAGCATCTGGCTCTTGATTTTGGATCAGGTCATGAGCTCAAGGTCATGAGATAGAGCCTGGTTGGCCTCCACATTCAACAGGGAGTCTGCTTGAGAGTCTCTCCCTCTCCCTCTCTTTCTGTCCCTCTCCCAGCTTGCACTCCTACATGGTCTCTCTAAAACAAACAAACAAACAAAAAGTTGGCTATCCTGAAGAAGTAGAACAGCTTTGATGGAAATCATATTTTTATTCTCAAAAACTTCAATAGGAAACAGATGACACTGATGCAGCAACTACTTATAACAGAAGCATGAAAATAATAATACTGAACCAATGCACTGTGAAACATTAGCATTGCATGTTTATGCAACATACTGCCAGTGCAATTATGATTTGGCAGTATAGGTAGGTATCCATCTCTATTTGCTGTGTGGTCTGCTGGGACTTCCAGGTGTTCATCAAAGCTCAGCTACCCAGTTTCCATAGGGCTCAAATAGTCTGTAGGTACATAGCTGTCCACGTAGAATGCATTCTGTAGTCTCACTTGGAGATAGATGTGACTGTAATGAAACTCAACAATAGGATATGAATGAGTGTGTCTGTCGAGTGCCCCTTTGGATCTGGGCCTTTAGATGGCCCATACTTTCATTACATACTCTATTTCTCCTTCCTCTTGGTAGATATATGTGAGGCAGTGTCTCACCTTATGCCATGAAGAAGAAAAGACCGTAGGAGAAACTGGAGCAAAAATGACAGAAACCTGTCATTTTCTGACAAAATGAAACAGACTTTCTCTAATGATCTAGGCCTTTCACATAAGAACTGCATAGAAAAGAGAGAGAAAAAAGTAGCTTTTTCTTCTTTTTTGTATAGTTTCTGTACTCTTGGATTTCTTCTGCAGTAGCTTGTCTATCACCTAACAAAGGTACATGGGAGAGACCCCTCCTTAAGCTCTAGTTTCCTCATTGACTAAGGACCCTGGACTAGATGGTCTCTAAAGTCACACCCAAATCTAATACTCTATGACACTGACTATTTTGATCTCTGATAAATTATTGTTAAGAAGGTGGAAAATAAAAGCTGGAAGAGGTCCATATTAATGAAGCAATTGCTATACAAATATGATAAGTGGTTCCAAATCTAAGAGCCAATGTAGATAAACAGATATGCTGTTGACAGACTCCAGGCCATTTACATTCTTTTCATTGAACACAAAGATTCCTGTAGAGATTCCACAAGGAGACAGGCTTGAAATTATTACTCATCACTAACCTTTTCCTTAGAGCTATAAAAAATCGAACACGCAGTGCTATGCAGAACTAATTGGAAAGGATTCTAGAAATAAGAGTGAGGGGTTTGCACAATAACTCCAGAACAAGAAGCTCCCATACTGTTAGGAAGAGAAAAGTGGGTCAGAGATGATCTGACTTATGACATAGGGTCTAACTACCCATATTAGTACACCGACGGTGAAATTTACTGGTAATTATGTGACTTTGGGCAAATGACTCCACCTTTCCAAATTTATTTTCTCGTCGGCAGAATGGATGGGAAAACAGAATCTACCTCAGACTATTGCTGTAAGGATTAAAAAAAAAAAAAAAAAGGCAATGCAAGTAAGGCATTAACGTGCCCGGTGAGAGTAAAAGTTTAATAAATGCTAGTTACCTTTGCTAAGATAAAAATATCAGTATTAGCGATAGTAGAAATACGATAGTATTTAAATTATCAAGGATATCGTATGGCCAAACGTTTTAGAATTCAAATATCAAGTTAAACAAGATGAACTGTCTTCAAAGGTTTGCAATTGCCTTATATAACAAGATTCCAAAATGGAAAGATAATTCTTAATTAACGGGTTATATGCCACTTCATAGACATGCAGTAAGTACTCAAGAAGAGAGGGCAGTGTGAACAGCTATAGGATTTCTGGGGAAAATGACATTGAAAACCTGTGCTAAGGATAATGAAGGCTCGAGCTTACAACATGTCGAATATTATTCTTAGTGATTTATGCAGTTGGCTTCTTAATCCTCACAATAACCTTATGTGTATGTACTTTAATTGTCTCTGTTTCATCCATAAGTAAATTGAGGGATAGAGAGCTCAAGTAATCTTCGAAGCCACAAGTGGTATGTGATGAAAGCTGCACACCAAAGTGGGGACCTGATCATCGAAGTAGAAGGGACACTGAGTTCTTGGAAAAGATAAATTAGTGAATGAAAAGACAAGGTCATTTTAAGTACAGAAGAAAATAAAGAAAATCAAGGAAGAAGAGTTTGAGTGTGACACGTCTGAATCAGAGAGAAAACATAGGAGCAATGGCTGAAATAATTATGAGCGCCCACTTACTCAATTCTGTGAATTCACATATTACAAAATGATTTTTTAATATGAAGGAATGTGGTCTTTGTAGAAGCCTTGGCTTTATATTTTAATCATTAGCCAGTGATGCTTATTTGTTCTGTAATTATGTTAATCTAAGTCTACACTTTGACAGACCTGATGTTAAGGGAAAGTTCGTTCTCTCAGAGTTTATGAGATTTATGTCGTTCTCCTAGAGCTCTTCTCAAAATACCATTCTTCTCACAGACTTTCTGAATGTGTAAAGAATCAGGACAGGAAACTGATAAGCAAGTTTTCTACACTCTAATAGAAATGACATTAAAGTATTTCCATCTTTTCAGGTCATTTTAAAAGAACTTTTTCTATGTGAACTGCACGAACTGAAAAATGCAAAAATTTCATTTGAAGAAGAATTGATAAGTGCAAATAATATTACATAGTTCTGATGTGAAGTTTCTGCTCGTATTATGAAATCCTGGCCAAAAAAAAAAAAATGCTTTACTTTTAACTCAAGTTAATTTTATAAATCAAATATAATCTTAAGAGAAATAGTATCTGTGTCATTTTTAGGCAATAGTTTTACAGCTGAATATTTAAACAGTGAGTTGGGCATCCATAAATGAGTTTAAACATCAACACTTCTTTAAAAAGCTGACCAAATGACAGCGAGTTGTGGCAATTCTAACTTTTCAAATAAGAAATATTCTGAAAGAGGTCTGTGTCCTTTTATGTCCTTTATATGCTACATTAATATATTGAAAATTTCATCTTGATTAAAAACTTTCTCAAATAATGAGTATCCTTAGTGGAAAAATTTAAATTGGTGTTTGGTAACTAGATTTAAAATATAGTCATTTTAAAAGTAATTTTGGTTATGTCAACATGATGAAAGACTTCCTTTATTTTGTAAATATAAACCAAAGTACTCAATCATATTTTCCGAGTAGAACTCAGTATATACCAGCAAACCTCTGCTAAATTAAAATAATGGCAGAATGTTGAAGATGTCAAAACTAACAATGCTCATATTCTTATTGGATTAGTTTTCACAAATATCAAACTGAGACATTAACACATCAGTTTCTCATAATTTAAATGAATAAAAAATCTTGAGTTCATCTTCACTCTTGTTATTGCATTTAAATTGTCATGCAAGTTTTGTTGCTATCATTCTGTTACTGACAAATAAACCTGTATTATCGATGGAAATGGGTTTATTCATTTAGGAATTGGTTAGGCTCTAGGCCATAGAACTGAACAAGAGAGCAATGATACTTCCCAAAATGAAACATCCAAAATACTGTGAAAGGTTACTATTTTAACAACAATAATTTTGAAAATGATTAATTAAAAAAGACTGAGTATGTCATAATAGTGTTTTTTGAAAGGCTTTTATAGGAATTTTCCTAAGTAGGCTTCATATTTAGACTTCTAAATTTTAACAGAGAATTATAATTAGGATTTTTTACTTGTACTTATTTTTTAATTTGTGGATCAGAGAATTGGAGCTTTTAATCTCCTATTCTGATTTCCTTTTACGTGAAGTACCTAAATACAAAGGTGCCTAGGCAGACAGGGTGTTTAGAGGGGGGCTATATTTGAGTTCAGTCCAGAATCCTTCAAACTTATTGAGATTTATGAAATGCACATATAAATGCTGAATTCTCATAACCAAGAGTAAGAGCTGAAAAAAGTCTTTAGCACTTACAAAAAATGTCAATCATGTGCTTTACAGCTTCTAGAGATGTTTCCATTCACATTATTCCAACAATGGAAAAATATAGATAAACTAAAACTGTGGGTAAATTTCAATAATTCTAGGTTGCTCTATTTTGAACTCTATGTATTTTTCTTTAAAATATACATTTAAAAAATTAAATTGAATCCAGATGTTTAGTATTCCAAAAAGAATTTCTATTTTCTCTTCCAGATATATTGCTCAAGATGATTTACTTTATTCATGGAGAAAGTTGATTGATTTGTTCTCTGCGGAAAAGAAGGGATGGTTGATGCTTATCAAGACACAAGAAAAACAGGCGAGGTTTTAAGAGTGGGAAGGGGAATTCTTGCCTCGGGCTCCCCTTCATGACTTAGGGTTATTGGCAAAACCTCCGTACAGAATTCATTCAGCTTTCCTTGTTCTGGGCGTATTCCTGTTTCACATTTTCTCATTGCCCCATCTTTCTGTGGCTCCGTCTGTTATCTATACAGCAATCCTGAAACTTAATGACCTTTATCATTCTCCGATTAATTATGTGAAGTGAAACTCTAACTCAATTAGCATATATCATGTGGAGAGTGCTTTATGTATTTCAAACACTGCTAACTCTTCCCTGTTCCAAGTTGATTCATAGCAGGGCAGCCAGCAAGTCTTAAGGACTGTTCTCCTGAGATCTATCTATCTTTTTCCTTTTTTTTTTTTTTGGCAAAAAATTATTTTACTCACTCACAACTACAAAACCACAGTATATTTACTTATAAAGACTGCTTTCCTGTAAAGAATCAGAAGGGTTTTTTGTTTTTGTTGTTTGGGGAAGTTTTGTTTTATTTCATTTGTTTGGTTGGTTGTTGTTTGGTCTTTCTGGATTTGGGGAAGATATGTAAATTTTTGAAGATTTAATGAACTTCTCTCCCTATTCTGATCATAAAAAATCTTAAAAATGATTAAAATAAATATATTCATATGTAAATTAAAATATGGAATTTTAAATATCCTCAAATATAAAATATCAGAAATCAATTAGTGACCCAGTGGAAATAAAATTAAATACTCAACATAATACTTAATAAAATAAAAATAGAGAGATAATACTCTAATTCTAGTAGCTTTGAATTCTTCACTTGTTAAATGATCACGGTATAATGACATTTTCTTTGAAAGGTTTACCACCTATAGGCACAAAAATAAATATATCTCAGTATTAGTAATGTATGTTTTAATAAATCATGACGATTTCATGTTGTAAAGAATTCAAGGTAAACTCTATTTACAGCTTAAAATTTAACTGTTCCACCTAATTTTCTTAATTAAATAAAACTAAATGCATCACTCACTCTTCAAGGAAATTTTGAAAATAACATATATGGAAGCAAAAAAATGTTTTTAGTTTTATGATTATTGTTTCTAACTTGTTTTTCTTGGTAAGGATACTTTTCTGTACGTGTATCCTTGTAAGGTATGTTGGTATGTTGTATACCTCCAGGGGGTGCCATTCAAATGCCACCCATCTGAAGTATTATGGAATGGAAACCTCGTGGTTGAACATCATGGAGGACCTGCTGTCTGTACCATGACCTCGGCTGGTTATTGTGAGGTTGATGGGTCCAGAATCTACTGTGTCACATGGTACGACTTTAGGTATATATTAGTATGAGCACCAGGGCCAGCTACATAATTTTTAGGGCCCACTGAAGAATGAAAATGTAGTGTTCCTTGTCAAAAAAAAAAAAAAAAATGTTTTTCCTTTCTTCTACAGATTGCCTATTTACTTGACATGGTGTTTTGTTGTTGTTTTTAATTTTCTATTCAATATTACACTTCTCCAGGCACAGAGAAACTCAGGAGTGCAGACCCTTATGGGTATTTGGGGTCTGCCCTGAAACTTATTGCATCAGATTTCAACCCTCCATGTCTCTGTCCCAGCCCTCTGCCAAGAGCAGATGGTGGCAGCGGCTGCTAGGCAGGAGCCAGGAGGAGGTGGCCAAGAACCTACCTCAGGTGAGTGCTAAGAGGGAAGAATGCACATGAGTTCCAAGTCCCTGGGTCATTGGCCATCGCATCACTGGGCTTCACTTAAAATATACAAGGTTAAAGACAAAACTATTAAGAATTTTAAGACACAACCTCAGATCATTAACCCCAGGAGCAGCATCCTTCTGAGGGTGAAGTCCTGTACTACCACACTGGTTGACTATCCGAAGTAGGCCATGGTCACTACATAACTTATCATCCAAATCAGCAAAATCTTGATAATGAAATGGGCGCAACTGTGACTTTGCCGGGACAAGAGTCATTAACCAACCTTCTTTGGGACAAATTGTCATAAATAATCACTCTACAAAAAATACAGTTCAGATTGGCCTTTAAAAATTATAAATTCTGGGATCCTGGGTGGCTCAGCGATTGGGAGCCTGCCTTCGGCTCAGGTAGTGATCCCTGGATAGGGGATCGAGTCCTGCATCAGGCTCCCTGCGAGGAGCCTGCTTCTCCCTCTGCCTGTGTCTCTGCCTCTCTCTCTCTCTTAGTCTGTGTCTCTCATGAATAAATAAATTAATCTTTAAAAACAGTAAAAGTAAATACAAATGATAAATTACTAGGTACCCATGAGGGAAGATCTAAAGGTGGGAGTGGCTTAAATCTAATGATTCCTGTTCTGTTTCTGTATTACTCTCCTCTGTCTGTTGCCTTTCATATCCTTTCATCCCAGACACTTACATTATGATAATTTCAGTAGTTCCATTCATGCAGCTGTTTAGAACAATATCCAGAAGAACCAAGTTCCCTACAACACCTGCTATAGGTACTTCCAGAACACAAAAGTCTATTCTAGAAGACTCAGAAAACCTTCCCTTGAATTGCCTTGACTTAAATTTAATCACATGCCTATTTATGAACCAATTACTATCCAAAGAGACTGAATTAACTTTAAACCTATTAAGACCACCCCTGGAGAGGGGGGGTGGGGCCACTATGGGCCCCAGTGAAGAGTATGGATATCAAAGAAAATCAAGTTTTATTAAGAAAATTCCCATTAGCAAACAGTGCAGATGCAGAATTGCCAAGTAATGTTGACCAAATATATAAGAAGACTGATTTTTCCTGGGTGAACAGAGAAGACTGAGTAGTATGAGCCCTGATCACATATGCAGTGACATGTATGGGGGCACAACTAAACCAGACAGAGTGTTCAGACAGGTTTGGTGTTCTTAACAAGGCTCGCCGGACCCCTTGTGATTTGTGTTACTGCTGATACCTCTCACTACTGCTGAAGAGGATAATTTTACCTTATATTCTTAAAGATGCTTTTTTTTTTTTTTTAAAGTGAAGCCTGAGAATTAAATTGATATAAGACATCAACAGGAAAAGGCATACAAATTTACTTAATGCAAGTTTTGTGTGACACAGGAGCCTTCAAAAGGAATGAAGGCCCAAAGAAATGGCGAAAATTACATGCTTTTATATTCCATTGAACAAAGAGAGGCAATTGTGGAAAAGTAAGTAAACTACGTGGAAAAGCTAAAGGAAGATAAAAGAATTATTTTAACAAAGTCTGTTTATATAGAATTCTCTAGTTCTCAACTTCTCATCCTTGATGATAAGAATGTTACTTTTCTTCTACAATAGGGAGGACATTTTCCACATGGAAATTTCATCTCTGCTTTTAAGAAAAAGAAGGAAGGCTAGAGTGTTTTTCTTACATCTGCTGTTTTTCAAGTGCCTTCAACTCAAAAGAGTCAAACTGTCAGAGTGGGATATTTTACAGTGATGTTTGGAACTCCTTCACTACCTACTCAACATATAAGGAATCAGCCAGAAATACCTTAAACATTCCAAATGCATGATGGATGCTTTGAACTTGTGTTGCATCTCAAGTGCCTAACATTTACCAAATACTTAATACATATGCATTAAGTTAATTAAGTAAAAAAAATTATTAGGGCTGGAAAGTATCATTATATTTTTACAGAAGTTCAGGAATACATAATGACTTCAAGCTTAGGTGTATCTTAAGGTGATTAAAATATATAAAGAAAAACTAATCAATGTACAGAGAGAAGTTGACAAACCTATCATAGTGGTAATCAAGTCTCCCAATGTTTATCTGTAGATTAAATTTAATTCAAATGAAAGTTCCCCAAATATTTTTTTCTAAAACATATATAGAAAAAATAAATAAATAAATAAAAAATAAAACATATATAGAAAAGCAAAGGGCCATAAATAGCCAAGATACATGACAAGGGGCAAAGCCAGATGACTTTCCCTGCCAAATATCAAGATTTACTTTACTTTCACTAGAGGAAGAAAATAATAGAAAAATTGACCAATGTGACTTATTACAGCCTGATGTTTGGCAACAGTGGTTTTGAAAATTTGTGGGAATAACATCAATCTTTTTGTTAAATGATGCTGGGATAATTCATTGTTCATATGGAGAAAAAGAAAATTAAATGCTTACTTTGCTCCATATACAAAATTCTATTCTAGATGATATAAAAACATCAAGGCAAAACTGAAATACAGAAAATAAGAGGATATCTTTATAACTTTTGGATTGGGAAAGATTTCCTAAACAATTTACAAAGACATCTATCTTTAAATTTTGACAAATGTGTCTACTTAAGAATTAAGATCTTCTGTTTATTAAAAGACATCATAAAAAACATGGAAATATATTTTCAGTAAATAATGATTATCTAGAGGGTGCCTGGGTGGCTCAGTCATTAAGAGTCTGCCTTCCACTCAGGTCATGATCCCAGGGTGCCTCGTACCAGGATCGAGCCCTGCATCAGGCTCTCTGCTCGGTAAGGAGTCTGCTTCTTCCTCTCCCTTGCCCAACCCCCTGCACTTGCATGTGTTCTCTCTCTCTCTCTCTCTCTCTCTCACGAATAAATAAACAAAATCCTTAAGAAATAACAAAAATTATTATCCAGAATGTGTGAAGGGCTCTTCCAAATCAACATGAAGAAGATAATCAATGGGAAAAGAGAGTTATGACATGAACACACATTTTGCCAAAAAGAAATATAAATGATGAATAAGCATAGAAAGGATGTTCAATCTTACCCACTACCACAAAATGAAAATTGAAATGAAATGAAATTGAGATCACCTGATAGATTGATAGATGCTTGTAGTCTGGCAATACCAACATTTGGAGAGGGCATTGATCAACTCCTGCACTACTGGTCAGAGTGACAGTTGGTTTAACTACATGTAAAAGATATTTGATGTTATGAAATATTAACATTTATATTATCTCATAAATTGAATATCTGTCTAATCTATGAGAAATTGTTCCATTTCTGTGACATAGAAGAATCTCACTCTCACTAGGATAAACTTCATGAAGACTGGGAGATGTGTGTGTGTGTGTGTGTGTGTTTATTGAAACAGTGCATAGCAGCTAGTAGGTGTTCACTAAATATTTGCTAAGTGAAAGAATGAGGAGCCCAAACCTAACAAACGGCATCTTCTCAGAAGAATAGAGTATGGTGTATTCACAAAACAGAACATCAAAATCAAAATGGACAAACTAAATGGTGCTGGGTTCAATGATAAATTTGAGCGAAAATAGGTCCTAGAAAATGACATATAATATATTATGTTTATGGAACTCAAAAGCAAGAAGAAATAACTTATCTTCTAGGATATAAACGTATATGATAGCACTATTTAAAAATCACCGAATGACAAACATGCAGAAGGCACGGCAAAGAAATGAGGAATACACATACTAAAGCACAAGAATTGGAGACGCTCCAGTTCTAAAATTAGGAGGTAGTCAAGGAAAGAGATGTTATTGTGTCTCTTAATTTATAAAATCTGTACATTTCTTCATATGTACTAATGACTACAGTAGAACAACAAAATAAATATGATTTTAAAAAGTCAGTGAAGGCAACAGATTAAAAAATATGTACATTATTCTTCACCTGGAACATTTAGACAAAACCTATAAAATGTGTTTGGAATTGCACAGAGAATCAACCCCAGATCTGGCCCAGGGACAGAGTTTCCCACTAGCTAACCTGGTACATTTTCAAAAAGCGCATACCTTTCAATTTGATGGATTAATAATTAGAACTTTGTAAGATTAATTTTTTTAAAACCTAGAATTAAAATTTTTAAGTTTCGAGCCCACTAATTTCGATTTGGCAACAATTCAAAGTGAATCTGGCTAATGTTTATCTTTGTACTATTTAAAATGAATCTACTTTAAACAACTAATTGTGTTAAGACCGAAAGTTTAAAAACAGAGGATTATCTGTTTAATTACTCAAACTTTTCTTGAATATACAAAATACTGACATAACTCTAAGCAATCACTTTTAATCACACATGAGGCTTAGTTATTCAATTAAGCAGGATCTGAGAACTTTGTGCTTCAAGAGATCATTTTCTTCCCCAGAAATTTAAATTTGTGAAACCCAGTTTATAAAATATCCATAAGCTTTATTTTTCCAATATTTATAGTCGCCTTTCTTCTTTATTGGAAAATGGCTTCTTTTCACGAACAATTGCCCTTTTAAAGGACTAGTTTAGGAACTAAAACAAAACAAAAATGTTTGGTCACTCAGAAGACAAAGACAAAACCTTCCCTTCTCCTTAATTCCACAACGTAGGCTGGACTGGGATTAATATGCCTCGTACCAACATAATGAAAAAGTAGCCATAGGACGGACAATTGAAAAGGTTCCAGAGGAAAACTGATAGAAGGAGGAGAGTAATTAGGTTAATATGTTCAATGTTCTGAGAAGAAAACACACGGAGAAAGATTTCTCTTATTCCCCGGAACATAAGTATTCTCTATGTTAAAAAAAATAACTGAAAGAAATGTTGGATAATCTAACTCAGTGAAGAAAATATCATTTAAATATAATGTGTTAAGGCACTTAAAGGACAGAGCACTTAACGAAGTGTGTTTAGAGTATATTGATTACAGCCATAAATTTATATACTTCTTTTGTAGATAAATTCGTTACCGTGCTCCATTCAAAATTACCATTTTAGATGGTATTACTCCGTATAGAATGCTGGCAAACTCAAGTGAAGCTGATTTATTCAAGAGAATTATTCATTTAATTTCCACCATTTAGTATTTATGTTCCCTTTCCATTCATTTATTCATTTCATCTTTATTCATTTATGCATTTATCAAATATTCATTTAAATGAGTTTCATTATAACTACAGAAAGTGTAGGGCGAGATTTGCAGTAAATTTATTCTTTTAATAGGTTTATTCTTGCAAAATCCTCTGAGCAGATAAAGTCTGCTTGACCCATTATGTTCACATCTCTTTAAATTTTTTACAACTTTTCCTCTACCCATTTCATTTCTTAATTTGGAAGCTTCCCTTGAATTTTATCAAATTGCCTGGAATCAACCTCGGTAATCTATTTAATGTCTGACATACTAAATATTTATTTATGCAATGAATAGGTTGCGTGTTATGTTGTAGATTTTATATAGTAGTCATTGAGGAAACTTTACCATTCATCAGTCAAGCAAACTTATTTCACACTAGATAATTCAGTAACATGTTGAGAGCTTTTCCTCCTTTAAAACTATTCGTACGTCACTAACACTGTCCACGGTCATTGGAGATATTTTATGCTTCATGATGTTTCTTGGTTGTTGTTTCACTAAAATTAACTAGCTATTTACAAACACATAAACTAATTAAATTTTACATTGCTAGTAGAAGTGTTGTTATTATTATTTGTTTGTTTAACGATGGTTGTGCATTTAGGCTTGCTAGTCCAGTGGAGCCTGAAATCCTGCTTTCCTTTGAGCTTTGGCTTGGCCATATGGCTTCCTTTCTCCAAATGAGCATTTCCCACATACGCCAACGTAGGATAGAGACAGAGACAAAGACAAAGACAGAGATACAGAGGGAATGCAGCAACTTTTTTTTAGCTCTCTATATTTTTATTTAAATTCAATTAATTAACATATAATGTATTATTAGTTTCAGAGGTAGAGGTCAGTGATTCATCAGTCTCCTATAACACCTAGTGCTCCTTACATCATGTGTCCTCCTTCATGTCCATCACCCAGCTTTTCATATATATAAATTTGGTGTTCAGTGTTTTTTTTTATATATATTTTTTATTTATTTGCTAATGAGAGACACGGAGAGAGAGGCAGAGACACAGGCAGAGGGAGAAGTAGGCTCCATGCAGGGAGCCCGACATGGGACTCGATCCCAGGACCCCGGGGGTCACACCCTGAACCAAAAGCAGATGCTCAACCGTTGAGCCACCCAGGTGCCCCAGTGCTCACTGTTTTAAAGATAGTCATTTCCCAGGTAACTCTTTTTCTTTTTTATGCCCAAGCTTATCATTCCTGTCGTCCTGTGTTTTATATCTATTTCTTCCCAACCTTCTAATAGTACTTTGATTTGGTTATTCATTTTGGCTCCCTCTTGTGGGTTGCTGATTTTGGCTTCTTACCTAGCTTTAGTTTTTTTTTTTTTGTTTTGTTTGTTTGTTTTTGTTTTTTTGTTTTGTTTTTAAGTTTATTTATTTATTTATTTATTTATTTATTTATTTATTTATTCCTGAGAGACACCGAGAGAGGCAGAGACACAGGCAGAGGGAGAAGCAGGCTCCAGGTAGGGAGCCTGGTGTGGGACTCGATCCCGGGATCCTGGGGTTACAACCTGAGCTGAGGGCAGACAGATGCTCAACCTCTAAGCACCCCGCCCCGGGTACCCCCATCTCTGTGCCTTTATAGCTGCTGTGCCTTTGCCTGGAAGTCTGCACCATCCCGTGCCCCATAAATTCCTCATTCTGGGCACCAGCTCCCTTGTCACCTCTTTCACGAGGCTTTCCTTTCTAGTGTTAGTTCCTAAAATTAATTCCTCCTTTCTGTTTCTCCCACATGATTGTTTCCACATCTTTAATGGTATGTTGTGGTATGATGTGGAAGGAGCACAGTACAGGGGTTAAGGTCATGACGACCAGCATCAGACTGAGTTCAACCCATGACTCAGTAAATCCCCAGAGCATCACCTTGGGCAAGTTACATGAGCTCACTGGGCTTCACTGTTACCTGGGGTAAAAGATAAAAGGGGGGTGGGGGGTGGTCATAACGGTCTGTTAAAGATAGCTGAATGTTTCCCCCTTCTGCTTTGAAATGTGAAGAGCTTGGAGGCCACACTTCTGTGCTCACATAAAAAAAGCAAAAAGAGTCAAAATCCATTACTTTCCTTGGACCCGTCAGGAAGAACTGATGTTGCAGGGCAAGGTGCCACCCCGAAATCTGGAGAGTCAGGCTCATCCAGAGAGTCAGAGACCAGAGCTGCTCACCTGGAGTGGGAATCCCTGAAGCAGTAAACTTGTGGGAGCCTTTAAGTGGTACCTGGGATGAACAGTGAGACCCGAGTGTGGACTAGCGTGACAATGGGAAACTCTCAGGGTCAGCTGGCATCGAGGAGCCCCCCGTTTTATTAGGGGTTTCACATTCAGATAAAGAACAAAGGAGACAATTTAAAGAGCCCCACACCCTTGGAGCTGAAATAATTTGAGCAGCCAAATAAATTAGCGTTAGATTATAACCCAGCGTATAAAATAAATACCCCGAGTGTGTGAATGACATAAATGACTGAACAAAGAAATCCATAGTGGAGAATAGACACATCTTTCATGCAGAAGAATTCCAAATTATTTATGCAGTAACTATGACCTGGAGGAAGTAAAACCTAACCCCACTAATTAAGTGTTGGCTGTGCACTGAGCCTTTCTTCATAAAGAAACCTGAAGAGAAACATAAAAACCTGTCGTAGCCAGGTGATCCTGGTTAATAACAACAGTGACAAATCATTTTGATATTTCTATACCTTTGATGTGATGCAGCAAAAATGGTAGTTTACCTCTGTGTTCATCCACTCAGCGACGCATAATACCAGTCCCATCCACGGAAAACATCTGACAAATTCCAATGGTAGGTCACAAAATCAAATATCTGACCAGTACTGGTCAAAAGTAAGCTCATCATAAACAAGATAAGTCAGTCTGGAAGCTGCTAAAGCCAAGAGGAACCTCAGGAGATATGGTAGCTACATGTCATGCGGTATCCTGAAGAAAATTTTGGACTTGAAAAGCCACCTTAGGCTAAAAATGAAGGAAATCCAAGTGTGGACTTTAGATTGTAATAAGGAAAGAATATTGGTTCATCACGTGATGGCTAATTTCATGTGTCAACTTGACTAGGACATAGGGTACCCAGCTGTATGGTTAAACACTCTTCTGGGTGTCCATGAGGGTGTTTTGGGATGAGATTGCCATACTAATCAGTAGACTAAGTAAAGTGGATGGCCCTTGCCAAGCCCGGGGGGGTCCCATTGATCCATTGGAGGCCAGAATAGAACAAAAGGCAGGATGAGGGAGATTTTACTCTCTCTGTCTGATGGTTTTTAAAATGCGACCCAGTTCTTCGCTTGCACGTGGAGTAGAACTTACACCACCAGCTCCCCTGGGTCTCCAGCTCTCAGATGGCAGATCGCGGTATGCACAGCCTTCATAATCCCATGAGCCAGTTCTTTGTAACAAACCTGTGTATCATCTATGCGTGTGTCTCTATCATCTATCTATCTATCATCTATTATCTATCATCTATTATCTATCTATATCATCTCTCTATCATCTATCATCTATCAATCTCTCTATTATCTCTATCTATCTATCTATCTATCTATCTATCATCTATCTATATCATCTCTCTATCTCTCTATCATCTATCTATCGTCTATCATCTATCTATCTATCTATCTATCTATCTATCTATCTATCTATCATCTCTCTAGCTCTTATTATCTCATATTAATCTACTTCTCTGGAGAGCCCTCCCCACTACACATATTAATAGGTTAATGCTAAGAAACACTTGGTGCGAGATAGATGAGAATTCTGTTCTATCTTTGCCATTTTCTTTCTGTAAATCCAAGCCTATTCTAAGATGAAAAGTTTATTTAAAAACAAAGCTTGAGTATCAGTAATTTAATAATGGTTGGCCTAGTTCTTCACAGGACCGTCATGCACGGTAAGAGGTTAATCCACGTAAAGTGCTTAGAACAATGACTGCTGGGAAGTAAATGTCAATAAATGCTACCTATCATTATTAATGTACCACGCATGTTTGTTTTATCAGTTTTTCACTGTTTTCCAATCTTCTTGTCTCTCGTTGAGCCTTATTATTTATTTTTGTAATCTCTGGAGATCAATTTTATTAGTTCTGCATATGGCAGGCTTTGGAAATTTAATAGGAATGACCAGAATGATTTATTCAATGAGTACTTACAGAGGAGGATATCTTCCAAACTTTATACTATTCTCTCTATTATAGGAGGAGACAAAGGAATAGGAAATGTTTTTAAGAAAACTACAGCTTATCTGGAGAGATACCTTAAAAACGTTCTTATCATTTATCTTGCTATTATTTATTTTGAACTTTTATTTACACTGTCTTCTTCCAAAAGCTAAGGTAGTAACTGTATGAGTTAACTAGGCAATAAATGGAAAGATAAGGCAGTAATACTGTGGTGCCTGTCGTGTAAATAACCCCCTCGGTGACACACACGTAACCCCTCCTGCCAGACGTGTTTAAGAACTAGGTGATCTAAGTTACACAGATATGGATTTGACTTCTAGCCCTTGCAAGTTGTGTGCTTTGTCAAGTCCCTTAAACTCTCTGTTTCAGTCTGGTTTATTTATATAGAAAGATAAATGTGCAGGGTTGTTTTTTTGTGTTTTGTTTTGTTTGTAAGGAACAGACAAAACAGATAGATGAAGGAGATAAAGTCGATAATGTGTGCTCAATAAACATCCACGGATGCACAGTAATTTCAGCAAGGAAAATGCTTTGATACCTTGTTAAGTGAGGAGAATATTCATTAATTGTGAACATGGGTGTTGAAGAAAATAGGTCACTGAGCAGGTAAATTGTTATCGAGAACATTCTGTAATATCTGATTATGACAGTATATACAACAGGTGAAACCAAACTGTTTTCTCAGGAAGGGATTTTCGGTGGTCTTTTCCCTCCACCTCTCTTGTTCGAAAGAACTGGAGATGTAGCTAAAGCAATTCTTAAGTCCCTTGTGCTACTCTTTTCCTCACTGGATTGATGCCTGAGATTAACAACGAAAATACCCTAAAAATAATACCAGTTCACTTACTTAGGGACTTTTTTTTCACTTCTAATTATAATTTCTTTTCTCAACTGATGCATTATTTCTTTTGTCATGAATTCTCTTCATCCCATCTAGAGTGTCTCCTTTTTATTGTCACTCTTATTTCTATTTTATTAATCTATGATTGTGCGCATCCTAGACTGTCACCTTTCTTTGCCAATTTTGGTTATGAAATGTTCTTTTTAATTTTGTTTTCAACGTATAAAAACTATATGTTCTTTTCCTCCACAGGTTTAATGATACCCTTAGGAGTGCAAATGATTTTCTGTCTCCATTGGCTCCATTTCTGAAAGCAGAGAACTTTGAGATTAACTTATTTTTACTGAATGTCTTGGTCATCATATTCTTTCTCTCTTAGAACCACCTTGATGATTAAAAAAAAAACAAAAAGTGCTCCTTAAAATCTTAGTTACCGCTACACTTATACCTTCTTCCTTTCTTACCTATTAAATGTTTAGAGATATCATCCCAAACATGCTCAACAATAGGGTCATTTAAAGAAAAGAACAGGAAATACTTTGGAATTTCATTTATGGAAATGCTCTGATAGTAAACTGGAAGTATTGACAGCAAGTTTCTCTGCCCTTCAAAGAAGCAACTCTTATCTATCTATCTATTTATTTATTTATTTATTTATTTATTTATTTATTTATTTATTTATTATTTTTATTTATTTTTATTCTGTGAATCGGTGTCAAGAAGTTTCCTGTCCCCAATAGCACTGTTTCTCGGTTTGAAGATGATCATCTATCAAATACACTATGTATAATAAATTGAAGTGGGCCAAGACTTCACATTCTTTGGATGAAGCCGAAATGCAAGTTGGAACAACGATCGTTTGCATTGCTTCAGGGAAGGAGGATGAAAGAGTGAAGACCTTGTTTCATCACACACCACTAAGCAGCAGCTATTAGGAATCTTTGCTGGAGATTCTCCAGGAACTCAGGTAAAATAGCAAAGCTCAACAACAACAACAAAATTCTCCAGCTCACTTGTAAGTAGAAGGGAAAGCGGATGCTCTTTCACAGGGTGGAAAGGCACTTATCATGTTGAAAGTACCAATTTAGCACTGAAGATTGCTAATGGGTCTGCACGATGAGTCACAATTTATAAGCATTCCTGGCAGCGTGCTGAAGGGTTTATAGCCTAGAGAACTGGGGGCCGTGAGGGCTGTGTCTTAATTTCAGGGGAACTAGCAAAGATTTAACATCATTCTTCCTTTCTTGTCAAAAGCAAAGTTTCACTCCCCACCCCCCATCCCCACCCCCTGCCCGTGGACTATTGTACATGTATCTAGCCCAGCTTGGTGACATCAAAGATTCCAGAGGCCTCATGAATATCCCCAAGCTGGGTTCCTGCCCTGAGGGAGCTGGCCCTGATCTGATATGTGTCATGGAGTTGAACCCTTCCTGACATGCTGCTCCTCAGGTCTGGTCTGCTGCTGGTCTCACATGGCTACCCAGACTCCAGGGAAAGTAAACCTAGTGTTCAGTGAAAAAGTTCTGAGAGGCTTTGGAATTCTAAATTGAAGTTTTCTGTCCTCTTTCTTTTATTTATAACTTTAAAATAAAAAAGAGAGAGAGAGAGAGAGAGAGATTACATTAGCATCGCTCATCAGGGCATGTTTTCCAAAAAGAGCTAGTATTGATTGAGGGTCAGTTGCGAGTTAAGACCTCTTTTTGATGTTTTGCATACGTCATTCCTTTTATTACAGGAAGAGATGTTGTTAAGGTCATTTTACCGATGAGGCAAGGTGAGGCTGGCTTGCGGAAGTCAACTGATGCACTTGGGATCACCGGGCTAGTAAGCAATGGAGACAGAATTTAAATCCAAGTTTCCAATTTAAACGTTTATATCTTTAGTCAACTTTTCATTGTATTATTAGAATCTAAATTCAGGGGCCCCTGGGTGGCTCAGCGGTTGAGCGTCTGTCTTCGGCTCAGGGTGTGACCCCAGGGTCCTGGGATCGAGTCCCACATGGGGCTCCACACAGGGAGTCTGCTTCCCCCTCTGCCTGTGTCTCTGCCTCTCTCTGTGTCTCTCATGAATAAATAAATAAAATCTCTAAAAATAAATCTGACTTCAGAACACCTAGGTCTGCTCAAGACCTGCATGGCTCTTAGGAGTAGCCCCAGGGCATTCTGTTTTCTTATTCTCCTTGCATATCGATATATGCTCTAGTAGGATACAAGTGGGAGACTGTTTCTTCTGATTCCCTTCACCTGCCAGAAACATCTGCACATCCTAAGCTATCAGCCCCGTTCACCGTGGCCCACAGGGTTGTCCAGAGAACAATGAAGCTCATCAGGCATGCACACCTCACTGCTGCTTTCAGCGATTATGTCGGTGTCCTATCAAACATCATGCTTTGGGGATGCTGGTTCTACATAAGCAATACCTGAAAAATTTCATGTTTCATTTTTTCTTGGATACGGTAATATCCTGTGTCCACTCTGGGGTCAACTCTGCAGGCTCTAGTACAAACAGAATGTAGTCATGGTTTTAAAGACACTAAAGTCAACTTCGTCCCTTTCACTTTTATAAATGACATCTGCTTAAGGTCCGGTGGGTTACCTCAAAATCACCGCTAGAAATCACAATCTCAAACCACTCATCTTTTTAGATCCTGCACAACCTTTGGATCATAATTCTTGTCCCTCCTTTTATCAGCTCAGTTCCCTTCGGACTGAACTATCATTCTTCCTCTTTCCTGTTCCTGTCTCCCCGGTCAAATCCTGATCAGCTACCTTGTTCGTGATTGTTCACTAACAGAGATTAGAGATGTTCTGGAGTAGGAGAAAGAGAACTGGGTGGTTGAAACACGTAGAAAATCCTAGAGAAGAGGCAAGCTTATCGTTGGATGATCACCAGCACTTTGCCTTCAAGAATAAAACAGGTAAAAATTTATGGAGAAATTAACCCACCCAGGGTAGATATGGTGGTGGGAACGCGGAGTAGAGCCAGTGCGAGCCTGGCTTTTGGAATCAGGTAGCTTGGCTCAAAGCCAGCTCTGCACTTTCTGAATTCAAGAATTTGGATATATTGTTCAACTTCCACACGCCTTGGTTTTCTCATTTATAAAATTAGGTTGGCACTAATTCCAGCATACCCATAGGTTCTTATAAGCATTAAGTGAGCTAATTTTCATAAAACGACTAGAGCAGTGTGAAGCATTCAATAAGCAAGAGCAGTATGGATATAATAAAGAATCCTTCTGTGATCAGTTGCTTTGTGATTTACTTATCTTTGTGCTTGGCGCAGCAGAGGCATTCGGTAAATGTTGGTTTAATAAAGGAATTGTGTGTTTGGCACAATTGATTGGAGAGTAGAAACAAGAGAGAAGAAACCAAAAATCATTTGGGTGAGAGTAACAAGTTTTTTTTTTTAATATTAATTTATTTATTCATGAGAGACACACAGAGAGAAGCAGAGACACAGGCAGAGGGGGAAGCAGGCTCCCTGAGGGGAGCCCGGTGTGGGACTCGATCCCGGGACCCTGGGGTCACACCCTGAACCAACAAGTTTCAACTGCTGAGCCACCCAGGCATCCCAGAGGAACAAGTTAAAAGCAAAATCTATATCTTTAGTATTTTTGTCTTAATTATGAAAATGGGGTAGTCTCTATGTATTATTTGCTATTGGTAGATTTTGCCCCCAAACAACCTTCATGCTCTTTGGGATCCTTCCCTGAGTTTCAGGGATCATTTAGTATCAGAGTGAGCTTCATGTTAGGCTTAAGGGATTTTGGTGGGAACAACCAGGATTTCTCTAACTCATGACTCTATTTATGACCTCTGCTAAATGAGTTTTTCTGATGAAAACGGATATTTTTAAACTGTGGCTAACTTTAAAGCTGTATTATTGGGTATTTGAGATACTCTGCAGAGCACTGTATTTGGAGGGTATAGGGAGGATCCAATTTCCACTATTAGCTAAGTGGCTGATACCTGGGAGCTAAACTTCTTCTTCTTTTTCTTTTTTTTTTTTTTTGAAAGGTTCTTTTACACAGGGAATTTCTCACAATCAGTGCAGCCTTTGAGGGAAGATAAGGTGTTTTGTTCTTTGTCTTACTCACTAAAACAGTGAACATTAGATTACATTTAAAGGATTGCATTGATTCCACCAATAACTCTAGCATTTTGCCGTAGGGTATTCACATATAATTTCAGTATGAATTACTGTTCTCTAATTATGACCGTAATTATCTTTTTATACTCTGGGTCAGTTCATTAAAACTGTGCTGCTCAGTGACTACTCTTTTATCTTCTTCAGTACATCCATTGTCACAACCTTTTTTGCCAAATGCTCATCTTCACATACTAAATCGAGGTTTGCCTGCAGCCTTCAACTGGCCATTTTATACATTTAGACATGTCTTTAGCCTAAGTGCATTTGCTGTACGTTGAGAAATCTGTAAAGACTTTCAGAAAATAATTGGAGCTATCACTAGCAATCCTAAAGTGCATTTCAACACTATCAAAAAATGTAAATCTTTACTTCAAGGCTTAAAAGCTTTCTCCTTTTACCTAACAAGAAAACTTCATGGTTTTGGATATTCATCTGTCCAAAAGTAATTTTGAAGGTAAGAAATATCATAGTGAGAAAACAATAAAATAATTTTGAAAAAAGAATTGTCTAATTTTATCATTATTGGTTGGATTGTACTGTGGCTCCCCAAAAAGATATGCCTATAGCCCAACCCATCGCCATGGAATCTATACATATGAGCTTGTTTAGAATGGAATTCTTATTGGCCATATTTCCTTCTGGGAAGGCAACTTTTTTAATTCCATGTAAGCTTGCTAAAAATATGATTTTTTTTTATTTTTTTAAATATGATTTTCAATATTAAATGTAGACAGTGAAAAAAATTTTGAAGAATAAGTTATTAATTTTTGCCTTTTGCATTTTATCATTCACATCCATAACATATACTTGCTCTAATGAAAGAATAATAAATTACTTCAGGGGATTACATTAATAGTTATTGAGACATATATCACCATCATTCATTTGTATAACACCTTGGGCCTACAAGAGAGCATTTGTGTTTGTTTTTGTTTTTAATTTTTTTAAGTTTTATTTAAATTCAATTTGCCAACATACAGTATAACACCCAGTACTCATCTGATCATGTGCCCTCCTTAGGGCCCGTCACCCAGTTACTCTATCCCTCTACCTTTGTTTCCCAGAGTTAAGAGTCTTTCATGATTTGTCTCCCTCTCTAATGTTTTCCCACTCAGTTTCTCTCCTTTCTAGTATGTTCCCTTTCACTATTTCTTATATTCCCTGTACGAGTGAGACCATATGATGATTGTCCTTCTCCAATTGACTTATCACTCAGCATCATCCCCTCCAGTTCCAGCCACGTAAATGTAAATGGTGGGTATTTGTCCTTTCTAATGGCTGAATTATATCCCATTGTATATATAGACCACATCTTCCTTATCCATTCATCTGTCAAAGGACATCGTGGCTCCTTCCACAGTTTGGCTATTGTAGACATTGCTGCTATAAACATTGGGGTTGTTTTATCTGGAAAGAAAGCTGAAGCATAAATTGTTTCTATGTGATTGATGATGAAGCTGAGGCTTTTCATTCATTCATTGATTAAATAAATATATATTGAGCACCTGCTATGTACCGTTCTATGCGGTGGAGATACAAGGAATACATAAACAATTTTCATAAATCTTATAATTTGTTGTGGGTAGAAGAGGGACTTTCAAAAAAACATGAATAATAAATTATCTGTTATGTTAAAACATATGTATTAGGTTAAGGAGCAAAAAGTGCTGTGCTAGAAGGCTTCTAATTTAAATAGAGTGGTCATATCTCTGATAAGTACTTGAGTAAGGAAAGGAAATGAGTCCTAAAGATACAAGGGGAAATGCTTTTTGAAAATAATGCATAGTCAAGGGTGCCTGAGGGGCGCAGTCAGTTGAGTTTCAGACTCTTGGTTTTTCCACTCAGGTCGTGTTCTCAGAGTTGTGAGATTGAGCCCCACACTAGACTCTGTGCCAAGCTTGAGATTCCCTGTCCTTCTCCCTCTACCCCTCCTGCCTATCCTCTCTCTCTCTCTCAAAATAAATAAATAAATCTTAAAAAAGAAAAAGAAAATGTGTAGTCTGTGCTAAGAGCGGGGCCTGCCGCATGCCAGAAACAGTAAAGACATCAGTGAGAACAAAGGAGAGGTCAATAGTAGATAAAGTCATAGAGGTAACAAGGTCAAGATATGAAGGATTTTTATGGCATTTGGGGATCTGGGAATTTTTCTGAATTAATTGCAAAAATATTGGAAGGTTCAAATTAAAGCGATCTGATCTGACTTATGATTTCAAGGAAACATTCCCTGTGCCGTGTAGAAGTAGACAGTAGCTACAGAAAGGTACGGTCAGGAAATTCAGGTGACTCTTGGCATAATGTTGGTCTAGGTTATTTGTACCGGGACTGAGTGGAGTAGGTAGTGAGAAGTGGTACAACCAAAGATGGTTTACTGCAGGATTGGAGTTGAGGTGTGAGAAAAAGAGAACTCAGGGATGATCTTTATGTCTTTTAACGCGCATAACTAGAAAGATGAAGTTGTCATTAAGTGGAACAGATAAAGTGGATTTGGAAAGATAACGTTAATAAACCTGCAACTTTCAGATCTCGATTTTCATTCCAAACGTTGAGTAGGCGGTCAGAGATATACTGGACTGAAATTCAGGGGACAGGTCCAGGCCAGAAATGTGTATTAGGGAGTCGTTAGCATCCAGGTGATATTCAAAGGGACACAGATGAATGAGGCCCCCCTATGAAGTGATGTAGGTAGAGAAAATAAGAGGTTCAAGGACTGAGTATGGGGAACTCCACAGAATTTGACCTCGGTGACAAAGAAAGTAAACCACAATCTGTGGTTCCAGGAAGGCAATTAAAAAACAACAACAACAAAAAGGTTTTTAGGGAGGAAGGCAGATCAACTTGACAGGCAGGTCAAGTATTATGATAGCTATTAATTGAATATTGGATTCAGCATGTGGAGGTCATTGCTGAATTGACAAGAACAAGTTTGATGGAGTGATAGGGGCAAAATCAATATTGGAGTGGATTCAATGGACAATGGTCAGAGAAACCAGAGAGCAAAAATATTGACAAATCCTTTCATGGGATTTGGTTATAAAAGAGAATGAAGAAATGGGGACGTGGTTGTCTCAAAATGATGTTTTAAAAAACAAGTAAATTATTAGTAGGATAATTTCTCGTAGGAAGGATGCAGCAGGGAGAGGTAACCTAATATAGAAATGAACCGGGAAAGCTGGAACAATGTACTACACAGGTGGGAAGGAATGAACTTTACAGTGTAACTCAAAACGTTTGGCATTAAGTGTAACCATGATCCGTTCGACTCTAAAAGCAGAAGAGAAGCAACTGTGGGACCAGATGACAGCAGGCGCCAACGTGTGATGTTGGGAGCTTCTTTCTGGTCGCTTTGATTCTCCTAGTGAAATAGGAAGCGAAACCATAAATTGAGAATAAAGGTGGGGCGAGAGTTTTTAGAAGATGAAGGGTGTCATACAATAGAATGCACTTTTGCATTTTTTCACAATATTCAGTTTGCTTTGGCTTCACAATATATAGCTGAAATCTATTGCATATGATTTCATAGACATTCTTCATTCTTTTTTATAGTTTCATAACGCTCCATTTTGTAGAGGCATCATAGTTGATTCAACTATAGCCTATTAAGGACTTTTAGAGAAGAGTCTATTTTATTTCACTTATTTTATTTTAATTAGTGTTGTAATTTTGTTAGGTGAGATGGTTTAAATGACTCACTATACTGTGTGGCAGGTTATATTTTCTCCCTTTCCCAGTAGGAAGATTATACCTCACTGCTCCTCTGATGTAAGGGGTGGTCCTGTGGTTTACTTTGGTCAATGGCATGTATACAGACGTAAAATGTGTAATTTCTAAGTATAAGTTTTAAGAGTTAGCTCCTGGTTCACCATGTCTGTTTATTCCTTTGCCACGAGATGGGCCACGTCTTTGATAAGGTTTGCTCCGTCAGCCCAGAATAGAGACAGGATGGAGTAAAGCTTCAGTTAACATATGGTGGTTGTAAAGTGTGATCAAGAAATAAACTATGAAAAAAAAAAAAGAAACCATGAAAAAAAAAGAAATAAACTATTGTAATAAACAAACAAATAAATATACAAATAAGCAAGCTCATCAGCCATTATAGTTCTATGCCACAAGATTTTGGGATCATGTGTTATCACAATTTAATCTTTCCTAAATCTTCTGAAGTAACTAGGTAACACACCATCTATATTTTGAGGTAATTGCTAGAATCCACGTCTCCTGTATTAGTCTACTCAGTCTGCAATAACGAGATACTCCAGTCTGATGGCTTACACAACAAAACCAGAAAATTTCTCACGATTCTAAAGCTGAGGTCCAAGATCAAGATTCTGGTTGGTTTCTGGTGTGACCTCTTTTCTTGACTTGAAGTTAGCCACTTTCTTGTGTTCCTCGCATGGCCCTTTTCTGTTTGCATGTGCAGGGAGAGAGAGAGACAGATCTGCTGTCTTTTCCTCTTCTTATAAGATATCAATTCTATAGGATTAGGGTCTCAGTTTTGCAATCTCATTTAATTAAACTTACTTCATTAAAGGCTCTATCTTTGATTACAGTCACTTTGGGGATTAAGCTTCAACATATGAAATTTTTTTAAGGATTTTATTTATTTATTTATGAGATACACAGAGAGAGAGAGAGAGGCAGAGACACAGGCAGAGGGAGGAACAGGCTCCATGCAGGGAGCTCGATCCCAGGACTCTGAAATCACTCCTTGAGCTGAAGGCAGATACTCAACCATTAAGCCACCTACGTGTCCCTCAACATAGAATTTTAGAGGGAATATCATTCGGTCCATAACATCTTATTAGCAATTAATTTGTTGAAAGTATACATTCAAATTATAATAATTGTTAACTTTTATTGTTATTCAGTTTGAATTATTAAACTACTATATATTAGATGATTTATAATTCTATCTTAAAATTATATTTAATTGTCTGGAAATTATTAAAGTTTCCTGTATTATTGTTCTTGGATTATTTTTTTATGTTATGAAATTGCATCAGGTGCATTTATTTTTGGAAATTCAGTAATGTAAATTCCTAAAATGGTGATCAGTGACTATTTGTATATAATATTACCTATTAGACATCTAACTGTGGGAATTGCTCTTGTTATTATATCTTTTCAAAGGAAATACAGAATAATATAGTAACCAAGGTAGCTCCTTAGTCATAATCTTGAGCAATGTCCTCAGTTATGAAATGGAAATAATATTATATCCCTCACAGGCCAGGCCTGTTGTTGGGATGCAATTGGCTGATTATGGATGATGTCTGTACCTCTATGTGAGTGCTCTGCAAAGTGATTTAAAGAATACAAGTAAAAGTTGCCTTGGGGAAAAAAAAAAGTTTCCTTGCTTATATGACCACAAACCTCATTGTTTATATAATCATATAAATTAATTTATAAACATATGGTAACTTAGAAATAACACTACATTTTTTAATATAAAAAATTATAACAGTTCTTAAGTCCCATGGGGTTTACCCTATAATATTTTCCATTTAGGGAAGCAAAATCTAATTCTAAGGAGAGAATAGATATTTTGGAGTCACATGGTCTATGTCTTCTCAAAGATAATATTTAATGTCCTAGACTAGGATACAGGATACAGGGAAATGAGCGGTACAAGGAAATTTTTTTATTTTATTTTTTTATTTTTTTTATTTTTTTTTTTTACTTTAGTCATTAGTGGAGCTTCTGAATTAATAGGACAAGAACTTGAATGTGATCACCCTCTGGATTTTATGCAGATGTCTTCAGCTTGGTGGTTCCATAGCATTGCCTTACTATTTACACATTCTTTACCAGCTATCACTGAATGTAAAATGAAGTCTTTTTCATTTACAGAATTGCAGTAGGTGAATGATGTCAGTGAAATGGTGGCATGAGAATTTCTAGTGATGGTGCCTTTCCAGAAATATCAATCTGAACATCTATGTCCACTGAAAATACCTACACAGAGTCAAGGATTATAGATTGAGGATTACAGCACCTGGGTAAAGCACTGAGATTTAAAAAAACAAAACACAACACATTGAGGAAGGTAAGAAAGATCGTTTTACAATACCCTCATTACTACCCATGCCTAGGCATCCCAGCATGGAGAGACATTCTCCCTGTGGGAGGATAGCGACATGAGCAACTTGACCACATACCCGAGAGGGGCCTACCCAGCACATGCTCCTATGGCACTAGGTCACTCCCTACAGGCTCCTGCAAACCCTGGCTCCCGGCACATCCTAGCACTGGCCAGCTCCTTTGGCCGTAGGTGGCTTTTGTGGCCTCAGCTTTTCAATCAACCCGCAAAAATGTAGACTCCAAGTAGGCATAGGCACCTGCAAATCTAGTCTCCTGGCCAGGCCCAGTGCCAGACCAACTACTGTGGCCCCAGCCCACTGATCAACCCCAGCACCAGGCTGGTCCCCATAGACCTAACTTCTAGATGGCAATGGCTCTAGACTTGCCCTAGTGCCAGGCTGGCCCTTACGCACCAAACTCCAGGCCACCTCCCTGGAAACCAGGCTCCTGCCCTGGCCCAGTACTGGACTCTGCAAACTTAGATCCTGAGCAAATTATTTGAATAGCCATTTCACAAAATAATATATAGAATGGTTAAAAAAGCACATGATGAGTTGCTTCAAATCATCAGCCATTAAGCAAATACATCTTAAAACCACACCCTGTAAAATGGCTATAATAAAAAAAAAAGACAAGCAATAACAAGTCTTCTCAAAGATGTAGAGAAACTAGAACCCTCATATGTTGCTCATTGGAAATAAAATGCCACAACCATTTTGGAAAATAGGTTAAAAGTTTTTTAAAAATATTAAACATATGTTACCATATGAGTCAGCAACATCATTCCTAGATAATCTATCAAAGAGAAATGAGAATATATACCCCTACAGAGACTTGTACACAAGTATTCATGAGAGCGTTTTTTGAGAGGGAACAGGGGAAAAGGGAGAGAGAGAGAATTCTAAGCAGGCTCTACACCAGGCAAAAAAGTGAAAACTATACAAAGTTCATCAATGGTGAATGGGATGGACAAAATGTGTTATATCCATACACTGGCATATACTTATTCATCTAGAAAAAGCGTAGAGCACTGATACATAATACAACATAGATGAAATTCAAAATATGCTAAGTGAAAGAAGCCAGACAACAGATAACATATTTAATGGATAACTTTCTAGCTCAATTTAAATTAGCAAAATAAACCAAGATGTAAAAAACCTCAAAAAGACCTTCAAGAATGGGAAGATGACTAACAGTCAACCTTAAAACAGGCACTGGTATTTGGAAGTCTCACAACTGAATTCTATCTCATATTTAATGGATTTGTAGAACTTTAAATACTATTGAAACTATACTTAATGGAAAAGATGAAATCTCCTAATTAATTTTATGAGGCTAGGAAAGAAATAGTATCAAACAATTATAATCTCACTTTTCCATATATAGAAATGTAAATTTTAAGTATGATATTTACAAGTACAGTGCCCCAAATCTTTGACATAAACATAATGGGAGAATATTATAATGAGGATTAATTTATTAATTATTAATATTAAAAAGCAATGTATGTATTTTATACTAGTAATGGAGAAGATTCTTAGAAAAGAATGTATTTTTGTGAAAGGGGTGAATAAAACAATAATTAGTAATACATTAAAGAGGAAAACAATCTATAAAAACTACAAATATCGAAAGATATAAAACAGTATTTGAATGTGGAAAGCAAATCATTATCTTGGGTGAGAATAAAATGCAATAAAAATACTAATTTTCCCAAAGTTAATATATAAGTTTAATATAATTAGAAAATCAGCACCTTTTTTCCCATCTTTTAGAATTCAATTGAGTGCTATTAAATTTCATCTGGAAGAGTAAGTAGACAAGGGACAATGAGGGCAAGTGGTTTGTCTTTCTGTATCAGATCATATTCAAACTCTATAACCAAAGCAATGCCCCCCTTATCTGTGGGGCATACAGTCCAACACCCCCAGTGGATCCACAAACTGTGGACAGAAATGTATCCCCTATATACTAACGATGTCTTTTCCTAAACATACATACGGGAATACATTATTTTATTGTGCTTTGCTTTATTGTGCATTTTTACAAATAGAAGGTCTGTGGCAATCTTGCATTGAATAAATCCATTGGTCCCATTTTTCCAATGGTATTTACAGACTTCATGACTCTGTGTCACATTTTGGTAATTCTTGCAATATTTCAAACTTTTCCATTATTACTACATTTGTTACGGTGATCTATGATCAGTGATTACAACTCACTAAAACCTCAGATAGTAGTTAGAAATTTTTTTAGCAATATTAGGTGCATCTTTTTAGATCCAATGCCATTGCACACCTAATAGACTACCGTAAAGTGTAAAGATCATTTTTTCATGCACTAGGAAACTGAAAAATTTATTTGACTCACTTTATTAAGTCATTTACTATATTGCAATGATCTGGAACCAAGCTCATAGTATCTCTGAGGTATGCCTGCATCTGCGATAAAGTTTAATTTCTGACTTCAGTGCAGTAAGAGATTAATGACAATAATTAATAATAAAATAGAGCAATTATAATAATATACTGTAATACAAGTTATGTGAATGTGGTCTTTCTCAACACATCTTATTGTACTGCACTCACCTTTCTTCTTGTGAATCATCAGGGAGATGATAAAACACCTACGTGATGAGATGAAGTGAGGTGCATGACGTGGGCACTGGGATGTGGCATTAGGCTATCGTCGACCTTTTGAAGGTCAATCAGAAAAGTACCATGTGCTTCCAGACTGCTGCTGACCATGGGAACTGAAACTGTGAAGCACGACCATGGCTGAGGGAGGATTCCTGTGTATTGACAAAGGGCTAGAAAGTTGTAGGAAAGGTAATACAGAAATATATTAGACTTCACATATAAGATTTATTATTTATTAATGAATAAATAATTAAATTAATAATCATTAATAATGATAAATAATAAATAAATTATTAATAGCAGCAAACATTGGATTTAGCAGGTTGTTTCAATGACTCGGTTCAGCTTTGGCAAGTCTCTGCTCTCATGCACTATCAGTCTTTGGAGACCTGCTTCTTAGCTCTTGTGGTAAAAGAGCTTCCATTTGCAGCAACACTTAGGAAAGATCAAAACGAATGTTGGTTCCAAACAGCAGCACCCCAAACACAAGGAGAGTCTTACACATCACCATGGAAGACTCTTTGCCCATCAATAAACAATAACCCATGTTTTAAGTTAAGAGTGTAGACTTGTGTTCATTTCTCCCCACTCAGGGTGCAAGATGTGCCTTGCATAACCCAGCAAAACAACAATTTTTTTCTTTCAATGGCGTGAAACCCTTTTGTCCACCTCAAAGAACTGCTTTGCGGATGTCTTCACTGCTGTATGTCTTCATGCCTGGCAAATAAAAAAGAATGAAATGTTGCCCTTTGCAAAGACGTGGATGGAGCTGGAGAGTATTAGGCTAAGTGAAGTAGGTCACTCAGAGAAAGGCAAGTACCGTATGGTCTCACTCATATGTGGAATCTAAGAAACAAAACACACAAGCAAAGGAGAAAAAAAAAGAAAGAGAAAGAGAGAGAGACAAACCAAGAAACACACTCTTAACATAGAGATCAAACTGATGGTTACCAGAGGTGGGGGGTGTGGGGGGAATGGGCAAAATAGGGGATGAGCAGCGGGTGTTGTGTGGACGTGCTGAATCACCGTATTTTATACCTGAAACTAACCTTACACTGGATGTTAACTAACTGGGATTTAAATAAAAACTTAAAAAAAAAATCAATTCACTAGTTACGGACTTTACTGTGGTGTCTTTTTTTGTTTCTTTAAACGCCGGTACCTGTGTCCGTGCCAGCAGCTTGACTCTAACCAAGAAGGACCCTAACATGCTATGGGGCAGAGTTTCAACAAGACATGCAACCTATAACTATGAAAGCATTTCTATCTTTTCAAAAATACATTAACAATGTCACGTTCCTCAATAAGTCTAAGACAGGATTCAATTCAGTAAGTCCCCACCTAAATTCAATGCTAGAACAGGCGTGTGATGCTTTCGCACACCAGTGAGTGTATTAACTCAAAGTATTTTCCCTTTTTGTGGCAGCTGCCATGACTGTCTGTGCTGAATTTATTGTTCATCGATACTCAAAAATCCGTTCTCTGTGTCTAAGAATATCTGTTACTCTATATCTCTCAAGTATTTGTGTATCATCTATTGTAAGTGTCACTGTTAACAATGTGTTTGATTTGTAGGCTCACCTTATAATTTTATGCATAGTAGATAGTTTAAAGCTTAAATAAGGTATTTAAAGAATATTAAAATAATTGATTATATTAATTAATTATAATAATTAATAATATAATTATTAAAATAATAATACTTAAATAATTAAATATATTCCTTTTTTTGTTGTTTATCACTGATAAACTGTGTCATTTTGACTGAAATTACCACTGGCTTGACTGTGAACAGACGTGACTTTAATGTGACTTAAAAAAGAAGATGTATGAGCCCTAAATAAAAATGGTAGATTATTATAGAAAAAAAAATGTCTTTTACTCTTATGGCCTCTGATGGTTGTTTGTCTCTTATTAGGTCACATAGGAGCTCATGTTGTATGTCTTGCCATTCAAATGACCATATAGGTATTTTTTTTTATTATTAAGAACATATTCCTTAGACCATGAAAAAAAATCAAGTGGCTTTAGATGTTTGAAACTTAAAAAAAATTTTGGTTCTTTTATTTATTGTGATATTTATACCAACTCTTTTAGAAATGATTTTTTTTTTCTTTTCTGAAAAGGTAGTTTTAGACGATCTTTAAGGTTCCTGTAATTTATTAACTTTTTTACTCTAATTAGTTTTTTAATATCCAATATAATGGTTTACTATCTTAATCCTTCTCTCTGCTCACTAGAATATGCACCACTGGATACTTTATTAATACTGTGACTTCAGACTCATCTTCTATTTGAAGAAAATAAAACAAGGCCTTTTCAAAGTTAGATTTTTTTTTTTTTATTCAGTAATAGACTTAAAACTTGCCTTTCTTTTTCCCTGGCAGTTATTGACCTTTCTTACAAAAGATTATTAGCTAAAGGTCACCGCCTTTTTATTTTGTTACCTTAAAGCTAAAGAATTTATTATCTCATCCTTAATACTATGGCAGATCATTTTCTTCATGGGCTGTGTAGTACATAAATAATGCAAGATTTAAAGTCTCAGAATTCCTTTATCAGCAGATAGCAAAGTCCTTTAAAAAAATCCTTTTCTGGCTTGAGGTAAGTCTACTTTTATGCTGAATCCACTCAAGGCTTCGTGAACCGCTTACGTATGGGAGACAGGCCACGGATTCCAGGCAGATCTGAGACACACCTGCCACAGATGGAATCCACCCTCCACAAAATTCACCAGAAAAGAGAATTGATGGAAGCACAATTTTAGTTCTTAAGATTGTGGAAAATGGCATAAGTAGAGACATCCTTAAAATAGAGCCAGAGTAGCCATGTCAGAGGAGCTGCCTTGCACTTCCTATTTTGTTAACCTCCAAATGGGGCCAAACTGCCAACATCCCAAGAAGTCAGCGAGAACAAAAAAATCCGGCATGACAAGACCAAAAAAAGCGAACTTTTGCCGAGTGACCACTTCCCCTGGCTCATCAATGAGGAACAGATATGGATGTCCATGTCAGCGCCATATGCCCTTTTTGGAAACCGCTTTTCTAATCTTTTTCTCCCCCCTCCAAGCCCCAAGCCCACCTACTGTGATTGAGATACTCCTTAGGTTATGACCTCAATCTGTCTACCCCAAATTGCAATTCTTTGATCCCAAATAAACGCAATGCCTCTTGAACCAGTTTCTTGTTTTTTTTTTTTTTTTCCTTCTTTCCCATCACCGGTTTTCTGGCATGACTACTAGGGCAGTTGAGGAAAGAAACTGGGAAGTGGTAATGGAACTGGGCACTAAGGATGGGAAGACAGACTTCATCACTGGGATGCCCGGTAGAGATAGTCTGGCAATCTGAAACAGAATGGCCACGTATACTCTCCTTAGTAGATTTTAAATAAAATAGGAGGCAGGAAGGTCCTGACTGACAGGAATGTAACACAAATTCTCAAATGTTACAAGTTCCATTACCACCCAGAGGAGGAAAAATGAAAGTCAATATTACACTTTTCGGAAATGCATGTCTTGGAATACCGCCAAATAATTATGTGGCAAATTTTGACCTGCTTCAAGATGCTTATCAACAGAAGGTTCAAAAGATCAGCAGTTCTGCCTCTAGAAATTCAGAGGCCTAATTAAACTTATTTATGTATTCTAAAAATCACTTTTATTTTTAAAGCACTATTAGAAACTCGCTTACACATCTGATTCTTAAGCCTTCCTAATTTTGACAGATGTTAAAGTGCTATCACCCAGAAAAAAAAAAAAGCAAAAAAAACATAAAAATCTTCAATTGACCTGGATGGTTTTCTGCATTAAATATTTGAATGTCAAAATAATTCCATTAGCTGGTATTAAATCATAAGAAGAAGAAGAACAAAATTTCAGTGTGAAGTAGTATGAATTAAATTTCCAACATGAACAGTATTATGATTATAGGTATTCAAACACAAATAAAAATTTTTAATAAAAAGTTTTGCAAAACATTTTTTTTGCTTTGCTTTTCATTTCATGTCTCATTATAGATCCAGCTAACAAAACAATAGAGCGCTGCTGATGTGTATTTCAAAAATCTTCAACAAATGTTAAAAACAGACTCTAGTAAACTGTAACTGAGGCAAAACATTGAGCCAACAAAACGTACTGTTGTGTGATATTTTTACCCCTTGGTCCTTTTCTAAAGCTTTTTCGAGTATAGGAAAAATGGAGTTATCAGAGTTCCAATTGAAGTCATGAACAGTGTGGGTCTAACTAATTTAACATTCACTTTTAAAAATAAAAGGACGTAGTGTGGCGAGCACAGCATAATGTATAGAGAAGTTAATTCACGACATTGTACACTTACAACTAGTGTAATGTTGTGTGTCAACTATATCCAGATTGACATTTTTTTTAAAAGAATAAAAGGAAGTAAAGCCAGTGTAATTCACCTCTCCACACCTGTTGGTTCCAGCAGTAACATTTTTAAGTAGTTCTACATTTTCTATCACAAAGTGTAAGAAAGATACGATACTTTGAATAATTTGATACAATAAATTTAAATCGATAGTATTCTCCATGCTACGGAGTCCACTGATAATTAATTTACTGAAAGTAATATATAACAAAATGTAGTAAATAATTATTTAGCACTTAGTATAGGAAGATGAGGACTGGTAGATAAATAAGGCAGGTGTTGGGTTAAAAAAGCAAACCATTGATGACAAAGAAATATTTGTAACATTAGTAAGAGATAAATAAAGATGCAGTTAATGTCCCTCAAAACATCTGAGCAAGACATAATTTGATGGACATGGTCAGGGATGCATAGAAGTGTTTAAGTAGTGTTGTGAATATTGACCAGGAGGGTATTTTTAATTTTTGAGTGAAGAAGAAGTACGCTATGGTGAAATACACTGAGGGACCAAACTGATAAACCCAAATATGAGTTTTATGGCTTTTCAGATAAAATAAATACACATGCATGTTGTTTATTTAAACATGGAAATGTTATCCTCCTAGTATGATAATATCTCCGGTGGGCCCGTTAAAATGTATTACATCAATCTTTGTTTCACACATTACTGATAAAATAGGATATTTGGCTCTAAAGGAAATACAGAGTGATAGCTGTTAAAGAAAAGAAAAAAGGAAAAAAAAAAAACAAGATCTTTCACGTAAATATGCTCTTAAACATTCTGAAGAAACAGATCATTGACTTGGCGGAAAAGCTTTTCCAGCCTATCATGGAAATACATATTTAATGACTTTGTGAATTTCAGGTCAATGGTCCAGTAGACCAAAAAGTCTTGGAGCTGTGACAGTCTATCCTGTGAATGCACATTTAGGGAGTTTAGAAATCACAGATTATTGACTTGATTATTGATGCAAAGTAGCCATTACAGTTTATCAGGTAATTAAATATCCTATCATAAGAAGTACATTTATAGGATGCAGTCATAATTTATGAGCAGAATTAAATATAATACTACTTTCAAATTCCTTCGGTTAATTTTGATATCCTTTTTTAGCACATCTTCTCTTTTTCCCCATTATATATTTTTCTTCCATGCGTAGTGGAGGAAAATCTTTTCCTGGATCCTCCGCTGGTCCCCATCTGGATCTAAAAATTAAACTGGCGAAGACAAATTAACGGGAGAAAAGCAGATTTATTTAATGTAAGTTGTAAATGACACAGGAGACTTCATAAGGAAATGAAGACCCAAAGAAACAGCTAGACCTGTGGGGTTTTTTATGCTGAGTTTCATGAAGAGAGTGAGGTCATGTATAAACAGGATAGGTTATGGGGTATGATGTAAACGCAGTAAACTGGAGGAAACATAGTAAGGCTTTTTGATAAGATTCTTCTCGATGTCCCTTTGTCTTTGGAGACAAGAACGCTCCTTTTCCCTGGGTACAGAGAGTGCATCTCTCACGTGCAGGTTTTCTGGCCCATTTCAGAGGAGATGCGCAAGGTGGGGAGGAGGTCAAAATGACCTTCCCGCTTCTGCTATTTTCTGAAACTACTTCACCTTAAATCCAATATGTCAAGGTGCCATATTTTGGGGTAGTGTGTCCCGAGCCCCATCTCATACATAAATATGCCTGTCTCTAACAACAAGAAAGGTCTTTGCAAATGTTTGTAAAACTTCTAATAAACTACACATGCCAATAACTGCAAAATTTTTTCATTGCATTGTGACTCTGTCAATTTTAATCCAGGTCATGATTTTGGATGTATTTTTCTAATACTAGAGAGTTTAAAATGCATTTTAAAATTTTTCTTCCAAAGATATTCATGTTTTAAAGTGAATGAGAGATTTGAAGCAGGGCGCCTGGGTGGCTGGGTTGGTTAAGCGTCTGCCTTTGACTCAGGTCGTGATCCCAGCGTGTGGGTTCCAGGCTCAGCAAGGACTCTGCTTCTCTCCCTCCCCTGCCCCTCCCCTTGGCTCACGTGCACTCTGTCTCTCAAATAAAAGTAAAGTAAAATATTTCCTGTTTATGGTACCCATAACTTTTATTGAACTATGTCTGGACTGATGATTATTATTATTATTATTATTATTATTAGTGATAGTTGCAATTATATCTGTTAAAACAGATCTAATTCATTCATTTGGACAAAAACAGTCACTTAACTAGAAAGCACAATATTTACCGGAAAGCCTACACTAATTAAAGGAAAATTAAGATATGCTGTTTTTCTAAAATGCCATTATGGGTAACATTTGCTATTTTAGTCAATTTTATTTTTTTTATCCACATTTAACTTCGGGACTATTGTGTACAAGCTCTGAATCAGGCCATGTTTAATATGTTTATATGTAAACCTACAAATATTTCATGTAATCTAAATAAAAATCAAGGAAAATTTTAAATGCACTTGTTAAACACCTTCCTGAGCTTTAAACATCAATATTTAAAGTTTCTACATGTTCTGAATTGAGTCAATACTTGATAGTAAAATGGCTCATCTTCCATTCCCTTTTTTTCATACTTGAACTATAGAATACTTTTTTAAAGATTTGTCTATTTAGGGATCCCTGGGTGGCGCAGCGGTTTGGTGCCTGCCTTTGGCCCAGGGCACGATCCTTGAGACCCGGGATCAAATCCCACATCGGGCTCCCGGTGCATGGAGCCTGCTTCTCCCTCTGCCTATGTCTCTGCCTCTCTCTCTCTCTGTATGACTATCATAAGTAAATAAAATTAAAAAAAAAAAGAAAATTAAAAAAAAGATTAATTTATTTATTTGAGATAGCGCAAACAGGTGGAGAGGTAGAGAGAAAGCAAAAGAATCCACAAGCAGACTACCCACTGAGTGCACGGCCTGACTTGGAACTGATCTCAGGACCCTGAGATCATGCCCTGTGCTGAAATCAAGAGTCAGACACACAACTGACTGAGTCACCCAGGCACCCCAAGCCTCTTAAAAAATATTTATATTTCTGAATTGTTGCTTTTTTGTTATTTTCAGGAAGGACTCCAAACCTTACAGAAGTCTCAATTTTCTGAATTCCTTCAATAACTGGTTTTCAACTTAGCCTTCCTGACTTATCTCTTTATAGGTCCTACAAAACCTATGCAGAACCAGCAGGTCCTTGAAGCTCCCCACTCTCTTACAGCAATATGTGTCTGCCTGAGATAGTCTTTATTCCATTTTTCAGGTGAAAAACTGTGCTCAGATGTGCTAGATGCTGATAACTCAAAATAAATGAGATACAATTACTGTTCTCAAAAGGCCTTACTCTTCTTGTAGGACTCTGGTCAGTCATATTTTGAAATCATTCTTCACATCTCAAGATAAAGTTACATCTTCTGAATCCTACAGCTCCCTTCCTATGCCTCTATTCTCACTGCAAGCTCTGTGATTCTGTAATGTAGTATTCTGTTTATATCTCCGCTATTAGTTATAAGTTTCTGAAGGAAAATTATGATTGTATTCCTTTCTGTATCCTCATCTGAAGGAAAATTATGATTGTATTCCTTTCTGTATCCTCATCCTCATTTGCATAAGTGCAAAGGGCTTATTGCACTTTAATGAATTTTGGTAAATGAATTGCAAATGGATTATAAATTTAAGGCTACTGGTTCTAAAATAGAAAATACATAGTAGATCATGTGTAAAAGAAGCATTATTTTATTTTTTTCCTATATTTAAATGTATTCAGAGATGACTGTTAAAAACTCTTTCTTCAAGTTATATATTTGTTTATTTTTCCTTTTGGTTCTGTTAATTATTGCATTATACATGTCAGGTCTATATTAATGCCATGCAGATTTAGGATTGTTAAATATTCTTGGTAGATTGATTAAGTTTGTCATTAGAAAATTTTCTCTTTGTCTCTTCTAATACTTTTTACCTTAAAGTTTGCTTTACCTGATATCACTACATTAAACCAATTATACTTCTGTTAGTGTTGACTGGTATATATATCTATGTTCAACCTTTCTTTCTTAGTATTTAAGGATTTTCTTTTTTAAGCAGCATATAGGTGGGTTTTGTTGTTGTTGTTCTTATATTCAGCCATAAAATCTTTGTTTTTCAATTAGAATATTTAATCCATTTACATTTAATGTAATTGCTAATATATTTGGATTTAACTACAGACTTGTTACTGGTTTTCTATTTGTATCAAATATTCACTATAACTTTTGATTCCATTTTTTCTTTACTTTGGATTAAGCATTACTGTGATTATCTCTGCTTTCTATTGTATTACTTTCTTAATTAAACAATATTTTACTTTTACTGTAGTGAGAACAATAGGTATTATAAACTGTTATACACATTTATTAAAAACTAACGATGTACTTTTACTGTCTTTCAGAAAATGTAAAGACTTTTGAATATTTTACCTGCAATTACCACCATTCACCTGTATACTAATATTGACATGTAATGTATATATTAATATATATATACAATGATATATATGTATATATAATTTTTTAAAATATTTATTTATTTATTTTAGAGACAGTGAGCACAAGCAGGAGGAAGGGCTAAGGGAGAGGGTGAGAAAGAGACTCTCCAGCAGACTCCACTGAACTCAGAGCCCAATGTGAGGCTTGATCTCACAATGTTGAGATCATGACCTGAGGTGAAATCAGGAGTCAGATACTTGGCCAAGTGAGCCATCACTTGGTGCCCCTATATATATAATTTAAAAACATAAATGTTTTAGACAGCCACTATTTATTTAAATCTAGCTACATATTTGACTTCATTTTGTTCTCCATTTTAACTATGTCTTTCTACTTTTAATCTGTGATGATTTTTCTTTAGGCTAAAGGATTATCCATAGTATTTCCTTCAATTTAAATCTGCTGATGACAATGCCTCTCTATTTTTATTTGTCTTAATGCCTTCAATATTGTTACTTACCTATACCTAAACATGCAAAACTATATGGAGACATATATAAGTATTAGTAAATTTTAATAATTATAGCTTCTGATTTGATTAGTGTAATTTTATCTCTCACATGGGTAGAATAATGATTTATTTTAATATCACAAACCCAAGTACATTCCTATTACTTGGTTCCTTAATATCAATTTATTTGCTTCAGTGTAGACCCTCTCCTCCAGCAAATTCCTCCCCTTTCCCCATGGTAAATAATTTCATCCTAAATTGATAATTTTAACTTAATTTCAGTATTTTTTACAAACTCTTAAATGTTATACTTGAAAATTAACTTCCAATAGCCTTATTCAATTTGAATTAGATGAATAAATCAAACCATTCTTAGAATTAACTTGACTGATCTTCTCTTTAAAATATACAGTAAAGGGATGGCTGGGTGGCTCAGCGGTTGAGCATTTGCCTTGGCTCAGGATGTGATCCCTGGATCCAGGATTAAGTCCTGCATCGGGCTCCCTGCATGGAGCCTGCTTCTCCCTCTGCCTGTGTCTCTCATGAATAGATAAATAAAATCTTAAAAAAAACAAACATAAAAGCAAAAAAAAAAAAATAAAATATACAGTAGACACTAATAAAAATAAAACTGGTATAATTTAACTATTTGAAATCTATTTCTGCTAATGAAACAAAAATCTAATGCTTTACTTTCCAGGTGCAAAAGAAAGCTTGGAAAAGAAAATCATTAAATGTATTTTCAAAAAAAATTTCTTTAAATTAAAACTCTTCATAGAGAAATATGTAAATACATTTTCTAAAGCTACAGGTAGTAGACTGTCACGTTCACTTATTTGTATATCAATTATTTTATATATAATATAATGATGTTTTTTAAGCAATAAAAGAAATTCCTGTTTTCTGGTTTTCATGTAGTCACAAATACCATGAAATCTTTTTAGTAGGAGGAAAATTCTGTCATCTAGTTTGTATAAGTAATATATTCATCATCAAATCTGGAAAATGAAAAGCTGGTAATTTTTTCACCAAACATATTGTTTCAATCTTTATTTTAAAAATTGCTACTAAAAGGGATTATTGCATGTTTTTTAAATGCATTAATAAAAATATGGTATTAAATAGTAGCCTAAGATTCATACCATTCAATATATGACAAAGCTATTATTGCAAGAGCCTTCAGACTATTCTCTCCAGACACTTCGTGGGAAGGCTCGGTCTCTATTTCCTGCATGTCTCACGTACACCTAACCAGCTTTCCTCACATTTCTCACTGACCTTGCCAACTGATAGCTTAGCAACTCTGCATAGGATGGACTTGACAATATTTGTCCAGAGAATTTCAGAGTTACTTTTGACCAATGATTACTGTTATCTATTGTGCTTACTTTTTTTTTTTTTTTTTCCATCCACAAACCTCCAGATCAAAAGAAACCATATAAGATCTGGATTTCAAGTCTGATATCATGATGGAATAAGACTTCTGGAGGTCTGGGAATGAGAGAATTCACAAATAATATGAATAAGAATACCTGTGTGAGAGGGTAGTTTGTGGTAGACTGTGAAAACATTTTCACCCTTACACTCCCTGCAACTGCAGACTCTGTCAGGTAACTTTCTAGAAATCTTCCATGTGACCTAGGGTTTATGCAGTACCTGCATGTACTTTTGTTCTTTTTCATCTGCCTTCACCATGAGAACACGCTTTAACAAGCTTGCCAGAGAGGTGAGAAGAGTGTGGAGCAGAGGCCAGTCATCCCAGGCTGCAGCCAGCTGACCCGCAGATACTTGAGTCCCCAGCCTGAAGCCAGCTGACTCTCAGACCTATAAGAAAGCCCCATTGAGACCCTAACCATCTAGCCCTAAACCTCTGAACTTCAGGCACGTGAGCCTAAATAAATATTGTTGCATGCCACTAAGTTTTTGTGGTTGTTTGTCACACACAGTTATTGTGGCAAAAGATCACCGATACCGAGATAAGGAATCCCAGATAGAATTTTTCAGGTCAGGAAACATGTAGAAGGTCTTCTAAATCTGTCTAATTATAAAGATAGGACTAGGAATAAACCAAAATTCTCTTACTCTGAGAATAGTGCTTTTTATCACTACATGTGTAAGCAATCTTCTTGATTTTTTTTTTCTGAAGTAGTTTTAACATGATGGTTTCTTTGATATTTAATGGTAATTTTTCTAGAGGGACCTAAAATGATAACCTTCGTTTTCCTTTCCAACATGAATCCCCTTTAAGTTCATACAGTTTTCACATTTCTTTCTTATCTTCTCATTCCATCTCTTAGCATGACATTAGAAAAGAAAACCTTTGGAAAATTTTCAACAGAGTTCTTATCTCTCTTCCTCTTTAGAAATAATACATCTTGATTTTACATTTAAAGATTCTGAAAAGAGATATCTGAACTTGGTATAAATTTAATGACTTCTCGTGTTTGATGTAAGAAACGAGATATAGTTCTTTGAATCCCCAAGGTGACTATCTTCATTTAAAACATTTGGACCTTAACTGAAAAAGTCTGAGGGGATTTGTAGGCCCTGATGTTTAGCCACATGACAATATTGTGACTAAGGCTGAACACTGGGTAATGTTGTACTACAGAGGATATCAATAATCATACCCAGTAATTAAGTTCTTTCATGCCATTTAATAGGATAATAGCAGTGAGTAAGTTTCTACATTTTACCTTGTGTTAGAATCACTTGGGGGAACAGTCATAGCTCCAAGAATTTCTGATATAATTGTCTTCACGATTAAATGTACTCGAGCTTCCCAGGTGGGTTTAATGTAGGCTAAAGGCAGATAAAAACACTTCAACTTTTCGCTATTGTGTATAGGTTAAAATTCTTTGATACTTGATGAAAAACCAAATTTGAATATTGTGGCATTTTAGAGCAGTCTGTGGTTCTGCTCACCACCGTCTCTGAAGCACATAGAGTATCTTGTACATAATGACCACTTAGTTAACAGTCATTGAATTTAAAAGTTTATGAATGAATAAATGAGTGAATGAATGAAACATTGTATACTCAAGTGATAGCTGTGGCAATTATTCTAGCAAGTGACAATATCTCATAAAACATCAATAGAGCCATGTTTCATGACTTTGTGAATCAGGTATTTTTTTTTCCTTTAATGTAATGATTCTCAATCTTCAGTACATCTGAGAATCATTTGGAGCTTCAAGCTTTAAAGTTCTTAAAACAGATTGCTGAGCGCCAACCCCAGAGTTTCTGCTTCTCGGAGATGAGGCTAGATAATTTGCATTTTTAACAAGTTTCCAGGGGACACTGATGTCGCTTGCCTGGGGCCACGTTTTTAAGGATTGCTTCCCAAATTCACATGCAGTCCCTCTTTTTGAAATCTCTGTGATTTATCCGAAGATTTTTGCAAAGATCTGACACATCCCATCGGCCTGATACGCTGGCCTCACTGGCTCGTGGGACTCGGAATGCCAGGAACCTCCCAATGATACTCTGGCTGCTGCTACCCTATGACTAATGCTGTCCTTTGTCTCTGACCCAGGGGTCTCGTGTCTTCTGTCTGTATTCGTTAAATTGTGAATTTGAAAGTAGAGTAAAATCTCTGATCAGTCATGATTCTCGATGGCACATATTAAATTCTAAAGTCAATTTTAGGACCTCTCTACAGCACAGTGAATAGCAGTTTTCCTGGCATGGTGTAACACTGACATTGGAAAGGCCTATAGCACTTTTCATTGGAAGTCTTGAATAGAGAACTTCTCTTTAGACATTCTCCGCTTTCCATTTAAGTGGGATTCTTAGAGTTTGGGGGAGTGGAGGAAGAAACCTGTGAATCTGGTCCCAATTGAATCAGAAAGAAAAAAAAAAAGTGTTGCGTCTGACTTTTTTTTTTAATTTTTTAAAATTTTTTAATTATTTATTTTGTGTGTGTGTGTCTGGCTTTCTTAAAGGCTAATAATCGTTCATTTATTTCAGACTTGATTCTACAAACAAGAATGAAAGTCGATCACAATGGTGTAAGTAGATTTACCAAAGGGATTGGCATCCCAGGAGTGAGTATGGCTGCCCTTTTTAGATATACTCAGCACAGAACATGGGGATGACTATCTATCAAGATTTAGAGGAGGACTGGTATCATTTCTCTCCCCATAGTTTTTAATAGACTTTATTTTTAGAGCACTTTTAGGGTCATAGCAGTGTTGAGCTAAAAGCACAGACACTCCACATATATTCCCTACCCCAATGCATGCATAACCTCCCCTATTACCAACATTCCCCACCAGAGTGGTACATCTGTTACAACTGATGAACCTACATTGACATATTATCATCACATTAGCTTTTACTCTCGGCATTGTACATTCTATGAGTTTTAACAAATCCATAATGACATGGGTCACCAATATGGTATCACATGGAGTAATTTCACCGCCATAAAAAGAAGCCTCTGTGCTTTGCCTATTCATCCCTTCCTCTTCCTTACCAGCGGCAAGCACTGACCTTTTCATGGTTTCAATAGTTTTGCCATTTTCAGAATGTCGCGGAGTTGGAATCATCCAGTATGCAGTCCTTTCAGAGTGGCTTCTTTCACGTAGTAATTTGTATTTAAGTTTCCTCCACCTCTTTTAGCAGCTTGTCAGCTCATGTATTTTTATCACCGACTAATATATTATTGTCTGGAAGTACCACAGTTTATCCATCCTTTCACCTGCTGAAGGACATCTTGACTGCTTCCACGTTTGGACAATCATAAATAAAGCTGCTGTAAATATCCACGTGTAGCTTTTTGTGTAGACGTTAGGTCCTCAACTCCTTTTGGTTCATACCAAGGAGTGCAATTGCTGGAGCGTATGGTAAGTGTATGATAATTTTTGTAAGAAACTTCCAGACTATCTTCCAAAATGGCTCTACTACTTTCTATTCCTACCAACAGTGAATAAGAGTCTCTGTTTCTCTGCGTCCCTTGCCAACATTTGGTGGTGTAGGTGTTCCAGATTTTGGCCCTTCTAATAGGTGTGTAGTAATATCTCATTGTTGTTTCACTTTGCATTTCCACAACGGCATATGGGACATCTTGTCACGTGCTTACTTGCCACCTGTATACCTTCTTGGATGAGGTGACTGTTCAGAGGTTTGACCTATTTTTTTAAACTTTTTTGCATGTTGATATCCAGTTGTTCCAGCGTCATTTATCAAAAGACTGTCTTTCACTCCTTTTTTTAAGGACCAGTCAATTGAATTTATGGGGCTTCATTTCTAATCAGTTCTATTAATCTCTTTGTCTGTTCTTTGACCAATGCCACATTGTTTTGATTACTGTAGCTTTATAGTATGTCCCGAAGTCACTTATCATCAGTCCTCCCTACTTTGTTCTTGTCTTTCCATATTGTGCTAGTGATTCTGGATGTTTTGCCTCTTTATATAAACATTAGAATCAGTATGTCAATATCCACAAAGTCATTGGGGTATTTTGCTTTGGATCACACTGATTCTAGAGATCAAATTGGGAAGAACTAATATCTTGACAATATTGAGTCTTCCTACCCATTAATATGAAATATCTCTGCATTTATGTAGTTCTTATTTATTGCTTTCCTCAGAATTTTAGAGTTTTCCTTATAGATCTTCAATTTTTCATAGATTTATAAGTATTTCTTTTGGAGGCATGCTAATGTAAATGATATTTTTAATTCTGGGTTTCATTTCTTCATTGTTGGTATATAGGAAAGAAATTCACATTTTATATTAATTGTTTATTGTACAACCTTGCTATAATTCCTTCTCAGTTCCAGGAGTTTCATTTAGTTCTTTCAGGTTTTCTGCGTAGACTGTCATGTTATCCATAAACAGAGTTTTATTTTTTCCTCCCCAAATTACATACCTTGTATTTCCTTTCTTTGTCTTAAGTGTGTTAGCTAGGACTTGGTATGAGGTAGAAAACAAGTGGTGAGAAGGAACATCCTTGCCTTGTTTCTGACCTTAGTGGAAAAGCTTTGAGTATGTATGTAGTTGGGTGTTGATTTTTTTAAATATATGTTTTATTAAGATATGAAGATTCTCACATGATTAAACTTCCTCTCCTTTCTTGGTTTATCAGTATACTTATTTTTTTCATTTTTAGTAGTTGCCCTAAGATTTCCACTACATTTACAAGTAATCACATCCATTTTCAAATAACACTGTGTCATTTCACAGGTACAGTGAGTACCTTTAATAAAAAAAAACAACAACAAAAAAAAACAATAGTCCTAGTTCCTTCCTCCTGTCCCTTGTACTACTGCAGTCCTTCATTTCACTTATATATAAGGATACATGAATATTTGTATACTTATGTAATATGTATACATACATAATTATATATATTATTGACATTATTTTTGAACAAACTGTTATTTGTTAGATCAGTTAAGACTGAATGAATAACAATTTTAATTTTACCTTCACTTGTTTCTTCTCCAATGCTCTTCCTTTGTTTATGTAGATACAAGTTTCTGACCTTTATAATTTTTCTTCCCTCTAAAGAAATTTTTTTTAGCATTTTTTACAAGGGAGGCTTACTGGTAACAAAATATCTCAAATTCCTTTGTCTTGGCAAGTTTTTATTTCATCTTCACTTTTGAAGAACAATTTTGTAGGGTGTAGAATTCTGGGTTGGTCATTTTTTTTTTTCCTAGTAACACTTCAAAATTTTACTTCACTGTCTTCTTTCTTACATAGTTTATGAGGGGAAGTTGTATATAATTCTTATCTTGTTCCTTTATATGTAAGGTTCCTCCCTCCCCCCATCTGCTTCTTTTAGAAATTGTGCTTTATCTTTAAGTTTTGGTAATCTGAAAATGATATATGTAGTTGTAATTTTTTGGAATTAATCGCTTGGTGTTCTCTGAGTGTCCTAGTCTGTGGATTGGTGTCATTAATTTGGGAAAATTCTCAGCCATTACTACTTTAAATATTTCTTATTTTCCTTTCTTTCTTCTCTTTCTGTTTTTTCCCATTACATATGTGTTACATCTTTTGCAGTTGTCCCATCCTTGAATATTCTCCTCTGTTGCTGTTGTTGTTTCTCATTTGTTTTTTCCAGTTGTTTATCAGGTTTGGAGTTTTCTACTGAGATATTCCAAGCTCAGAGATTCTTTTCTGAGCTATCTCAGTCCAATAAACACATAAAGGCATTCTTCATTTCTGTTATAGTGTTTTTGATTGCTAGCATTTATTTTTGGTTCTTTCTTAAAATTTCCATCTCTCTGCTTACACTGTCCATCTGTTTTTGCATGGTGTCTACTTTATCCATTAGAGCACTTAGCATATGAATCATTGTCATTTTAAATTCCTGGTCTTAAATTCCAGTATCCCTGTCATATCTGAATCTGGTTCTATTGCTTGCTCTGTCTCTTCAGTCTGTGTTTTTCGCCCTTAATATATGTCTGTGATTTCTTTTCCTGATAGCCAGACATGATTTACAAGGTTAAAACAATATATAAATAAGCCTTTAGTATTGTGGTGGTAATATGTACAGGAGGAGAGATATTCTACAGTCCTATGATTAGGTCTCAGTATCTTTGAACTTTATATGTGCATTTCAGTTCCTACTTAGGTGGGGCAGGATAGATAGAATGGGTGGCATTGGTATTTCCCTTTCTCCAAGTGAAAAGCTAGAGCTAGCTGGGATTGGATATTTCCATTTCCCCAGGTCAGTGAGGCTGTGATAAAATCCCAGCAGTTGGGCTCCGGTTAAATAGTTTCTCCTAAAGGAAAATCTTGTTAAAAAGAAAAACAAAACCCAGAATGTTCGGGTGTGTTTCAAAATGAGTCCTTCCCCACCACACCCCTGCCGGACATGTGAGAAAATTTTTATCTGATACTCAACTGTGAGAACCTCTTAAAACTCCAGGAAGTAAAATTCATAAAAGTGTATGGGCTCCCCATGACTGCATCTCCCTGAAATTCTTAGCTCTCAGAGTTGTCCACACTGAGCCTCCAGCAATTCATCAATCACAGTTCAGGTTTTCCTACCTCTGCACTGATTCCCACAGAGGTTTCAGGTCATGAGCTTCTTTTCTAGTAAGCTGTAATTCTTTGTATTCACCTGTCTGTCTCCAGTATAACAGCAGTAATTTGCCCTCTGATTGACTTCTCTTATAGATCTAAGAATTATTGTTGATTTTTCTCTTCTTTCTTTTTTTTTTTCTTTCTGTCTGTCTTTCTTCTTTCTTTCCTTTCTTTTCTTTCTTTCTTTTTTTTTTTTTTTGGAGGAGTTATTGATTTTTCAACTTGCTCAGTGTTTATTTGTTGTTAGGATAGGGTGGAAACTTCCAAACTTCTTATAAACCAGACCTGCCTATGTTATTTCTTTTTGAAGTGAATAAACTATTTGAAGGTAAAAAAAAAAAAAAAATGGTTTCATTTTTTTCCCCTATTCTTATATTCCCATGGTATGTTCTAATAAAAAAGGAGATAAATCTCTTAATTTTTTTTCTTGCACTTCAATCTTCATTTTCTTCTCATTAGCCATTCACAACAGCCAGCTTGATCAGCAGGAAATATTGGAGCTGACAAATAAAAATGGTTAGACATATTTTCTTCATTATTTCTTTACTGATCCCACCCCCTTTCCTTTTCCTTATGATGAATGATCACCAGAGAAGCAAGTTGTTAACTCATGTTTAAGTATCCTTCTTGTGCTGTCTTGCTGATATTAAGAAAATTTGACTTTGCTGATGTTGGTTTTTCATCTCACAATTATGCTAATATTTTTCATCCAGAAGTAAAACTTTTTAAGAGTTTTGAATATATGGCTCATAAAAAAGTGCCTTGCTATTTAGATAAAATGAGAAGTTTATAAACATGAATTTGCAGCATACATTACTTCTCATTTAAATGGAATCTTTCAGAAGACAGTCTATTCTTTTACTAAAAGCTGTTCTCATAGGCAATAGAAAATGCAAACAAAAATCATATATTGTATTAAAAAATATGTGCTATCCATTCTAATATGAAATTTCAGATTCCCCTCCTACCTTAAATTTGATTTAATTTTTTTTTTTTTTTTTTACAATATGGCCTTTTTTAAAAAAAAAGAAATTTAATTGCATTTTTCTATTCAGTGTCCTCTCGGTTCCAAAAGTTAAGGGAAAATTCAGACTTCTTCTTTTGGTTAAAATATTTTTTTAAAGAAACAGTAATTATGTTTATGCTATATTTTAAGGTGTACAAAATTTTGTACACATTGTGTTGTTATTAGGTAGATGTTAAGCAGAAAGATAATCAAAATCTTCTTGTCTCACGTTTCTATATTAGGGATAGGACTTGAATAGGTGCTGTGTAGCTAAAGCACCAACTCATCTTTCACCTCAACCCCATTTCCTGCCTCTTTTTTTTTTAAGCTTTTATTTATTTATTTGAGAGAGACAGAGCATGTGTGCATGTGCACACACATGCACGAGTGGTGGAAGGAGCAGAGGTACAAGCAGACTCCTGCTGAGCATGGAGCCAGACTTAGGGCTCGATCCCAGGACCCTGAGATCAACACCTGAGCCAAAATCAAGAGTGGGATGCTCAACTAACTGACTGAGCCACCCAGGCACCCCCCCCTTCTTTCAATAACAATTTCTCTTTTGCCTAACATTCTATATATTTATCTTTTTTTTATTAGCATGTTTTTTTCCCAAGACTCCTTATTCAGGATTTTATACATTTTAAGTTATCTAGGCTTATGTCTTGAAGGAATTTCCAGAGAATATTTTCCTGCATTTTGAACAACAAGAACAAAGAAAGAGAGGCTGGCAAATAAGTTTCTATCAATAATAAATGTGGTTGGAGAAAATTTTAGACTTTATTTGTTGTCATGAATGCCTTGATGCAGACCATTACAACATGTCTACCAATATGGTCATGTAAATTTGCATCCATAATGATTCTATTGCTACAGGTTGATAAATATTCCACAGTAAAAACTTTGTTTGCTTTGTAATAAAATTATAACCAGGCAGGATAAGAGCCTCTAGGGCAATAATTGCTTCACAGCAGGGGGCGTCAACATCTCAAATTGCTCTGCATCTGGCCTCTAAATCATCTGTACAGAAGATTGTATTGCCAGCAAAGAAAACATGAAAAGCAAGGCCTGTTTATCAATGTACAGAACACAATGTATTTGGGATATTTATAATTCATTAAAATTTTTCAAACAGAAAACCAAAGGAAACTAAGCCAGGCTTGCTAGTTTTAAAAAGAAATGCAATTCATGAATCTGGGACTGTGTTAGAAAGTCAAAGCACTATTGCTACTATAAGTAAATATTTCTGTCTTGGAAATTTTCTAAGTGAAGGTAGTATCATAAAAAATATATATAAATAAGAGATAACCCATATTTTTGTTTATCATATGCTAGCTACTCACTTATGAGATTTAGGTTCGATATTATATTTTATTCTCTCTCTAAATCTGTGACATAGATTTCTCAGTGTATTGCTCTAAATTATAGGACAGAAAACTAAAGATTCAAGAAGTAAGGAAATTTGTTCTAATTCACGACTAGTATGTAGCCATTAGGGAATTCAAACTGTTTTTATCTGATACTCAAGTTTATTTTCTTAATGACGGAACATTTGCTTTATTTATAAATATGCATGAATTTTATATTTATTCCAACACTGTCACAGCTCTCAGGAATAGTAAACAAATATGCATATAACAAATTCAGCTCTAATTTGAGGTTCTGTTTTTTGTTTTTTGTTTTTTTTTTCTGATATTCAAGTAGGAGTGACCATTCCAGAATTAGGAAAAGTGTATTACTGGTCATCATTCTAGTGCATTTACAGAAGTCCTCAGGAAGACAGAATTGGCCAGGTTATCTTCAAGGCAGCATTCTCAAGCACTCAGGAACCCTGACAATTTTCTACCAAACATTACCCTGTTTTATTTATCACTAAGTGAAATTATGGTGTGTATCAAATTATATTTTACCATTTATCTACCTCCTTTTACATGTAAATATCGTGAGAAAAAGGTTCTTGTTATGTTTTTCTCAGTATTAGTAGCCATACTACAAATTTGTGCAGAACGATGAATGAAAGAAATAATTATTGGAGAAGCTTCAAAGAGCCCTGTATATGTATATGAAAGTGAAGAGCAGTAAGGAATCTTCCAAAGGACTTATTAGATATATGTTAACTTTTTTCTTACTATCTGTCTCCAAGATGAAGTGGGAAATACTACTTGTAAAAAAAGAAAAAGGAAGAGACATTGTTAAACTATTCCTTGGGATCAGTTTATTCAGAGAGGTTGGAGAAATAATCCAAAGAGCAAGACTTTGAGAAGAAAGCTACTCAATAGATGGAAGGAAACCAGATGGTCAAGATATTGACAGAGATTATGGATTTCTCTCTTAATCACTGAGATTCTATACCATCTAAAGATATTTCTACCAAGAGTAAATCTGGATTTCCGAATACATAATATTCTATATTTTATATAAAAATTTAAAACTTTGGAAATTTGCCTAGGCTTGAAGAATACTTGTAGAAAGAGATCAAATATGAAAATGGCTGATTTCTTGTCCAGAAGCAAACAGACTCAAGGTTAATCAGTTGATGGGGCACTGGGCTGTCTTCTCAGAATATGTGACTAATATGTGAGAAAGATTTTCCCTAGGATTAGGAACAAAAAACTCACTAACCTTTTACCCAATCGAGCTGAAACACTGGAGACTTACACTGCAGCTTAAAATAAGACCCCTAGAGTCTGTTATGACTGGTTTTCAAGTATTATGTAGGGAACTGAAGGGCATGGAGTCCAGGTGGTGTGTTCATCTCTTTTCCCCATTTGAAGGTCATACCTTTGGAATAGAAATGAAGATATGAGAAATGAACAGCTGGTTGCATAAATGACATCAAAGAACAGGATTTGGTTCTTTTGGACATAATTATGCTAACAAAATCACTAGCTCCTGCGGTGACAAAGTGCACCTCATGGGTTTGCAGAGAATATATTTTTTCAGGCCATTCACTGACACAATCAACACGATTCTTAAATCTCAAGAGGGAAAGCAATTGCTGGAGGAAATGTTGATAATAAATAAAATGATGTATATCAAGTAAATATAAAGAGGAAAAACAGTGGTGTAGATATTTACTGTTTCAAAGGAAAAACCAGTAAATGAATTTAGAGTGCAACTTAATGTCTTTATGTTTCTAAATAACAATACTGAGGTTAAGTGACATAAGATAAATGTAAGATCTTAATGTAAAGAAGGCAAATATGACAGGGGATGTAGATCTAAATTTTTATAACAAAGCTATACCATGCTCAGGAGTAACAATTCTAATACAAAGAGAAGAGTAGGATTTTATGTCAAGGTTATGAATAGCTATTTATAAATTCACATAAAAGGAAATCATTTAGTTAGAAAAAAATATTGAAGGCATCTTATTTTGGAACTATACGATATCTATCTGTCCAAAAAAAAGTGATTTCCTACTAAAGTTTACAAAATAAACCAAGTGGCAAAGGGTTTAAAACGAATTCCATTTCAAGAACTCAAAATGTGATCAATTTTTAAAACTGTTTTGCCTTGATAATAATTTTCTCTTTCAGATATTTTAGAAAGAAACTGGAGGATCTTTTTATGAAAATATAATATCCTACATGGAGAAAAAATAGAGAAATGGATACTGTAAAATGCTAATAATTTTTTTTAATTTCTCATACTTTCTAAAAATTTATCAAGATTTTTGCCAAAGAACAGAATGTGGTTGAAGCTATCACTAAGAATTTGGGAACATAGGAAACAGCTTTTGGTAAAGGAAAAAAGGTCTGATCCTGTGACCTAAATTTTATAGAGCAGTGGTTTTCATCCAGGGGTGATTCTATTTCCAGGTGACATTTGCCAATGTCTGAAGATATTTTTGATTGTCACAACTTTGGAATATGATTGGCATCTAGTGGGCAGAGGTCAGGGATGATGCTGCACATCCTACAATGTTCAGAACTGCCCCCTTGCCCCTTGCTCCAACAAATGACTATTCTGCATAAAATCTCAATAGAATTTAAGTTGAAAAACTTTGCTGTAGGTAATAACATAGCTCCATGAATTCATAGGATCAGTTTTTATTTTTTTTTATTTTATTTATTTATTTATTTATTTTTATTTATGATAGTCACACAGAGAGAGAGAGGCAGAGACATAGGCAGAGGGAGAAGCAGGCTCCATGCACCGGGAGCCCGACGTGGGATTCGATCCCAGGTCTCCAGGATCGCGCCCTGGGCCAAAGGCAGGCGCTAAACCTCTGCGCCACCCAGGGATCCCGGATCAGTTTTTAAAAATTTAAATTACTATGAGAAAAAAGGGGAAACATCAAAGTACTGCATCACGGCCTCATGTGAAACTCCCTGTTGAAACTGGAAAGCAATGTTTATACTTTACAAACGCCAGATTTGGATTCAGCAGGACTAGTATCTCATTCTGTTTTAGCTTCAGTCTTTCAGAATATTGAGGTGGAAGATGTCTAGTAGTCATGAGTTGGACTTCTGGAATGACACAATAGGATTCACACTCCCCATCTACATCAATAAGGATACATGGCTTTGAATGACATATTGGACCAGATGACACATTGGGCTTAACAGATATATTCAGAATATTCTATCCTAAAACAGCAGTATGCATATTCTTCTCAAATGCACGTGGGGTCTTCTCCAGAACAGGTCACACAGTAGGTCAGAAATCAGGTCTCAACAAATACAGAAAAGTTGAAATCATACCATACATCTCTTCGGACCACTGTGAAACCAGAGGTCACCCATAAGAAAAAATTTGGAGAGACCGTATATACAGGAAGGTTAAATAGCATGCTACTAAACGATGAATGAGGCAACTGGGAAATCAAAGAAATCAAAAACAAAATACATGGAATCAAATGAAAATGAAAACACAATGGTCCAAAATCTATGGGATGCAGCAAAAGTGGACCTAAGAGGGAAGTGTATTGTAATACAGGCCTCCTTCAAGAATCAAGAAAAATCTCAAATGAACAATCTAATCTGACACATTAAAGAGATAGAAAAAGAACAACAAATAAGATTTGTTGTATAATAAGGATTAGAGCAGAAATTTTAAAAAAATTCTCAATCTACCAACTACTAGTTGATCACTTGTGCAGGTTTTTTACAAACTTCTTTATTTTATCTATAAAATAAGGGTTAAAAACAATTATCTGCCTCACAATATTTTTTGTGGGTATTAGGTGCAATAATATATATATATATATTTAATATTTTATTTATTTATTCATGAGAGACACAGAGAAGCAGAGACACAGGCAGAGGGAGAAGCAGGCTTCTGATGGGAAGCCCAATGGAGCCCGATGTGGGACTCGATCCCAGCACCCTGGGTTCACGACCTGAGCCAAAGGCAGACGCTCAACCACTGAGCCACCCGGGCACCCAAGGTGCAGTAATAAAATTAAAACACTTACTAAAATACTTGTAAATGTTGGGTAAATAGCAGCCGTTATTTACTACTATTTTCCTAGCTTTCATTCCCTCACCTGTATATTAAGAACACTTGATAGAATGATCTTCAAGATAAGATTTAACATCTGAAAAGAAGTTAAAAAAATCTTAAATTCTATGAAAAATTAGCTAAAGCTTTATAAAGTGATCTATTAAAAAGATCCTATTTAAAATGGAGAAATAAATTTGTAGTACACAAAACTCTAAAATACAGTAAATTTTTTTAAGAGATTTTATTTATTTATTCATGAGAGACAGAGAGAGGCAGAGATACAGGCAGAGGGAGAAGCAGACTCCCTTTGGGAAGCCTGATATGGGACTTGATCCCAGGACACCAGGATCAGGCCTTGAGCCAAAGGGAAATGCTCAACCTCTGAGCCCCTCGGTGTCCCAATACAGTAAATTTAAAAAATAATACTAAAAAGACAAAAAATAATTTCTACATTTAGTGCTGGGTCTGAACATAAGAAAGCACAAACTTGCAGTTTGGGAAGGATGATTTCAACTCCAATTTAACTTGAAAAAAAAAATCAAGCATGATTAAGAAGTTAATTGAATTGGAACAAAACTAAAATCTATGTTTAATATGTTGAGCTAAAATCTGATAGCCAAGGGACACTGGAAACCAACATAGGAGACAAGATGCCATGAACGAGCAAGAACCAGCAAGAACTCTTCTCAAAGTTTTGTTTCCAGCCCTAGATGATGAATGGCTCAAGTTTACTAAGTAGTACTTCAGATAAATCAGAATGCAATTGTGAGAAACCAAAAGACCTGAAAAGTGTCATCCTGATATTTCTAAAAGAAGAGATAAATTGATAGACTCTATATTTCAGACTACTACTTCCCAACCATCAGTCCATGGCGTAACTGTCAGGACTTTGGCCCTTTCTGGGTACCCTCAATATCTGAAGAAGCAGAGTTAAGGTTTCCCGACAAAGACAGATACAACTTTTCAAACCTAAAGAAGTCATTATAGACTCCAGCTACCTTCTACGATCTGTGTCCTACTTTCCCAAGCACACTTCTTGCAGAACTTCCTAGGAGGTGTCAGAATCGCAAAGAAATGCAAAAATATCAGCCGTTAAGGATTATAAGGGAACAAAAGGAACACAGAGACTAATCAAACCATGATAGAGACAATAAACCAGCCATAAAAACTCCCAGGGCTGTTTCAAAAGCAAGCAAGATCCAGGGCACCTGGGTGGTTCAGTCGGTTAAGGGACCCAACTCTTGAGTTAGGCTCAGGTTGTGATCTCAGTGTCATGAGATCGAGCCACTCATTGGGTACCGTGCAGGGTGTAGAGCCTGGGTGAGATTCTCTCCCTCCTCCCTCTCCTTCTGCTGTGATCCCTTACCTTAAAAAAAAGAAAAGAAGAAAAGGAAAAGAAAAGAAAAGAAGAGAAAAGAAAAGAAAGAAAAGAAAAGAAAAGAAAAAGAAAAGAAAGAAAAGAAAAGAAATAAAGAAAAAAGACAAAAAAAGAACAGAAAAACGAAGACAGAAAAGGAAGCACAAGAAAAACGAAAAACGAACATACAAAAACTCAAACACACAACAGAAAAGAAAAGAAGAACACCACGAAAGCACACAGTCCACCCATAAAACCAACCTCTCCCCCCCACCCCTCAACTCCTCGCCCACCAACCCTCCCTCCCCCCCTCCCCCCCTCCACCCCCCCCCCCCTCCTCCCTCCCTCCCTCCCCTCCCTCACCGCTCCACTCCCCTCCCCTCCCTCCCTCCCCTCCCACAAAAAGAAAAACACGAAAAGACAAAAAGAAAAGAAAAGAAAAAAAAAGGTAAGCAAGACCCCAGATTCCTTACCTAGGTTGCCCAGGACCCCACTCAGTCTATACTGGCTCTAGGAGCATGCCCATAGCCCCTCCCCTTGTCTGACAGTTACCTTTGCTTCATTTTAATGTTAAAATATCTGCTTAAGAAGGACCATGAACCCTATTAATATAATATAATATAATATAATATAATATAATATAATATAATATAATATAATATAATATACAATGTACGTGTTATAGGATTTTTGTTCCTTATGGAGGTAGACCAGACAAAGAGTGCTGGGCGGCAAAGCAAAGTTTATGAAGCGATGGTACCAAGCTCCCAGAGAGGGAGGGGGCCCGAGAAGGTTGCCATGCTGATGTTCAAATGCAGGGGGTTTGGTAAGTTCTTTGGAGGAACTACCTTGAGCCCTCTGAGCGTGGGCCCCCGTGGACTGGCCTCTAAGGAGGGCCAGGCAGGGCTCGGATGGTGCGCCTACCATCAGGTTATTGTTCACATGCTGCCGGGCTTCGGGGCTGACATCTGGGGACCAACTCCCTCGACGTATGGTAGCAACTGATGTTTTATGGTTAATCGTGTTGTTTCAGGATGTTTTGCAACAGTAGTGCCTCCTGCCTCAGCTGCTAGACAGGGTGCTGCTGTGGTCTTGTCTACGCTGTAAAACAGGATGCTAGTGGGGCTTGCTCTCAGCTGTCTGTCCCAGCGTTTTTTGCTCTCTTGTTGGGAACCCAGGTCCTGGCACCTATGTGTCCAATTAACCCCTAACATATGCAATAACTTTTGCCCACCTCTCCATAGATGACAAAATTCCCCTTTCTGAATATTCATCCAACCCTAAATAATAGGAACACATTCAGCTGTGCTTCGGGAATCATGGCTTTGGATGTTATTCCCTGTGATCTACTTATTTGCTGCTGACAAAATGTCCTTTGTGTGATGAAACTCCACTTGGTTGTGGTCTATACCTGCAACTCACCTGGGAGCGAACTCATGGTAGTTCGGGGGCATTGAAGAAGGGTGCATTTCTGCAAACAGAAACCAAGTGTCAACAGAAATAGAAATATCACGATGCATTTTGAAACCACATTTTAAAACTCTTTATAGGTGCTTTTGTGGCCAAAATTCTGTGTCTGAGATCTATTTTTAAAAAAAAAAGAATATTAGCAAGTGTTGCCAAAAAGTGTTAAATAAACATTACTACCAACTGAGACATCCTTCTTGATGGAGTATAATATCATAATTGAAAAGGGATTGATTCAGGGGCCCCTGGGTGGCTCAGTCGGCTAAGCGTCTGCCTTAGGGTTGGGTCATGATCCCAGGGTCCTGGGATTGAGCCCTGCTGAGCAGGGAGCCTGCTTCTCCTTCCCCCTCTGCTTATCCCACATGCTCACTCTCTCCCTCTCATTCTTCAATAAATAAAATATTTTTTTTAAAAGGGAATTATTCGATATATTTTAACTAATATTATTTTATTCAATTAACAATCATTTAAGTCAGTGTTCAACTTGAAATAACTTGAAGTTTGACTAAAGTCAACCAGACATATTGTGCTTTGCTTTGGGCAAAAAATGCCCTACTAAACCACCAGAATCACCTGGGAAAATTTTAAATTACATCAGTACTCAGGGCCCTCTAGCAGAGATTCAGATTCAGATGAGCTGGGTGGGCCTGGGCATCAGCATATTCTCCGAACTCCCTGATGATTCTACTACAAAGCTCAGCTTGAAGACTCTGCTCCAGAACAACACACTTAATAGAGAATAATGTTAGTAGATTTTTGAGGGCACTTAGAAAATGAATTATCTAACGCTGAGACACAACTTTTTTTATTTTTTGGTACAATTTCCAGACGAATCATTTAGGCAGGATCACAGACATGCTGAACGCTGATTTCAGCAAGACATTTAATAAATCTTGGTGACACTGCAGGAAGATTTTTTTTTTTCATTGAGTGCTACGTGATAAGAGTAGTTTGATTTCTATCTGGTTAAATGTTTACCCAAAGTATAGCTAAAGCTGAGTGTGTGTGTGTGTGTCTGTGTGTGTGTGTGTGTGTGACATGCCCTATGCAATCTGATTTTCCATTTTGGCAGTTAAAGAATCTTTATCAGTGATGCGACTAGGAGTTTTACTTTTAAAAATCATGATGTCATGATATTAGGAAAAACATATGATATTTGGCATGACGAAAGTCTACTTGTAAAATAATCTTGTTACTAGAATGGTAATGACAATGTTTAACAGAGGGAAAAAAGCTGCTGCTTGGATCTTGAGTTAAAGATTTGACTGGGAAAGTACAAGATAGTGGTCTTGTATCTGAGCATTTCCTGCGTTAAAATATGTAGGAATTTAGCAGTTTGCAGGTTCAGTGTGAAGCACTGGAGGACTGGGGCTGCTAAAGCAAAACAACCTTCCCTCATGTAAATTTAGCTGCATTAAAAGAAGCATAGTCACCCTATCAGAATATGTTTTTCTCACTCTGCTCAAGTCATATTGGACTTGGAATCATGGATGCCAATTTTTAAAAATATTGTTAAACAAGGATAAAAACAGATTTTTGAAGTGTGTAATATTAAAAAAAAAATAAAGATTCAACACGCCAGAAATCTTCACTTGTAAAATGAATGTGTGTGAAGAATCCATGCCAGTTGTCAATGATAATTGTCTTCAGTATTTGAAAGGCTCTCACACCAGAAGATTTTTGATAGATTTTCGTGTGGGGGTGGAGAGCACAACTAGGAAATATTCGTCAGGCTGAGTTCTGCCTTCAAATCAAGCCTCAAATTGTTCACATGCAATGAATGCCCTTGAGATAAGGGCTCTCTAACAACTAGAAATTTTTAACCGAAGGAAAAGGGACTTCTTTCGAGGCGCAGAGAAGGCTTGGGAGTTGGGAGTGTAGCCGACAGTGGACAGTGTTTCCCATTAGCTTCCTTACAGTTCCAGAATCTACTTAACACAGTTCAGAAGATCAAGCAATTTAAGATGTTGAAGGTACCTGATATCAGAAATGAAATTACAAGAAGGGACTTACACTCCTTCTCCAACACGAGCAGTTGGGTTTTCTTGAAGAAAATAGTTACAAATGCCAATTTATGTATTTTTTAATCACTATTCTCCTCCTATATCCTAGTTCATGTGGCCACAGACAATGAAACATGGACAACTGTGTTTCCTGTCTTGCAAGAAGAGTTTAACATACATTGTGAATTTTCAAATCGTAGATTCAATCTTAACTACTGGGCTTGAACTGGGAGGCAGGTGTGTATACATAAAAGGGAAAAAGTACATCTTATATCATCTTACAACGGTTTATTTTTGACAGCTGAAGGAGGGCCCTACGCTCTATTAGAATATATTAGTCTGTCACAAAACTAGCTTTAGATATGAGAGCCTTAGGCAAGTTCTTCTTTCTTTGAATGAATGAAATACAAAATTGTTGAAAAGAAGCCCTTGATGACTTCCATTTATTTGTGAAGTCTGTAAACATGCGTGAGAGAGAAATAAGCTCTGGCGTTTCCCTACAAAAAAAAAAAAAATCTTCAAATTGTAGATAACTACGTATAAATATTGCCTTAGTAGAGTAAGCAGGAAATAGATGTTCTTTTCCATGGTTCGGGACCTCCTGACCATAATCAAATGGAATGAGTGAAAGATCTATATCCCGCATCAGACTTTAAGTCATCCAGCTCTCATAAAATGCCTGAGACGTGATTATAAAATGAATTAACCATAATCTTTACAGAGGTGTCAGTTGCACATATTTAATTTTGCATATTTTTAAAGGCTAATAAATCAGGTGAACAGGAATATATGCCAAAAGCCATAACAATTTTTACACACAGTTAGATGAGGTGTTTTTTTCTGTTACTTCAATAAACACTCACTTGGCCAAAGTTTTTGCCAGTGAAACTCTATAGTTAATGCAAATGCTCTAACCCGAATAGTGACATTTAAGTGTTTAAAACTATCAGTACCCCTCAGGAGGTTTTCACTATATATTATTTAAATAAAGGAATGAGACAGCAGAAACACCAAAATAAGATACGTTTATATATTCACAGATACGAAGTCCTTCTGTGGCTCTCTACCTTATTAGCTATGTGATCGGGGATGCTACTCTTTTGCTCATATTTCCTCATCTGGAAAATGAGAATATTAATGAGTATTCTCTGCATTGGATTGCTGTGATGATTGAGTAGAATGATGAAGGTAAAATCCTTGAGATAGGCCTAGCACATGGAAAATGCTCAAAAAATCTGAGTTATCGCTGTTGTCATTGTGGTTATACTATCATGTCTGCTTTTGACTCTATTTTAAAAGTTTAGAAGATACATATTTGGCAAAGAGCCTGTACCATGGACTCTCCCACTGCTTTATTATGAAAAATAAAGGCCATTTCTGTCAAGGACTGAATGCGTATATTCCTCTCAAATTCATATCCTAGAACCCTACTCACCCAATCACTGGTGTGATGGTATTAGATTGGGGGGGGGTTCTTTGAGAGGTAAAGTAGCTTTAGATGAGGTCACAAGTGTGGTGCTCCTGGGAGGGGACCGATGCCCTTATAAGAAGAGGAGGAGACATGAACAGTTGCCTGGCCACGCACCGAGGAGAGGCCATCCAAGGAGGAGGCGGCTGTCTACCAGCCAAGAGGCCATACCTCACGAGACACCACATCTGTTCCCACCTTGACCTTTGACTCTCCAGCCTTCAGAACCATGAGAAATGCATGTTTTTGAATCTATCCGGTCTATGGCATTTGTTACAGCAGCCCATGTTGACAAGGACAGTTTCCCTCTCCCACCCACTTACACCCGTGCATTCTTAGGCTCTACACAAAAGCAGGTAACCATCCAACAGACTCAGACCTAGAGGACACCTTTTGTAAAAACAGCAATGATTCATTTTAGGTAAACGTGTGGTGGTCTGACCATGCGGTGTGACCCCAAGAACTGTGCTTCTAAGGTAGCGCTACCCTCAGGCAACATCTTAAGCATGTCTTGCCATAGGGAGGCTCTGAAAAAGATAAAAGCAAGTAAAAGTAAAGTTTCAATGTCAAATAAACTTAAGAAACAACACCTATAAAAATATTCTTGAGGATCCTTCATTGTAGTGAGTTTTATTACATCTAAAGTTACCCAGAATCCCCTTCCTTTGGAAAACAGCACCTACATCTATTTTCTGCAGTCGCTTCTCCTCTGTTGTGTGCAGTCCTGATGGAATTGTAAGTAGAGGAGTCCTCTACTTATAGAAGGAGTGAGTAGGTAACCCCCCACCAGCCCACTGAAGCGCATCTCCTAGAGTTTGAAGCAACCTGAATGCCTCGAGGCCTCAAACCGTCAACCGAAGGACAACTGGAGCTCATGCCTTTTGGTGGTTTCCTGACAGGATCTTTGACAAGTTCTGACTACCCCAGCCCTGGCTTCTGTATCTTCCAAACAAATTCTCCAACCTTGTCAATTCTGTGAACTACGTGGTATACTTTAATTATAGTCCAACGCTGTTTAATTTAGGCAGTGCCTTTCTCTTGCTTGCAATGAAAGTCACCTAACGGATAAACAAGCAAAACAAACAAAAAACAATTACACAACCTGCTAACCTTCCAGGAAAGAACTGTGTATGTGTGTATGTGTGTATCAATACATCTCTCTCTCTCTCTCTCTCTATCTCTATCTCTATCTCTGCCTATCATCTATCTAACCTGTTTATGTGTTTACCTGATATTTCTCTGATTGGACCAAACAACCCTTCCCCCTCCACATCCCTGCCTTGTCTCCTGAACATCCATCAGCTCCAGTTAGCATGTTTTGGGCAATGTGTTCTGATGCATTAACCGAATCCACGAGGAATGTGTTAAATTTGGAGAACTGTCTGACATTGCAGAGTTGATCGCTGCTTCTACAACGTTCACCTCCTCTACTTCTTATCATCTCTGTTGTATCAGGGTGATTACATCACATTGCTCAAGTATTGAAAAATTCACCCTTACACAAGAAAACTCATTTTAAACTGCAGCATCTGGACTTTTGCACAGAAAGGTAAAGCAGTGCCATGTTTCATTAGGTTTAAAAATGAGATCAGAAACCTACCTAGGTCACTGTATTTTTCCCCCTGCTTTCATCTGTATTGGCTTGTGGCAATTAATCAATAAGCAAAGACAAGGGGTGAAAACATATGGTCTTTGATATTTAATAAATGAATTAGTGGTGTCCCTTGCTTAACCATATAAATTAATAAGCATTAGGTCCTTTACTTAATGAGGAATTTCCCTTTTAAAACCTGAATGAATTATCGAAAAGACCATGGCATAAATTCAAAGGCATTTTCTGACCTTCTTGTATTCTGGCCGGCATGAATTTTTAACAAGTGTTCTATATCTGTAAGTCTATTAGAAATTGTTCATACGAAAACTTGGCTTAAAACAAAGTTAAAACTAGTAGAGCAAGGAAAGCACCCAAGATAGCAAGAGAATATTTAACTTGTGGGAGATTGAAGTCTTGAAAAAAGTGTTTATGATCTCACATTCTGCTGTGAAACATAAAGAATGATAAAGACTTTTACTTCTGTTGGTGATTTTAATCTCACATTTTAAAATATTCAGTACAGGATGCCTGGAGGCTTCAGTGGTTGAGCATCTGCCTTTGGCACAGGGCGTGATCCCGGGGTCCTGGGACCAAGTCTTGGGCTCCCCGCAGGGAGCCTGCTTCTCCCTCTGCCTGTGTCTCTGCCTCTCTCTCTCTCTCTGTGCATCTCTCATGAATAAATAAATAAAATCTTTAAAAAAAAAGAGAAAGTAGTCTAGAATTGTGAAGTTGCTATTTAACTGTGGGGGGGGGGCTACTTACTCCAAAAGTTCCTCAGAAGTCGTTTAGTAGGCAACTGTATAAATTTTTGTCATTTCTCTCCAAAGGAGAAAAATAAGAATATTAAATTATTATTGAAGCTAAACTTACTCAATATAAAAGATTGACCTTTTTCTCTCAGATTTTTGCTTATTACATTTTTTAACTGGATGATGTTGATTACAGATATTGCCTCGTAGATAACATTATTTGTTTTCCTAATGTTTCTAAATGGTAAATGAAAACATTGCTACCCTTGATACTTTTTAAAACTAACTGTGGAATTTGGAAAACTTAAAATCATAGATTAAAAATTTTTGTCCTGTAGGCTTTAAAAGTTTCCTAATTTTAAAATCTTAATTAAGTTTCACTGAATATAGATAACATTTAAAAGAAGGTGACTTTTGGGGCATGTGGGTGGCTCAGTGGTTGAGCGTCTTCCTTCAGCTCAGGTCATGATCCCGAGGTCCTGGGGTCCAGCCCCATGACGGGCTCCTTGGTTCCTTCTTGCGCTCTCTATCTCTCTCTGTCAAATAAATAAATAAAACCTTTTTTTTTTTTAAAGGTAACTTTTAAAATACTTAAAATTAAATATTAAAACACTTCTTTCCAACTCTGTACAGAAATAAACTGCTCTAGACAAAATTTATTAATATGAACGATCTCTAATAAATCAACTTCACAACTCCCCATTTTACTGATTTTCAACAACACCTCCTCATTCCTTAATCACTGAGATCCTTCATTCAGTTTGAACACTGTGTATCACAGTACATTTTCCTGCTTTTTCTTCTTGTTTAAAAAAAATATGGAGGACACTTTTAAAAGTTTCTTTTTGATTATTATTTTTAATACACTTCCGTACTTATTGTGCCAGCTTAAAATGGCTCAGCTTAATGGGGTTCATGGAAAGTTTTGACGAATGGTATTCAATCTTCACAGAAGCAATTAGGATCATCCCTCCCACCATCAGGTATTACAAAATTCAGCTTGGGTCTCCAGGACACTACTGCAAGCGGGAGATTAAATGTCAAGTACAAGAGCACGATGGTTGATTGAAGACATTCTGAGTTGATGAACCACCTAAGCAGTATTTCTGAGGTGCAAGTGCAGATCCATTTGAAAAGGCCTTCTTAAGGACTCCTACATTGATGCATGTATGCACGTATCTATTTAAAGATTTTATGCATTTATTTTAGGGAGAGAGAGTGAGAGAGTTCACCAGCAGGGGAGGGGCAAAGGGAGTGGGAGAGGGAGATTCTGGGTGGATTCCATGCTGAGCATCAATCTCATGACCCGGAGACCATGACCTGAGCTGAAACCAAGAGTGGGAGCTTAATCGACTCAGCCACCCAGGCGCCCCCAGGACTCTTACACTTAACTTAAATCATTTTGTATTAACTTTGAGTTATAAACCCAACATGAATTATAGGCTCATACTTAGAGTTCTAAAGAATTAGAGACATAAAACGAAATTACAAAATAAATATTAAATGCGTAACATTCAAAACTGAATTAGAACTGCTATGACAGATGACATTTAGTGAACACCAAACAGTTAATTACGCCGTGAATGTGGGGCTGACTATGGTCCAGTTTCTTTTAAAATTGCACGGTCTATCCATGTATCTTATAGGAAACTCAACTTCTCATTCCACACCATTAGCTGAACTGGTGAACACTGGAGTCCTTACACCACATCCTAATCTCCTTTTCCCTTCTCCTGGCATGAAAACATCTTTTACTTATTTATTAAATAACCTCAATTCTTTAGCTATTGACCCTCAAAGGTTAGAGAAGAGCCGCATTTGGCATAAATAGGATCTTCAACCTGCATCCGAACTGACTAAAACCCTGTGGCAGTATACGGCTTTTTGTTTTCAAGTATGTGAAGAAATTTCCCCTTTAACTTGAATATAGATTAACATAAGAAAAATGAAATAGAATAATTAATTTACATTCCCAGAGAAAACATTTGTGCAACCACTTTGAAAAGCGTGGTTTGTCCGTTCACATCTCCTGTCTTACGTTATCAGATATAAAAGTCTTTGATCTGGAATTTTCTGGTAGATCTATTTCAAATAAAAGTAGAGAACTAAGCAAAAAATGATTTGCTAAGTCACCAGATGGGAGCACTGGGTGAAGCTTTGTAGTACCAAAGGTCATCCAAAAAAAAAAAAAAAAAAGCAAAACAAAACCCTGAATAACTGGAAACAGTTAAATTGTTTGAAACCTCACTGTTGGGGCACCTGGGTGGCTCAGGGGTTGAGCGTCTGCCTTCAGCCCAGGTCATGACCCCCTGGGTCCCGGGATCAAGTCTCACATCGGGCTCCCCGCAGGGAGCCTGCTTCTCCCTCTGCCTGTGTCTCTGCCTCTCTCTCTGTGTCTCTCAGGAATAAATAAATAAAATATTAAAAAAATAAATCTTGCTGTCATATTCAAATATCTATCTATACTCATTATATATATAGACGTGCTCACACACATTCCTACACATACACATATCATAATACGTATGAATACACTTCATTACATTAACCGCATGCTCACCTGTCATGAATGCCCATAGGGCTTAAAAGCAAACAGACCCAGAAATGTATTTTGAGGAGCAGCAAGGTAACTAGAAACTGAAGAGATCCAGTACAAATCTGTGGCCAGGTTTGGATGGAACATTTATGTGGAGACAAATGCAAGTATGAAAAGTAAAACAACGAAAAACAAAACAAACGAAGACTCACAGCTCGTTCTGGGGACACACGCGCACACCCACACACACAGCTATGCCCTGGCTTCTCTTAATTCATGGTCGCATTGAGAGAGATTACAGAAAAAATAATTTATATGACCCATGGGGGTACATTTACCAAAAAAAAAGATGTATATTCATCATCTATAAAGGCTGCTGCTTTTTCAGCTATGAGAACTACCTAACAACATGCACAATTCTGTCCTAGGGTTAAAAAAAGAAAGGCCTCTTATTCCTGTCCCTCTCAATCCCAAATACCACACTAAAAACAACCAATGTCAACAGCTGGTTGATTGTTTCTAGCGCCTTTTGCCATTCATTTATGTGCGAGGTAATTTCCCACACTATTTTTATTTTTCAAAAATTTCTTGATTTTTTTTGCCTGTATCCACTTCCTGATATCCCTTCGCAACAATGGAATTAATGAACGGTTTCAAGAAAGAATGGACAATTATGTTTTGTCATTACATCCGGGTGACTCCTTTTCTACATTTTCAGACTTAAAAAAAAAATTAAATTCAATTAGCCAAGCATATCATCATCATTAGTGCATCATTCGTTTCAGATGTAGAGTTCAATAACTTATCAGTTGCATAGAACACCCAGTGCTCATCACGCACGAGCCCTCTCGATGCCCATCACCAGTTACCCCATCGCCCACCCACCTCCCTTCCAGCGACCCTCAGTTTGTTTTCTATAGTTTTTCATGTTTTTTCTGCCTCTCTGATGACTTCCCATTTGCTTTTCTCTCCCTTCCCCTATGAGCCTCTGCACTGTCTCTTATATTCCACATATGAATGAAACTGTATGATGATTATCTTTCTCTGATTGACTTATTTCACTCAGCATAATACGCTCCAGTTCTAGCCCACATTGACATAAATGCTAAGTATTCATCCTTTTTGATGGCTGAGTAATATCCCTGAGTGTGTGAGTGTGTGCACGCGTGCGTGTGTGTGTGCAGAGAAATACATCACATGGTATGTGTATACATAGACCACATCTTCTTCATCCATTCATCCGTTGAAGGACATCAAGGCTCCTTCCACAGTGTGGCTACTGTGGATGTTACTGCTGTGAACATCAGGGTGCAGGTGCCCCGGCATTTCCCTGCATCTGTATCTTTGGGGTAAATCCCCAGCAGGGCAATTGCTGGGTCGTAGGGCAGGTCTGTGACTTCTTGAGGACCCTCCATGGTGTTTCCAGAGTGGCTGCCCCAGCCTGCATTTCCACCCACAGTGCAAGAGGGTCGCCCTTTCTCCACATTCTCACCAACACCTGTTGTTTCCTGACTTGCTAATTTTAGCCATTCTCCCTGGTGTGAGGTGGGACCTCCTTGTGGTTTTGATTTGTATTTCCCTGATGCCACGTGATGTGGGGCATTTTTTTCATTTGTTCAGACTTTTTTTACATTAAATTTTCTTTGGCTTTTCATCCTTTCACTATTGATTTCTGATATTACTTACAGGCTCTAGATGTACTTGTCAGATATAATGAAAAGTTTCCAATCTTGTCACTTTTCATTTAATATCATTTATGCTACCTTTTATCACAAAAAATATATATTGCTATATAGTTTACTGTCAAATTTTCCTTTTGTATTTTAGGTTTCTGTCATTGTTGGAAAGTCATTGCAACTTTAATAATTGTAAAAGTTGTCCAATTTTAAAATTTAATCATTTTATATTTTACTTAATATATTTACACACTTTATTGATGTGGAATTCACTTTGTCTAATCTGAGAGGCAGAAATATAACTTAATTTCTTTTTCAATGCTGCATTCTTGATCCTATTTTTCCATTGTTCTCAGAGCGATTCAATAAATAGTGTATCCTTTCACTTTTGATACTGTCACTTTCATAATCTATCAATTCTATATTTACTTGGAATTACTTCTAGACCTTATGTAAATTCCACTGATCCATTTCCCTTTTTGTGGGCCATTATCATGCTATCTCCATATCTATAGCAATGTAATACACTATGGTATCTAGCATAGCAAGGTCTTCTTTTTTTTTAATGTCCTGGTATTTTTAGCTTTACACATTTATTCTATTTTATTTTATTTTATTTTATTTTATTTTATTTTATTTTATTTTTATTTTTATTTTATTTTATTTTATTTTATATATATATATATATATATATATATATATATATATATATATATATATTTTACACATTTAATAAGAAAACCCAGAGTCAGCTGAATTTGTAAACTGATTTGGGCAGATTTGAATTCTTTTTAGAATTTCATAAATCATGGAATCATATAGCATGTATGCTTTCTTTTGTCTTTTTTCACTCAACATGTTTTTTTTCCTAAACATGTTTTTGCTATTCATACATACAATTGTGTTTATCAGTAGTTCATTCTTTTCATTGCTAAGTATTCCATTTATGGGTACCTTATGTTTTGTTTATCCATTTACCTTTGAACATTTGGGTCATTTCCTTTGTCGTTGTTGTTTTGGCTATTATGTGTAAAGTTCCTATACAGATTTATGTACAAGTCCTTATGTGGACACATACACAGTGAACCCCTAAACAACACAGATTTGAACGGCCTGGGCCCATTTATAAACAGATTTCATACAGTACGGTGTGGTAAATGTATTTTCCCTTATAATTTCTCAATGGCATTTATTTTCTCTAGCTTACTTTGTTATAAGAATACAATATACAATACATACAACACACAAAATATGTATTAATCAACTGTTTTTGTTATCAGAAAAGCTTCTGGTCAACAGTAAGATATTAGTAGTTATGATTTTAGGGAGCTAAAACTTACGTGCAGATTTTCAGTTGGTGGGGAGTCACCCCCCTAACCTCCTGTGTTATACAAGGGTAAACTATATTTTTGTTTCTTGAGAGGAAGTATCTAGAAGTAGAATGGATGGACTATATGGTGGGTGGGTGTTTAACGTTATATCCTAACCAAGAAGTTTATCAAAATGATTGCACCACCTCACACTCCCCCTGTGTGCATGAGAGTTCCAGTCACTACATATCTTCACCAACACTTCCTATTGTTGGTTAAAAAAATTTAACTCTTCTAGCAAGAATATAGACATACTTATTGTGGTTTACATTTGTATTTTCTCGATGACTAATGGTACTGAACATCTATTCAAGTGCTTATTTGCCATCCATATATCTTTTTTAAAAATATATGTTTAAATATTCTATTTTTAAATGGAGTTATTTGTGTTATTACTGCATTTCAAGAGTTCTTTATATATTTTTGGTACAAGTATTTGACAGGTAATTATATTACAATTATTTTCCCTATTATTTTTATTGACTTTCTCTTTTGTTAACTAAGTATTTCAAAGAGCAAATGTTTTTTTTTTTTTAATTTATCTTAGGAGGAGAGAGAGAGAGAGAGAAAAAGAGAGAGAGAGTGGGCAGAGGGGCAGAGGGAGAGAGAAAGAAGCAGACTCTGCACTGAGCATGGAGCTCCCCATGGGGGCTCAATCCTGGGACCCTGAGATCATGACCTGAGCCAAAATCGAGAGTCAGATGCTCAACCGACTGAGCCACCCAGAAACCCCCGAAGAGTATGTGATTTAATTTGATAAAGTCCAATGTATTAAATTTGTGTATGTGTCTTATATAATAAATATTTACCTACCCCAGGGTTGCAAAGACTTTCTTCTCGGATTCCTTCCAGAAATGATACTATTCTAGCTTTCAAAATTAGGTCCGTGATACATCTCAAATTAATTTCCCTGTATGATAAGATGTAAGAGGTAAAGTTGATTTTTTTTCATATAAATATATAGTTTCCCCAGCACCAAATATGAGAGAGTCTATTTGTGAATTTCTAGTTCACTTTCACTGGGCTAAATACCTAACTTTTTGAAATACCAGGTTCTCTTTAGAGTGAAATTTAGAGTAATTCTCAAAAGCAGTTAGTTGAAGTCCTCCAAGTTTGCTCTTATAGAAAAGTATTTAGGGGACACCTGGGTGGCTCAGCTGTTGAGCATCTGCCTTTGGCTCAGGGCGTAATCCTGGAGTCCCAGGACGGATTCTTGCTTTGGGCTCCCTGCAGGGAGCCTGCTTCTCCCTCTGCCTCTCTCTCTCTCTCTGTGTGTGTATGTGTCTCACAAATAAATAAATAAATTCTTAAAAAAAAAAGCATTTTGGCTCTTCTAGATCATCTGCATAATCAATTGTGGGAGAATTGGTGTCCCAACAATACTGGATCTTTTGAACCATGAATATATCTCTACAGTGACTTAGGTCTTCTTTAATTGTGCTGTATAATATATGATACTTTGAAGTACCAGGCATTGCAGATATTTAGTTACATTTCCATCTGTTTGTGTTTTTGTTTTTTAGTGGTTTCTATTTCTCTCTGACAATTTCTATCTTACCTTTCACTTAAGAGTGTATGTTTTACCTTAATAACCTTTCCCTTTAAGAATGTTTTTGTTCTTTGTTGATAAATTTTGGATTGTGTCTCAGACATATTTGGTATGTTGTTAAGCCTCCGGGTCCTATTAAAATCTTCTGATAATGGTGAGTCTTTTGTTTTTTGCAAACAATCTACCCAATTAGTTATAGACTCAGAGTTGTCTTCAGCTCCGTGGGTTCTGATGTCACATGATGTTTCAAAGCTGTTGCTAGATTTTCAGTCTGTCTTGTACATACTCAGGGGCAAACTGAACTTCTGTTGGTTCATACTGTACCCACATTCTGACTCACAGGGGTTGCTTCTCCTGGTCCTCGAGCTTGAAAAATAGGTAGTTTTCTTTTTTGGAGTGGTAGTCAAGTGCCCTTCAGTGTAGTACTGCATGGCTGGGGACATCTCTAGACAAGCACCAGGAAAAAAAATGGGAGTTTCTCACACAGCGATCACAGGACCTCTTTTTTCTACTCTTCTGGCTTGAAAAATATTTTTCCCTCAGGGTTACAGGTGCCTGCAAGGCCACCTCGGCAGTACAGCTCCTGGATGGCGGTCCCCCGCTAGGCAAGGCTAGTTTTTCATTGATGATTTGCTCAGTCATAGCTTATAGTCTGTTTCTTAATCTCTCTATTGATGTCCACTTCCACATCTATGGATATTGAAATGCTTGGTTTTTTTTGTATTTGGTAATTTTCCTATTTTAAGTGTTTGCATACCTATGGCTTTTGTCACTTTATTGATCATTAATGTTCGTCTTTAATGGCAAACCATATATTTTGCAACTCAAAAAATCATTATCTATGAAATTCTTTGAGATTTTTGATATGATTTATGTTTGTTGCTTCCAGGTTCTTGAGGGAACTAACAACTTGGAAACAGTCTAAAATATATTCTCAGCTAAAAGATTTCCAGAAGAACTTGAGTGGTATGAATTTGGATAACGAACTTAAGGAAGGCAGACTTCAAAGAGAAAAAAAAGGTAAATCTTGCTTACAGACACAATAATTTTAGGAAAAGTTATTTTTTCTCTTTTATCCTTTCATGAGGGGTTTTCCTTCTAGAAGCTTTGTTTGTTTGTTTGCTTTCTTGCTTGTTTGTTTGGTATCTCTATTCAGATTTCCCAACTTGTGCAGGGCGCATGAAAATATTAAAAACAAAGGTTTATTTCCCCAGTGATTTCCAAATGGCCTCAGGACTGCTGGTAGTTTCAATTTTCTCGTACTTTTTTGGATTTCGAGGTTCTTTGCTTATATCACATTGCTTCTACGGACCTCAAGTCATTGAGGGCAATATGGGAATTATTATATTCCATGAGATATTCTAGTTTTTAGAAAGCTGTAGGCAGGCATAACCCACAGACACTGGATACTGTACCTGCTCTTAAATGATTTTTCTTAATCTTTCAGCAAATCATCTTGTCAAGGTCACATTCTTTGAGCTGGAAAATAGATACGTTCAAGAACAGCACAGAAGGCTAAGTGTGTGACTCATAGCTTCCTCTGTGCTATTTACAAAATGGCCAATGGTTGTATCTATACCTTTTTCAGGGGGTTTTCAGAGGAAAACATGGATAAATAGAAAACAGAATTTTTGCGGCTCTCCATTTGTATGACATTCTGTGAAGTGTGGTTATAACTTTATATGATCGTATTTAGGACACTTTCAAGTACACAATAAATGTAAGAGAAATATATACACAGTTTAATAAGTATTCCAAGATCAAAGGACATAAGATGAGTGCTTTAGGGAATAGAGAATGAAATGAGGTCAGAGCTAAATTTTGATTTAGAGAGGTTAAGGAATTCAAAAATAATGATTTTCTAATGTATTTCAAGAAGTTTCTTGAAAGAGAAATCAAGGTAGGCATGTTGACTTTTTTCTGCCTTTCTTTTTTTTTCTTTAATATCCTGCTACTGTACCAGGGTTTGCAATTTATTAAAATACAGTAACACACATGCAAACAACGTATATACTTTTGTTGAAAAATATAGGTTAAAGCTCACTGCAGAGAAATTATCTTTAAAAGAACTATGGGCTCTTTAACTTTTCTTGTAAATATCTGGAAGTTCATAATACTCATATTGAAATAATGTTTTATCCCATAAACCAGTAGTAGGCAATTAAGTAATTGAGCTCTACAGAGTTTAAATTATCTGTTAGCATTTCACTGCTTCTGAAAAGACTTCAATGTCTCCCCAATATCATCATATAAAGTTGCGAATCATCAAAACAACTTAAAAGTCTTTTATGACCTAATGCTTATTTAATTCTCTAGTCTAATCTTTGGCCAATTCTCAGTGTGCTCCAGAATTAATGAATTTTTTTTTTGTAGTTCCAAGTTTCTATTTTATTTTAATTCCAGTTAGTTAAAATATAGTTTAATATTAGTTTCAAGAATTTAGTAATCTATTACATATAACAACCAGTGCTCAGCTCAGTACCCTCCTTTTAACCCATCCCCCCGCCCATCTCGCCTCCAGCAACTCTCAGTTTTTTCTCTATAGTTAAGAGTCTCTTTTATGGTTTCCCTCTCTCTTTTTTCCCCTCATGTTCATTTGTTTTATTTCTTAAATAAATAAATAAATAAATATATATATATATATATATATATATATGTATTTTATTGGAGTTTGATTTGCCAACATATAACATAACACTCAGTGCTCATCCCATCAAGTGCCCCCCTCAGTGCCGGTCACCGCATCCCCCCATCCCCCCACCCACCGCCTCCTCAACTACCCCTTGTTCATTTCCCAGAGTTAGGAGTCTCTCATGTTTTGTCACCCCCTCTGATTTTTCCCCACTCAGTTCCCCTCCTTTCCCTTATAATCCCTTTCACTATTAACACATGAGTGAAATCATATGACGTTTGTCTTTCCCTGACTGACTTATTTCACTTAGTATAATATGCCCTAGCTCCATCCATGTCATTGCAAGTGACAAGATTTCATTTTTTGATGACTGATATTCCATTGTGTATATATACCACCTCTTCCTTACCATTCATCAGTCAATGGACAATTGGGTTCTGTCCATAATTTGGTTATTGTTGATAATGCTGCTATAGACATCGGGGTTCATGTATCCCTTTGAATCAGTATTTTTGCATCCTCGGGTAAATACCTAATAGCACATTTGCTGGAGCATAAGGCAGTTCTTTTTTTTTTTTAATTTCTTGAGGAACCTCCACACTGTTTCCAGAGTGACTGCACCAGTTTGCGTCCCCACCAACAGTGCAACAGGGATCCCCTTTTTCTACATCCTCTCCAACACCTGTTGTTTCCTATATCGTTAATTTTAGTTATTCTGACAGGTATGAGGTGGTATCTCATTGTGGTTCTGATTTGTATTTCCCTGATGATGAGTGATGCTGAGCATCTTTTCATGTGTCTGTTAGCCATCTGGATGTCTTCTTTGGAGAAATGTCTGTTCATGTCTTCTGCCCTTTTATTAATTGAATTTTTAAAAATTTTGAAAATGCACATACTGCTTCCTTTTGTTTTGTGGGATTATTTTTTTTCCCACTAAATCTTGACAGCTATCTCTAATCTTAAAAGTCACATAGTCTTTGCTCATTAAAGTACTGTATTTTACTTGTGATAAGGAAACAAAAATTCAATATGTAGAAAGATATGAGTATGTGGATATTTGCTAACAACATCTGAGAAGCTTCCCCAAGTATAGATTATGTGCTCTGGAATGTGCTCACATAACACCCTAGACTTCCCATTTCCTAAAAATTTTCTGTTTATTATATATTAGCCTAATAATGTTTGCTGTATGCATTTTCTCCCTATTATGTGTAATAGCTGCCATTTATTGAGTTCATACCATGTCTCAAGATCACTTATAATTGCCCAATATATGTTACTTTATTTTGTAGAATATGATATATCTTTATTTTGTATAATCAGAAGACATCAATGATTATATGTTATATTCTGATTTCAAAGATATTGAAATGTAATTAAAAAGGGGGCTCTTTGGAAATCAATGGAATATGCTATTTACATGAATTCCTTATAGCAACCATGTGAGAAAGATGCCATTTAGCCTAGCTCTATGAGATAAGAAATAAAAACTTAAAGAGATTAAATAACTTTTTCCAAAATAATAACAAGGTTGAAATTTCAACATAGCTTTTGATGCAAAAGCTCACTGCCTTAACAATTTTATTTATATTATAAAATACGTGAAAACAGATACACAGCACAAAATAGCAACTCAGTGAATATTGGATGAGTTAAATAATAGACACATTTGAAAAATAATTTACTAGCTGTGGTAGCACTAAGACAAGAGACCAGGTTTTTTTGAGTCAGCTCTATGGTGATGGTTCAAAAGCACCCGTCCGATTTTCTCTAGACTGAGCCTTAATAATTTTCTGTACTCAATCATTTTATAAGATTCATGAATAGGTGAGATTAATACCTGTGGAATCACGCTAACTGAGAAGGGGAAAGATGGCCACTTATGATGAAGTTAAACTAGTATAATCTGAAAAGGGAATGATAGAAATTTAGCCTTGAGAGGAACAAAGTAGGAAGCAGAATCTGTGTAGTAAGGGATCATAGGAAAGGAATCTATCTTTAGGTTTGGGAGAACTAATAGAGCAGAGGTTTAGGGACACACACCAAAAAAATGAGAAAAGATCTGTTCCTTAATTCATTGATTTGAAAAGAATACTATAGAATATTAGAGTAGAATGACTAAGTAGGAAACACCATCATCCACAGAGTCTTATAAGACAAACAAATCAGTTTATATTTGATAAACTAGAACAAAGTTAATTTTATGTCCTTCAAGGTCTAATTAAAGAAAGAATTTGGAAAATTAATTTAATGGGAATTTTCCTCATAGGTTGGAGAAGTGCAGATCCTGGACTCAGAGGGTCAATTTTATAGCTCTTATGAAAATCAAGGTATGAACAACTGAAAATGTTAACAACTGTGAGCATGTTTTCAGCAATAAAGTCAAGTCATTTCATACCAAAAAGTTAAGAATCCCAAATCTCTGGGACTGGTGAATATGGCAGATAAAAACAGAAGTGAGTAAAAGATGGCTTACAGTTTGAAATCAGAGAATAAATCCTTCATTGTCAGAAATGTAGAAGACTGGAAAAAAAAAAAAAAGGTCAATCTGAGTTGTAGTTAATGCGTGTGAAAACTAGGTGGTTCAGTAGTGTTCCTATCTATGATCTAGCTAATCCATGTATCGTTTATCTGAAGTGTTGTTTACTATTTGAAACTTAAAAATCATTACTTCGATACTTCCTACCACAAGCCCATTGACACCTATTGGAATTATTTCTAATATATGAATAAATGTGTCCCATGTTTATTAGAATACTGTGATTTGTGATAAAAAACAAAACCCTGAAAAGTCATTATGTGGATGCATATGAGTACGTGGAGACTTGTTAACAACATATGAGAAACTTGACCTTAGGACTTATGTGATTATTTTAGAATTATGAACATGACCTCTGATGTGCAAATGCCAACTTTCTCTTATATGAATTTGACACTCAATGATACCGTGACTTTTAGTAATATCTAACCAATAAGCATATTCAATGTATACAATCCCTGTCCCTCTGTTTCTCTATTGTAATCCTCTTAACCAATGAGCATATTTAACAGATTGAGTGAAAAATAATTGTACAACACCTAAAGGAGCCATATTTGATAGGATTTAATTCTCTGGAGCTAAAGTTTTTCTTTGGACTTTTTAACTATCATAAGGAAACATAATTATAAGTGAAATGTTAGAAGTTTAAAAATATCCTTTGAGGGAGTTGGCCAATAATTGTCTCATCTTTACTCCTCCTCTTTGACAATCATGTACTGGTTCACCACACATGGACAAGCTCAGTTTTCAGCAGGGGTGTTAGGCTTAGCCTGCACGGCACCCATAAATCGTGAAGGAGTCTTTTTATGGGCCTGCCCTTTATCAGGCACTTTAAGGATGAACAGCAGTCAACTTGATTGCTCAAAAAAAAAATGGCAAAGCAGAATTTGCTTTTGGAGTAGCAATCCTGTTTTTTTTTTCTATGCTAAAGATTGTTATTATTTTTAATTAATTAATTAATTTTTTTTATCAATCAGAGGGAGTGAGTGCGTGAGAGAACATGAGCTGGGGGAGGGCCCAGGGAGAGAGGGAAGCAGACTCACCACTGAGCAGGGAGCCCTACGTGGAGACCATCCTATGATGCTCCCCTCACAGCCTGAGCTGAAGGCCGACACAGGCAACTGAGCCACTCAGGCGCCTCTAAAATTATTTTTAAATGACCTTTGACTACACCAAGATGATATAAAAGGAGTACACCTGGCATACAAATAAAATATAGGTGGAAAACAAAAAAAAATTCATTTTGGCTACTTCCATTATTGATCAGAAAATGCAAATCACCATTTTAAAATGACTTTAAGAATTCTCTTGAGGCATAACAGACATACAATAAACCATACGTATTTAAAGCACACAATTTGATGTTTTGACATGTCTAGGTACCCACAAAAGTATCACTCTAATCAAGATAATGCATATATCCATCATCCCAAATGTTTCCTCGTCCCCTTTTCAATCTCTCCTCTCCCATTTCCTGCCTTCCCAGAAACAAATGATTTGCTCTTTGTCATCACAGATTACTTTTTGTTTAAAAAAAAAAAAACTTGTATCCATCGAGCAATACAATATGTATTATTTGACCCATGAGTTCTTTCTGCCGGCATAATTATTTTGTAGTTCTCCATATTGTAATAATGGAGCGATCAGCAAACTTTTTTTTTTTTTTTCAAAAGGGCCACATAATAAATATATGAGACTTTACAGGCAATGCAAGATTTCTGTTGCCTGTTCTTCTTCGTGTACATATATATATATATATATATATATATATATTTTAATAAATTTATTTTTTATTGGTGTTCAATTTGCCAACATACAGAATAACACCCAGTGCTCATCCCGTCAAGTGCTCCCCTGAGTACTTGTCACCCAGTCCTCCCCACCCCCCACCTGCCTCCCCTTCCACTACCCCTAGTTTGTTTCCCAGAGTCAGGAGTCTCTCATGTTCTGTCTCCCTTTCTGATATTTCCCACTCATTTTTTTCTCCTTTCCCCTTTATTCCCATTCACTATTTTTTATATTCCCCAAATGAATGAGACCATATAATGTTTGTCCTTCTCTGATTGACTTATTTCACTGAGCATAATAGCCCTTAGAAAGGTTAAAAAAAAAAATTTAGCTTGTGAACCTTATAAAAACAGCCCATAGACCAAATCTAGCTCAGGGCCATAGTTTGCTAATCTCTGTTAAATTTCATCAGTATCTGATGAAAAAGATCTGTAGCCCATTTTATGGGAGGACCACAGTTGGTTTATCCCCTTACCTATTGCTGGACAACTGATTTGGTTCCAGGCTTTGGCTCTTTTTTTTTTTTTTTTTTTTTTTCAGGCTTTGGCTCTTAAGGATAAAGCTCATATGAACATTCATGTGAAAGTCTTGCACATTTATTTTTCTGTGATAAAAACTCAGTAGTAAAATGCCTGACAAATAAATACCTTTTAGAAATCTCCAAATTCTCTTTTGAAGGACTTGCATAACTCTTCTTTTGCACCAACAGTGTATGAAAGTTCTAGTAACCTTTATGTTCTAGTAAACCATCAATAAGATCCATTTTTAAAATGCAAACGTTTCAGTAGGTAGGTAGGAATATCTTATTGTGATTTTTTTATTTTTATTCATCGAGTGGTTGAGGATGTTAAACATCTTTCATGTGCTTATTTGCCATTTGTAAATCTTCTTTGGTGAGGTGTGTATTTTAATCTTTTGCTTTTTTTTTTAATTGGGTCATTTATTCTCTTATTGGATTTTAAGAATGCTTTATATATTCTAGGTGCAAGTTCTTTATCACATGTTATTTTTTCACAGTCTTCAGTTCATCTTTCTGTTCTCTTGATGTGTCTTTTGAAGGAAAAGAAATAATTTGGATGATAACAAATTTATGCCTTTTTTTTTTCATTTATGTATCTTACATATGAAGTACTTTTCCAACCAAGATACAAAGATATTTCTCCCTTGTTTTTTCCAAAAGTAGTATGTCTAGATTTTGCATTAAGTCTGTAATCAAATTTTAGTTAGTATTTTAGTACACAATACAAAGTATAAATCTGTTGTAGTGTAGGTATACGGGTGATAAATTATGTTAGCTTTTGCATGACGAACACAACTGTACTGTGTCACTCTTTTCGACTTTTATTGAGTACGGAGTTCGAAGTTGTCAGATTTCTTTCAGTACTTTGTTACTCTACTGTCTTCCAACTTACATTATTTACAAACTGAAACCCCAATTATTCATATCTTCCTCTCTTTATTCCTTCCATTCATATTTTAAAGATTTTATTTGAGAGAGAGCAAGAGAGAGAGAGAGAGGATGTGGGGTTTGATTTCACAACTCTGACAGCTTGACCTGAGCTGAAATCAAGAGTTGGGTGCTCAACCGACTGAACCACCCAGGGGCCCCCACCATTCATGTTTTCTTAGAAAAGGCTTCTAAGATTATCTCTGTATAAATAATTTTAGGAAATTTGATTCTGATGTGCCTTAGTATAGTTTTCTTTAGATTTCTTGTATTTTGAATTTGTTGAATTGAATGTCATAGACGTATGGGTTTATAATTTTCATCAAACTTAGAAAATGTTCAACTTTATTTATGTATTTATTTATTTATAGCCTTACTTTAAAAAATATATTTTCTTTCGCTCCCCTTTGTCTCTTCTGTGAGTCCTTCAACTGTTTGCATGTTTGACCTTGTGAGCCTTTCTTACAATTCAAAGATGCTATGCTGTTTTTTATTTTTTCCCCAGTCTTTTTCCCTACTGGGTTTGATTTTGGGAAATTCATATTGCTTTGTCTTCAAGTTTGTTAATTTTTATTTTTGCAATGTCAATTTACTGTTAATCATACTCAGTATTTTATTTATTTATTTATTTTACCTTGGGCACTGTTGTTTTCATCTTTGTAAGTATAATATCACACTTAAAACAATGTTCATGTCTCTACTTATGATCTCAAGTATTTCTTCCAGCTTCTTGAACATATGGCAGAGAGTTAAAAAGGCTGTTTGAATGTACTTGTCTATTAATGATATAATCTGGGTTATTTCTGGGTCTCTTCTGAGTAAATGACTTTTCTTCTTTTCTTGTAATTGTGGGTTCTATTTTCCCAGATTTTTATGCATGCTTAGGATTTTTTGATTAAACATAAAATATTTACCTTACCTTCTTATGTGCTGAATGCTTTTAATTCCTATATTTTTGAGATTTGTTCCAGGATGCAATCAAATTACTCAGCAGCATTTTAATTCCTTCAAGTCTTGTTGTAAAGTCATTTTATGTGAGATCAAAGAAGCACATAGTCAAGTAATTATTTTGTCCTACTATGGAGGCAAGAATCTTCCAAGTATTCCAGGATGAACTAGGAGGCTTTTCTATTCTGCCCAATGGGAAAAAGAACATATGCACTGATGAGCTCCCAGCTGAAGACTCCAGGAAGTCTCTCTACAAAGCCCAGAACCCTTGTCTGTGCACCTGTCTTTTCTTCTGTATTCTGTCCTGAGAACACAAGCTACCTTAGCTTCTCCAGATCTCAGCTCTGTCTTTTCTATCCAAGAAAAATGTTGTATTATACCTGTTTCCATGCTCAGTGTCACAACCTGGAAATTCTCCAGGCACTGAAGTGTATCAGTTATAGGGATAATCCCATTTTTGTTTTCTAATCCTGAGGTTCACAGCCTTTTTGGCCTAATATATAACACCTTAAAAAACATTTTTTTCATGCTTTATCCTGTGTGTGTGTGTGTGTGTGTGTGTGTGTGTGTGTGTGTGTTTCAAAGCAAAAAGAGTATTTTTGGTGCCTGTTACTCTATCTTGGCTAAATGTGGAAGTCCTCATTTCAAATAATTTTTCCAAGTGTGCTACCTATCTCTTTAATTATATATGGTAAAGAGTCTATCCTTTTCCAAAAGAGGTCAGTCCTTTGTCCTTGGCTTCTAAGAGATAATTTCTAAGTCCTTGGAATTTCAGGCCTTCTAGGATTGTCTTTGTTTTTCTGATTTTGGGTGATCAGATGGTCTAGCAATATGATTTGGGATGGGGGGACTGTACATGCCAGGAAGACCAAGTCTATGAGGGGGTTTGGATAGTGTGTTTTCAGTTGACCACTGAGGGAGGCTGGAGAGTAAATTCAGACATATGGGCAATCAATAATCCCCACGTGATGGAGTGCTGGGATGCTAAAATAAATCTTGGGGGAAATTAGCTCAAAGAAATTCATGATATAAAGTAGCTAAAGATTTGCACTCAGATCATTTCTGAACATCCTAAAGGCCAAGGCAAAGAAAGAAGGTTGAGATATTACAAGATCCAAAATGTCCATGGAATAAAACACACCTTTTTCATAAGAACTGAGATGTTAGAGCAACGTGTATTGAGTCTTTAGGAGGGCAGTACTCATCAGCCATAGTTTGCACATTTTTGATATTTACCATGGAATGAATCGTGATTTCCAAGTCAAAATTATAGTAATCCTAAATGAAATATGCTAACACTTTAGTTAATTCTTTAAGAAGAAAATATTTATTGCAACCCATGATATTTTTAAAACATTCATTGATATTCAGAAATTGCCCTGTGGGAGGAAAGAGAGCATATTGTAATATGCAAAGAAACAAAGAAAAGCAAAGAAACATAAAGATACAAAAATCTAAGAAGGTTCAAAAAAATCCTAAAGAGAATCATTAAAAATGACTAAACAAATACTTGTTTCTCCTAAATCTCCAAGTTCTTTATTAATAAGACAAATCTCCTAAGACATTTGCAACTCTCAGATAGAAAAAGGACAAACAACTAATGAGCATATGGAGAAAAAACTATACAATATAGGAAAAGATGCTGCATATTAAATGTAACTTTGTTGCTTCACAAAATGTAAGTTCGTTTTATGGAGAAGACCATAATGGCATAAGGACTAAGACTTAAAAAAAAAAAGATTTTATGTATTTATTCATGAGAAACCCAGAGAGAGAGGCAGCGACACAGGCAGAAGGAGAAGCAGGCTCCCTGCAGGGACCCTGATGTGGGACTCGATCCCAGATCCCGAGTTCACACACTGAGCCCAAGGCAGACGCTCAACCACTGGGCCACTCGGGTGCCCAGTAGTAAGACTATGTAAGGAGGAGTGTCTGCCATTCTTCACATTTCCATCATGATTAGTGTGAATAGATAAATGGAAGAGCTGGCACCTAGAATGCAATTCATGAGTATCTGTTGAAATGAATGACGCTTCCTGCAACTCCCATCATTTCTTTCAAAACAACTCTAGGCTGAGCAAGAATGAGAATGGAAGTAAGCAAAACATACATCACAAGGATGGTAAGAGAGAGAGAGAGCTTTAAAAAGAGCAAGAGAAAGGAATGATAGTAACATACCTGCATCGCTCAAGACTGTGTGTAAGTGTCCCTGTAGATGCAGATACCTGCATTCTGGCGTGGGAGGTACATTTTGCATTCAATCTGGAAAGTTGCAGCTCACTGACATTCTAATGTATGCAAATTATTTGCCTAAGACATTATGCTGAGAAAACCAATGAAGCAACATTCCTTCTTGTGGTCATCCAGGGGTAAATGTGCTCATTGTAGGGTCCCTGTGGCTGGAACTACATGACTTGCCTTCCCTGCTGCTCTTCATCTGCCCCTACAGGTACTTAAAACCTACGCCTTGCATGTATTACCATGACACTTACCTCTCCTGTGCTCCTCATGCACCGAGAAACATTATACTTAGCCAAACACAGTGAATTTTGAACAATGAGTCCATGGTTTGGTCAAGTAGAAACACAATTGAATCACCGAGCGTTGCAAACACACATCCCAGAACCACACAAATCGAACAAACAAACAAACAAACAAGCCAGAGCCCGTTGACAAGCGGGGGCTAAATCCTTGCAACACAGTGATTCAGTCCTATGTTTGGTATCTGAACTTCTTAAAAACTTTCTGGAATATCACCAAGACTGTCTCATCAGAATTCATTTCCCCTGCCAAAGCATCCCATAAGTGTGGGAGAGATAAAACTGCAACACAGAAACATATGGGCAGAAGATAAAAGGAGATCAGTGAGCAGGAAAATATGTTTCTTAAAATCTGTGCTGCAGTCATTTTTCTTCTCAGTTTTGTTGTTTGTTTTGCCATTAAGTGCCCATAGCCAACATTAAGGATGTTTCTACACAACAGCAAAAGAATAAATTGATTTTGACCAAAAAGAGTCAATTCGGTTAATCAAATAACAACAACAACAGAGACAAATGGAAATAAAGCTGTTTGGTGTTTTATAACAAATTGGTTGATATGTTTGGGTGTCATGAAGGCACAGCCCGGATGACTAGTAACAACGGTAAGTTCTCCGTGTAGAATTTGCTTTGCCTGCAATCATGAGTCTTTAATTCTTTTATTTTATTTTTACGTATATATTTTTATACATGATGTTATGCTCACCACACGGGTAGCGACCACCTGTCACCATACAACCCTATTACAATATCACGGACTATACTTCCTATGCTCTGCCTTTTAGAGCTGTGATTTATTTCTGCCATTACTGGAAGCCTGCACCTCTTACTCCTCTTGACCCATTTTGTCGGGCCCCCAACCCCCTTCCCTCTGGTAGCCATCCTTTTGTTCTCTGCATTACTATCATAAATAAATAAAAATTTAAAAAAAAAAATAAATAAATAAATCATGAGTGCTTTTAATATTTATGTTCCATGGTGCTTTATGCAAGGTTTACTATTATGAGTTTTCTGCTTTCTTCAAAGTATTGTATTTGAAAAGTGGGTTAAGTTTCCATGAAGGGGACAATGCTATGTGAGAACTGATCTAATACTCTAATGAGGTGGGCTCCTGTGAGTTAGTGAGGTGGCAAGAGATCTTTATCTCAGCAAAACTTTTCCTCCATACAGTTACTTTCTATAGCGTGTGCAATGCTAAAATCATTGATTGAAACTGCTTTCATAGTTAGGTTTTTTTTTTTTTAAGATTTTATTTATTTATTCATGAGAGACACAGAGAGAGAGAGAGAGAGAGAGAGGCAGAAGGAGAAGCAGGCTCCATGCAGGGAGCCCGACGTGGGACTTGATCCTGGGTCTCCAGGAACAGGCCCTGGACTGAAGGCGGCACTAAACCGCTGAGCCACCTGGGCTGCCCCCATAGTTAGGTTTTACAAAAAATAAATTTTCAATTTTGTTTCTCTGACTTCTTTTATAATGTTACAAATGGTTGGATAAATTCTCCAACTTGCTGATTGACACTTGGGATAGTAATTGTCTGACTCAAGTCCAGAGTTTTTAGACAAACCTACTTCAATTATTTTGTCAAATGGTGCCAATACATTCTGAAATACTCTAAACATTTAAATATAAACTAAATGAAGAATTGAATTAAGGAAGAGTTGAATTAAATAAGGAAAAGCTTTAACAGAAATGTACACATTAAAAAGTTGCTCATTGTAAAATATGGAGATGCTGGTGGAAAAAATTTAGAACATTATAAAAACAAGAATGCTCACCAATATTGGTTCAGTTCCACAACTAAATACATAATTTGCATATTAGTGGCATTTGTCAAATTTTCAAAAGAAAATTATAAAGAACATAACTGACATCTCCTATATGAATGGAACTGATTGGGCATGACCTTAAAATAAATTGTTCTTGAAGTCAATTTTTGCTCTTAGGAACTTAGGCAAAGCATGGGCGATTGGAGAGATTAAAAGGAAAAAAAAAAGAATAATGTAGCATTTCAAGAGAGGGGACAAACAAGCAGCAAAATAATTTTATTTCTCAGTTTTGGGTTTTTAATTTCAATATTTCAACTAGCAACTTGAAAATTTAGCATGGCCTGCCTTATGTATTGCAAAGGCAGACCCTCAACAAACATCCGCTGAACAAATGAACAGATGAAGAATGAATATACTAAAAAGCTAAGTATGCAATAAGTCAGCTGGAAAAAAAACCAACACTGTCTAATGAGTTCTTTGGAATTAGAACCTGAAATACCATCATTAATAATAATTACTAAACAATCAATGAATATTTATTGAGACTCAAGTCCCATTGGTCCTAGAGACACTTTGAAAATGACAAAGTAAAAGGGAAAATGCACTCCTCCCCTTCTTACCCCCCAAAATGGAAATACATGAGATGATATCAGAAAGGCGTGAAAGCTAAGCAGAGAATGAAACCAGGATCACGTCTTGTAGAAGGGCATGGCCTTGTTGAGGTCGTGAACTTAAGGTGGAACTAAATGATAAGGAGAAAATAGCGATCAGAGGATTGGGAAAATATGACAACCAAAAAAGAAAAGTTAGTAAAAAAAGCCATTGAGTTAGGATGTGTCCGATATGTGTCATTGCGAAGCTGAGCAGAAGTTGGCAAGTTCATCCAGAGGTTAGGTGGATAATTTATTAAAGGGCAACCAAGATGACAGGGTTCAGATCATTTAAACACTTTTCAAGAAAAGAGATAGGTGGGGTGATTTTCATCCAACAACTAGAGGAGTTTAAGAAAAAGAATGTCACTGACGTTATATATTACAGAATGTTATACTATTATGTGTTACAATCACCGAATCTGGAATTCTTAGAGAACTCAAGATTGGAAATGAAGGCAGTTGAGTCATTGGCATATAGGTGTTTAAATCCAGCCTGGGATTTCACCTAAAGGGAGACTGGGATAAAGGAGAGAGGTACCAAGGAAAGGAATCTTCAGAGAAATCTGAGAAACTGATTATAACCACAAAGTACAGGGAATATTTGATGATTTGGTTTTTTTTTTTTTTCATTTCCCACTCATTATTTTTTAAATAAGAAATATAAATTATAAAATAAAACTGTCATAGTGTTAAGTTTCCTAGTGATTGTTTCAAGAAAAAGAAGAGTCGCTAATCTTGCCATATATATGTATCTTTATAGGAATTTGCAGATTGGCACATCTTTGAGCAGGATATTCAGAATCTAAGTTTTTTTTTTTTTTCATTTTCTTTTCTTTTCTTTTATTTTTAAACCCCTGCTTAGAAGTACTAAGCAATCAAAACATATTTGTGGAAACTTGAATGTTCATCTATTGTTGATTGACTGATTTTGATGTACATTCAAATAAATAAAATAAATGTCAGCATACTTTTCTGATTTAACTCTGAAGTTTTCACTGATGGAGAAATTGATTATTTAAGATAATATGGAGGGACACAAGACAGTATTGCCAATTGTCTACGTGACTTGTTTAGAGAATTATCTAATTTAGACACACCAAATAGATTTGGTCAGTAAAAGCTCATAAAATATAGGCTGATTTTTTTTAAAGGTGCTTATATGTTCAAATTGTTTGAATAGTAAAAAATTGACACTATGGCCCATTTAATCTAACCTACTGATTTTTAATTGAAATATATTTTAGATTTGTTGAATACTTTCCATTGATAAAACTTCCAAATCACTTGTTTTTTTTTTGTTGTTGTTTTTTTTTTCTTTTGTTTTTTCCAAATCACTTGTGAAGGGAACCATGCAATGCAGGAGTCCCCCCTTATCCATGTTTTAACTTTCCAAAGTTTCGGGTACCCGTGGTCCACTGCGGTCCAGAAGCACATGATCCTCCTTCTGACATACAGGCAGGTCAACAGTAGCCACTACATCCCAATGCCTATGTCAGTCACCTCTCTTCATCTCATCACATTTTACCATCTTACATCATCACAAGAAGAAGAGTGTACAGTAAATATAATAAGATATTTTGAGAGAAATACCACATTTACGTAACTTTTATTACAATATACTGTAATAAGTGTTCTAATTTTTATTAATTATTATTATTGATACCTAACTGTGTCTGATTTATAAATTCCACTTTATCATAGGTATATATGTATAGGAAGAAACATAGGACACAGAAAGTTTGGTACTATCTGCAGTTTGGGGGTTTCAGGCATCCACTGGGGGCCTTGGAATGTATCCCCCAAGGATAAGGGGGGACTGTTGTATTCCATGTCACCCAAATACTCAAAGTATATTCTCTCTGTATCCAGGTTTTATTATTAATTTGGAAATAATCTTGATGCTTTAAGCATATTTTTATTTCATATAATGGAATGGTTCAATATGGGAGGGAAATTAATCATTTCAACAACAATACCTGGACATGTACGATGTGGGAGACGTGTAATCACATTTGTTAGCATGTTGGCTATGGTGCAATTGAAATGAAATAGAATGTGAGAAGACTGATGACCTACAGTATTTAAATGCATATTCTTTTTTTTTTTTTTTAGGTTTTTCTTTATCTATTTGAGAGAGAGAGTTAGAGACAGCACTAGCAGAGTGGAGGGGGAGAGGAGAAGCAGACCTTCCTTCTGAACGAGGAGCTGACTTAGGGCTGGATTTTAGATCATGTTCTGAGCTGAAGGCAGATGCTTAACGGACTGAGCCACTCAAAGCACCCCTTACACATATTCTATGTAAATAAGCTTAAATTTTTTGATTTTTTCGATTTTTATTTTTTTTTAATATTTCATTCATTTACTTATTTGAGACAGAGAAGGAGCGAGAGAGAGAGTGAGCAGAAGCAGGGGCAGGGGCAGAGGCAGAGGGAGAGGGAGAAGCAGGCTCCCAGCTGAGCAGGGAACCCGATGCAGGGCTCTACCCGAGCACCCTGAGATCATGACTGGAGCCGAAGGCAGACACTCAACCAACTGAGCCACCTGGATGCACCAATCTTGTACATTTTTAAAGTCTGCGTAGAATACACAGTTGTAACAGAGCTCTCAGGTCTTCTAAACTTATTTTCAAAGCTTACGAAGCATCATCCTTGTTGAGGTCTACACATGGTCCAGAGCTGAGTTATGGCAAGTGTCAGACACTTCCTTGGTAGAGTAGTCCAGTAACTGGACATAGGGTGATTCTATCCCTACTTATTAAGTTGATTATGAGGGATTTTAGCTTTTTTTAATGTTTTTTTGTTTTTTGCAGTTTCAATTTTGTGTATGCTTTTAATTTTATCTTACTTCCTGTATTTGTAAAAGGTGAGTGCTATGTTGTGTATATCATAAAACATATTTTTATCTTTATATTTGTGTCAATGTCTATAAGATGACTGGATATCTGACTCCAAGGATGTACAAAGCAATTATTTCAATGATATGTAACTTTTTAAAAGATTGGAGTTGATTTAAATTTACAAAATTTGTTTTTTAAAACCACTGGTTTATTAGATTCCTGGGCATTTAAACCATGCAAATGTTGGGATCATGCTGATATACTTTTTATTTTTATTTTTTAAAATATTTAAATATTTATTTATTTATTATTTATGATAGACATAGAGAGAGAGAGAGGCAGAGACAAGGGAGGATTTTTTTTTTTTTTAATGAGGAAACTTTACTTCCTGATTTACTGGCTATATCAATAAAGAATAGATGAGCTTGCATGTGGAACTGATTACATTTTATTTTTAATTTTATATTTTTTGAGAATTAGAGCAGATTTTTAAGTTCCCAAGGGTTTATGCATTCATACGTCAATAGCCATAAAAGAAACATCTCTTGCAGCTATACATAAATGAGTTTATTTACATATTTAGTATCCAGAGAATGTGGGACTATTGTATGCCAAAGAGCTATAATATTTTCATAGAAGATTTAGTGTTTTTTCTTGCTGACTACTGTAATTGACGTGATAAAAATAGCAGGCCTGAACTTCAGCCTATGTACTCAGAGGGAACTCTTCCATAGAGTTACATTCAATGAGGTTTGAGCCCAGCATATCAATTGTCAAGGTAATATGAAGAAATGTTCATATTGGGATCCCTGGGTGGCGCAGCGGTTTAGCGCCTGCCTTTGGCCCAGGGCGCGATCCTGGAGACCCGGGATCGAATCCCACGTCGGGCTCCCAGTGCATGGAGCCTGCTTCTCCCTCTGCCTGTGTCTCTCTGCCTCTCTCTCTCTCTGTGACTATCATGAATAAATAAATAAAATCTTAAAAAAAAAAAAAAAAAAAAAAGAAATGTTCATATTCCTGCTCATATTAGATTGCCAAAATGTGAGAGTCAGAGCATTTTGTTGTATATCCATCTGTCAAGCCATCAAGTGGCTCAGAGAAGAAACAAAGACATATAACTCAGTTATATGTTATAACATATAACTCATATAACTACTGTCCATACTAACACATCTCAGTAGGGAAGGCACGAAGGAGAAATGGATGAAATGATTTAGTACTTTAAATCAAGAGCTTCATAATTTGTTATTTGTATCATGAGCTCAGTATTAAAATTAGTGAGATACACGATTAGAAGCACTGACGTGGACCTGTCATGTCAAGGAAAGCACGGGTGTTTTAGTGGTCTCACCTATGAATTACCAGAGGACAAAACTCAAGATTATTATTTTTTAATTAGGAATATCTTAATACTTCTTTTTAAACAGTGTATGTTTTTTGATGCAGATAAAATTCATGAGCCTATCTGATCTAGGAACTTTTAAAAATATTTTTATTTTATTTTTTATGTTTTCACTATCTTGTTCACCAAATTATTGTATTTATCAGTGTGATATGCAGTAGACCTATTTATTTAATTATGGTGTATGCTTGGGACATTTTGAAAAAAAATATTATTTCATATGTTCTTCCAATAGCCAAATAAAATGTGAGAAATAGAGACAGTTTGTCATAGTAATGAAGAAACATTTAAGACAATGAGTCCAAAGGAGCAATCAAAACATTCCAAGGATGAAAAATATCTCTAAATATTTTTATGATATAAAGATCACTGTTCTCCAATAGAATGTCTATCAACTATTTCATATTTGATGATGGATAATTTCTCCAACTCATCTGAAATATAGATAAAATTGATGATTTTGTGTATTTGCCTATGACTTTCTAACACCAGAGCTTTGCACCAGACCAGTTCCCACGATGAGATTCAGCAATGGGTCCATGCCATTAGGAATGAAGAACAGCTCTGCAAATTCATTCTTATCTGCCGATCTCAGCGATACTATTATTCTAACAACCAAACTGGGAAGAAGATCTTATTATCCTTCTCTTGTACTTATGAGGACCCTGAAGGTGGGTGAGAGTTAGTGAATTCCCATGGATGAGTACAAAGAAATGATGGAATCTGGTTCAATCCAGGCTGTTCTACCTAGAGGAAGCATTCTCCATCCGTAGGGAGGTGGCACTGCCTTCCATTCCTTCCATTTCAGCATGTAGAAGCTAGCTTGTCGATGGCAGCAGAAGGAGGTATTCTGAAACTGATGGGGGGCCTTTAGCTTAAGTTACTATCATCATTTGCCTTCTACTTAAATGCTTATTATGTTATAAGAAAGCTACTTTTTCCCTGAAGGTGGAAAAAAGAATGTTAGATCTTACTACAAAATTACGTGAATAATTGTAAACAAAGAAAGAACATTTGAGGTAGAGCCTTTGTCAATGTATTTTCTTCAACACAGCAGTAAGTCCACAAGTTGGGTTTATGATTTGCAACACCAGACAGTTAAATTCAATTAAATTTTATGTGGACAGAAAGATATTATATATAATATATATTATATTGCATTATATTGTATATTATATATTGTATTATATTTATTATATCTATTATATATCACATAGAAAATTACACAAACATGCATTACTACAGTTCAATGCATCAAGGTCAATCAAGGTATCAAGTAATTGAAGATGTATTTATTACAGCCTATCCTCCATATACTGAACTAAGTCCTGGCTGTCTATCTATCTATCTATCTATCTATCTATCTATCTATCTATCATCTATCTATCTATCATCATCTATCTACCCCTACTTATCTACTTATCTATAATCATTTTGGTTTAAAATATGAAATAACTTCCTAACAGCTTGCATGTACAAATTTTGGCTTGGTGACTTAGATAATGATAAAAATTGTGTGCATACTTAAAACTCTTTGTATAATCAACATCTTACAATTTTTCCCCTGTGTCCTCTGATTTCTGTAACGGAGAAATCACTGCATTACAATCCTACTTTCATATTAGCAATAGTTCTCTGAGATTATGGAATTATATGGTAACTGACTTAGAGTATACATCAAGAAGCTTAATTAGCAAAAAAAAACTAAATAACCTGATGAAGAAAGTGATAAGAACTAAAGTAGCTGTAGGGTAGTAGGTGTTTGACACTCTGATTAATTTGAACATTCCCAATTTACTTCTGTAGGTATGGATAATTAAAGATAAGCTGGGGGCAAATTTTTTTATCGTCTCATTCTAAATCATCATGAGGCAGGTCTCATTATTTCTATTGTCCTTGTCTCCTGGTCCACTACACTTACCCTTCCTACTGTAATCCTTACAGTTAACCAAATCATACTTGTAGGCTGATAGATCAACTTTAAGTTATTTAAACAGAGGGTGGGGAGACATATTTTAAAGTATCTGCTAGTTTTACAATAAAAGTCCTTTTCAATGGTTCCAGAAAATGATTCAATTTTTGCCAAATGATTCAATGATTGCCAAAATAAATAGCATCTCAAGAAGTGACATCTAATGTTTCTGAAATCCTGTCTTAAATGATCAAAGAGCTATAAAAGCAGAGGAAAAACTAAAATAGGGGAGGCTATTATCCATCAAAGATAGACCTTGAGATTTCCTTCCACATAGAGCGCAGATAGGATCAGATAGACAGGAACAGCAAGCATCTACTCACAATTGGCCTTCCTGAGAAGATGGTGCTTTAGCCACAGGGTGTAAACAGAGCACAATTTGGCCAAAGCGCTCCATACCTAGCATTTTCCTTTTGGCAGGGTGTGTTTGGATGCTGACACTAAAGACAGACTAAAGGAAAGATAAAGGCCACTTTCCTTGCAAGAGCACACTAGCATGAATAAGCAGCTATATTATGCTTTCCCGAAGCAACCTGACCATTTCTAATATAAAGTATCCCAGGTGCAAAGGATTTACCTCAAAAGGCTTTGTACCGAATAAAGCCGAAATTGGCCCCCTAATGTACCTCGTATAGAAGCTGGACCAAAGAGAAAAAAATATCTTAAGTACATAAATAAAAGCTCTGTCCTGGCACAGCGGCTTCCCTAGACCTCAAGAGGAAATTAGAGAGATCCACTCCTGAGATGGTATAGCCCATGTTCGCAGCCTCCCTGATGCATGGATTACAGATCTGGTAATGGACTCTTTCAGTAACTAATCAGCTGGCCAAATAGGTCGAGGACAAAAAAAAAAACAAAAACAAAAAAACCAACACACAAAAAGGAATGGAGGTCATTTGATATACTGAGAAAAGTAATATATCCACAGTGAATTTTGAGTTATAGAAACAGTGTACAGAGAGTAATTCCTTTTTATTACCTTTGGAACATTACCAAATTTGGGTTGCATTACTTTCATACATCCTAAAACTCAATAAATTTGAATAATCCACCCAATAAGTCACATATTTTGGTCAAAATGTAATAAAACTGGAAATTAACAACATAAAATATGAAACATTACAACTCATATACATAAGAAATCACTCTAAGAAATCTTATAAATGATAACTTACTTAGGTAATTGAATTCAGTGAAAATAATAATGTATGGGATATACCTAATCTATAAGCAGAATAAATAATCAGCTCTAAACAGTTTACTTATTAAACATAAAAAATAAGTATTCAACTAAAAAATGTTTGTAAATCTTATAAATATGGCTGGATTACAAAGGATAGACTTAATAAATCAAGGGCTGGATGAACTATAAAGGATAGAATTAATAAATATACCTAGAAATATTGAAATGGCCAATATAAAACACACAAAAAAATCTGCCAAGATTAATCAATGAAAAAGAAAAACACAATACTGAGAATGGGAAAAAAATTAAAACCTCAAATAATGAAGGAATGAAAAAAATCTTTAAAAATACAATTTCTAGGGCAGCCCAGGTGGCCTAGCTGTTTAGCACCAACTTCGGCCCAGGGCGTGATCCTAGAGACCCGGAATCGAGTCCCATGTCAGGCTCCCTGCATGGAGCCTGCTTCTCCCTCTGCCTGTGTCTCTTCTCTCTTTCTGTGTCTTTCATGAATAAATAAAAAAAAAAAAAATCTTAAAAAAAATACAATTTCTACTTCCGGTACTTTTGCAGAGCAGATACCCATAAATGCCCTTTTGCAAAGTACACCTAGGTTATGGATAAGCTACAGTAGATACACATTTTAACACTCTTCTAAACTTTCTAGAAAGTAATGATACCCTCTTCCTCCCTGACCCCTCCTCCCCAAAAAGGATATGAAGTTGTAGATGGAACAAGAAATACTGAGGGTGAATACAACTCAAAAGATGGGTTTGCCTTTTGGACAAATGTCTACATCTGAACCAAATTGTAATTCTATGCTTGTGCCCTTGGGAAGGAGTTGGGGTGGAATCCTAGACTCCTTTGTACTTGGAACCTCGTAGATGGAAAGTGGTCAATAGCAGTTCAGGAATAAACAACCTCCTTGCTGGGACAAGACAAGATTTAGATCCTCAGGATCACCGTAAACACAACTCATAACAAAACAAAAAGGCCAATAGACAATAAAGAAACCACTGTAGGTGCCTATCACTAATAGAAATGTAAATGTTACAATCCCCATGGAGATGAGTATGGCGCTGTTTATCAAAGTTGGATATGCAGGTGTTTTACTCAGTCTGCTTCTAGTCTCCATATATCTCAAAGATAGATCAGCAAAAATATATAACTACACATGAACAGAATACTAATTATGGCTTTAATAACTAAAGACTAAAACTATCTACGTTTTGTCAATATGGACTGCTGAAATAAAATCTGGTTTATCTATACTTGGATTATTGTGAATATATAAAAAGGACTGAGGAAGATATTTATATATTGTCATGAAATAATTGCTAGAATAATTTTTAAATGAAGAAAGCACAAAGAACATAACAATGTTGGTTGTATTCATCTTCCAGAAACATGTTTTTTGTTTGAAAGACGAACATATGTGTTTGTGTTTATAATCATATTTGTATGTATTTAGAGGGATCTATGTTTCAATTTGCTTATATTTTCTAAGAAAAATTATGATAGAACAAGCAAAAACCTAATAAATGTATACCAATGTAAGGAGCAACAAAAGGGATGTGAGATTTCTATAAATTTAACTCGTTTTGGTTTACAATAATTTAAACTTTACAATAATTTAAATACATAATAAAAATTATGTATTTAAATGATAAAAAATTTATTACATAATAAAAAATAATAAAAATAAAAAATTTATTCACATAATAAAAAATAAATCAAGAAAATGAAGCAATGCCTTAAAAAGTGAAGTAAATAGAAAAAAAAAATGAGTTCAAACGTATAAGAAATGATTGAAAATTATTTTCCTTTACAGCTTTCAGAAAATTTGACTTAATCTTTTTCCAGTTTGATTATCAATCATTTATATGTTAATGTGCCCTTCTCTTTTTTTGTTGGTGGTGGTAGTGGATGTGTTTATTTTTGGAGACTTTCATATATACATGAAATTCTTTTTCATTGACTTTTCTCAATTTTTTTCTCCTGGAATCTCTACCATCTAGATGTTAGATTCTTCAGAGAAATAATTGCTTAATCCAGTATCATGAAGCTTTTCCCCAACATTTCATTCTGAGGGTTGTATAATTTTATCTTTTAGATTTAGCTCTTTGATTCATTTTGAGTTAGTTTTTATAGTTGGTGAAAGGAAAGAACTCAACTGCATCCTTTTGCATAAGGATATCTAATTTTCCCAGAAAAGGAACTCATTTTTTTTAAAGATATTTATTTATTTATTTACTTGAGAGAGAGTGCAGGGAGAGAGGCATAAGGGGAGGGAGAGGGACAAGTACACCCTACGGTGAGTGCCAAGCCAGGCAGGGGGGCTCGATCTCAGGACCCCAGCTTAGGACCTAAGCTGAAATCAAGAGTCTGCAGACTAACCTACTGAGGCAGCCAGGTGACCTGGAACTCATTTTTAAGTAAATATTTTCATAGACAATTTTGCTGTTTTGTCCAACATCACATCTACTGGAATTCACATAGTTTCTCAGACAATGACGATTTTCTGTAATCTTCATTTTGTGGGTAAAAAATACAGACAAAATGCCTTTCCCACAATTCCATCATTCATTCATTCCTTCAGTCAACAAAAAATTGCTATGAAGCAGTTACACAACAAGGAGGAAGGTGTCCAATTGCTCTCAGTTTAATGTCCATTCCTTTGCCTCCAACTACATTTCTTGTTATTCTTTCCTTGTTTCTGAAATTGAAACATCTGAGCCTTGCTCCTGGGGAGGGAACCAAGGACAGTGCTAATTTCACAAAAATGGAAATTTCTGGATACAAAGCAAGCAGCATTGTATATAGGGTTTAAAAGTTTAATAAGGTTAGATAGAAAGATATTATGAAGCTGTATATTACTAGTATTAATATTCAGCCATTATTGGAAGAATAGAATTTTCTTTCTATTCAGCATTCAGATTTTAATTAATTTTATTGATGCATGAAAAGATTTCACTAATAATATATAATCCTCAAAATTATATTTAGAGATTTTTGCTTTCTTTTCATGCCTTTAAAATCATCAAACTGTGTCTTTTTCTAGGTAATAATTTTCTACATTATGGCTGTCTTTCCTACAAAAAAATTCTCATTAAAAAATAGATTTAGAAAATTATGGTACTTGGAATTCTATTTTCACCTCACTCCCTGGAATTCTGTGACACAGTTGGCTAACAGAATTTGGCTGATTGCTTAAACATCAGATCAAGTAAATGGAAAATAAAAACAGTAGAAACAGTTTGATTTCCTTCTATATGGGCTTTCCAAATGTCACGCCACTAGTGAGACCACTTTGTAAAAGCAGCATAAGAGATTGTGTCTCTAAAATGCAAAAGTGATCAAAGACAAGAGGAATCATTGCTGACAAGTCTCCCCTGATGGAAAAGGAGTGGGCGGGCTTGAATAAATAAATGTGGGCAGAGCCAAGGCATGAGAAACTGAAGAAAATGTTCTCCGAAACCTAAGCTCTCTCAGATAGACAGACCATACCCTGCCTCATAGAGGCCTAGAGCATCTGACAAGAGACAGTCTCGTGGAGGCGTCTGTAGGACGGCAGCCCCTAAGCAGGCCTCTCATGCCGTCCGCAAATGGACTCTGAAATGATGTGTGTGTTTTCCTTGCACCTGGACCTGACGGGGAGCATCCCAGAGGCAAGAGAGGGTGCTCTCGTTCCCTGCAATCCAGAATAATACAGGAGGGAAAACTGAGTGTATAATATACACATTTTCTATAATTAATAAAATAATATGCCCACAAAAGTTAAAAAACCCTCATTTAGATATTTTTTTAAAAAGCTACATGGAGGGAACTCTCCATGGATAGCATTAGATGTGGCTTTCGGTAATGTTTTAAGATAAATCATTGTTCCCTGTTGAGAGCCATGCCTAATAAAAAGTAAAAGTTGAACAGAGTTGAAAAAGAGAAAGAAATGATGGGGTAGGAGCAAACAACTGCGAAATAGATTGGTCTCTCCCAGTGCTGACAAGATATAGACAGTTCAAAACAGTCTCAAGGGAGATCGCACAGTTGTTGGTGTTGCTGACGCCTTCGGTTGTCTAATTTTCTTGATTGGAATTTGGCTTTTAGTAGCAGAGGACTATATTCCCCAAATCCTCCTGATACACAGCCGGCATGTGACCGATTAATTGCTAAAGAAAAATGGTCTGTAGCAAAGACTGAGGAATAATTAGCGGAGATGGAAAGGCTTATAATAGGTGAGGCTTATATTGGTAAAAAATAACTATAATAATAACAGCTAGCATTTATTTGTCATTAAATGTCTGTCAAGCACTTTGCATGTATCTGATGAACTTCACATATATAAGGCACTTTACTTATATGAGAAGCGTCCTATAAATAAGACCTGTATTCATTATCTGCACTCTACACATGATGAAGCTGAGGGTGAAGGTAGACGTGTGACTTATCTCTATACACAACTGCAAAACATCCAAGAACGTGAACCTAATCAATCTGACTCCAGAGTTGGAGAGCTTAGCCAGACCATCCTATCCGCTCTCTCCAGGCTCTGTGCTGTCCCCCGTGCAGAGCTCCTGATGACTGTACCCCAGCCCTCACTGATCTTCTCAGGCTAAGGAATTTGTACACCAACACAAAAATAGCTCAAAATACAACATACCCAACAAAGTCACTCCTACGTAAATGCTCAAGAGAAATGCAAACATATGTGTATCCAAAAGATACATGAGTATGGTTACGGCAGCACTATTTTGCCATAAGCTAGAAATTACCAAAATTTCATCAACAGTAGAATGGACAAATGCACTGTTTTACATGTATGCAACGGATTACTGTACGGTGATGAGAATAAATGAGCTACAGCTATGCACGACATCATGGCTGAATATTACAATCAAAATGCTGAGCCGAAGCCGGATAAATGAAATAAGCTAGACACAGAAAAGCAAACATTGTGTGATCTCACTTATATTAGAGTCTAAAAGGTCAAACTCATAGTAACAGAGAGTAGAAAGGCAGTTACCAGAGTCTGGAGGGAGGGAGACATGAGGAAAAGTTGGTCAAAGAGAACAGATTTTCACTTATGAGGAAGTTCTGTAGACTTACTGCACAGCATGGTGACTCTACTTAAAACAATGTACCGCATCCTTGAAATTTGATAGAAAGTAGATCTCAACACACACACACAAAAGGAAATTATGTGATTTTAATAGTCATTAAAAAGCAGGCATTCCTAAATGGGATTCATATGCATATTCATGTGGAAATACAACAGTGATATGTTTTTCCATGTAAATTGTAAAACAGTGTGTACAATGATTTATTTTTATTTTTTTATTTTTAATGATTTTTTATAAAAATGAAAAGAAATGAAATATGTGTGTACAGAATTTCATGTATATCAAGGCATACAAAATGAACCAGCTAAAAATATGCCAAGCTGTGAGCAGTGCGCAGAAGAGAGTGGGACTGGGGTGGTTTGGGCTGGAGTTAGGGGACTAATGTTGGGAGACTGAAAGTCTAAAGACAAGAACTTACTTTCCTTCAAATTTTTTTTTTCAATTGGTCTACATTTCCATGGTTTGGCTATTATGGACATTGCTGCTATAAACATTAGATGCAGGTGCCCTGTTGGATCTACATTTGTATCTTTGGGGTATATTAAGGAGGGCGCATGATGTGATGAGCACCGAGTGTTAGGTAAGACTGACGAATCACCGACCTCCACCTCTGAAACTAATAATACACGACATGTGAATCAGCTGAATTTAAATAAATAAAAATAAATATTAAAAACGGGCTCCTTTTCCTTTCTTGTGTGTTTAGGAGTAAAACTTCAAAAAAGGAAAATAAATATTTGGCTTTTTGGTAATCTCGTACTTTTTCAGGAGAATTTCTTTCCTCACATTCCTTACCCTGTTATCCTCAAGTGTTTACTTTTCCTTCCTTCCTCATTTCTTTCCCTTAGCTTAAAAAAAAAAAATGCATGCAAGTTTTCTTCTGAATGAAAGGAAGAAAAACAAATCCATCAATTCCAAATCGCCGTTTAGTAAACTATCTTGTATCTTTCTTCTTCCATTTATAATAAGGTTAATACAAACTACATTCCTTTTCTTGCCTCTTTTCTTAAGCTTAACACACTAAAATTAGGTTCCTACTTCTGACTACTCATTAAAACATCTCTGCCAAAGCTCATCAATGATTCCTTAATCCACACAGTGGGTTACGTCCAACTTCACTTTATTTATACTTCTCTTCTGCCTCTGCCATTAATGTTCCTTTCGTCCCCTGGAGAGTCTCCCTCAGCTTTTGAGTTAACAGTCTCTCCCTAAGTTCTTCTTCATTTTCTAATTATTCCTTCAAGGTCACCTTTGTGGACTTACTTCTCTCAGCTCCTTCTTAAATGGTGGGGAATCCAAGCGTCCCATTCTGGTCTATTTTACTCTGACTTTGCACAAACTGGGATGATAGCAACCAAACTTAGAGATTCAATCACAACAGCTGAGGGAACCCAAATCAGTGAGTTCCAGCCTGGAGTGCAGAGCCCGTGTGAGGAACTAGTCCCTGGGTGTTGCTATCTGAATGTCCTCTAGGCAGGTCAAAAGGGGGCACATAGCAAACTAGCCTGCTTCTCTCCTTTCCTCTCTAGCTCCCTTACTACCACAGGGGTACCATGTTTCTAAACTAGGAATCTGGGCGTCTGTCTTGAATTTATTCTTTCCTTCAATCCACAACTACAGTTTATCCGTTGCCAAGTCCTACAGATTCTAATTACGTGTGTTGTGTAAGAATCTCCCCTCTGCATCTCCAGTACTTGTGTGTTGGTCCAAACTTGCATCATCTCTCACTGAGATTATTGTTCTGACTTTTTAATTCACCATATCCCTTCCATTCCACGCTCCACCTGCACACTGCTGCTGACCCTATCTTCCTAATAATGAAGATCTGATCTTATGACTGCCATGATCGAAGACTTGCAATGGTTCCCACCAACAATTCTTGCTGTACACTTTGCCATCCCTTTCTCTTAAGATGCCTATAACTAGTAGTAAGCCTAGCGAATTACAGCTACTGTGATGAACCGTACTGTTTCATACACCTGTGCATCTATCCATTGAACCAAGAATGCCCACCCTTTCTACCTGCTTAGTTCCTGGCATTGTTTAACATGTTTTCAATGCTCTATCGGGAAAAATTGTGTAATTGCTCTGTGTGTCCCTGCTATCCTAAGACTAACTCCAGGATTTCAAATCCCCAAACAAGCTAGTATCAGCATCCAAGTACTCTAGTTTGCATTTTACACAATCTGTTTCCAAGGCAACTAAATGCTTAAGATGGCAAATCTCACCTCAGCTATGTGGTTGGCCATCTTTGTTCATTTATATGCTAATCCAAATGGAAAGCAATATGATGTAATGATGATGGTTATTCCAGAAGACTGTGTGCCTAATACCTTTTTAACACATAATTTAATATTGTAATTCAGGGACCAGCAATAAAACTTGATGCCTTCTGTTGTTTTGCAAATCTGTTGATTATTTCCTTAAGGAAATAGTGTCAAACATTTACTTCTCAGTTGAAGGGGCAGCAAGGTCTTAAAATCTGTTCTGGCTCATTGGACTTCTTAGTTATACACACAAATGATGGAGTAAGTTAAATGACTGTGTAAAACATCAAGAAAAAAAGTGAATGATGGGATATAATGTGGAATTTTGCCCATTCACCATAGAGCATAATATTCATAACTAAAAGAAGTTTCGTTAATTATAAGGCTTCCTAAAAGAGTAATTATTTTGGTTTTAAAGAATTTTAATAAAAATCCACAATCAAAACATTTAACTAGTAATTTTTACAACACTAATGGACTAATATTTTTATTAAATTACTTTGCAAACATTAAATTGATTTTAAAACCCTGCCTATGCAGATAGTGAATTTCATAATCCCCTTTTACAAATAGAGACTACATATTAAAGATTTCAAGTTCCTACAGATATCAATTACTCATTTGGATCAAAAAAAAGATTTATTTTTTTGGGTTAATATGTGTTTCATAGAGTAGAGCTAATATGAACAACTGTTCCTTTATGTTTCAGCATTTCTGACTTGCATTCTGCCAAAGTTTCATATAGTTGAAGTGGGGAGCATTCTAAATTTAAAATATTTCCTGTCCTCTAATCTACACTCAATATCAATATTACTTGAGAGATGATTTTTTAAAGTGGCTGGAACATCACCCATAAAAGACCAACCGTGCACAATGATAAGACCACTCAGCCACTGAGGCATTTATTTTATATTACCCTGGTCTTAAAAAAAATTTAATTACCCCGGTCTTAACTGTAATTTGCCTATGCAACTTAAGTATCAATGACTGAGGTCAAGGACTGTGTCTCATATGTCTTGGGAAGCCCCAAACTACTAGCATAAAACCTGTCACGTAGATGACCAAGACTAAATGTTTATTAATTTATTGCCTGAGATATAGAAATAATTGGAATAATATGGCTATGTTTTGAAAAAGTTGAACTTTAATAATTTAAGGAGAGAAATTAGGTATTTAAATGGTTGGGAGCTGGAAAGAAAAATTAGAAGTAAGAGATGTAATCTAGTGTACAAGGCATGGATTCACCTTGCTTTGGGAGACCAAAACCTGGTTAGTTAAGAAAGTTAAGAAAGACAAAGTCACAGGATACAAGGAACTGCTGAGTGGAAGCTCTCATGTAATCTTTGAAGTTGTACACAGTGATTTTAAAAAGTGGTGCAAAAGGAGAATAAGCAGGAAAACATGACTTTTTGGATGTGGAGTGGAGGTGAAAGGATTCAAAAACTTCAATCCCAAAGCCTGGTTCTCTGGATCCATGAGTGTTGGTCACCTGAGGGTCATCGTCTTTCAGCGTTTGGGGGTTGCTGCCTGGGGTATTGCTGAGCACAGGACATCACAGAGAACTAGAAGAATCCAGTCTGCTTCCATACTTGAGAATCCTCATGTATTAATCAGCAAAGTAATTATCAGTCAGAAAAAAAAAATCTCAGGGTGTACAACGATGAGTATTTATTTCTTGCTTATAGGTCTCTGGTCAGCTAAAATGGCTTTACTTCATATTGCAGGGCTTCTGCTTCGGGCTGTGCATGTGTGAATCTGTTGCGGTGCCTCTCACTGCTGGGCATACTTCTCAAATATAATACCTGAAGCTTCAAACAATTTAATTTGATCGGCTGTAGTGTTAAGAACAAAAGTTAGTCTGAAAATGTCATCCAAAAAATGATTTTTTTTGCACCTCAATGCCAGTTCAAATCTTAATGATATTCATTGTACTCATGCCTGGTAGATGTGTCTGTACTCAGTAGACTGAATGCTTTATACTTCCTGTATTTTACCTACCATGTTTGCTGATAATTCAATAGATACAGAAGCCAGAGAGATCCATAAGAAAAGTAGTCATGTAGGTATAAGGACTCCTTGAGGGCAAGAAGAGACTTCATTTTCGTATACTCTATGTCTATAGGACTTACTTCCCATAATGTAAAATCAGGTGATGGTTACATTAAGAATGCATGAATAGGGGCACCCGGGTGGCTCAGCCAGTTAAGCATCTGCCTTTGCTTGGGGCATTGATCCCAAGATCTTGGATCAAGCCCCTGATCGGGGCCCCTGCTCAGAGGGGAGCCTGCTCCCTTTCTCCCTCTGCCTGCCACTCTCCTTGCTTGTGCTCTCTCTCTCTCTCTCTCTCTCTCTCAATAAATAGACAAAATTAAAAAAAAAAAAAAAGAATGAATGAATAAATGTAGTTTCACTTTTACAAAAGCAAATTGGATAAGAACCGTGTAAACCAATTTTCTATTGGGTTAGCTGCTTCTCACCAACGGCAGAGCTGACATTGCTCTGTTGTCAGTGTTTAAAGTCCCTAATTGGAGGCCCAATAGAATGTTTTGGGATACCTGGGAGGAGGGGAGGTAATATAAATATTTTCTTATAACGTAATCTCACTGTGTTCTGGCATCATTAATGTGCTTCCTCCAACAAATATTTTTGGGCAGTTAATCCATTCCAGGTACAGTTTAGACATTTTGATGAGTCTGGTGAAGAAAAGGTCAGAAAACATCTTTCCTTTTAGGGTTCTCACATTCTCAAGAAGGAGAAAGATAAGAGTTTGTTGTTGTTGTTTAAAGCAATAAAATAAATAAGAAATAGTTTAAAGGTATAGGTGCTCTGATGAAAAATTAAAATAGGCTGATATGCTGGAACATAGCTGGGAAGTTACTTTTTCTTTTCTTTCTTTCTTTTTTTTTTTTATTTTGGTGCAAAAAGTACTTTTATTATAGCACAGGGACAGGACCTGCGGGCAGAAAGAACTGCACTGTGATTGTGAGGAGCTATTGATTGTATACTTTTAAGTTGGGGTGGGGGTAGAGATAAAGGAAGTCTCTAAAGGGATTTTCATAGGTTAAAGAAGACTTACAAGATCAGGAGGTCTGGCTATTGTCAAGCTAAGTAACTTTTGATCTCATGATTACAAAAAGTACCTTGAGAAGGTGACATTTGAGACCCAAGAGAAGGAGAGAGCCATGTAAAAACTAGAGGAAGCACATTTCAGGCAAAAAAGACACTTTGTGCAAAAGCCTTGAGTTAGAAATTAGGTTAACATGCTTAAGGAATAATGAGAAGGCCAGAGTGGCTGAAGCATATTGGGAGAGAAAAAGAGTAGAACAAGATGTGATAAGAAACAAAGACAGAATGTTTTGGCATTTAGAGTTTTACACACCAGGATAAGTTTAAATTGTATTGTGTGATGAGAGGATATTTGAACAGGGCAGTGATTTGATTTGATTTCTATTTTTAAAAGATAATTAAGGCTGCTATTTAAGGAATCAATTTTAAAAGTAGCAGTCTGGAGGGAAGATGATCATGACTTTGACTTGAGTGTTAAGGTGTAGGGACAGAGAAAGGTACAGACTCAGAATATGCCCTGTAGGCTGACTTCACAAAATTTGCTGTTACAATTGATATAAGAACTAACTAACTGAAAGAAAAAAAAACAAAAAAACAAAAAACATCAAGATTAACTTTTGGATATGGGCTTTAACAAGGGGGTAGATGGTAGCGGGGTTTACTGACATAGAGACAACTCAGCAATGAGAAGTTTAGACAGAATTTTATGTTCACGTTGAGATGTTTATCAGAAACTCACATGGGCAATCACATGTAGGTAGTTGGATATTCAAGATCTGAGTTTCAGGAGAGGCCAGAGCCAAAGCCAGATCAAGAGCTAAAGTATCATTTGTATAAGTTGTTATTAAAAGTCTTAAGATTGGGGGCACCTGGGTGGTTCAGTTGGTTAATTAAGTGCTGGACTCTTGATTTTGGCTCAGGTCATGATCTCAGGGTCATGGAATGGAGTTCTGTGCCAGGCTTCTCCCACAGCAGGGAGTCAGCTTGAGATTTTCTTCCTCCCTCTCCCTTTGTCCCTCCCCCACCACATGGGTGCACGTATGCATGCTCTCTCTTTAAAATAATACGTAAATAAATTTTTTGGAGTCACAAGTTTAGATGACATCACCTAGACAAAAATTTTATTATAGAATGAAAGCGATACAAAAGTGAACCATAGTGTACTTCAACATTAGGGAGTTGAATAAAAGAAGAGGACCTAGTAAAAGAGATTTAGTAGAAATTGGTGAAGTAGGAGGAACACAAGGAACTTAGGAAAGTAGGAAGTCCTAGGAGCCAGAAGAAACCAAGGATTTCAAGAAGGAAAAGAAAATGTATATATCAAATGCTGTGAAGATGTCAAGGAAGAGAGGAACAGAAAGATGACTGTTCAAGTTCGGGTCTCAGCAAGAAATAGATGATATATACCAGTGAAGGTATTCAGAAAGGTTTAATCAAAGGACTCTATATAAAGGCATGCGTTGGGCATAAGGTACAAGGAATAGAAATAGTCATGTTGGTTTGTTTTTGTTTTTTTTTTCCGTCATTAGGTTTAAAACAACCAGAGGATTAACAGAATCTGGAAGGAGGTTCCCATAGAGGGGACTACTGTAAGAGATGTAGACCTGCTCACAGAACACAATCGACTCCTAGATCCTTGCAAAGAGAAAGCTTGAAGAATTAAGTGTCCCCATCAAACTCTCATATTGGCCTCGGGTCCTCTACTGGTGCTCTCCATTGGTGAAAGCCAACTGGAGAGAATAAGTCAAGAAACCTAACTATAAGCCAACACAAGTCAAACTCCCAGGTCCTAGAAGAGTGTAGAAAAGGGTGAAGAAATAATCCGGAAGGCCAAATGCAAGCTATGTGGCCCAATGACCACTAAATTTGGAAATAGACAGTGTGGCTGACTTTCTCTAGAAAAATGTTAGTAGATTGCTTGGAACAGAAAATCAGTTCATGTGAGTTGAGAGATTGTGAAGTGAGGATAAGGTGAAATGGACTCTGTAAGACATATGGCTGGAAATGAAGTTGGAGATATGGGAGGGGTAAAGGATTCCAAGAGTCAGGTGTTGGGTCTACTAAGAATTGTTTTTGTTTCAGTAGAGAAATGTACATGCCATTGGGAATGATTTTCTAGAAAACAACAACAACAACATAATTTAGAGACAGAGATGATGACAAAAAGAAAGATGCTGAGATCAGACGAAGTAAATCAAGAGAAGGGAGGATTTGGTTTATGGCAGCAGCAAGGTAAACAAGGAAAACTTCTACATACACACCAAAAAAGGAAGGCAGGTGTGTGAATGGATATGTCTAGGCTTATTCTTTCCAGAATGATAAAATTAGGGAAACCTTCATTACTGAATCCATTTTCTTATTCATCAGGTGAGAGTAAAGTTTGCAGAGAAAGAGTGAGAAGAGGAAGAAGATTGAAACTTTTTCTGGATAATGGGAAAATGAGCATTGTGGAGCAATCAGTTTGCCTAGAAGTTGTAAGTACTGCCAGATCCTTGACCCTGAATTTAAATTGAGGCAGTCAGGGAATGCTTACGTTCCCCTTTAGAAACATTCACCACCTTAAACTCAGGCACAAAGGCAATAAGACGTTATGTTTAACCTTAGCTGGGCTGTTAGCATTCACGTTCAATAAAAGAAGAAGCAATGAAAATAAAAGATTTTGTAGGAAGAATTAAATAAACTTAGCTTCTAAGTTTATAAGGAGTGTCATGAAGACATAAACTTGATTGCTGAGCATGAGAAAGTGATAGGCAATGCATTAGTGCTCTCCATGAGGTGGAAGAAGGGCTCTAGGAGGTACATTAAAGTGTGTGAACTAGAAGGTTCGAAGGCAGTAAGAAGGGAGGATAGTTGAAGGTTTTTTATTTGATGCATTTAATACAGATACCCATGCGACCATGAAGTGATGATGGAAGAGAGAGGAAATGAAGGAACAGAAAGACCAAGGTTCTGGAACGAGCATCCACGTGAGTTGTGAAGTTTCCAGAATGTTGATTACAGGGGTAGAAAGGCTAGCAGTGAACGAGGGGGACGATAGATGAGAAACTTAAAATAAGTGATGGTCAGGAGCCCTGGAGCTTGAAGAAAAGCACATAAGAAATTATTTGAAGGAAGCAACAGGGAGCAGCGGCACCTGGGTAGCACGGTCAGTTAAGCCTCTGACTGCGTTTTGGCTCAGGTGCTGATCTCAGAGTCATGAGATAGAGCCCCCTATGTAGGCCTCTGTGCTTAGCATGGAGTCAGCTGAAGACTCTCTCTCCCTCTCCGTCTCCCTCTGCCCCTCCTTGTTGCCCTCTCTTTCTCATAAATAAATAAATAAATAAATAAATAAATAAATAATAAATAAACAAATGAAAATAAATAAATAAATAAATAAATAAATAAATAAATAGTCTGAAAGCAAGCAAGCAAGCAATAGGGAGCAAGGAGGTTTTGTATCCCAAGGCCAGGACCTAGGGTAAGGCTGTGAAAGGAAAGAAAAGCAGCCTTCACTCAGGAGACCTCTACAGGGCGGAGCAGATTTCATTTGGAGCAGGAGGTGAAGCCTCAGAGCTGCTGTTGAGGATATGGGGGTGTTTGCTGCTGGGGATCATCGGTCATAAGAAGGAAAGCTGAGGCAAGACCGAGGGACTGAAATTCCATCAGCTAACCATTCACACGGAGCGGTGTGGGGTTGGAAGGAGTCGTCTTGGTGTTAGGGTTTGGACGTCAAGTGCAGGAAATAGGAATGTGAGGAGGGAAGGGATTAGGCCTTACAATCTCTTGGGGAAATTTGGATCACCAACTTCAGGTGAAGGTAGGGGGTCACAGACAACATCACACGACGTTCTTAGGGATAAATGGGCCAGCCTCAACATCGGGAACTCATTCTGTTGTCTTGTTTAGTGCCATCTCACATAGAATATAGAATAGATCCTCGAAAAAAAAAAATAAGTCTCCACATTCAGTCTAGATTTCTCCAGGAGCGGTCCCATGTGGGTCCAGAAACAAGTAGTGCACCTGATGCTGGCTAAATACTTTTTGAGCGAGTGACACTTATATGTGCTCCTCTGCTATGGCTTCCTAGCTGACATTGGCTGCCCCTAAGGCATTTCCGTCCCCCTCTGTTTCTGACGCCCTCTGTCAACACTGACCAGATGCCCCCTTGTTGCTGAGCCTGCCACCACCACTCATGGAGACTCCACAGCCCAGGCCTTGAGTTCTGTGCAGCAGTGGAGGCGAAGGCCCTCTCTTCAGGTCTCCTATCTCACAGGGCCCTGCTTCCCTCAGGCTTCTCAGGGTCCTTCAACACGCACACTGGGACTATGACCATGTACAGGTAGACGGGCGCTGTATCCTCAGCCATGTCCTCCTCCTGCTCTCCTCCCATCTCTCTCTTTTGCTGGCTTTCCCTCTCAGCAGCCACTCTCTCCAGCGGCATCCTTGCCTTGAATATCAAATCACGTAGATACAGATTTTGGAAGTCAATTGCCCAACACATCTGCTTCTCGCTTCAATTCATCAAAGTTTATAATGGGGACTTATTTGATCAAGATGCCTAAAATGAAAAATGTCGGTCTCATTTGTCTAACATTTCTCCTAATTTGTTGTACATGAGGGTCCACGGAAAGAACTTATCGTTGTGCATTTTTTCTTAACTCAAATGCATGGCAAGGGTTTTGTTAGGATTTGGGACATGTCAACTTATTTTTCCAAAAGTTATCATATCTTGAAGTTCTTGTAGTGACGCTATTAATAGAGGTTTATGGGAAGAGAGGATTGATTGCATGGGCCCAATATTCTTAACTAACAACCAGATCTAGATAGCCTTGATTTGGTGGGAATTTTTAACTTTTTAGTAATTTAGTTCAAATCTTAAGTAATTCATAGAAATGAGACACTTATGCAATAAGTTACACAAATTAGCATCATTTCTAAATTAAATAAAATAGGATCTGATGAAAACTAATCCTCAGACATCAACATAATATTTTATTATATTACATATGTATAATTTTACTAAAAAATAAAAATACCAGATACAGATAATTTATACTTCGATGTGAAATGAAAATTTTAACCCTCAGTGTTTCAGAATTATAATCATTATTAAGTGCATGTAATATCTTTAATAATAAATACAGAATAAAAAAAAGGTTAGCAGCATCATTTAAATCTAATAATTCAGTAAGACTATGAGGAATATAAAATCTTATATATCTGGGCAAGTCATTTAACTTGTTATGCTTAGGGTTCTTTTCTATTTACATTTTAAGTTAATACTATTGACATAGTCACAAGGTTGTTGAAAGGATGAATAATATAAAAATTGTGAAGCAGTTTAGAAATATAAAGTGCTACATAAATGCCTGAAGGTGGCTATCCTTCTGTAAAGAAAGCCCGAATTTCTATTTATTTCATCAATATTAAACTGAAACACTCTCATATTATTTGAGTGTTATGAGAAAAAAACGAAATCCAAATTTTCTACACATAATGAAGAAATAGTTGACACAAAATGAATTGTGACACAAAATTTACATATTTCAGCTCTTACCTGACCTTTTCATATGATCTAAAATCTTTGCCTACAATAAATGGCTACTTAGTCATCTAGAAAATCAAATTTAGTTGGGCCAAATACTTTGTAATAAAGCTGTCCCATAAACTAAACTGTCCTCTAAAGAAACCATTCATGAAAAGAATTGTAAGTATCAGTTGAAATACTGTCCCTGCGGGAATAATTTAAACTTATCCAAGGAATTATTTTATTGATCTTTGCTAAAACCCTCAGTCAATTGACCCACTGTGTGACCCTAGATGTGTTCTTCAACTCTGAGCTTCAGCTGCTACACCCAGAAAGGCAGGCAGGATGATCACTCCCGCCTTACAACTTCACAAGGTAATCGTAATGTGATCAGATATGTGAGCGTGTGTTAAGCATATTTCTTGCATGTTTATGTGTAAGGAAAAAAGATGCTGAAAAACTAAAATTGTCATTTTTTAAATTTGTCGACTTTAACTTTCCTCTTGGGAAAAGCAGAATGTCTAGTCATCTACCTACTTTACTTGCTCCGTCTTTCCAGGGGCAAAAGTTCATGAGAGCAACATTCAATGAAGACACATTTGAATTAGTTCTTGATTACTTTCATCTTAGAAAAAATAAAAACAGAAAAAGTTAATTTGTAGACAAAAACTTATATAGTAAAACCCAGTGAGATTATTATAGCTTCATTGGTGGCATGTTGCAAGCTATGTAAGTATACTCAGATTTTAACGAGGGCACCATTACATGGATCTCTATTAACTGATCAAGGTAAATCAACTTTTTGGTATATATCTCAGCAGGCAATTTAACTAATACATATTTCCTGAGTAAGCCTTGTTTAGAAAATTTAAATCAATGTATTCAAACAATATAGGAGTAAAAAAAGAAATGAAATTATGATTCTGGGACTCTACAAGCAGAAGCAACATCTGTTAAGTTTGGCGTATACATGTTTGTGGGGAGGGAGGTATTTCATAAATACATTATTGTATTCATGACATTCATGTATTTTTGTTTTTATAAAAATGAGATTACAGAGGCTGCTCCCTAACTTGCTTTTTTCATTTGACTGCCTCCACTGAACCATCTATCATCTATCTAATCTATTTACCTATTATCATCTACCTACCTATGTATCATCTGTCATCTGTCTACCTATCTGCATGACCATCTTTCACAATTACCCTTCCCACATAACCTTCTACAGAGCGGTAATATAAGAAACAGTAGAGCAGGGAATCTAAGCATGCCAATTCTCAAAACCAGGACAAGAAATGCGAATCAGAAAAGTTCGTCAGCAGATGGCAGGACCCTCGCCATCAAGCCCAAGGTCAGTGGAACACTGTGTTCCATTGGAGAGAGTAAGGTAAAAAACAAGAGTAGCCAGGCAGCAGTAGAGGAGTTAGAGTTTTTGTATACCAGAAAACAGAAAATTAAATGGAAACCCAATGATCAAGTCTGAGGTTATCCAGGGAAAAGTGGGAAAGAAGGATGTTGGAATCCTGACAAAGAAAATCCTCATTTTTCTATTGCCTCAAATGTTTCAAACTCTTCCTTACTTTAAGGTTTTCATATATGCTTTTCTCTACTCTCTCTGAATATACTCCCCCTGCCATTCTTTGGGTGACTCTTTTTTTTAAAGATTTTATTTATTTATTCATGAGAGAGACAGAGACAGAGACAGAGACAGAGACAGAGACACAGGTAGGCTTCATGCAGGGAACCTGATGCGGAACTCGATCCTGGGACTCTAGGATCATGCCCTGAGCCAAAGGCATGCGCTAAACTGCTGAGCCTGAGTGACTCTTTCATATTAATTCTTTAGATCATTCCTCAGAGAAAACCTCCAGACTCTACAAGTTACACTAAGTCCTCTAACATTATTTGTATCAGTTAGCTTTGACTGCATAACAAAATACCCTGAATTTAGTGACTTAAAAATCATTTATTTAGCTCATGATCGTACAAGTCATTATTTGGGGCTGGGTTCAACTGTGTTTTCCTTCTGCTCATGTCAACTGGGATCACCCATGTCTCTGTGGTCAGCTGCTGGTTCTGCTCCCAACTAGCATTTTGACTTGAAGCTGGATGGTCCTAAATGATTTCATTCACGTATTTGGAGATTGGCTGTGGAGTAGGTCATTTCAGTTTTCCTTCATGATCTCTCATCCTTCAGTAGGCAACCTGGTGGTCTCATGGTGCTCTTGAATTCTGGGCATAGCAAGAGAAAAAGTATTTTTTCTTTTTTCTTTTTTTTTAGCTTTCATATAACATTGTGTAAGTTTAAGGAATACAACATAATGATTTTATAGATATATATATTGCAAAATGATCACCACAAAAAGGTTAGTTGACAAATCCATCCCTCACATAGTTACAATTCTGTGTGTGTGGTGAGAACTTTTAAGATCTACTCTCAGCAATTTTCAAATATGCAATACAGTTTTATTAACTGTAGTCACTATTCTGTACAAGACATCCCCATAGCTTATTCATTTTATAAATAGAAGTTTGCATCCTTTGATCACCTTCACACATTTTCCCCATCCCCCAACTCCTGGCCCTGGTAACCATAGATCTCTCTCTGTTTATAGGAGTTGGGTTTTTTTGTTTGATTCCACATATAAGTAAGATTCTATAGTATTTGTCTTTCCCCATCTGACTTATTTCACTTAGTAAAATGTCCTCAAGCTCCACCCATGTTGTAGCAAATGGCAGGATTTCCTTTATTATGGCTGAATAATATTCATATATATTGTATGAATCATATATAAATTATATATAAAATCACATTTTCTTAATCCATTCATCTGTTGGTGGACACCTAGGTTTTTTCCGTAACATGACTATTGTAAATAATGATGTGCAAATATTCCAAAGGTCTTTGCTTTCATCTTATTTACTAAAGGCCAAGTAAGGCCTATGATCCACTTAGGTAAAAATAAGACTCCATCTCTTAATGGGAAGATCTGCAATGTTATATTCCAAGGGCATGAATTTAGGAAGAGGAAGTATCTGTGACCATTTTTGCAATCTACCGAATACTCTCTCATAGTATCCTAGAATTTTTCTTCATAGTATTAATGTTTATACTAATATATTTATTATAAAGATTATTATAAATTACTAATTTTATTTCATATACATTATATACTACAGATTATAATTTTTTATATATCAGCAGTTACTTTTAACCCATCATCCTCTACTGCTGGTTTATAATACTATAAATATCATATGGATAGAGTTCATGTCTATTTTTTTTCCACCTTTCTATTTTGACTGCCAATTCCAGAATCTGCCTAATAGCAGGCCCTTTGTACTTAGCTATTGAAGGAATGCATGAATGAATCAGAACTGGAACATAAAATTAGGGTTTAAATTGTAGCATCAGTAACTCAGTAATGTGTTTTAGTGCTAAGATGCTTAAGTACTTTTTTTTTATAGTGTTCAGTTAACAGAGGAGAAAAATTAATTTGTTCTTGCTTATCCATTTATATTTTGGTTATAGTGGAGTAAAAGTCCTAACTGATATAGTAAAGGAAATAGGTAGCATTGGTTAGAGATAGATCTATCTCTATCACCTATAGTGGCAATATCATCTTGGTGATATGACTATTTAGGTTGTAACACAGTTGTATAGGTTAGAAATATTCTTACAGTTATGGCAGCAGTAGACTCAGTATCTTCTTACTAAAATAATTGTTTATCCTTGCTTTTAAAAATACATAATTAATTGCCTCTTGATTCATTATCATCAGACCAAAGCATGAAGTCTCTGCTGTGTCAGCAGGATAGGTCCTACTTATTAGCCTACTGAGATTTTCTGATATGAAACTTCGAATTTTGAGTATCTGTTTTGGTTTAAATAATCAGATTTTTTTTTCTTTCACTGGTGACTTGTTTCTCATCCTAGCATGAATTTCAATAGGAAACTGATATATAGATGTTTCTACGATATTGTTTTTTTCTTTTTAAAAATTAGTTTTTTAGGGAGGTCTGGGCAGCTCAGCAGTTGAGTATCTGCCTTGAGCTCAGGTTGTGATCCCGGGGTCCCGGGATCGAGTCCCGCACCAGGCTCCCCGCAGATAGCCTGCTTCTCCCTCTGCCTGTGTCTCTGCCTCTCTCTCTGTGTCTCTCATGAATAAATAAACAAAATCTTTCAAAAAATAAAATAAATACAAATTAGTATTTTAAAGAAACAGTAAATTCTCTTATGACCTACTCAGGCCACCCCAAGGTGAGTGGTGGCTCTATGTACATTAAGAGAGTCTTGTTTTTGGCTGTCTGTCAGGACAGTTGTCACTCAAATCACATCCCATTAACCAGCATGAAATTGGAAATTAGTTAAAATCTTGTCGGCAGTCTTCTCTGTTATCTACCTCAAATAGAGTTTTGTAATTTGCAGATGAAAACCTACATGATGTAGTTGTCAATATTTTCACCATAAGCCCAGTAGTTCTAAAACAATTAGCTTTTGACAGTTAGTAAAAAATAAAACTCAAAAAATAAAATAAAGTAAAATCTCTTGAGTGCTTGATCTTGGATTCTCCTTTTCAGTTTTATTTTGAGAAACAATTATTGCCCAAAGACCAAACTGTTGTACTTGTAGTTTTATAATTGTTTCATTCTCACACCTCTGTTTGGATATAAATATGATTAATCAGATTTTGCAAGTATTTAAGAATGTTTTCCAAAAGGTCAAACTGAATTTAAACCTTTTCAAAGCAAAACAACATTAAAATACAAATTGCTCCCTTTATCTGTTCAGTTAATGTGTTTTCCTCTCGATGACACCTTTAAGTTGCAGAATTATTGAAGACAAATAGAAGTGATATAAATTTAATTTTGTGCAGCCTACTTGACTTTTAGATACAGTTTACAAGAATGGGCATTATGTAAATTATGAACAAGGAAGATAAAAGTTTGCAAAATATATTATCTTGGCTTTTCAATGAACCAGATAAATGTGATGATACAACACGGTATGGATGGATTCTCAATACTCCAGGACCTTAATAATATAAGGGAATCTTTAATCGCTCACTCCAGCTCCCAGACTCTTTACTCTGGATTTCATAGGTTTTACTTGTTCATAATCCTCTAGACTTCCTTGAACAAGGAGAACCGATTAACAGAATATGGTGAAGAATGGAGGGGACGTTTAATCTTGGTTTGCAATTCTACAAAAGAAAGAAGATAGGATAGAGCCTGCAGTCCTAGAAAGGAGAGCAACATTCTGTACTCTAGTTGAGAAGAATGAGTTGGGATATCACTATTTTTGCTGAGGATAAGAGAATTGGTCAGGAAGGGATTAGCTGAGCTCTACACAGGAGGGGAGGAAATGAGAGAGGGATACCTGCATTCCTCAAAGTGTAAGCAAAAGCCAGCCTAGCAGTGGGTCTGTATGGATGGGGCAAAGTGAGCAAAACCAAGAGCAGTAGGGCGTGAGAGCCATTGAGCTTAGAAGGGGAACAGGAATCTGATCTTGCAAGGCCTCCAGGCGACAAAGGAGCCAGGTTTGTCCATGAGCCGGAAGTCCTAGGAGAGTGCTAACATCTATCCACATCCCTCTAGCTGCTGCTGTGAGACTATATTGTTTGAAAGATAAAATCAGAGGAGCATGATTCAAGAAAGAAAACAGGATGTGGAATTATACTAATTGAGCTCCTGCCTCATTGTAATTTTTTTAATGTTCAGGATCAATTGTGATGCAAGATAACTAACAAAGTCCCATTTATTCTTATAAGAAAAACAATTTTTGAAAAGGGAACTTTTAATTGTATTAGTATTTTTGTCAGATTTAAGAATCTAATATAAAAAGGTGACTTTTAATTGTATTAATATTTTTGTCAGATTTAAGAATCTAATATAAAAGTATACAAAGAAAATAGAAGTCTAGAAACACATTAATATATTGTTTGAAATAGTTGAAGAAAGAATCCACTCGAGTCTTACAATGAACGGATAGTACAAAGGCATTTTGAATTGATTGCTGAATAAATAAATCTGTTTTGAAGAACCATGATAGAAAAAAAAGTGGAAGAATTAAAAGTTTCAGAGAAACTGAAATATATTACTTCTTGTAACCAGGAGTTATTTTTTATTAGAAACTACCTCTCTGAAAAGAGAAAGCAGCAAATGGAAAACAAAGTGAGATCATTTAAGTCACGTCAGAGAAGCATCCGGGAGTTCAAATAACTATTTGGGAATAATGGGAAATCTATGTAGAACTGCCATAGAAATTCTAATCCGGATGTATCTTTTTTTCGCTTCCAAATCGAAAAATGTTAAGACATATTCACGTATAATAAATTAAGTAGCAAATAAAAAATATAATGCATTCTGCTACCATCTAAGCACAACACAAAACTTCTTTACGCTTTCATTGCTTACTGTAGAAAAAAAACAAAAACAAAACAGGAAGACTAAATTCTGAATATTTTAGTTATGAACCTTTCCTTTCTAGGAATAGAAGACTTTTTAAAAATCAAGTGCTTAGTAGTGGTAGTAATAATAATAATAATAATAATAATAATAATAAATAAATAAAACATGTAGTATGAATCTCAACTCTTATTTCCAGCTGCATGGTTTTAGACAAATGAAGCCCTGTAAGCCTCAGTGTTTCCATTTGCACAATGAAAATAGTAATGATGAGATCTGCCTCAACGGTTTGTTATAAGTGATTAAATGAGATCGTGGTTTTAAGGTGCTAGCATAGTTCATAAGTAATAAACATTTATTAGTTGCTACCTCTTAAATATTCAAAGAACATCAGGAAAAAAGGGCACCCAAAAATTATACCACACCCATGGCCTTTAAAAGTTTTCTTTAGCTTTCTGTAAAGGTCTAAGCATTTTATTTTATATCCTCTAGCTTAAAAAAAAAAATTATCAAAATTCTATGCCCTTGCCAAAACAGTCCACATATTTTGAGAAGCCAAAATTATGATCCAATAGTGTGATGAACCGAAAGATTATATTAATTAAAACAATGACAAGAATATTGAACATCTTTTATATTTTCCATATTAAAAACACTGTGCTTCCTTTGTGTTTGCTTAGGCATCATTGAAAACGTTATTCTTATAGAAAAAAAGTTCTTCACATCTATCATTTTCAGTATCTTCTTTGTTTTTGCACAGAATTTTCACTAAAGAAATAGTTCATTACCATATCCTCATTTTTAAAATTTAGATTCATTTTGGAATATGGTATACTTCTCAGCTTTAAAAAAAAAAAGATTTTATTTATTTATTCATGAGAGGCACAAAGAGAGAGAGGCAGAGACCCAGGCAGAGGGAGAAGCAGGCTCCATGCAGTGAGCCCGAGTGGGGCTCCATCCCGGGTCCCTGGGGTCACGTCCTGAGCCAAGGGCAGACGGTCAACCACAGAGTCACTTCGGTGTCCCTTCTCTTCAGCTTCTTCATTTTTTTTTTCTTTAGAGTAGCTGGTAGAAATTTAACCACCAAAAATGTTTTGATGTGCATTTATGGATTTTGTTTATCCCAGTATATGTACATAGGCATGACCTACTTTCTTTGACGGTTCTCCTATTATGGGAGTGCCCTACTCTGTCATTTCTAACCTCTTCTGTGCAGTTTCCTTTATGGATGTATTATGGGTTATGGTGGAGAGCTGACTGACATGTCTTCATTCTTTTCATTTCTGTGGGATCCTTACTTTTCCTCTATTATTTCCTTCTTTTCTTTCTATTCCACTAATCCAAGAGTATTCTCTCCTTCTCTATAAATCTACTATTCTATCCCAGATGTAATGCTTTTGCGTTTCTGCCACTAAGGGCCCTTTTTACTTTGAAGCCCCTCCTCTGGAGACAAAGCTTTTAATGAGGGAGTCCCAGCCTGTTTTAGTACACTAACATTTAATTATGAATTTCTTCTTTCTTGGGTTAGTTTTATTCCTACATCATCTAAGTCCTTCAGGCATCTGCACTCATTCCATAAGGTCTATTATGCTTTTAATTTTTTTTTAATCTTTAAGCTTAGAGTGATAGGTAATTGAAGATTTATTAGAATTTGGTTTATTTTCTACTTACAAGCAATTGGAATGTTGTATTATATTTCTTTCTCCTATTACTATTGAAGGTTTGAATCATGCATTGTTTTATTTGTTGTCCTTGTTGATTTTATTGTTTTGGTGGAGGATATGTACAGTTATTCAATATCAGAGTTATCATTATCTTCCAAATCTAGACATTCCTTGTAACTAACTTTTTAAAAAAATATCTTATTTATTTTTTTCATGAGAGACATAGAGAGAGGCAGACACATAGGCAGAGAGAGAAGCAGGCCCCTACGGGGGAGCCTGATGTGGGACTCAATCCCAGGACCCTGGGATCATGACCTGAGCCAAAGTCAGACGCTCAACCACAGAGCCACTAAGGTGTCCCAATAACTAACTTTTCAATAGTCAAAAATACTGATGGTAATATGGATTTGTTCACCTTCCTACTTCCTACAGACTTCACAAAAATATTTTTTGATATACTAATTTTGCACCAGAAAGAAAAAGCACCAACTTTCATCTTGTAATATTATAAAGTCAAAATGTATAATCAATGGTATGTACATGATTAAATAAATGCTATAAAAATAAATAAAATAAATAAATAAATGCTATAAAGATTCAAACTATGTTTTATGTATAAACATACTAGACTGCAATATACTTTCTGTCATGATTTTTATTCCGTTCAATATTTGCACAATATCAATATTGTTAATCACTTGGTATCTAGCTTGATAGAATCAAATACCTTCTAATATGAATTTGCAAAAAAAAAAAAGGATTGCTAAAAAGGAAGAGAAATATAAAAAATAAGACTGGTTAAGAGGAAGTAGGAGATGTTTGTTGTCACTTTATTTGTTGTCACTTCCACTTCTATGTGATTCTAATTACCTACATAGTTTACTCCTTGGGCCTCTAAATATTATTTAATTTTACCCAATTATCAGCTTATGTAATATACACTGATGTCTTATATTAGTATTTTTTCCTATATGTACTTATTTAGGACAAAAGAATATTAAAAATTAACAAGGATTTTCCACCATTTCTTTCTTTCTTTCAAGTTCCTTCACCATGCTATTTGTTTTCTATGGGGATTTTTTTTCTTTTTAACTTGTCCCTCTTTAAACATGGCACAGAGTAATTCATGCCTCCAAAATTTAACTAAAATGGTAGTGTATAAATCTAGATAAGGAGAAAAGGGGAAACAAAAGAAAGAAGAAAGAGAAGGAAAGATAAAGAGAAGAAACTAGGAGAAGAGAATTTGAAGAGAAATTTGAATATGGATAAGTTTTGGTGAAAATGATGTTCATTATTATGACATTTTTCTCCTGAAATATTTATGTTAGGTATGCTATCCATATTTCGTATCTTGCTCCTCAAAGACAAATTATACAGGTGTGGTTTTGAAAAATATTTTTAATATATGCAAGGCTAGCCATATTCTTACAACCAATAATTGGTTTAAATGCATTTCTAAAATGTGTAAATATGAATTTGACTCTTTTGGTAATTACTTCAATAAAAGACTTCAGAAATCCAAGACTATTAGCCATTCAACTAAAATTCCTACTTCTGGACAGGCTTTTGGGATTTCTGTGTTCTACTATGCCTAAAAAAGTTACAATTTTTCATCATGTAGAGTGAGTATTTCATCATGTATTTGTCCTATAGAGGTAAAATTTTAGGCTAAGAACTCTTAGTAAAGAGCAGAAAAAATATCACCACAGCTCTGTTGCTATTGAGGCAAAGCTTAAACGGTCTTACTCATAAAGTTTCAGTTGGAAACCCACAATCACAAGCTCTATTCATTACAAGCAATCAGTGTGTCCTTTGCTGCCACTATGCATCATCTGTTCATTCAGAACATTGGCAGTTAGTAGCGGGCAGAAAAACTACCCAGGCTTAAGTAGAGAGTGAGAAAATGAAATGAAGTATTCATTGTGATTATCAGAATAAGTCAGGATTAGGAAAAAAATCAGTGCCAGACTGACAAGAAAAAGTATTGGCTTCATTAAAAATATTTAGAAAATAAGGCTAAAATTGTAAATGGGTTTTTGTTTGTTTGGGTTTTGCTCTGGATTAATCAGAATATTTCTTCCAGCGGTACCTGGGTAGCTGAGTCAGTTGAGCACCCAGCTCTTGATTTAGGCTCAGGTCATGATCTCAGAGTCGTGAGATTGGGCTCCACAAGGAGTTCTGTGCTAAACACGGAGCCTGCTTAGGATTCTCTCTCTTCCTCTGCCCCCCTCCAGCTCATGTGCATGTTCTCTCTCTCTCTCTCTCTCTCTCTCTCTCAAAACAAAAAAGAATATTGCTTCAATATCCAAGTTCACTTTGTTATTGAAAATGTACCTTTGTATAGGAACACAATAGGAAATAAAAATTTTGTGCTACATTTGAATATAAAGAAAGTTTAAAATGGTCAAACCGTGGACACATTCTATATGTAAGAATATCTTAGTAGTAAAGAAAAAGAATAAAATTATTGTAAAATAAAATGGTCTGTGTTCACTACATCATCAGGCAACAACACAAGGTCATGGTGAGTACTCAAAGGCAAAGAAGAGAGACCTGGATTCTGACTCTAGATGTTAAAATGTGGATGAAAGAGGTGAATACATTTTAAAGTTTCATGTATATTATTGCAATGAACCTATGGTAAAATCTAACTCATCTATTTAAACCTATGATTGTCAAGCCCTTAATTTGACAGCATCGTTATTATTCCTAATAAAATTAATGGAGCAAATCATTAACCTACATACATAATTTTGAAAATAAGCATTGTAATTGCCAAACTATGATACAAAGATGAAATAAAAATAATTTACAATTAAATAATCTATATTTCAGTATATAAATATTAGATCATGTCTAGAAGACATAAGTGAGCCATATAGTACAACTATATGTAGGATTATTGAGAAAAATGATAACTGCTAGTGCAGACTGACATAGCTAGGCTGTATAGGCAAGTCTAAAACCAGAGGCAGCATTGTGTTCAGTGATACCATTTTATGAAATGGTGGTTGATTCTTGTATATTTTTGAACCAAGAAAATGCATTTCTCTCTCTCCTTGCAAGTTAGCAGAACTCCTGGAAATTCTATAGTCATTAAATAATGCAAAGGTAAGTTATCTTTATTTGCAGTGTGAGGTAAAATTCTAGGCAAAAATGGTATTAAACAGGTTGCTCAGTTACATGAAAATCTAGTGAACATACTAAATTTGTGCCGCCTGTGACATAATTCTGTACTGTGCAGTCAATTGTAAATATTGTAGGTTGCCCAGCATTTCTGACCACCATCTACTGAAAGCTAATAGTATGCTTCTAATCATTTTGAAAAACAAAAATACATGCATTTTGTTAATACCTTTTTGTGATAGCGCCACCACCATTGCAAACCATGTCTTTATACCAATAACATTCAAGTCATTTTTCCCAATAGTGAGCCTAATATAGAGAAATCTATCATATTTTGATAATAATGGTTCATTGATTTGTTCATATTTGATTGGAATGTCAGTCAAATGTATATGGAAACTTAATCTTATTTTTATTTTTGTCCATCAACTTTCATAAGGTCCCAATTTTAGTAGAAGGGTATTGGGTAGAAGAGTGACCAACTGTCTGGTATCCCGTGCCCTTCACATTCAATCTTTCCTGCATACAACTTATTATGTGTGTTGCCCAGGACACCACGAGTTTTATCCTTTGTGGATTTGGTCAGGATTCTTATTTCATCCTTATTATTTTGACATAATAATAATAATAATAATAATAATAATAATAATAATAATAAATATATATTTACAGTCCTTTGTACACCCTAGACTAATTTATACCTATCTACCTTAGTTCCCAATGCTTATTCTATGTGAAAATACCTATCTTAATCTCATTTTTATTGCATTCCAAATTTGGCTCCAGTGAACATAAAGTCACCTTTCATTGCATAGCATAAGAGATACTTTCTCTAAATTTTTCAAGTAAATTTATGAATCTCAATAATAATATTTCAAACAAACTAATATCACAACTTATAAGTCCTTTTTCCTTCTCAGTTTAAGTTGCTAAAATCTGGTCAGTAATTATTTATTGCTCCTCTGAAGCAATTATTTCATAATTATATAAACCAAACTTAAAGCCTGATATATCAGAAAATTAAAAATATTTCTTAAAATATATAAATAATTTTAAGCTATTAAGGACTAATGGTCTGGCAAAAGTATTTAGCTTTTTATTCTACTTAACTAAAAAGTCAAATGAGATTCACCAAGAAGCCAGAGTGGTTTGCAAAGCACATGTAAAATCTCCAGGGTTCAGAATTTGACTGATGTTAATTTAATAATCTTAACATTTTTTTTAAATGATCTGACATTAACATTTCTAAAGAACAAAACTCAGTGCCTTTTATATAACGGAATGAGGTTTTCCACTTTGGTCTTTCAAGTTTAGCTTGTCTCCTCCATCTTTTTTTGCCTTAATCAAATTGATTCATGTTTCAGTAGTTTAACCAAAACCCTCTTTTTGGCTTAAAAGAAAATCCAAATGATTATTGTGTGTAGAAACAGCCTTTGGAAAGAGAGGCCAATATATTTTTGAGAATAAAATTATGTTTGTATATATTATAAAATACTAGGAGATAGAGTGGACTGTTAGGTTTTGCCCAAGAGCACTCTGCCAAAGGGCAATGAGTCTGTAAAGTCATGATTTCCCTAATTCCCTTAAAGGAGATTTTATTTTATTTGTTTAATATACATGGCAGTACTGTATGTGCTCCAACAAACTATTTGAGCTATGGTTTGTAACTGGTGTCAGACACATTATATTTCCATTACAAATACTTAAAAATGTTTATAAATTTGAAGTTAACTCAATATACTGTCATTACCCAGAATGAGAGAATGATATAATCAGTCTTTATTAGAAGCTTAGGAACTTGAATTCAGACTGGTTTTTAAACTCCTCATTGGGAGGACGCCTGGGTGGTTCAGTTGTTGAGCATCTGCCTTCAGCCTCAGGACATGGTCCCAGTCAGGGAATACAGTCCCACGTCGGGCTCCCTGCAGGGAAGGGAGTCTGCTTCTCCCTCTGCCTGTGTCTCTGTCCCTGTCTTTGTGCCTCTCATGAGAAAAATAAATAAAATCTTTAAAAAAACCCAAACTCCTCATTGGGGATTTAGGTCTTTAAAATGGCAACAGCATGTTAAAGTCTTATTTGCTTTGATTAATTACTTCCCAGACTATAAACATATATTTCTCTATATGTATTTATATTTATATCACAACATTTATATTATATAGCATATGTAGTATTTTATATACCACATATGTTTATATATTATACACTTAAAAAATTATAAATATATCTACACAAAATCTCCTCCATAATTTTTGAGGATGGAACTGTCTAGTTCAGTGCTTCTGGAAATTGTAATTATCATAATAAACACATTTCAATTTTTTTTAATTTTAATTTTTTTTGTTTTTTTTTTATTTTTATTTATTTATGATAGTCACACAGAGAGAGAGAGAGGCAGAGACACAGGCAGAGGGAGAAGCAGGCTCCACGCACCGGGAGCCCAATGTGGGATTCGATCCGGGTCTCCAGGATCGCGACCTGGGCCAAAGGCAGGCGCCAAACCGCTGCGCCACCCAGGGATCCCCATGTTTCAATTTTTGCTTGTGCTTGTATTTAAACCTCTGTTAGGCCGCAGATCTTTTCTACTTTGTTCACTTCTGAATCACTAATGCCTTCAACATAATAAATACCTAACAAATATTTATTGAATGAAAGATGAATCAAAAATAGATATTTTTGTTGGACCATGGAAGAAAAAATAATTAATTTACTTATTATTTTAGATGGTCTGCTATTTGCTTTTTTTAAGTTGGTATATACACTAATTTGATAATAATAATAATAATAATAATAATAATAATAATAATAATAAAAGGGAGAGGAAGAGACAAAGAAGAAGGAGGAAAAAGAAATGAGAGGGAAGAAAAGGACAAATAAGGGCAAAGCATGAAAAAAGAGAGTGTGGGGGCACCTGGGTGGTTCAATCGGTTAAGTGTCTGCCTTCAGCCCAGGTCATGATCCCAGGGTCCTGGGATTGAGCCCCACATTGGGCTCCCTGTTCAGTGGGGAGCCTGCTGACTTCTCCCCCTCCCTCTCACTCTCTCTCTCCCCTACTTGTGCTCTCTCACTCACTGTTTCTGTCAAATAAATGAAATCTTTAAAAAAAGAAAAAGAAATAAGATAGGGCATAGGGATAGAACAGACTTAAAAAGGGGAAAACAATAGAAAATATGTAAGAGAACGGAAAAGAATATGGAATTAGGAAAATTTATCTAGTCAATAGTGTTATAATAATTAGCTATCCATATGGAAAATAAAATTAAAATGATTATACCTCATACCAAAAAAGTATATTCCAGTTGGATTAAAGATCTAAATGCTAAAAAAAAAAAAAACCTTTCAAACCTTTTAAAAACTATAGAATATTTTTTAAAAATAAATAAAACTATAGAATATTTTATAGCCTCAAGGTAGGAAACATCTCTTAAAAAATGAACATATACAATCATAAGCAAAAAAGGAAATTATTTCATCAAGGTCAAGTGAACAATAAAAATCTTTCTATGACAAGGCATTATGAGAAATTTGAAATATATTTATTCATTTATTTATTTATTCATTTATTTATTTATTTATTCATGAGAGACACACAGAGAGAGAGAGAGAGAGGCAGAGACACAGGCAGAGGGAGAAGCAGGCTCCATGCAGGGAGCCCGACGTGGGACTTGATCCCGGGACTCCAGGATCACATCCTGGATCAAAGGCAGGTGCTAAACTGTTCAGCCACTCAGGGATCCCCAATAAATAATATTTGTAACATATATTAGACAAAAGCACTATGTCTTTGATTACTATAATACCTGCACATCAATATGAAAAGGTAATTTTTACAGAGAAACAGACAAAATGCAGAAAACAAAAAATGGCAAATAAAGATATGAAAAGATTATATTACTGGTACTCAGAAAGAGATAAGAAAATAATGAACTATTATTCTATACTCCCTGAATTGGTAAACTTAGAAGTCTGACAGGGTGAGAATTGTGAGAATACAGAATAACTAGAAATCCGTTCCACTGCAGCTAGGATTATTCATTGGAACAGAGCCTACCACTATCTAGTAAAGCCCAAAATGCACACACCCTTTAAGACTGCGATGGCACTTCTATGTAATGCCCCCCTGAAATTCTTGTATATGTGTATTGCCCTTAGTGGAGGGTATACGAGTGCTTATTGTGTAGGTCTCTATATCAAAAAAATAAAAAATCAACTCTGTCTTGACAAATAAACATACTTGCCCCAAGACTACACAGCTAGTAACAATGTTTGAGCTGAAATCCCCCAAAATAATTTTGGGATCCTAAAACCCATGATCATCATATCATACAAGTCTCTTTCAAGTTAGATTGTTTGCAATATTACAACCTAAAATCCTTTAAAATCTCCAACGTAAGTACTCCTATTCGTTGGTTACCTTGTGTTTACCTCTGACACCGTTAACTATGAAAGCTAAAGTCCAAGTGCTTCAGTTTGGACATCTATTTTAGCAGACAAACATGGCTATGGTTTTTGACCTCAATGAAGAAACCGAGGCCATTTCCAAGAGTTTTTAATTATAAGGAGAGATTAAATAATTATTTCACTAATTAAAATGCCTAGACATTTATCGATTCATTTCGACGTGCCTTGTATCCAATGTGGTTTTGGATATTGCCTCCTATAATCTCAGTCACTGCATATTTTTTTTCAACTATTTATTTGTTTGTATTTATTTATTTATTTATTTATTTATTTATTTATTTTTCAGTCACTGCATATTTTAAATGTCAAAGCTATTGTTTATTGTTCCCCAAAATATATTCTCTACTTTGTTTTAGAAAGAGGTCCCTCCAAATTTTGGCTGAACATATGGCCTACTAGCTGTAGACTACAGCCTCTCAGACTCCATGCAGTGGTTGTTGGCCTTGCACCCGAGCCCCAGCCAATGGGGAGAAAGCAGGGCTGGTGACTGCATATTGTATGACGACCTCATTATGGAAACTGCCTGCCCTCATTTTTCTTATTTCATGTTGCATTGGCTGGAAATGATGATCTCCAGCCTTGAATCCAGAGATAGAAGCCATGCACTGAGGATTATAAAACCATCTGCTCAGCCCTGGACTGCTCAACTCCAACTGTTTTCATGAGAGAGAAATAAACTTCTTATTTACTTAAATCTTTGTATTTTTGCATGAGGCTGAGTTTAACTTGTTCCTCAACTAACATAAATGAGCACTTTTGTATCATAGGAGAGTAAATTGATACTCAAAAATTAAGAACTTTGTCCACAGGGCCTCTGGGTGGCTCAGTGAGTTAAGCATCGAACTTAATTTCGGCTCAGGTCATGATCTCAGGGCTGTGAGGTCAAGCCTCATGTTGAGCTCCGTGCTGGGCATGGAACCTGCTTAAGATTTTCTCTTTGCCTCTCTCTCCTTCTCCCCCTCTTTCTCTTCTTTTTCTCTCCCTCTCTTAGGACTTTGTCAATGATCATACAAACAGGAGGCATCAACGTGATGTAGGATTTCTCACTCCAAAGCTTGTGTAATGTGTACCTTCCTTGGGGACCGGGGAAGGCTGACCCAAGTGCATGAATTCTCAACGTCATTGTAAAGGCTGGCCTCAGAGTGACTGCTGACTAAAGTCTGGAGCACATGGAAACACTAATTAGGGGATATTTGGCTCTTCTGCATTTGTTCCAAAAGGTGGCCGATATTGTGCTAAGAACAACTTGAGACGCATGTGTGGGGACTTAATCTGGTTCATAGATGATGAGGAGATTACACAATATGCTTCTCAGTCATTCAGCCACATCCGCCCTGACAGGAAGCATAAAATATTTTGTTACTTAATGGGAAGTTAGTTCTTGGAAGCCACAGTTAAATTTCCTTGCTTTCAGCTTATAGCACATAAAATATCACCCATGTGTTCAGAGAGACACTGATAGAATCTATTTAATTTTCTCAGTGGCCTAATGAGGAATGTGTCAGTGAGAGAGCTCAGCAGCTAATGTCCCGAACAACACTGGCTACAAAATTCTCCAACACAGAAGTAGAAATATAATAAATCTAAGCAAAGAAGAGCTATTTGGTTACCAAGCAGTGACTTGGAACCAAGGCAGCAATTCTCTCTCAATCTAAAAAGAAAAAGCATTTCGTTCTTGCAGCTAATTCAATTAAAATAAAACACATGAAAACATTAAATTCTCTTTTCCTGGGTGCCAGAGTTGCAGGAGGACTAAAGAGGTACTTAACATGGGCAATATTTCCGTCATAAAAACTAATCTGCTCTGTTAGTGATGCGTTCTGGGGAAAATTCAAACCCACCAAGTACATTAGAGTGGCCCAGATGCACAGCAGATTCAAGAAGCACAATACAAACAGGAGCTTTCATTAGAGACTTCCTCACTGTCAGAACCACTATCATCAAATAAAGACAACAAATATTGAGAGGAAACTGGAGAGAAAAAAAAAAAGGAAATTGAACACTTCTGTTTGCCAATATGTTTACAAGCAAAGACACTGAGCAAAATGAAAACTAGATGAAAATTAATTTTGAAATTCTAATTCCATTCTTGAAAATTAAGCCTGAATAGTGATATAAATGTGGGTGTGTATGTACATGTGTGTGTGTGTGGATATAAATCCACGTATTTACGCAAGTGTGTGCAGTGTATATGATCAATATAAGTCTCTATGTATTTAGAGCTACACCTACACAAATATAGACACCTAAACATTTAGGGAAATTGGAGGTTAAGTGGAAATTCTTGTTGTTTGTTAGTCATAATGATAAAATGAAAGAAAAGATTTTTCCTCAATTGTTCTGTTGAGAAGTGGTGTTTTTCAGACTCTTATTTAAAATAGAACAATGAACTCTGGCTCCGATTTTCTTTCCCCATGTTAAGTTTTTAAATCCAAGTGAACCATAGAGCAACATACACGCAGCTCTTTGTTCTCTGATAATGTGTGTGGGAACTCTGTATCAGAGAGCAGATTCACTGTATGTTTTATTAGATACGCTTTGGTGGAATTCTAAATAGTTCTAGAAGATAGAATTTTGAGGTTAAGAACTAATGGGGAATACTATGAATTCTTTCTTGAGAGCTTTGCAACGTCTAATCTATCATTAATTCCATTCAGTGAATTTTTCATTTTAGGCGTTGTGATTGTCATTTCTAGTTCAAATAGGATCTTCTTTTAAAGCTTCGATTTATTTACTTAATTTTTTACACATATGGCACAAAGTTATAATTTCTTACTGTCCTTGTCTGCTAATTTTAACGCCCGTGTCAGTTCTCAATCAAAAATAATTGATGATTGCCCTCCTTCTGAATTGTGTTTTCCTGCTTCTTTACATGCCTGGTAATCTTTCTTTGGATGCCAAATGCTGTGAATCTTACCTTGTCGGATTCTGAATGTTTTTATGTTTCTATTTTTCTTTAGCTTTTTTTTTAGACATATTCTTAAGTTACTTGGATATAGGCTTATACTTTTGATTTTGCTTTTATTTTTCACTTGGCAGATTAGAAGCAGTGTCCAGTTTAGGGCTAATTATCCCCACTACTGAGTCAAGGCATTCCTGAGTACCCTACTCCATATTCCATGCCGTGAGTTCTTCCAGTCTGGCTGGTTGGAATAATCACCGTTCTAGGCTTTCTAAGAGCCCAACCACTATTTCTTCTAATTTTTTCAGATAACCTTTCCTAGCCTCAGACTGTGCCCTCATACATATGCAGTGATCATTATTCTGCTGAATACTTCAAGAAAACCCTCTGTGGATTGCCTTTTTGGTACTTTGTCCTACAAAATCAAAACCCCTTGGTCTTTCTTGAATTTTGCTTGTTTGACATGCACCTAAGAACTTTACATGATAGAGGATATGGGTTAAGTGATCTAAATGAAACTACCAAGGTATAACTACTAGATCAAATTTGTTTATTTAGTCCCGAATCACAAAATATTTATTAAGGATATCAACATCAATCATTGTTTAGCTGACTTTTCCCCAATCATCTAAACGCATAATTTATTTTAGCAACAGATTTCTTTTTATGTAACTTTGTTTTTCATTTGTACTCTCCAAAAGTGGATGCTCCATGATATGTGGAAGAAAAATTATCATGCCTTTTTTATGACCTTATAAAATGTATTAATTGGCTTCTGTAGCCTGTAACACAGGCTTCTATCAAAAACATTACATTAGATAGCACTTCTGTGGATTGACAGAAACAGATCCATATAGTGAAGTCTATTTTGTCACTTAATTAAAGGTTTCCTTCTACAGAAGAGGGCATCAAATTGGTTTCAGTCTTGCTAAAGGCAGGTTGATGTGAGACCAGTGCTTTTCTGGCTAAGAAAAGAGAAATTCCATGTTGAAACCATTTGGGATGTTTTAGCATACTTTGGTAATCACTGTTCAGTGAAATAACCCCACACAGAGTGAAGAAAGTATGCAGAATATTCTCAGGGGATAGTCTCACCAAGTGCAGCAATCCAGTATGTCTCCACGCCATGCATTCATTCTTCTTGGAAAGAAAATGGGAACAGAAAAAAAAAAAAAAAAACAATAGCAAAATGATTGTAACTAGGGATTGTGGATATTATTGAAGTGTTTTTGTTTGGAGTAAACAAAAATCCAAGAAAGTTGGAAACAATGCAAAGATATGTAGCAAAGGTCAAATTGTAAGCTGCTGAAAGACAATATGAAAATTAGAAAATATATATGTATTATACACCAAATATAGACTTCCAACAAACATTTTAGAAGATTTGATAACAATGTAAAGAAGAATAATTTTAGTTGAGGAGAGCAAAAAAAATGAATATAAATGACTTTTTTTTTCCTTGACTGGTAAGTAGAGCATTACATAATTCATCATGAGAGTCACTTTTATTAACCACATAAATGAGTTTTATGATGATAGCAAATCAGAGGTGTGTGAGAAATATTATAACCTGAGTCAAAATAATTTTATCATTAATGCCTGGTTCGGTTTACTGATAACTGAAATTTATTGTACTATCGGTTCATAGAGATGAGGCACATATGCCATTCAATAAACATCATGAAGAGTAAAGAAAACTAAGTTGGATGTCATTGGAGAATAGTTCTTTGATTGCTTGGAGTAAGTATAAAACTCAGCGTAATGAATCGTATAAGGGCAGAGAAAGAACACAAATGAAGAGGAATCATATATTACAAAATAGCACCTTGATGAGTTCCAACATGAGATTTTTTTTTTTTTGGTAATAATAAGATTATTATTGCTTTGAAAAGTTATAGTTTAGGACAGATGATACTGAGTTATGAGAAGAAAACTGATGAGAAATAGCTAAGGAAATCAGAAGAGTGACAACAGTAATTGGATTGCTCTCATTGGCTATAAAATTAGAAGACACTTTGAAAGCATAATAAACATATGAATTATGTTTTGAGAGATTCAAGCTAGAAGTTATCACACAAACAGACTCAGAAGAAGAAAGACCTTGGGGTTGAAATTAATCAAAATTGATCAGAATTCTCTGGCGTGGTTTTCCTTTTTGTTATCAAAGAACTTCATTTATTCCTTAATACCAAAGTTGATGCCAGAGTTTTAATAAGGCCAAATTACACTGATCCTTAGTTCTGGTGCTTCCTATTGGTTTCTTGAGTAAGAATGAAAAAAACAAAACAAAACAAAACAAAAAACAACAACTACATAGGCAAGCAGCCAAAGGCTCTGCTTTGTATATTAAACATTTTAATACTGACAATTACATTTTGAAAACTAAGACAATGTAGTCATTAATTATCATGGGTTGGAGCCCAAACTGTTCCAATTTACTAATTTGAAAACTTGAATCGCATTTTTATAATGAGAGAAGTCTATCTTGATCTCCCATTTTTATTCATCATGGCTCCTTAAATTGCAAGCTACTAATGATACGGATGGAAAAATAGCATCAGCTCCTGATTGGGCAATAAATGCTAATTCTTTTCCTTAAGTTTATAAACAGATACATTAAAAGGAGTAGCTATTTCAATCATTTTCTTTTCCTAGGGAAAAGGGAAAAACAAAACAAAAAAAATTGCTTCATAGGAAAATCCTGTATACCGTCCTTGTAAATAAATAGTTCATAGCCTGAAGGCAAGGGCAAAGTCTCATTAAATAACTCCGTAAGTAAGCATTCCTCTAAGTGATAGCAATACAGCAATAAAAACATTAAAAAAAAAAAAGTCCCTGCATTTAAAAGGCTTGCAAACTGCTTTTGGAGACAATTATTGAATAAATAGGAAAACTATATAAGAATTTAGGTAATAATAAGTGCTACGGTGAAGAACAAAGTTGAAAAGAGGCATGGAAATTGCTGATGTTGGAGTGGAAATCCAAATTTACATAAGGTAGGCAGGGAAGCTTTTACTGAAAAGATCACATTTAATAAAGAAGTAAAATTAGTGAAGGAATAAATCATGGAAATATCAGGGAAGCATATTCCAGAAAGAGAAAATAGAAAATACAATTCTCCTAACCGGGAAGTGACTGGTATGGAACAGAGCTGAGACCATTACAGCTGCAATCGAATGAACAAGAGAGTAGCACAAGATAAAATAAGATGGTTATATGAGTGCCTGGGTGGCTCTGGCCTTCAGCTAAGATCATGATCCCGGGGTCCTGGGATTGAGTGCCCTCCCCTGCCCCCTGCTTGTCCCTCTCTCTCTGCCCCTGCTTGTGTGCTCTCTCTCTCTCTTTCCCCTTCCCCTCTCAAATAAATAATAAAATCTTAAAAATATATATATAAGATGATATACAGGTATCAACTACATAGTTTTATAGACCTTGTGGAACTAGACTTCCACTACAAATGATAAATGATGCCATTAGAGGCTTTGAGGACATCATATGATCTGACTTACTTTTCAACAAGGTTACTCTAGCACCTGAACTGAAAATAAATTGTAGGAGGCATAGCAGAACGAGGAATGACAGTGAGGATGCTATTGTTGAAAATCAAGCAAGAGATAAGGATAGCGTGGACTGATGTAGCAACACCACATGAAGCAATGTAAGAGTGACTGGATCTGGGATGTATTTTAAAGATAGTGTCAAAATGAATTACTGATGGATTGGGCGTGAAGCATGTATGATCAATAAATGCACTCAATAAAGGCATCAAGCAATCAAGAATGGCATCAGGTCTTTTGGCATACACATCAAGAAAATGAAGTTGTCATCAAATGACATGGGAAAGATTGAAAGAAAAGCAGGTTGTGGAGGAGGAGATCAGTCGATATTGACAAAAACATTTTACAAGATTGAACCAGATTTAAGAAAAAAAAAAAGAGAGAGAGGAATTGGAACAGTGGAATAGACTACTTCTTCAAGGAGTTTTGCTTTTCAATAAGGAGATAGATGAGACTACAACTGGAGTGGCAATGTAGTTGGGATTATATTTTGTTGTGTTTTAAGATGGAAGACATGACTAGGTATGGGTTTGCAAATAGAATATCCAGCAGAGTTGAAAATGATAATTCAGGAAAGGAACAGGAAAACTGCTACAACACCATGACTAACTCATTCCTTGAGGTAATCCCCTAATTAAAATGGGCACATATGATATTTACTACTCTTTTAAAAAATATATACCATTATAACCTAATGTTCACAAAAATTGGGTAATAATATAATAGGCATACAAGAGTTTAATATTAAAATAAAATTAGGAAAGAATTCAGAGAGGCTAGAAAATTTTCAGAAACTACTTATTCCCCTATTAGCCTTTGGGAAGCAACTTAAGACAAAATGACTTTGAATAGCCAATTATCTGCCTAAATCCTTTCCTAGGTTCTGAGTTAAAAGGCAAAACCAAACCAAAAAACAAACAAATGGACATGAAAACAAAAAAATCAGTTTTATTAAATAAACATACCACCATATTTGTACTCTTGGAGTCAATTTAACTCCAGACACAAATCAGTCAGGGTACACCTTGTTATGCTACAAAAACAGCACAAATTGTCAGTCTTCTATCACAAAATTAATTTGTGTTTTGTTTTCACAATATGTTCACTATGGATTGACAATGGCTGTTGCTCACTGCAGTTACTCAGAGAGCCAGGTTGTCAGAGACTCCCTCTCTCACATGCTTTCACCATCAGGTGGAAGAGACTGTGACCGTGCTTCATACTACCAATTAAGATAATTTTTCCAGAAAGCAATCTAGAATTTATTGGTTAAATCGAAACTACAATTTTACCATGAGCCCCAACAGCAGGAAACCTGAAATCTTAAACAATCTTAAATAATGACAACCACAGCTGGAGAAGGTGAAGCCAGCATGCATTCCTCTACCAAATACATAAATATGGGTTTTATAAAGTTTAAGAATGGGAACTGAAATGAATAAGTTCCACATTCTTACCGGTTATAAAAGCGTATTTTAACTAATGGCTTACAATGACGATTTAAGCAGAAAGTTGTATCTTTTGATGTTTCTCTCGGTTACCTCTGTATCTCCAATCTGGGTGTGACTAGTAATGATTTTATGTTGGAAAGGAATGAATCTTTTTAGGTCGAGTCATGGGAATTTAGGGTTAGTTTGGAACTCCTCAGTTTCGGGGAAATCTCTCTTTTGAATTGGATTGGATTGTGGATATTATCTGACGTTGGTACAGGGTGTGATATATGATCATGTTAGTTATTTACTGCTGTGTGACAAACTGCCACAAGACTTAGCAACTTAAAAGAACACACATTTATTATGTTGTAAAATTTCTGTGATTCGAGAGTCTGACATAATTTACCCAAGGCTTCTGTGTAGGGTCTCTCATGGGGCTGCAAGCAAGGTGATGGCTGAAGACTCAACTGGGGAGGGCCCACTCCTAAACTCTCTCACATGACTTCTGGTATGATTCTATTCCTCGGGGGCTATTGAATTGAGGGCCTCAATTCCTCTCTAGGAGTTGTCCAGAGGCCCTCTTTAGGTCCCTAACACTTAGGTTTCACCAGATGGCATCTTCCGAACTAGAATATGAAAAGGTCCGTAGAGAAATAGGCACAGATAGACAGACAAATATGAGTACAGAAATCTTAGTCTTTTATAACCTAATCCTGAAAAAAAAAATCCATCCCTTTGCCATATTCTGTTTGTTAGAAGTGAGTTACTAAGCCCAACCCACACTTAAGAGGAAAGGATTATCCTGTTTCCCATGGAGAACAGAGATAGAAATCATTGTCTACTAAGGACTGTGCTAGTTTGGGGAAGAAAATAGATAAACAGCTATGATACAATTTAATGAATGTCCTGATACTAGAAATCCTCTTGCTATGAAAACAAGCAGCAGCTTTCCCTAACCCTCTATTTGAGTTTAAAGAATGGGATAGCTCAAAGATCTGAATTGGAAAATACAATGCCAACACCATAGAGGGCACTAAAAAAAAACAGACCTAGCCCAGATCACCAGACCCTTGTAATCTGTAAGTCTTAATTGTAGTATTTGATATCAGAATGAAGTACTAACATTCATCATCACAAAGTTGTTTCCTTATACTTAAGTAACTAATACATAAGAATATTATCATTATTTCTTTGAATAATCTTCATTCCTATATTTGATTTTAAGTAGTAATATGTGAAGTTTTTTAAAGATATGGGTATAGTTGAGTTGAGATAAGCACCCAAACCTCTGAGCTGCAACATATATTCTAACTCCAAATAATTTTGAATTTATTTTACCAATACTGAGATATGTGGTTCTTCTGACCTATAAACACTTACTGATCATTTATCCTTTCTTGGAAAAATACCCAGAGAAGCATAATTAGCAGTTGGCAATTGATCCCTTTTTGTTCTCAGTAAGAACATAGGTCAACAGTTCACTCCCTGTGAAGTGTATTTTTTCCAAGCAGAAGTCCATAACTGTTTTTGCTTTTTCATTAGCATCAGCATATTATTTAACCTTGAGGTTATTTGTTTTGAGAGTCTGCATCTATGTGTAAATGCCTTATTTTGCAATGCAGAGCTGATACTAAAATATCTTGCTCTGAAGATCACATTAATTTTCAGTGAAAATGATGATATTGTTTTGTACCTCTCCCATAGCTCTATAAAGGATCATATTGGATTCTGTGATTTCTTGCTAAAACCAGACAATCAACAAAGCAAATAACATGATTTTTAACCAAAGAATTGCAAAGACTTACTTTAAAAAACTGCCCAACATTTATCTTTTCTATCTCATTTACAGGTTAGAGGAAGAAGCAGCATCGCTGAAGTGTCTGCCACAGAGCAGAGATCAATAAAAGTTGAGAGAATATTTCACCAAATGTTGATGGTTAAGTAATTAATGTCATAGGCACTCTTCTTCAATCTGGAAAAGAAGGGCTTATATACATTTTACCGATTGTAAAAATTACTATTACTTAACAAAAGAGGTAGGAAAATCCACAAACTCAAGGGAAATTTTCCAAATGTTCCTCTTGGAATTCCTTACTTTTCTTTGTGAAGAACAATAGAGACAAATGCAAACACAGCAGAAGAAATTCTGGCTCTCCATAAATGAGTTAGAGATGTTCTGGACACAGTAAAGGAATTCTTAGAGAAACAGGAGCTGCAATTAAGCAAGAGGCCTGGGAAAAATCCAGAAATGCAATCTGCCAAGGACTAAGTATGAACTGCTATTAGCTCTGCCCTGTCTTCCTGTTTCTATCTGACCCCCCGTGGTCCAGTTCCACAGATTCCCAGCAGCGAAACCCAAGAAAAGAGATCCACGAGGTCATTCCAAGAAGTGTTCTGTAATAGCGGGACACTGGATATCCACCTTGGGCTCTCTTTATCCCCTAGAGAAACCGGGGGGCGCCTTGGTGTAGAGGGGCTGGAGTGATGTGGTCAAAATGAAAGCGCTCCTCTAACCCTTCTCATGTGGTTTTTCTCTCTCTGTGCTCCATGTGATTCAATCTCACTCCCACGTTCTGGGATTTTTTGACAGTGGTATTTGTCTATGGATAGTTGTTATGTGGTCTTCTTGTGAGGGTTACTAGAGTCAAGAATGACTGATTTTGCCATCTTGCTGACATTTTTCCTCTTTAGCTTTTCTCTATTCTTTTCTGTCACCTTTCTTCCTATTTCACATTCTTCTCTTTTCTCCTTTTTTCCTACCCAGTTTTTAAATTTCTTATTTTGCTATCTATCCTTCAACCTGATGTTAGCTTGAAATATAAATTTGTTATATATATTTAATAAAACTTTGTGTTAATGGTTCTCAATTCTAAGAGCGAGTCATTGCATTTCTTTTATCAAAAAAAAGCTCTTCATAAAGTTAATTGTATTTATTGTTTATATTTCTATTTGTAGTTTTGTGCTGATTCTCTTAAGGTAAACAGCCCCAGATACACATGATGGAGACTATTGTGCCAGGAGCTAAAAGTAAGGCATAAAATCAAACACTTTAGATAATCTTTGGATCTCAGCTTTCGAAGGTTAATACTGTCTTTAACACACTTACCCTGTCCTCCTGCCTTTAGGAAAAATAAATCTATGGTCAAAGAAAAACAATAGAGAATGAAAAAGTTCTGAGTATATTTCTTAGTTGACCTATTGGATTAGAGAAGTCTTTTCTAGCCCCACCTACGCTATCTACATACATATGACACCGTGGAAGTGATGGGAGGATATGTCTCTTCATATGCACGGGGAGCTTGGGCCAACATGTGTATTGTGTTTGAACAATGTTCCTCCAAAATACATGTGAACCCAGAACCTCAGCATGTAACCTGATTTGGAAATGTAACTTTGTGGATTAAATGATAACAGTGGAGTAAGGTAAACCCTAAATCCAATGACTGGTTTCTTTATAAAATGAAAGAACACTCATAGACGCAGAGAAGAAGGCCATATGGAGATTAAGGCAGAGACTAGAAGGATGAACTAGAAGCCAAAGAGTGGCCAGGAGTAAACAGAAGTGAGAAAAGACCAGGAGGAGTCGTTCCCTAGAGCCTTCAGGAGGAGCATGTGCTGCTGAAGATGTCAGACTTCTAGTCTCTAGAATTGTGAAAGAATAAATTTCTGTTATTTTAAATCACCAATTTTGTGGTATTTTGTCAAGGCAGCCCTAAGAAACTAATAATATATTTATTCCACCAGCTTCTTTATGTTATGTGTTGGAATCTATGGAAATTGCTCTTGAAATCCTCCTATTTGGACAGCATAAATTTATAGTTGTTTTTTTTTTTTATTCTCCAGTTTAACCAATTAAGTAAACTGAAATTTATTCAGAGTCAATAATATTTATTACATATTCCAGTGAGTTATAAATATTTCTCTACACATTTTTTCTGCCAACTAAACTATAATTTCTCCTTGATATGAATTATATTACTCACATATATCCAGAGCCAATCAATAAGTGTTAAAAGAAAAATAAGAGGAGATAGGGAGAGTAAAGAAGGAAATAAAGCAAGGAGACAGATAAGAGAGTGAAGGAGAATGGGAAAAAAAAGAAAGGAAAATTTTATGATAACTTTAATGCTGCCACTATTTTACTTGAGGATTGTCAGAACCATTCGGAAACTTTAAAGTATGTAGGGGGAAGTTATCCTTCAAAGAATGGAATGGAATAAAGACCAGAAGTGAATAGAAATCTTGAATTATGTTGACAAGAGTAAATATTATTGACGACTCATCATACAAAGGCACTGCGTTAAGTAACAGCCATGAATTATCATGCTTAAAATTTGTAAAAGAAACTTCTGAGGCAGCAACAGATGTTATTGTACTCATAGCATGTCAAAAAGTACCTAAAATTCCAAATGTAGATAATGGCAGGTTGGGTGTCTAAACCCAAGACAACTGTAATTCACAGCCATTTTCTTGACGTTCCAATTACATCTTCCAATGCAACCCTGAGAAGGACTCCATCCTTTGTTCTACAGTCCCCTTGGGTCTCTTGGCTTTAGTCTGTTTTGGTTGTGCCAAGCCTGCTTCTGGGAAAACTTTTTCATTGTAAAACTTTGCTCTGAACTTTTCAATTCATTCGCTTCTCATCCTCACTGCTAGAAAGACTTGGCCTTCGGGGGCACCTGGGTGGCTCAGCAGTTGAGCTCTGCCTTCAGCCCAGGGCATGATCCTGGAGTCCAAGAATCAATTCCCACATCGGGCTCCCTGCATGGAGCCTGCTTCTCCCTCTGCCTGTGTCTCTGCCTCCCTCTCTCTGTGTGTCTCTCATGAATGAAAAAAAAAAAAAGGGGGATTTGACTATTTCCGGTGTCAGCCATATAGCATTCCATTTCCTTCCCAATTCTGATGCTTGGAACTGACAAGACATCAATGTTCAAACAGTATCCGCAGACCCACCAGCAACAACATTAAACAAATTATCATAAAAATTGGCCTAAAATTTTTTCAGCTATCATGAGTATTCTTATAAATAAATGTCTAAGTTCTTTTCACACTTTTCACACTTTCTGAAGACTATAGCAAAGTTACTATCTCAAAATATGCTCATTGTTAAATGGTAAACTCGAACCAGAAAGTTAATTGTAGGCATATGTTAAAAAAAAAAGATATAATTCTTCAGTTATCATATATTATATATTAACCATAGTATCCTAGGAGAAAAATGATTCTGACGACTGTATTCAGACTGAAACCATTCTGTATCCCAACACAAGGTCTTTGAGAGGAAAAAGGCAGACTCTATGAGCCAAACAAGAGGAATATAAAAATGTACATTTTTAAAAGAGATTACACCCAAACTCACATTAGCAAATTGTTTTTAATATATTATACAGTGTCTTGCACTTACTGGATGTGAGGAGATGCTAGCTTTAACTCACTGTAGCCACACTACCTCTGAATGTGTTTTTTTAGCAAAAACTTAAAATTTTTAATAAATAAGTATAAAAGCCAATTTTCATTTTGAAAGTGACTATTTTGCAATAGGTTGGTTGGACTCAAATCGAGCAGTTTCTAGGAAGTTTATGATAATCACACTTTCTTTTAAAGTAGCTCCTTATGGTTAATCAGTACATCAAGAGAGATTTCATTTCTACTTAAAGTTTAGTTATGTAAATAAGCATAATGGACAGAGATCAGACAATCAAACTATCACATGAAAATTAAAAATAGAAGTAAATTAGAAGAAAATGTTTATTGCTTATTTGCATTTTCAGAGGGCATATACTGTAGTTTCTGATGCATCACTCATTATGAGGCTTAATAATTAGCTCCAGTATAATTAACTGTTAAATCAAGAAAATGTAGCCAGCTTTGCTGATGAGAAGTTTAAATAGTGCCAGGTTCTCTACGAAACATATCCTTTCCTTAAGGTAGACCAATACTCTGCTTTTCTTCCCTTATAATTTCAGTAATGCTTACTCATTTGAGGAAAAGTGATATTTTGCAATTAATTACAAATACTGAAAGTGTTAATATTAATAGTAATATTTCTATGGCATATATTTTTATTGTTGAACTTTTTTATAGATAAAGCTTTTAATTGACAAATATTTATTTTAGATATTTTGCAAGAGCCCTTCCAAAGCCTTATAGGTTGATAAAATTTAATTGCGGGGGTGTGCTTTGTTTTCTAGATATGTGAAAAGAAAGTGTCATCTATAATAAATAGCAAAGAATAAAATTTTTTTTTAAATATTTTTATTTATTTATGATAGAGAGAGAGAGAGAGAGAGAGAGGCAGAGACACAGGCAGAGGGAGAAGCAGGCTCCATGCACGGGAGCCTGACGTGGGATTCGATCCTGGGTCTCCAGGATCACGCCCTGGGCCAAAGGCAGGCGCCAAACTGCTGCGCCACCCAGGGATCCCAAAGAATAAAAATTTTTAAAAAGGATAGAAAGATTTCGTAAACAGTACATGAAAATAAATTAATAAGACTACATTAAAATTAAAGATGTCTGCTTATCCAAAGATACTGTTAATATGTGAAAAACAAAGCTACAGAGAAGATATATATGAAGTGCATAGTAATATTATGTAATGTGAATGCACTAGAAAGCACTGATCTTGAACACATGAAGGACTTCTTCAAGTCAATGAGAAAAGTGATACAATTTTTAAATAAAGGACAGAAGATTGGAACAGGCACCACATAAAGGATGATATCCAAATGGTCAATAAACATTTAAAAAAACATGCCATTAGCTGTTAGGGAAATAGAACTTAAAACCACAGTATCATCTATGCTCATCCGGAAGACGGACAACTTCATGTGTTGGTGAGTAACTGGAACACATGCAATACTGGTGGGAATATAAATTGGTAGAACACTTCAGAGAAGTGATTGTTACTTTCTACTAAAGCAAACTAAATGACTCAGCAACTCCACTCATTTGACTAAAATAAATTCATTTACATATACAAAAAAGTAATGTTCAAGAGGGTGGATAGTAGCATTCTTCATGATAGCAACGAATTTCTAGCAACACACATGTCAATTAAGATTAAAATGGATAAATAAAATGAATTTTATCTCAATGATGAAATATTATACAGTTAGAAGAAAGCAATTGTTACACATAAAATACAGATAGATTTTTATAAACATTGCATTGACTAAAAGAAGCAGGCACAGAAGAGAATGTACTATATGGTAAAGTTCTATTTCTTCTTCTAGAGGCTGATTACATTAGTGAGTCCACATTGTGAAACCCTATTGAGTTTATAAGTTATACACTTTTTTTGTATGCAATTTATACTTCAATAAGAAAATAACACAATAAAATCAAATGGAAAAAAGGAAATCTTTTCTGCAATAAAAATCAAGTAGCACAAAGGTCTTTTAGGAAAAATAAACAGTAAAAATTTCATTTGAGTAGATGTTAAGACATATTAAGATCATTTATATTAATGAGGTCAAACCCACTCCTGTGAAGATGAATACATTTGTTTTTACATGGTCTTTAGTCTCATAGTCACTAAAGAGGCAGAAAAACTTCATGGATGGTCATAGCTTGAGAATTAAACATACCTAGGAAGGAATCCTAATTTCAAAACTTATTATTAGTTGTTTGATTTTAAGCAAGGAACCATTTAGATATTAATAAAATGGGGATTAACTTAAAGATTTAGATGATAAGATTTTAAGATGATATAAGTAAGTTTAATTTATGGTGCTTGCCACACAGTATGTGTTCAATACATTTTGCTTAAAAATAAACACCTTAGAGATATAATCTTATATATATATGCAAACTAAAGCCCATATTTAAGGATAAGGATATACAAATGAAGCCACAGGAGCAGACAATTTAAAGAAATAAAGAAGTGAAAGGACAGTTTATTATTTGACTACAATATCAGAAGAGAACTCTCTTTGTAGTTGTCAGAAAATTTCAGCCCTTCAAGTGTCCATGAATTATGACAGAATTTCTACAAATAACAATGTAGTAATTCATTTTACTTATTTGCCTGATTTACTACAAATATAATTTTTTATAGATTTCAGACCACAAAAGAAAAACAATCATTGAATTAGTATTGTTACCTCTTGCAGTGTTTATCATTTTATATAATTTATTTTTAAAACCAAGTACTAGAAATCTATTTATTCATAATTAGGATAATGTAAACAGTGGTCCTTGTAGGTACTTGCACTATGACATGATAAATCCTGAAAATTCATGTATAATGTAAGCCTTTGTAAACCAGTATAATTTTAAATAAGAAAATAAATGAGTATGTTAGGAAATGTCACTCAAAATGGTAGGTATTATTATCTTCTCATGGCCTGAATTTACTGAAACAATTATGAACAGTTTTAAATTTTAAAAAGAAGCAATTGTAAAAAAAATCTCAATCCTGTATATTAAGTAAATTAAAGAGAAAATCAAATATGGTGGCAAATATAACAAAAATGACAGTTTTCCTACCTTGCTATAAAAGCAACCATATAAAAAAAATAAAAAAAAAATAAAATAAAATAAAAGCAACCATAGACAATATAGAAGTAAATGGATGGCCCTGTGTTTCAATAAAACTTTATTTACAAAAACAGGAGATAGAACACATTTGGCCTAGAAGTCACAGTTTATTATCCTTCTCCTACGCGTTAAGGTCACAGCTAAGCTAGGTTGGTACCGCTCTTAGATACTGCTCAATTGGAAGGAGACGTAAGATATGAGAAAGGGGACAGTATCCACTTAATTAAGGACCATTACTAGGACAGGTACACATCACTGCTGCTCATATTTCACTAGTGAAAATTAGTCATCTCTAACTGCAGTGAAAGCTAGAAAATGTAATATTGGGCAGATTTGTGCCCGCTGCTATTCTATTAATGTGGAAAAAGAATAGTAGAACAAAATGTGGTGAAGATCGAACAGCCTCTGACACCTAAGGAAAACCTGATTTTCTCTAAGGTGCCTGATTTCTTTTTTTTTTTTTTAAGATTTTATTTATTTATTCATGAGAGAGAGAGAGAGAGAGAGAGGGAGAGAGAGACAGGCAGAGGGAGAAGCAGGCTCCATGCAGGGAACCCAATGTGGGATTTGATCCCGGGTCTCCAGGATCATGCCCTGGGCTGAAGGCAGTGCTAAACCACTGAGCAACCCGGACTCCCTAGGTGCCTGATTTCTAATGCTAGCTTTTTACCTTACTTAATGTAATATTTATGTTTACTCACCTCTTGTTTCTTTGATATCCTCATCCATAAACAATAGAAACAAGAGGAAGCAATAGAACTCACCTCATATTGATTTACAGTGAACATTAAATGTTATCACATTTAAAACATTTTGAATGCTTTGAGACAATACATCAAAATTGCCTTTTTATCCTTAGAGGTAATGCTAATTTACATTTAACAGATTAAGAAACAGAGACTCTTAGATTTGAGTGCCCTATTTAAGAGCACATAGTTAATAGTTAGCATTCCAAAACTGGAGCCAGGTCTTTGATCTCATACTTTCACTACACCACACACTGAGTATGGAAAAAGGACATTAGTGGGGAACAACATGTGTCAAATACCAATGCAATTTTTAAAACTGTATGACATGACAGCACATTTGCATGTTGGTTGGACTGACCTAATTGGAAGGCAAGTATTAATGACAATGGAATAAAGACAGAACAATTCCAAAGGAACAGTCTTGAATAGGCAAGGAAAGTTGGGATTGAGTCTGTTCGAAGAGGGCTTGACCATAGGTAGAAGCACAAATGTCCATAGCGGCAAGAGGGAGGAGGAAGTACAGGGAAGCAAATGCAAGTGGGGTCATATGGGGTAGTGCATGGTGGTGGAAGCATGAGAAGGTTTCTTTCTAACTGCTTTTATTTTCTTTCTTATCCTTCAGCTTTATGGAGGTATAGTTGACAAAATATTGAGGTATTTAAAGTGCACAACTCAGTCATCGTCAGAGAAATACAAAACAAAACCACAATGAGATACCACCTCACACCTGTCAGAATGGCTAAAATTAACAACGTAGGAAACAACAGGCATTGGCGAGGATGCAGAGAAAGGGGAGCCCTCTTACACTGCCGGTGGGAAGGCAAACTGGTGCAGCCATTCTGGGAAAACATATGGGGCTCCCCAGAAAGCTAAAAAGAGAAGCCAGCAGTTGCACTACTAGGTATTTACCCAAAGAATACAAAAATACGGATTCCTGGGGGGCATATGCACCCCAACGTTTATAGCAGCACTATCAATAATTGCTAAATTATGGAAAGAGACCAAACATCCATCATCTGATAAATGGACAAAAAAGAGGTGGTGTACACACACACACACACACACACACACACACACATACAGACACAGGAATATTACCCAGTCATCAAAAAGATTGAGATCTTGCCATTTGCAATGATATGGATGGAGCTAGAGAGTGTTATGCCAAGTGAAATAAGTCAGTTAGAGAAAGACAAATATCATATTATTTCACTCATATGTGTAAAGAAACAAAAGAGATGAACATAGAGGAAGGGGGAGAAAGAGGAAGCAAACCCCAGGAGACTCTTAACTATACAGAACAAACTGAGGGTTGTTGGAGGGCAGGTGGGCAGGGGATGGGCTAGGTGGGTGATGGGCTTTAAGGAGAGCACCTGTGATGGGCACTGGGTGTTGTATGGAAGTGATGAATCACTAAATTCTAACCCTGAAACCAATATTACACTATGTGTTAGCTAACATGAAACTTAAAAAATAAATACAACTTCAAAAAACCCTGTAAACTATATAGCCTATAATAATAACAGCAACAACAAAGTATACAACTTGACATACCTGTAAAGTATGTGAAAGGATGCCCCCAGTGAGCTCATTGATTCATCTATCACCTCACACATTTACCTTTCTTTTCTTTTCTTTGATTTTTTTTCCTCTTTTTTACTTTTTTTCATGTGTGCCTGTGTTTTGGTAAGAATATTTAAGTTCTACTCTCTTAGGAAATTTCAATTATGTGACACAGTGGTATCGACTGCAGTCACGTTATACATTGGGTATTCAGACCTTGTTCATCTTATAACTGAGCTTTTACATCTATTTACCAACCTCTTCTTATTTTCCCCATCCTCCATCCACTGACAATCTGTTTCCTACTCTGTTTCTGGAATTTGACCTTTTTTTTTTTTTTTTTTTTTTTTTTTAACATTCCACATATGAATGATACCATGTTGTGTTTGTCTTTATCTGGCTTATTCCACTCAGCATAATACCTTTCTGGTCTATCAGTGTTGTCACAAATGACAGGATTTCCTCATTCATTTAGGACTGAATAATGTTCCTCTGTGTGTGTGTGTGTGTGTGTGTGTGTGTGTGTGTGTCACATTTCCTATATCCATTCATCTGTCAATGGACATTTAGGTTGTTTCCATATTGTGACTACGGTGAATAATGTGGCTATAAACATGGGAGAACAGATATTTTCTGGAGATAATGATTTCATTTCCTTTGGATATACACCCAGATTGCTGAATAATACACTCGTTCTATTTTTTTATTTCTTGAGAAGCCTCCATACTGTTTTCCATAGTGGCTATCCCAGTTTACATTCCCATCAAGAGTGTACATGGATTCCCTTTTCTCCACATCCTTGCCAGCATTTGTTACCTCTTTTTTTTGGGGGGGAGTTGTTGTTTTTTGTTTGTTTTGATAATAGATATTTTAACGGGTGTGAGGTGATACCTTATTCTGGTTTTGATTTGGATTTTTCTAATTATTAGTGACATTGAGCACCTTTCATTACCTGTTGGCCATTTATATATTTTCTTTGGAAAAAATGTCTGTTTTTTTATTTTTATTTTATTCTATTTTATTTTGCTATTGAGTTATATGAGCTCCTCATATATTTTGGATATTAACCGTTTATAAGATATGCAGTTTGTGAGTATTTTTTTTTCCAATCTATACGTTGCCTTTCATTTTGTTGAATGTTTCCCCTCCTGGTCAGAAACTTTTTAGGTTGTTGCAGTTCCACTTATTTTTTTTTTCCTTTATTATCTTTGTTTTTGTTGTCAAGTGCAAAACAAAAACAAAAACAAACAAAAAACATTGTTAAGACCAATGTCAAAGAGTTTACTATCTCTGTTTTCTTCTAGGAGTTTTATGGCTTTCATTCTTTCATTCAAGTCTTTGACAAAATTTGATTTGATTTTTGTGGTGTAGATAGGGGTCTAATATCATTCTTTTCCACATGGGTATCTAGTTTCCTCACCATCATTTATTAAAGAGATTATCATTTCTTTGTTGTATATTTTTGGTTCCTTTCTCAAAAATTAATTGACCATACATGTATGAATTTATTTTTGGGCTCTATTCAGTTTCACTGTTCTGTGTGTCTGTTTTAAGGTCAATACCTTACCATTTGTTAGTTTGTGTCTCTTTTTAACCACCTCCTCTTTACTGTTTTGATAACTATAGTTTGGAATCAGGAAGTGTGATGCCTCTAGCTTTGTCCTTTCTCAAGCTTGCTTGGGCTGTTCAGGGACATTTGTGTTTCCATGCAAATTTTAGGATTGTTTTTCCTATCCTATGAAAAATGTCAGTGGAATTTTGGTAGGGCTTACACTGAATCTGTAGATCGCTTTGGGTAGCATGGACACTTTAACAATAGTTATTTTTCCAATCCAAAAACACAAGATATCTTCCCCTGGGTCTCCAATTTCTTTCTGTAGTTTTTCCACAGCAGTGAAAACTGAGGAAACATGGAGGTAAATCAGGTGAAGAGGAGCTCAAGAAGCAAGGAGATGGTCAAAAACTGTTGGGGAGAGATAACCTACATTGATATTGAAATTACTAAGAATTAGACAAAAATGATATTGTAGAGACTAATGGTAAATAAGATACTAAGATATGTAAGGAAAGAGAAGCAATGATCAGGGGACTTTAGATGAATGTAATGAGGAGAAATTCCAACTGTAGACTGGTAGCAAGGATGATATTGTAATTTTAATGGTTTCTTCTGAACTTTCTCCTTTTTAAATTTCTCAAGGCCTATTCAGTGAATAAAAATGATTTAGTTTGAATAACAGTCATTTTCAAAACTGGTAACAATGGACAAGAAGCTCTGTGGAGTTCCAGATTTCTTAAACTTCAGAAATAAAGTCACAATAGAAATAATTAAATCTATTGAATGAGAGAAGATGCTTTTGAAATTCAACCAACCAGTTGACCTTCCTTTTAGAAATATTTTGATAATTACAATTGACTGCTTAGAACCTCCGCAAGTCTCAACTCAACTTTAGTGACCAGCATCAGCATCTTATCCCTGACGATGCACAGAGTTAAAAACAAATAATTACTTGTAAAGAAGTCACATCACATGCAAACACATTGGCAATTGGGCCCTGCATTGCAAGCATCAGTTCTTTCTAAGCAACGCTAAGAAATGTACCACACTTAATGGTTGCGGAGCCCAAAGCAAATCCTACTAGCACAACTACATAAACATTAAACAACATTATACAAAGAATAAATTTTGTGGTCAGCAAAAACCATATAAGAGTCAGAAAATGCTAAGGTACCATTTGGGGAGAAGGATTCTGATTTATAATGCTTATGTTTAGTGTTTCAACACACTTAGGCTCTGTTTATACATCACTAAAACATGAGGTCATTTAATTGACCAAACAGCTGGGTTGACTACATTTTAAACAGAATTGACTGAATTCCTAAATTTACTTAGTCACAGACTTAACAAAACCATAAAACGGAAAAGGGATTATTATTTCCATCTCTATGTACTCAAGCAGCAGAAAAGCTTAGGAAATCATGTTAATATAATCAAGCAAGCAGAAGAGGCAAATCTTGACGTCTGTAATGTCATGCAAAGAGAAATATAAGGAGCGTGTCCTAGAGGCTCAGGTTGGGAGCACAGTAAAGCCTAATTGACATAACGAAGGCAGGGTGGGATTTATTGTACCAGTCACATAATTTGGTGCATAGCCGTGGTCGGAATGAATCCTGTAGAGTCCAAGGAAATCAGGGGTCTGGCTTTCCTGTGCTGTCATAGCACAAAGCTGATGTGGACTATATTACTGAAAGTAAATACTATTTTTATCAAACTGGGAACGCCTTAGGACTTCAGTGTTTACAGAGTCTATCCCTTCAGTAAATGGCTTTTCCTCTGCCATTCCTGGCTCCCTGACATTCAGGAAAGGTTCAGCTGCACATACCCGTCTGGAGAGTGTGGAAAGGAAGGAGAGTGGCAATCCAGAGAAAAGTGATTAAGCTCTGCTTATACCTTAAATCATTAATTTTTGAGACAGCTTTCCTGAGATATAACTTACTGCATGATTCACCCACTTAATGTATCGACTATGTGGTTTTTAGTATATTCACGGTGTTCCACAGTGATCACAACGATCTAATTTTAGACTATTTAAGTCATCCCCCAAACACACTGCTTCCTCATTTGGCAGTCTGTCACCATACTTCCCGTTCCCTGCTCTATACGACCCCTCCTCTGTTTTCTGTCTATGTAGTTTTGCCCAGTCTGGCCATTTTATACAAATGGAATCCTACAACATGTGGCATTTTATGGTTGGTTTCTTTAACTCACAATAATGTTTTCAAGGTTCATCCATGTCATAGCATGTATTTGATTTTACTGTTTTTTTTAAAAAATAGTATCACATGGTATGAATATTCCACATCTTATTCATCCATTCATCAGATGTTAGACATTGGGTTGTCTTCTCTTTCACCAATTGTGAACAATACTGCCATGAACATTCACATACACATTTTTGTATGGATATATGTTTTCGTTTCACTTGGGTATATACTTAGGAGTCAAATTGCGTCATGTGGTAACTCTATTTAATATTTTGAAGACCTCTCAAATTGTTTTCCAAGTGACTGCAACATTTTACATTCCCATGACTAATGTATGAAGATTCAGATCTCTCCATATTCTTGCCAACACTTTTTATTGTCTGCCATTTTGATTGTAGGCACCCTAGAGGGTGTAAAGTGTTATCCCATTGTGGTCTACATTTGAATTTCCCTAATCAATGATAGTGCCGACAATCTTCTCCTGTGCATATTACCCATTTGATACCATGTTTGAAGAAATGTCTATTCAGATTCTTTGCCCATTTTTAATTGAGGTATTTTTCTTTTTATTGGTAAGTTGTAACTGCTGTTTATATATTCTGGATACTAAACGGTTATTAGATATATAATTTGGAAACAGGTGAGTGAGTCATTTTTGCACTTTCTCAGTAGTGTTCTTCAAAGCACAAACGTTTTTTATTTTTTTAAAAAAAGATTGTATTTATTTATTTAAGAGCGAGCAAGCGAGCATAGCACAGGGGAAGGGCAGAGAGACAGGTGGACTCCTCAGAGTGGGGAGCCAGAAGCTTGGCTTGATCCCAGACCTCGATAGCATGATGAGCCAAAGTCATATGCATAACTGACTAGGCCACCCAGGTGCCCTATTTTTTTTTAAGTAGGCTCCCAGCATGGAAAAAGTTTCCAATTTTGATGAAGTCTAATTTATCTATTTTTTCCTTTTCTATCCTGTGGTTTTGGTATTATATCTAAGAAACCATTGCCTACTCCAAGGCTACAAAGATTTATTCCTATGTTTTATAGTTTTAGCCTTTATACTTAGGTCTTTGATCCATTTTTTTTATTATTTTTTAAATTTTTTTCCCATTTTTTAAATTTTTTTTCTTTTTTTCTTTGATCCATTTTGAGTTACTTTATATATATGAGGTGTCACACAGATCCAAATTCATTCTTTTGTGTGTGGATTTCTAGATGTTCCAGCATCAGCTGTTGAAAAACTATTCTTTCTTTCATTGAATTGTCTTGGTGTCTTTAAAAATCAATCAATCATGATCATATGGAGTTTTTTCAATTCTATTCCATTGATTCCATGGACTCTCAGTTGTATTCCATGGACTTACATGTCCATCCTCATACCAGTGCCACAAATTCTTTTGTATTGTATCTTGGTGTTAAGTTTTAAAATGAGAAAGTGTGAGTCCTTCAGACTTGTTCCTTTTCAAAATTATTTTTGTTATTCTACGTGCCTTGAATTTATGTATGAATTTTCAGATCAGCTCATCAGTTCCCTCACACAAGCTAGATATTTGGATAAGAACTGCAATGAATCTATAGATAAATTTAGGGAATATTGTCATCAAAACAAAGTTGTCTTTCAATCCAAGAGCATGGAATGCCTTTCTATTTATTTGGGTCTTATTTAGTTTCTTTCAGTGATATTTTGGGGGCACCTGGGTTGTACAGTTGACTGAGCAATCCAGTTTTGGTTTCTACTCATGTCGTGATCTCATGGTCATGGCATTGAGTCCTATCAGGCTCCATTCTGGGCTAGTCGACTTTTCTCTCACCTTCTCTCTTTCTACCCCTCCTTCCACTCTCTCTCTATATAAAATAAATAAATCTTTAATTCAAAAACAGTATTTTGTAGCATTACTGTACAAGTCTTACACCTCTTTGCTATATTTCTAATGTTATTATTTTATTATAAATTGAATTATTTTCTTAATTTTGTTTTCAGATTAAGTTGATAATGTATAGAAATACAATCGATTTTTGTATATTTGAATTGTAAACAGCAATCATACTGCACACATTTATTAGTTCTAACAGTTTTTTAGTGGATTGCTTAGAATTTTCTATATACAACATCATGCCATCTGCAGAGAGAGATTGTTTTACTTCTTTTCCAATCTGGATGGCTTTTATTTACTTTCCTTGGTTAATTTTTCAAACTACAAACATTACTATAGTGTTGAATAGAAACAGCAAGAGCAGAAATTCTTGTCTTGTTCCTCAGAGGAAAGCATGCGATCTTCAACTACTAAATGATACGGAGTTAGCTATTAGTTTTTTATTAATGTTTTTTATTGGGTTGAAGAAGTTCACCTCTATTTCTAGTTTGTTGAGTGTTTCCCTTTCTTTTATGTAAGCTGTTGGAATTCATTATGCTTTCTAGGTATCTATTGATATGATCATGTTATCACTATCTTTTGTTCTATTTTTATGGTGTATTACATTGATTGTTGGGCGTTAAATCAAACTTGCATTCCTAAGATAAATCCTAGTTGATCATAGGGTATAAATCTTTTTCTATGTTGATAGATTTGGGTTTCTAGTATTTTATTGAGAATTTTTACATTTATATTCATAAGGGACATTGGTCTGCAGTTTTCTTGGTATGTCTGTGTCTGATTTAGGAATCAAGGTAATACTGGACTAGTATAGTAAGTAGGGAACTTCTCTCTCTATTGGTAAAGAAGAATCCGTAGGGCAGCCTGGGTGGCTCAGCGGCTTAGCACTGCCTTCAGCCCAGGGTGTGATCCTGGAGACCCAGGATCGAGTCCCACATTGGGATCCTTGCATGGAGCCTGCTTCTCCCTCTGCCTATGTCACTGCTTCTCTTTCTGTCTCTCTCGTGAATAAATAAATAAAATCTTTAAAAAAAAAAAAAAAAAGAATCTGTAAAGGATTGGTGTGAATTCTTTAACTTTTTGGTAAGATTCATCATGGAATCACTGGGGCCTGCGCTTTTCTCTGTAAGACATTTTAAATTATGAATTAAATCTCATTTCTTGTTATACATTTATTTTGATTTTCTATTTCTTCTAGACTCAGTTTGAGTAGTTTGTATTTTTCCAGGAATTTACTTCTTTCATCTAAAGTACCTAATTTTTTGGTATACAATTTTTCACAGCATTTCTTGTAATCTTTTTTTATTTTTGTAAGTTTGGTAGTGACTTTTTCATACCTCTTTCATTCCTTATTTTGATAATTAAAGCTAGTTCCACATGCTATCTCTCTCACTCTTTCTTCTAATTATAGCTAAAGGTTTATCAATTTCACGGCTTTTTTCAAAGAAACAACTTTTGGTTTCCTTTACTTGTTCTATTGCTTTTCTAAACAACTTTTGGTTTCCTTTACTTGTTCTATTGCTTTTCTATTATCTGCATATTTGTGCTCTAATCTTTATTTTTCTCTTCCTTTTGTTTGTTTTGATCTAAGGTTTGTCTTTTTTCCAGTTTATTAAGGTTTATTAAGGAATTTTAGGTTATTGGTTTTAGATACTTTCTCTTTTAATATTAGTGTTCATGGCTATATATTTCCCTCTGAGTGTTGCTTTCACTGTATCTCATAAGTTTGGGTGTGTCAGATTTTCATTTCCATTTATCTCAAAATATTTTCTAATTTCACTTGTAGTACCTTCCTTGATTTTGTTGGTTATTTAATAAAATGTTGATTAATAATCATGTATTTATGAATTTCCTAAATTTATTTTATTAATTTCTAATGCAATCCCATTGTTTTTGAAAACACACTTTGTATGTTTCCAGTCCTTTTAAATATACTGAGACTCATGTTGTAGACTAGAATGTGGCCTATCCTGGAGAATGTTCCATGTGTACTAGAGAAGAATATATATATAGCTGTTGTTTGATGAGGTATTGGGGTATTGTTGTTTGATGGGGTATGTAGATATTTGTAAGGTCTAGTTGATTAATAGAGTAGTTCAAGACTTTTATTTCTTTATTGATCTTCTAAGTAGATTTTTTTCTATTGTTGAGATTAGGATAGTGACGTCTCCAGCTAGTATTGTTCAATTGTCTGTATTTCCCTTTAATTCTGACAGTTGTTGCTTTATATACTCCTATTAGATGCATATACATTTGTACTTGATAGATCTTCCTAATGCATTAATCTTTTCATAATTATAAAATTCACCTCTTTATCTCTAATGGTATTTTTTGTTTGAAAATCTTTTCTATGGGGACACCTGGGTGGCTCAGTGGTTGAGTGTCTGCCTTCAGCCCAGGGCGTGATCCTGGAGTCCCAGAATCAAGCCCCACATTGGGCTCCTTGCACGGAGCCCACTTCTTCCTTTGCCTGTCTCTGCCTCTACCTCTATCTCTCATGAACAAAAAAATAAAATCTTTAAAAACAATAAAATCTTTTGTATGATATTACAGTCACTTTAGCTCTTTAATCATTACTATATGTATGATACAATTATTTCCTTCATTTTTTTTCACTTTATTTTATTTTATTTTTATTTTATTTTATTTTTATTATTTTTATTTTTTTTCACTTTTATCTTACTTGCATCTTTAATCTTAAATGTGTCTCTTAAGGATAGCATCAAGGTGGATCTTGTTTGTTTTTTTAAGTGTGGCAATTTTTGCTTTTTGATTTGAATATTGAATACATTTACATTGGTTACTGATATAGTTAAACTTATGTCTATCATTTGCCTTTTGTTTACTCTATGTCCCATATCTTTTTGTCCCTTTGTTTCTTCTTTACTGCTTTCTTTTGCATAAGAGTGTTTTCTAGTGTGATGTATTAACTTCTTCAATGATTATTTATAATTTAGTCATCTAGTTTTTTATTTTTATAAAATTAATTTTTGGAAAATTTTTATATTTACAGAAAACATTGTGGAGATAGTACAGAGTTCCCAAATATGCCACATCTAGTTTTTTCTATTATTAGGATCCTGCAGGAGTATGGTGCATTTGTCACAATTAGTGAATTAATATTTATGCATTATTATTTAACTAAAGTACACACTTTGTAAAAATTTCCTTAGTGTTTGCCTAATACATTTTCTCTGTTCCAGGATACCATCCAATATATAACATTACTTTTATCATATATTCTTAGGCTACTCTTTGCTTTCATAATTTCAGAGACTTTCCTTATTTTAACAATCTTGACAATTTTGAAGATTGTTTTGGGGCATTTTGTAGAGAGTTCTTCTATTGCAAATTGTCAAGTGTTTTTCTTATTCTTAAACTGGTATTATGTGTTTTGAAAAAATGGCCAGAGGTAATGTGCAATCTTTATCAAATCATTTCAAGGATCCCTACTGTCAATAGGACATCACTCTTGATGTTGACCTCTAACATCTTGCTAAAAATGTTTGTTAGGTTTCTCTACTGTAAAGTTACTCATGTTTTTAAAAGATTTTTTAATTTACTTATTCATGAGAGACACACACAGAGAGGCAGAGACATAGGCAGAGGGAAAAGCAGGCTCCATGCAGGGAGTCAGATGTGGGACTTGATCCCGGGACTCCAGGATTATTCCCTGAGCAGGAAGGCAAACGCTCAACCGCTGAGCCACTCAGGCATCCCAAGTTATCATTTTTAACCTTTGTATAATATGCTCCTTGGAAGGAGATCACCATGTGCAGCCCACATTTAAGTGGGAGTGTAACTCCACCTGAGATTGAAGTATCTACATAAATCATTTGGAAATTTCCTGTTTAAGATATTTGTCTTTTCTTCCCCATTTATTTATTTATTCAATAATTCATGTATGTCAGGATGAATTCATGAATATTTATATATACTTCGCTATATAATCTGATACTACTTTATTTTATTGTTCAAATTGTTCTTGCTTTGGCCTTTGGGAGCTTTTTCAGTTGGTTCCTGTGTCCCCTTGTCAAATTTCATCATTATATGGGTTTTTGTGTTTTTGTTTTTAGCGCTCTCTTACTTTATGGCACTAGGAGATGCTCTAGGCTTATCTTGCATATTTACTGCCCAGACCTAAAATAAAACATTTTGTAAGGAATCATATTTACTTTTATTGTAAAATGGTATTAGAAATCATGAGTTAGGTGCTAGATACATTCATTTCTACTAGGGTATTGTTATTTCTAGGCCCTCTCAGTTGCCAAAGCAAAGAAATATATATTTTTATACCAACCTGGATATATACACATATCTGTAAATATTTCTATATGTAACCTTATTTGTAACTCAATGAAGCTAAGCATGAATTCATCTGAAAATCTTTAACTTTAATCCATTATTGCACTGATCATTCTAACTTCCTATCTTTTCTTATTTAAAAACTTCCACTACAATAATTAGAATCCCAGTTCCCACTGTTCATTTATCTATTTTGTTATACATATATAGTGTGTTTTATATATATATGTATATTCAATATATTTTTTACTGTCATATAATTAAAACCTCAATTTAAAGAAGGTTAGAGAAACCTAAAGTTTCTCTTTAAAACAAGTATTATCATTCCTATTTTGCAAGTGAGGCTGGAGGAGATTAACTCATTTGCTCAAAGTTACAGTGCTTATGAAATTAACTGGAATTCATACCTAGAATAGAAGGGATTCCAAAATCTACCAAGAGCTTTAAACTCCTGTGACTGGGAATATGCCTATGATTCTAGTTACTGGTTAATGAAATTCCATCGGTCTACCATTCTAATGGAGGAAGGTCTGGGATGCTGAGCCTTTCCCTCAACAAGCAATAACTTAGGAAATGTTAAAAATGTCTCCCTCTTGACTACAAACATGAAGTAAGAGTATTTTAGAAGACAGGAGTAAGTGGAGTCAGAGAGAGATTAGAATAGGTCTGAGAGGATTAGCAGGGAAGGCAAAGAGATCAAGAAGAAAAGACCTACATACACTATTCTAAATAAGCTTAGTTCTTTTAGGTAAGTCATATGAAATTGCTGACATTTGACTTTTCCTGTCTTACAAAAATAACAGTACAGTTCAACCTGTATATGCCTGCCAAAACTTTGATAAAGTGGGGGGGGGGGGCATTTTTTTCTTTTATAGCTAATCAGTAGATAAAGATAGAACAAAAGAGACTGCTTTCCAGAAAGCAATACAATTTTATATCATATTCTCCTACCTTTATTTAACTCCAAGGATAATAATCTCAATGTAAACTTCTCTTAAAAATACAAAAATTTTCTTTCAAATGGGATTTATTCATTTTACTTTGTTTTGATGAAGATTTTTGACTCTTCTCAAACTTTCCCAATCATGATAATCTTTTGTCCTTATTGTTTTTGTTGTTAGGGTCATTAGTCATAGTAGTGATATTAGCAGCCATCACCATTGTCATTGCCATCAGTGTCAGGGTGTCATAATAGCAGTAGTCTCTTTTGCCTAAAGGAGCATCAGATAGGTAGAAGAGGGAAACAAACACAGTGCAAGATTTATCTTAGCTATGCTTGCTAAATTGGTACCTGCATTTTACACTGTGACTTTAACCTCTCTGTTGCTTATCTCTTTAGCTGGAAAATGTGGATTGTGCCAATTTTACAAGGTTACTATAAAGGTTAATGTCTGTAACTTTTAAAGCTTCTTTGGTAAGATGCTCAGAGGAGGGAAAGTATTATTCTACACTGTTTGGTACCTTCTGTCACAGGGCTAAGCTATGAATTTAAAATCTGATTAAAACATATCATTTTTCTCTTTACCTGTCAATTGCCTTCTTATTGAATAAATAAATTGAATACTGAAGTGGGCATTTACTTAAAAATTCCATCAGATTCAGCCTCTTTTCACTGACTGTTCCAATTTCATTTGTTTAAAAAAATGCATTTTTTAGTGTGTCTGGACTGCAAAATACTGAATAAAATTACCATGAAAAATAAGTACTGTCTGCATTAGATTGATGAAGTAATTGAATGATTACAGGGATCTTAAAATATCTTCTGATGAGCATATACTTCTGCTTATCATAAAAATATTTGAAAAAGAACTTTTCAAGCTGAACCTAAAATTTTATTTTAAGAACTAGAAATTAATAAATTTCTCTTTCCTCCATTAGAATAGAGGGAATGACACCTCGACTTATTTTCTAGGTAACTTAAAAAGAATGTTTAACTGGACCCAAGCCAGTTTCATTTCATACCAAACAATTTCTCTTGGAATTGAAAGTATATTCTTTGAAAATTCTGAAGAGTTTTCAAAAGTAGTTGTGAATCTCTTCAGGTATTGAAATCAGATTGTTCTTTATACAAAATAGAAACTTCTGAAATTAATTTCAATATGGATTTTTCACATGTATGTCCACATATCTAACAATGGTTAAAGAAATTATGGTATATTCACATAGTAAATTGCAGTACAATTATTTTTCAAAATCATATTTTAATGGAAGCATTTAAATTTCCTTAGAAAAATAGATAATTGTGAGTAGGATATTATTCATGTAATATAATCCAAATTCTATTGGATTTTATATAGTTAGAATATATATACATGTGTATATATATATATATTTATTTCTGAAAATAAAGACATAATGATCTGTTAAATTTTGTTCACAATTGAGTAGTGGAAATGCAGGTGGTTTTTATTTTTGTGTATTTTATACATAGAAATTCAAAGTTAGAAATACCAAAAATTATATGAACATATATTATTTATAAAATTGTTACCACATGAGTATCTGCAATCATATAGAACCAACTTCTGCAGAATTTGACTAGGGAGGGAGGCAGAGGACGCTAATCCTAGTAAGAAAAATGACAAACTTGGAAGAGAGTCTGCTTCTTCCAGAATTGAACAGCCAAGAGCTTCATGGGTTAGCGTCATGGTGGCCGTGAGAGTGTGGCATGAGTATTATATGGATTTCTGGTCAGGACAAGTCAAGGAAATGAAATTGTCTGAGAAAATAAAGAATGAAATGAATGCAAAGATTTGTTGTAGGTTGTAGAGTCAGCATATTCAGAGGGTTTTGGAGAACTAAAGAATTACGGGAAAAGGACTTTTAATATTATGTGAGTTATATTTTTTGATCTTCTCTTAATGTTCTTCAAGAATTAAAGCAAAGGATTAGAGTTACTTAAATATTGCTTCTGGAGATTGATCTATAATTTCATAAATGTAGTCCTGTTCTGAACTGGAATACGTGGATCTCCATATTCAAAAGATTTAATAAAGATACAGATGTTTACTTGTGTATCTTTCTAGTCATAATTATAAAAAGTCTTTTTAACTGTGTGGTTAATGAAGGTATGTTATCTTACAAAGACTTTTCTTAGGTCAGGCAATCTATCAGTAGTTGTATGTCAAAGTCACCTCAGGCACCCTTCAAAGTCATAGCTGTTTCTTTCATTTATTTATTCATGAGAGATACACAGAGAGAGGCAGAGACATAGGCTGAGGGAGAAGCAAGCTCCCGGTGGGGAGCCCGATGCAGGACTCGATCCTGGGACCCCAGGGTCACGCCCTGAGCCCAAGGCACACGCTCAACCACTGAGCCACTCAGGTGCCTGTCATAGCTGTTTCTTAATTCACTACCATAAGTGTGAGACCAGTAGCCCTTTGGACTTAACGAATGGCTCGCTCTGTCCCCTGGTGTGCATCTCATAAAGTGACTTACGAGAGCAAACTTTCACCCCAAAGAGAAGTGACACATTTTCATAGGAAAAGACTAATCAGAGATTTTCCAACAACACAATCCAGGATGCAGGGAAAAAAAGGGGGGGGGGGGCATCCACAATTGGTCTTCCAATTAATATGCATGTTCAGTGAGCAATTACAGGACAATATATACTTGATTGCTGATAAGAGGCATGATATGGTGAGGTTCTGATAACCACACAAGTTTGTGAAACAATATTGTAGGTGATGGAGAACTAGCAAACCATTTTAAACAGAGAGGTATCATGTTCAAATATGTAGTTTACAGTGATCTGCAGGATGCTCGGGGAAGAAATGAAATTTAAACAATTCTCTCTGCCCAACCTATGTTATATCCTCATATTTCAAAACACTCAAGCCCTCTTTAACATGCATTTAACACAACTAGCTTAGAAAAAATGCTCTGTGGCTTTAATTTTTATTTTGCCGATTCTGAGGAGTCTTTACTCTCTTTAAGATCTTTGCAACTTCATCTATAAAATAAATGGGTAATCTCAGTGATCACTAACACATCCTTCAAATTCTGTGAAATAACAAAATTAAATGGTTATGTGAACTTCTAAAGGTCTGTTTTCATAGAACACCCACCTCTTGGTTTCTGAGAAAAAAAAAATGACTTTTCTACTTAGACATACACTAAAAATATATTTAAAAACCTTGATAATTTCTTTTGGTTTTCTTCTCATTTTTTTCCGATGCATAATAGCCTAAGATTGTATGTAATTAATGGAGGGAGAAAGAAGAAATAAGAATTTGAGATAACTCTTCAGTATAAGGATGCTCAATATCTTAGTTGCCATAAAAGTTAATGAGGATGTCAAGTTACTTTGAAGTTCAACCCCCAAAGGACATTCTCAATTCTGCCAAAAAGCAAAAGCTACGCATGATAATGAGCATCTCTGAGGGAGATAAAACAATGATGATGGTAGAAGATGCATGGCTCAATTATGTGCAGAATAATAATAAGCCTTGCATCCTGTATACTTTCCTAATTGGATAACAGTGCAACCCTGTGTACTACAAATAGTACAGAGTGCTCATTAAGGCAGAGAGAAAAACAAAAGTATCTTGTCTTAGTTTTAACTCAAATGCTGTGAATTTAGAAGAAAAGACATATCTAATACGAATAGCTGTACATATTTTTTCATAGAGGTTTCTCTCATTTTGACAAGCTACTGGAGCTGAGGTGAGTTTAATTAGTTCAATGCATCATGCTAAATTGTAGAAAGGAGGAAAGCTGGATAAAAAGAGAGAAAAGTATCTTAGTTTTTATCATACAAATTCTATCGAAATGCAGGACCAATGGGGATCCTTCATTTCTCTCCAGTACTCTAAAAGTCTGTATGTGAAACTGTTGGTAAAGGGGTTATCCAAGTTTTATTTTTCCAAATGTATTTTCCCGTTTCATATCATTTTTTGCCATCAAGCCTTTTGACAATAATAGCTATTCGAGTCAACTGAATGGTTAAGAGGAATTACCCACTCGTGTATTTCAAGACTGTGAGAGAATAATAGGTAAAAGGGATAGGAGGCCTGGAATAATAAACCACTACTGTCACATCCTAGGAAGTTCCCAGGCATTGTCTGGAAAGAAAAGAATATCGAAATAAAAAAGAAGGAAAAGAAAAAAATGAGAGAGAAGGGTGAGGACAAAATGAATGGAGGTTAAGAGGGAAAGAAAGGAAATGGAGAGAACAGGAAGAGGAAGGAAGGGAGACAATAGCTGCTGGATCAGGCACATGACCAAATGGAGAGAATAAGATAAATATTTCAAAGTTTTAAGGCAATTGTACAGGACTCTAAAACTACATCTTCCCAAGAGAAATCTTAGAGGAAAAACTCAACAGCTACTGCTCAATTATAATGCACCAAAGGATTCTTTCTAGAGGAAATATATTCTTGTTAGCATCCAGAGGTTCCTAGAGGGACAGAACCTTTATTATTGATGCATCTACACTATTGAACATTTGATAAGAGACTTTCTATACGTGTTTGTTCCCCATCTGTAGTAAATCTAACTCTTTCATATTCATAAATTCCGTAAACTTCAAATCACACCCTAACTCTGGGCCACATGGTATAGAGAGCGTCACTAGAACCAGATCTGTCTTAATGTTTGCTTCTAGGTGGGAGGGTTCAAGAAAAGGGAGATGTCTTCTCATTTACTCTTACATTTCTGACCTGAATTTTATTAGGTCATTGTCATTTTTTTTTTTTTTTCTAAAATAGGATAAGCATCGCCTCAAAGACTTTCACTGCTCTCAAGTACAAGGTACATTAGCTTTGTGGGCTTACCATTCTTCACAAGTCTGAAAACTATTTTAGGACTCCAGAAACGATGTGGTTTTAAGGTTCGGTGATGAGGGCAATGGCTACCTCAGGGGAAGTTGTATCCTCACCAAAATGGATAAATAGATTCCATTATTTCTCTTAGGGATATGTTTAATATCAATGCCTTAACCTGTAACTGTTATTTGGGAGTGGGGTGAGATTTCCTATACCACCAACTAACTTCAGAATTGTTTGAACGTTCCTAACACAGGATAGCTTAATGTGTGGGAGTTGAGGCTGACAATCACCCTTAGAGTTACTCTCTCACGGAGAAATAATAACTATTACCTTCTATTATCCAAACTCTATGTGCTTTCTCCCTATCCTACTTTTCTGCATAATCTCTTCTCAATGAATTTCATTCTAACACCAGAATATCAAGCGTGGCTTTACCTAAGCAACTAATTTCCTTTGACCATAGGACGGTTGTCATGTTTCCACTTTGGTAAGGACTCTTAGGAAACTCAAAGCTAGACTTGTGAGCCTCTTCTAGTAAAGCGTATAGAAACATGTGGCCTATATTGTTTGTTTGTTTTTCCCTAAACTAACTTTATGTGAATTCCCATCATTTTCCCCATATTACTACTTTCCTTTACCCTTTTAAACTATTTATCTTATAATTATACACACACACACACACACACACTCAAATCTCTTCTGGGCAAGAGGCTAATGTATTATGTAGGCTGCACTCAGCTGCAGGTTACAAATAATACCTGCTACTCCTTTATCCAGATTAGACTTTTTTATACAGAGAAAATAATTCCAGAGGTACACAATATTGGTCTAGAATTTTAGAACACTTTAAGCATGGTCATAAGCATGGTTCCACATACCCTAAAATCTGACTAATTCTAATTATACTAATTGAAGTATAAAGACTCTGGGAACATTGTATTCACAGCAACAGAGTGGACAAAACAGAAATCAAAAATAACATGTAATCGCTGTGGTTTCATATGGAATTGGTAAAACAAATACACCTTTCTGACTTCTATTTCATAATTTTTACCTATTGGTAAAATTCTCTACATCTACCTGACTTTCAATATCAGGGAGGAGTCCATTATTGCAGATTGTATACTACCGCCTTAATTTCTATCAACAAGCATGGAATTAATATGAATAAAAACTAACATTCTGAGCATTAAATGTCTTCCCCTATAAGATGATCCATCAAAACAAACATTAGGAAAATAATTTTGAGTCAACAATTTTAAAGGTAGTCAAGCTCTGGTGTGCCTGGGTGGCTCAGTCAGTTAAGCATCCAACTCTTGATTTATCCAGCTCAGGTCATGATCTCAGGGTCATGAGTTCCAGCCCCAATTGGGGCTCCATGCTGGGTGTGGAGCCTGCTTCAGATTCTCCCTCTGCCTCAGCCCCTCCCAGCCCCCCATGCACCACTTGTGCTCTCTCTCTCAAAAAAAAAAAAAAAAAAAAAAGTAATCAAGCACTAGTATACTCAAATCAGCAGATATGAGTAGTACATCATCTTTAAGAGGAAAAATGTGTAGAGTATTAAATATTAGATTCTTCTTTTGACTCTAAAATTCTTTGAATATAAATTTCAAAGCAATGAACCTGAGCACCAATAATTTTTTGCCTCATTGTCTTGGGCTCACTACATTCAATTTTAGTCCTTTGAAAAATGATGGTGTGCTAACAAGACCTTCCATTACCTGCCTGTTTTAATTCACTGTTTTGACTTTCATAATCACTTTGTTTCTACATTTAACAAGTGACTATACTGTTATCGCTGTAGTATTAGCAATAACATTCAATTAACACTCACACTGCAAGCTAAAATTATACTTTACTAACACCTAACTTCTACCTTCTGCTCTCGTGCTAAATGGCCGCTAATCTCTTCTTTGCACTTAATGATATTACTGAACTGAAAGAAATCCATAAAAAAGAAGTGTGAAATATTTTGGGGATAATCATATTTTGTAAGATAAATTAATGTGTCAAGTAACATGTACCTATTGATCATCAACACCAGTGTGGGATTATACAAAACAGGCCAGTGAAGATGAGAGAAGCATACACTGAGTTTTCTTATCATCAACTAATAAAAAAGACATTGCAAATACACATGGAAACACTCAGACAAGCAAAAACAAGGAAATAAGATTTGTGTAATTATTGCATGTATGTTTTTTCTCGAAATTTTATATTTTTACATTTAACTTTAGATGGATTATCCATTTTGAGTTCATTTTCATATAAAGTGTAAGTTATGTAAAATGTTCTTTGTTCATTGTTTTTTGTTCATTGTTTTTGTTTTTTGTTCATTGTTTTGCATTTAGACATTCAGTTTTTTCAGTAACTTTTGTTAAAAAGATCACTCTTCTTCTTTACCTTTGCAACTTCGTTAAAATCAGTTGATCATGGTAGTGTGGATCCTTCTGAACTCTATTCTCTTTTGATTCGTACGTCTATCCAAGGCTTCCGCAAACAGTAGAGTATCCTGGTATGGTAGCTTTGTGAGAGATACATTTTGAAAGCAGGTAGTGTGACTACAATTTGGTTCATCTTTTGCAAAATTGTTTTAGTTACCTTACCTCCACTAGTCCATTTAAATTTTATAATCAATTTGCTTATGCATCAGAAGAAAAATCTACTGGGATTTTAGTTGGGATTGTTTTTGATCTATAAATTGATTTTTGAGAAATTAACATTTTTAATAATATTAGTTCTTTCATATCATGAACTTGGTTTATCTCTCCATTATCTTCTCTTCATAATAAACTATCAAAGCCCATCCTATTTAATTTCTTTCATCAATGTTTTGTAGTTTTCACAAATATTTAGCTTATTTTGGGGGGCGCTCTTAGAAGTGTTACTTTTTTAGGTTATTAATACCAATATTTTGTTACTAGTGTATGTACTGGTTTCTGAATCTTTACCAATTTCCTTTTTAATTTTGTTAAAATTCATTTACTTGGTGCTAGAAGCTTTTACATAGAATATTTGGATTATCTATACAGATAATCATGTTTTCTGTGATGAAAAACATAAATGTTTTTATGTGTTGTTTTCCTCTTTTCCAATGTGATATCTTTTATTTATTTTTCTTCTTTTATTGCACTGGCTAGGACTTCTTTTTTTTTTCATTCATGAGAGACAGAGAGAGAGAGAGAGAGGCAGAGACACAGGCAGAGGGAGAAGCAGCTTCATTCAGGGAGCCCGATGTGGGACTTGATCCCTGGCCCCCTGGATCAGGCCCTGGGCCGAAGGCAGGCGCTAAACCACTGAGCCACCCAGGAATCCCCATTAATTGGTTTTCAAGTGATAATACAGTCTTGTATTCTTGGTATAATAAACCAGACCTGATGAAAATATATTATCCTTTTTAGAAATTTGATTTACTAATATGAAGGATTTTATTTCATATATGTTTATGAGAATTTATGGTTTGTAGTTTTAGCTACTTATAAAGTCCTTTCTTAGGTTCTAGTGTTAGAGTAATTCTAGTTTCAGAATATGTAACTTACAAATGTTTTGTCCTGTGTTATTTTCTGAAGAGTTAGTGTAGAATTAGTATTATTTCATTCTGAAATATTCATTATTGAAAGACTCTGCACTTGGAGTTTTCTTTTTGGGAGACTTTTAATGATGAGTCCCATTTCCTTGATAGATATATTATTTATGTTACCTGTTTATTCATAAATATGCTTTGTTAATTTGTGCTTTCAAAGAAATTAGTCCAGTTCTTCTAAGTTGAACTTTGAGTCATAGTGTTTTTCATACTATTTCCTTATTGCCTTTTAAAATGTCTGTGGAGTTTTCAGTGATGTCCTTCACTCATTTCTGGTTATTGATAAATTGTAATTTTTCTTTTTTTGACCAATCTAGTAAAATGTTTATCAGTTTGGTAATCCTTTCAGAGAACCAGGAATTGGTTGGATTGGTTGAACGATATTGATTTCTACTCTTGAAAGTTTTAGTTACATCCATTTGATTGGTTGGTTCTTAATGTCAAAGCTTAGATTCTAACTTTAATTTCTTTTTCTTTTGTAATATAAAATTTGCATTTATGAACTTCTTCCAACTACTGTTTTGGCCGAGTCTCACAAATTTCAGTATGTTTAAAATTTCAACATCTTTTTAAGTTTTCCCTTGACCAATTATTTATAAGTGCAATGTATTTCCACTCCTTTGTCAAATTTCTAAATACTTTCTGTTACTGTTTTCTAGGTTAATTCTCTAATGTTTTCTAGGTTAATTCTCTTATGATCTAAGAATGTGCTTAGGATGATTCATATCCTTTTAAATTAGCCAAGGTTCATTTTTTTATCCCAGAATATGATCTATTTGTTGAACGTTCTATATGTACTATAAAACAATATGTATTCTACTTTTGTTGGATAGATTGGTCTAAAATGTTGACTAGTTCAATTTGGTTGGTGGTATTGTTCAATTTTCTCTATTTTTACTGATAACCTAACTAATATTTTTATCAATTATCAGAATTTTGTCTTAAAGTCTCCAGTTATAGTGATAAATTTATCATTCCATTTTGTTCTTATCTGTTTTGATTCACGTATTTTTTTATTATAACTTCTTGGGAAATTACCTTCTTCATCACTATCAAATGACCCTATTTTTCCCCAGTAAAATTCTTCACTCAGATTTTCTCTGATTTTAACAGAGCTGATTAAGTTTACTCTGCATTTATTTTAGTATGGACTGTCTTCTTTTATTTCTGATTTTTTGTGAATTAAATTATCAATTTCTGTAATAGTTCTTGTTATTTTTTTTTCTTTTTTCAGAGAGTCTGAATATGTCTCTCTGAAAAAAGAAAATATAACAAGAACTATTATAGTGTGTAGAACTCTCTTTGTTTATCCTTTATAGTAATCTTGTGCTCTTTTATTTGTTTTCTCCTTTTTATTCTTTGTTTTCTCCTTGGCATTGAGTTTTTTTCAAATATATTAACTTTCTATTATTTCTTTTTAAATGACTTTACTATTTTATATTTTATATTTTATAGTATAATTTATACATTCATTGCATCCATTTTAAGAATAGAGTTTATAATATGTTAACAAATATATATACCTCCATGTAACCACAACAACCAGTCAAAAGATAAACATATATGTCACTCTAAAATGTCTCCTCATGCCAATTTATAGCCAATAATCCCACATCTATCCCTTCCCCCAGGCAACAATTGACCTGTTTTCTGTCACTATACATTAGATTTGCCTGCTCTAGGGCTTTGTATAAGTGAAGTTATACAAATAATCTTTCTGTCTAGCCCTTTTTACTAAGCTAAGTGGTTTTGAGATTCATACAATATTATGGTACATGTCAGTAATTGGGCTTTTATAGGTATTATTTAATTGCATTAATGTGGTACAATTTATTTATACATTAATTTTTTGATGAGCATTTAGGTTTGTTCCTAGTTTGGGATTTTTTTTTTTTATTTATGATAGTCACAGAGAGAGAGAGAGAGAGAGAGAGAGAGAGAGGCAGAGACACAGGCAGAGGGAGAAGCAGGCTCCATGCACCGGGAGCCCGACGTGGGATTCGATCCCGGGTCTCCAGGATCGCGCCCTGGGCCAAAGGCAGGTGCTAAACCGCTGCGCCACCCAGGGATCCCCTAGTTTGGGATTTTGAGACTAAAGATGCCATGGACATTTATGCACAAATATTGGTGTGACACATGTTTTTGCTTCTGTGTAAGTATTGTATGTATAACAAACACATGGTATAGGTATGTGTGACAAAATCCCCAAGGTGTTTTCCAAAGCATTTTTACCATTTTATGTCCCCCTCAACAATTTGGAACTAACAATACAGTTAGTTCCAAATATTCCACATCCTTATCAACACTTATGTAATCGGCCTTTCAATGTGAACCATTCTGATGAGTTTTTCATAACTATTTTAATTTGTAATTTTCTGATGAGAAATTAAGCTGAGTATATTTTATATGCTTATTGGACATTTATATATCTTCTTTTTTGAAAGTTTTGTTAAATCTTTTACCTATTTTATTGCATTTTTGTTTTCTTAATACCAAATTGCAAACCTTCCTTATATATTCAGATATCAGATTCTTTGTCAGATACAACTATTGCAAATATATGCCTCAATCTGTGGCTTGTCTTTCATTTAATTAATACATTATTTTGAAGAACAGATGTTCTTAATTCTTATAATATTCAAGTAATCTAATTTTCTTTTATGGTTTGTGCTTTTTATGTTTTATATAAGAAATCTGTGCTTATTTCAAGGTTACAAAGATTGTTTTTTGTTTTCTCTAGACATTTGCTACTGTTCCAGAAGTAACCATTGAAAAAACATTTTTTCCCATTTTTTTTTTATTTTTTTCCCGATTAAATTACCTTAGCAACTATGTTAAATATGAATTGACTATCACAGACCTATTCAGTTCTACCCCTAAATAGGACTGTAGTACAACCATTCATTTTCAGCTCGTAGTCACTTACTGAACCTGTAGTTCATGAACCAAACTCAGGTTTTTCTCCTCTTCCTTTAGTTATTTATAAGAAATTCCCCTTCTGGCTATAAGGGAAACATACCCTCTAGAAGACACTTGGTCATGTATCATTGTCATGGCTGGGAATGGGACTAAGCTCCTGGCATCAAGTGGGTAGAGATTAAGGATGCTACTAAATATCTTAGAATGCACAGGAGAGCCCCACAAAAGTTATCAAGTCTGACATGTTGATAGTGCTCAGACTGAGAAACACTACTGTAATACAATATTAGGGTTTTCAAAAAAAAAAAAAAAAAAAACCAACAACAAAAAAAACAGAACCAATAGGAGATAGTCTATACATCTATATAGATTTTTATAGGAATTGGCTCACATTTATGAAGAAGTCCCATGTATCATCAACATTTGCCTTGTGGCCTGGACAAACTAAAGAGTCTTTTCTTCCTGTTAAGAGCCCACCTGAATTTGGAAATGCCTTATGTCACTAGTAAACGAATCAGAACAGTATTTTCATACATTGAAGTGTGAACTGTGCTACCTCAAGAACCCGAAGAGACCTTCCACGTATTTTTGCTTCCCTCTTAGGTGTGGAAAGTGTGAGTTGCAATAATTTTGTCCTTTATTTTGGAGAATTTTTCCTGGCATGCCCCTGGCCTCTGGATCTCTAAAAACTTCAGGGCCCTGAAACATTTTAGGTTTTATCTCTGACTTTTGGAGCATATGGGTTTTATCAAGGCCTCCAATATATTTGCCATATCTTACTTATCTGGCTTAATCAAAATAGTGGACCAACTTTATCTTCTGTGAAACATACAGATGGTCCAGGCCCCTTCTGAGTTTATTAAGGCAAAACAATTAACACAGCCTTACAGCATGATGTTAAATGTATTTTCTTATTTGTCCCACATAAATGTGAGCTTTTTTTTTTATATGTTCTCTTGAAACAGGGGGAAAAAAATGTTCTGACCTTATCATGGCTACATACCTAATGCTGAGTTGATCTACTGTCACAAAATACCATATTTGGCATAGCAGCTACAGCTGAGGCTACTACTTGGTTGAGTTTGTGGTAGTCACAAACTTAATTTGCCAGGGTCCATCTTCTTTTGTAGGTATTAGATTATGAACTAAACAGGGATATGATGAGGACCAACCTCTTGCATCCTTTAGATAATTAGATAATTAAAGATGGAACTAATCTCTATTTCCTCCAAAGATTGATATCGCTTTGTATCTTGGCCATAGGGAGGGACAGGTTCAAATGCTTCTTCCTGGCTCACCACTCTACAACAGCTTTAAAGATTAACAAACCATTATGGGGGTTCCACCTCCTACCAAGTTTATCTATTGAATTATATATTAGAAGACCAGGAAAATTACCACCATGTGAGTTCACAGACCCAGTGCACTCATGGAGAATCAGGCCAGAGTCAGGACTCTAATTATTACTTATACACCACTCACCCTCACTGGTGGTAGGAGAGGGTCATGCAGATGCCTCAAGTCCAGGCATTGTTAACTTAGGCCCCGTGTACATCAGTTCTTGCCTCCTATTGAACAATTATCTGTGTAAATGGTCATAAGGTTCTTTTTCAGAAAGCCTAGAAGAATTATCACTGTATACCTTGTTGTGGGATTGTAGAGTCCTTTCTCAGTAGGTCTCTGCCTTTTCTTCATGTAGTGGTTTCTGAATCACAGAGACATCAAATTGAGAAAATGAAAAATGTCTTGTGAATTTGTATTGGAATTGCTACCCTCAGAATTCTGATCATCCAATATGCTTGTTGATTGCCCATCTATTTTTGTTTTAAAAATACCATCGTTCTACTAAACATATCCATATCCATAACTTTCTACAAATCAGCTGCCACTTCTTTCCTTCCCCACCCAATGCTACCTTGTCACCCATAATAGTACTTGTACCCTAAGTATAGAACAAGTAGAGTACTCTACAGAGAACTTGTAGCTCTCATATATCTATATATTTACAGGAGAAAAAAAAACTATACTATTTAAGCAACTGTATTTTGGATCTCTGTTACTTAGCTAATCCTATTTCTATCACAGTCACTTGTGATTATATTCAGGAATTATTTAGTTATGAAGCATTATGTTTCTGAAGAATATTATAGCCTATGGAATCCCTGGGACAAAGGTAGTAGGATGGATCCCAGGAGGAAACTAATGACGAGAATTCAAGTATCAAAAGAAGGCAGATATTTATGTTCTAGAGGTTTGAAAAGGGCTATTATATTTGGGAGAAAGAGAAAAAGGATGAAATCACCACATGAAAGCAAGATTTGGAATTCAGTTTTGTCCATAAATATATCTTGTTTGAATAGTTTACATTTCCTTTTTCCCTGTAGGAACAGACCACAGTATTTTTTTTTTTTTTAATGTACAGCATAACTCCCTTTGGATATTCTAAAAAATCTTGCTTTGTTTTCAGGGACTAAAGAACATAGGAAATGTTGTTTCTACAGATCATTGTTATGCTGAGGAAAGCTTGGCAATTCAGGGTAGCAATTTTGAAATTTAAAACAACCCTCAACTAGGTAAGCAGAGCCCCCATAGTTTAGAGCAATATAGAGAACAGTTGAAATATGCATATATTTAGAAACAGATTCTTTGTCCAAATAGGATAGTAGTGACTCTTAATTCATACTGCATATCAGAATGATCTGGGCTGGTGGAGACGTCTAAAAATACCACTATCTAGGCTTCATGGCAGACCAATTAAATCAGAATACTTAGGGATGGAGACAAGGTCTAGGGCTTTTTGTTTTGTATTTAAACTCCCAAGGTGGTTTTAATACATGGTATATCAGAAAGCTAACATTGAAAGGGTGTTTGGGAGGTGTCTGGTGGGCAGTTATTTGTATGGCCTAAGCAAAATAGCCACAACTTTTGAAAATGTATCCTTTGAAAAGGCTCAATAAATTGACTACCATATTTAATATAAGGTTTGTAATCATTTTTTCATCTAAAAAATAAAATATCTTGCATCTAAAGAATACTCCTGTTTTTCTTTTCCTTTTAAATAATAAAAAAAATAAAAATAGTAAATATGAAAATACCCAAAACCATAAAAGGAATAAAGCTGTGATATTTTGAAATTCTCTTTAAATTTTATTTTAGGCCTTATCCTGAAGTTATCAGAGTCAGCCTCAGTATATTTTGTGATAGAATATTTCATTTCAAACACAAATAGCCTACTCATTCAGTTTGGAATGGGTTATGTTTTTATTCCCAATGTCATTTTTGCTTTGGCTAGTCTCATTTCAATGTCTGGATTGAAGACAAAGTCTTTTATTGTTTGGTTTTCTTCCATCAGCTCACACTTAAGACAATTACAGCACAGCTGGGCAAATATGCTGGCCTGCAAGTGCCTTTCGGTTTCAAAGCTCCATTGTGAAGAAGCAGCTCAGGGAGTCAATAGAAAAATTAATTACAATTGAAAAGAGCAATCTACATCATATTCAAACACTATTTTGAAACCTTGACATAAATAAGACATTCATGGTTAATTGTTCATAATTGTTAGGTATATTTTGAACATTTTTCTTATAATAAGGCTCTGGATCTATTATTCTAAGCTAAATCCCCTCAGTTCTGGAGCTAGTTAATCCTTGGACTAAGGAAAATTGAATGTCAACAAAACCACATTAGAAACTTTCTGTGTGTGTGTGTGTTTAATCATATTGATTTGCCCTGGGACTTCTGGTTGGTGTTCTAGATGATTGTTCCAAGTGAAAAATTTGGTAATACCTTTGCCAATGCCTGTAAGGAAATAGTATTCATGGAGGCAAGAAATTGTTCGGTAGTGGGTTATGATGCAGAGTCCCTTTATTTGTGATGTGAGGCCCAGAACTGATCTTTCCTGCTGTGCAATGAATTTCCCACAGTGAAGGGTAGGACCACATAGGTATTAATAATGTATGCTAAGTAAGTATGACATCCTAATTCATGATAAGGACTTCTGACTGATGGCTTCCAAAGCACTGACTAGAAGTACTCATAATGTCACCATCATCTGTAGTGTGGAAGTGAGTGCTACGTAGGTAAGTGGGTGGGACAAAAATAACAGAGAAGGATAAGAGCAATGGTCTTCCTCTGACCTATTCACAGAGGACTATTCTTAGGGTACAGTTGGTTTTTGGCATATTATAGAATAGGGTTGTTTCTCAAAATAAAAATCCTAAAAACAAAAGTGAGGTTGGTAAATGGTGAATTTTTGAAATAAGACCCGCTTTGGAGAGGAAGACCTGAGAATGTAAGGCCATCTAACATGCTGTTTAAATTCTTCTTTCAACTATGATGTCTACCCGTAGATCAGCTGTCTTTCAGGAGCAATGAGTCAAAGGACAAAATTCACCCATGTCTGTCAATATGGTACTTTATGGCCATGTGTGAAACTAGTCAGTAATCTGGATAACTTAAAACATTTGATTTAAAATCATGTTCTACTCAGAAATGGACCCACAACTATATAGTCAACTAATCTTCAGCAAAGAAAGGAAAGAATATCCAGTGGGAAAAAGTCTCTTCAACACATGATGTTGGAAAACTTGGACAGCCACATGCAAAAGAATGAACCTGGACCACTTTCTCATGCCATACACAAAAATATATTCAAAATGGATGAAAGATCTAAATGTGAGACAGGAAATCATCAAAACCCTAGAAGAAAACTACAGGTAGCAACTTCTGTGACCTCCATCGTAGCAACTTCTTACTAGATACATCTCTGGAGGCAAGGGAAACAAAAGCAAGAATGAACTATTTGGACTTCATCAAGATAAAAAGCTTCTGCACAGTAAAGGAAACAATCAACAAAACTAAAAGATAACTTCTGGAATGGGAGAAGATATTTGCAAATGGCATATCTGATAAAAGGTTAGTATTCAAAATCTATCAAAAACCTATCAAACTCAACAGCAAAAAAAAAACATATCATCCAGTTAAGGATTCATCACTTATCATCAGGGAAATACAAATCAAAACTATAATGAGATACCACCTCACACCTGTCAGAATGGCTAAAATTAACAACACAGGAAACAACGGGTGTTGGGAAGGATGCAGAGAAAGGGGAGCCCTCTTGGCTGTTGGTGAGAATGCAGGCTAGTGCAGCTATTCTGGAAAATAGCATGGAGTTTCCTCAAAAAGTTAAAAATAGAGCTACCCTATGAGCCTGCAATTGCACTACCCTGTATTTACCCAAAAGATACAAAAATACTGATTTGAAGAGGCACATGCACCTCGATGTTTATAGCAACATTATCAAATAACAGCCAAATTATGAAAAGAGCTGAAATGTCCACTGATTGATGACTGAATAAAGAAGAGGAGTAATATTCCATTATATATACTATATATACTCAGCCACCAAAAAGAATGAGATCTCATCGTTTTTTTTCCATAAATTTATTTTTATTGGTGTTCAATTTGCCAACATATAGAATAACACCCAGTGCTCATCCCATCAAGTGCCCACCTCAGCGCCCGTCTCATCATTTGTAATGATGTGGATGGAGATAGAGGGTTTGATGATAAATGAAGTAAGTCAGAGAGGGAAATATCATATGATTTCATTCATACTGGAATTTAATAAACAAAACAGGGGAACATAGGGGAAGGGAAAAAAGAGAAAGAGAGAGAGACAGAGACAGAGAGAGAGGCAAACCATAAGAGACTCAACTATAGAGAACAACTGATAATTGCTGGAGGGGAGGTGGGGAGGTGATGGACTAAATTTTTGATGGATATTAAGAGGGGCACTTGTTAGGATGAGTATTGGGTGTTATATGTAAGTGATGAATCTCTAAATTCTACTCCTGAATCTAATATTACACTATATGCTACTTAACTAGAATTTAAATTAAACCTAAAAAGAAATTACTCTAGAAAACAAAACAAACAAACAAAAAGTTCTACTGGCTTATCTTAAAATACCTCTGACAGGCAATCTCTAAATAGTGTAATAAATAAAGGAAGTGAGAGACAGAGGATAGATAGATAGAGATTTAAATGGTGAATAATGTAGTAACAAAAACAAAGTAAGTTACAAGAAATTTCAAATATGATTTTATGATAACAAATTTTAAAATTTTGTTAGCATGGGAGGCTTTTTAAAGATAAAAATGAACTTAATTTATTAAAAAAAAATAAAAATAGGGGATCCCTGGGTGGCTCAGCGGTTTAGTGCCTGCCTTTGGCCCAGGGCGCGATCCTGGAGACCTGGGATCGAATCCCACGTCGGGCTCCCGGTGCATGGAGCCTGCTTCTCCCTCTGCCTATGTCTCTGCCTCTCTCTCTCTCTCTCTCTGTGACTATCGTAAATAAAAAATCATAAAAAATCAAGAATCAAAAAAACTAAATATATATATATATATATATATATATATATATATATATATAATCAAGCAATAATCTCACTAAAAATAAGAAGTAACTGGTTGAGAACTCTCATGAGTTTGTACCACCACTTTACCCACTTATGCTCAACTGTGCCCATGATCTCTACCTTCTATCCTGTTACTATGAATGTGCTTTTCAAGTCACTAAGGTACACTCCACTTGTGCTCAAAACACAAATTCATGTCCTACTCATTGCTTTAGCAATTTCCCTTCTTTCTGTTACAATATAAAAAATATTTCGGATCCATTATCTCTTGAAACTTCTTCAAATCAAGGTTTATCCTCACTTGCCCATAGACACTTTTGCAGCAAGCTCAACAAAGCCCTACATGTTGCTGGGTTCAGGGCATAATTCTCCACCTTTGTATGACGTGTTAGCAGCATTTAAGACAACTGATCACTCATTCCCACTTAAGATGTATTCTTTTGGCTTCTGGTAAACCTATTTTTTTGTCTAGCCAGTATCTCTCAGTAATTTTTTTCTCATATCTTTTTTCCCCTTAATTGTCCAATGATCCCCCTCTCAAGACTCAGTCCTTGGACCACTTTTTGGGTATTTAATAGCATCTGAAATCTCACATATCCAAAGCTCAGTTTCTAATATTTTCCCCAAACCTACTATATATTCTTCTCCATCTCACTAAATTGCTACTTCACTTTCTCAGACAGAAGAATTTGTAGTTATCCTTGACTCCTTCTTCTCTTACCCTGCATCTAATCATTGGCCCTATTTTAAAACTATCCCTGAAATCTAACCATATCTTGCCACCCTTGTTAGCACTCCTGGCCTGTCCTAAGCTACATGCTCTTTGAATTTAAATTTTCAATAGTTCTGCTTACACGCTTGTCTACCCCTATGCAATGTCACAGGCCAATATCATCTTGTTAAAGTCGAATCACTTCACGTTCCTGCTCAAAAATTCCCAACGTTAACTCATCTCTCTCAGAGTAAAACATAAGGTCATTCCTATGACCTCAGAGTTCTAAATGAATAATGTTCCCCATTGACTTCATCCCCTTCTATTATATCTGAGTCCCTCTGGTTAGAATGATCTCCTCGGGATATTCTCTTGCTCATTTCCTCAACCTCATTAGGGCTTTACTCACATGTTATCTTTCCAGAAGCCTTCCCTGAAATTACAATCTCTTATAAATTTTTAACTCAGTACCCTCTATTTTATTTTTCTTTTTATCAAGTATCACTACATAACATAATACATATTTTTTCTGTTTCTTATCTATTGTTGATTTATTTCAGCTCTGTGAGGGTAAGGATCTTTATATATTGATTATGAATGATGCCCAGGCAATTAGTACATATATTTTTAAATGAATGGCCATGCGATGCTTTGAAAAATTTATCACCAAACCTAACCCTGCAAAAATAATTGGGCATACACTGTATTATAGATGAGTTCTATCAAGTAAATTTAATCATAATCATAAAGAAGATTGATAATTAATGCTATTATCAATTAGTCTTTATATCAAAATCTGCTCAGCACAGAAAATAAAAGTACAAACTAAACTCACATATGGATATAAATCAAATACTCCTGTGTTAGGCAGTATCATGGCTCCCACCAAAGGTGCCCACATCCAGATCCCCACAATCTGTGAAAATATTATCTCATGTGGGAAAAACAATTTTACGGATGTCATTAAGGAACTCGAAATGGGGGAGATCATTATAGATTGTTCAAGTTGGCCCAATCTAATACCATGGGTGAGGGGAGACCTTTCCCAGTTATAATGATATAGATGAAGTGTTGCTGGCTTTGAAGGTAGACAACCATAAAACGAGAAATGAGAGAGGCTTCTAAATGATGAAAAAGGCAAGAAAATTGATATCTCTTAGAATTTCCAGAAAGTAACACAGTGCTGTTGACACTTGAATTCCAATCCTGTAAGACCCATGTCAGACTTCTGATCCACAGTACTGTCGGATGATCATGGTGGCTTTTGTGTAAGACACCAGACTTACAGTCCTTTGTCCTAACAACGATAGAAAACTAATATAACTCTTAGATACAAAATCGGCAAAGTAAATTCAACTTTACAAGACATTGATTGATTAGCATATTTTAAATGAAAAATAAGACATTTATAGAAAGTAAACTTACAAGAATCTTAGGCAATTAAAATATGGACTTGTAAATGAAAACCCCTGGTTTAAAATATCCAGCAAATGAAAAGAATGCTGATGTGCTTGGAATTTAGTAGAATATGGAGGAAAGCGGCATAAAAGCAGAAAAATAGCGAAGTGACACATCATATAGTTTATAAGCCATAGTAAGAATTCCACATTTTTTTAATTCTCAGTAAGAATGAAGAAGTCCATCAACAGCAGGCTGTTTAAATAAACTATGGTGTATTTGAAAAATAGAAAACTACACACCTATAAAAAAGTGAAGAAATAACTTATGAAATAGTATGAGCAGAGCTCCAGGATATAATGTCAAGCAAATAAATAAAACCACAGAGGGAATATATAATATGCTATTTTTGTATGCAGGAACATGGGGGAAATAAGAATGTATATTTGCTTCGGTATAAAGAAGCTGTCCAGAGATATAAAGGAAAACAAATGATTTTCCCCAGTGAGGAGGGGAGAAATATAATGAATAAGGTAAGGCTAGAATCAGATTTTTCGGTTTATTTTGTTTTGACTTCTGTGGGATTCTTTTGTTTAAACAATTTTATTTATTTATTCATGAGAGACACGGAGAGAGAGAGGCAGAGACACAGGCAGAGGGAGAAGCAGGCTCCCTGCCGGGAGCCCGATGTGGGACTCGATCCCAGGACCCCAGGATCACGACCTGAGCCAAAGTCAGATACTCAACCACTGAGCCACGCAGGTGCCCCATTGTTTTGACTTTTGAAACCTGGAAAACTATTATTCTTTCATCACAAACAAAAAATTAAATGTATTTACATAAAGAAACAGGACATTTAAGAAGTAGAAAAATATCCCCAACTGATATATATGATTTGGATATATAGATAACATGTTTCTAGAAGTCATACGTATTTTTTGTTCTAATTGTATAATTTGCTTATTTATTTATAAAGATTTATTAATTTGAGAGAGAGAGAGAGAGAGAGAGAGAGCATGCACTAGCAGTGGGGAGTGTCAGGAGGAGACCGAGAGAGAGAGAGAGAGAATCTCCAGCAGACTCTCTGCTGAATGTACACCCCTAGGCCGGGCTCAGTCTCACCCCCTGAGATCATGACCTGAGCCAAAATCAAGAGTCGGAGGCCTAAGAAACTGAGCCAACGAGGCGTCCCATATAATTTGCTTATTTAATGTGATCTTTCCATACTGGATTTAGTGTATACAATGGTAATTATTATAGTCCTACTTCATCAATTAAACACATTTTATATTTGATAGTTACTCTGATAAATAATTTCAGATGGTGACAATACAGGTATTAAAATTACCTGTAATAACTGGGATTAGTTCATGTTAATATACTTCACTCACATTTAAATTCTTTATACCTAGTCTACAGATTAGTTATACCAATTAAATTATTTAGCAAGTTTGTGTTCCAGATGTATTTATAGAAAACTGATTAATGTGCTTCCAGTGATTTGGAGAAAATCAAACATATTATTTGTGTGTGTTATTATTTTGGAAAATGACATTTTAGTGTTGTGCTAAACTACAGGAGACGGGTACAAAATTGCAATCTATGCAATTACCATAAATATGCCTCTTTTGGCTTTACAAGCAAAATATATTAAATATTTGAAGAAACAAAATAATTTTATAAATTATCTGTTGATGAATCTTTATTTAATATCAGCATTATTACTGGAGTATGGAAACAATTTTCTAAAAGAAAATAAGATCATTCCCTCAAGGATTACAACTGTCCTTCTATATATCTCTTTTACATAAGATTTGTTCTTATTTTATGGGACACCTGGGTGGCTCAATGGTTGAGCATCTGCCTTTAGCTCAGGTCATGATCCCAGGGTCCTCGAATCAAGTCCCACATCAGGTTCCCCGCAGGGAGCCTGCTTCTCCCTCTGCCTGTGTCTCAGCCTCTCTTCGTGTCTCTCATGAATAAATAAATAAAAATCTTTAAAAAAAATTTCATATTATTTTTGTCTTTGTGTATTTTATGTAAATAACCTCATGTAACTCTCTATTCTATGGGGTTTACCAACATAATTTTTAACTATTTTCCTTTTGGAGTGTTCCTGTCCTACTTTAAGATTTCTATGTACAAATTCTTCGTTGAGCACTTAATTGATATTTTAAATTAGATGTATTTAATAGTTGTATAAAAGATAAATTAATTAAGATTTCAATGGTATTTTAATTAAGATTTAATTAAGATTTTAAAGGTCAGAAACCAGTTTGGGTCAAACATACCAGCCATACCAATAAATGAAGAAATTAACAAATGAAAATGTTAATATTCACAGGTGCCGTTTATAATTTATTATTTTCTGATTTATTCATCTTTTAGCTTCTGCAATCTCCATTATACCCTCTAGAACACTTGCATTTTGTTAGTTCAAGCTCAAGTATTCCTAAATGTCTAAGCTCATATAGTTTCTAAGTCGTTTGGTAATGAAAACAGAGAAAGTATTTTCTCCATGATGCCTTGACGTCTTTTAAAATAAATTATGATCACTTAAAATTGTATAGAATTGTTTAGTGAGGAAAGTTGATGCATTTTTATCATGAAAATTTAAAGATATAAACAAAAGCATATGAATCCCCAAGTATTTCAACCATTTTTCACATTGTCAACATTTGCCATTCTTGTTTAATCAGTTCTCTCATTTTTATACCTGACGTGTTCTTGAGTTTCGTAAAATACATTACAAAGTGATTCACTTAGTCTAGACCCTTATCAAAAATCAATCACTAAATAAGCAGTATTAAAGATTTTGATGGCCTGTGGACTGCTAAGAAGTTCTTGTAATTTTGTTGATTATTTATTTTTTTAAAAGATTTTATTTATTTATTTATGAGGGACACAGAGAGAGAGAGAGGCAGAGACACAGGCAGAGGGAGAAGCAGGCTCTATGCAGGGAGCCTGATGTGGGACTCGATCTGGGTCCCCAGGATCATGCCCTGGGCTGAAGGCGGTGCTAAACCTCTGGGCCACCCGGGTTGCCCTTTGTTGATTATTTAAAAGTACATAATTTTATTGTGGGACATTATTCAACACTTAGGACAGTATTATTGTGGTATGTAAAAAAGAGCACACACATACAGTCCACATGTGTGGGTTACTGAGGCAATCACTTGTACCATATTACGATCACAGTGTTCTTATATACACAAGATTATCTCTGGGGATCCCAAAGTTTATAGTTGCATTTGGAAAAAAAAAAACAAACATACATTAGATATTTCCTTTTGTTCATGAATATAAATTATCTTGTTATAAACCAGTGGAGGAAAACCTTGGGATATTTATTCATGTGAAGATTACATGGGACAGAAAAAAATACCCAAGGGTCTTTGGATCTAAAATAACACTGTATCTCGAAACTCCTAGAGGGAATGAAAGCAAAGTCCACATCTGATGTTGAGAGTCCAGAGATGAGCCACGTCTCTGGCAGCAAGGACTTGGCGGAGATGACTGAAGCAGCTACCCACGTTTCCTGATGAATGCCACGACTAGTAAAGGGACATTCGCATTGCCTCTGTGCTTGATCTCTGAGAACATGGCCGGGCAATGTCGGCTCTATGGGTTTTAAAGTCTTTTGGCAAACAACTGTGGTTAACTATGAGCCAAAGCAAGTCTTTGGGCAAATCACTGGTATTTCTAAGGAAATACATGTGTGCATATACATGCAGGAAATATTGGGCAGACAGGAAGGCTTTATCCCTTATTAAAGCCTCAGATCTATGAAGACTATTTAAAAATTATATTTCTTCTTCTACAACATGAAGCTTAACTGAAAATATGAACTGATCCTTTTAGACAATTAGTTATTCTATAAATACAGAACTACATTTATTTATAACTCGTATCACCATACAATTCTTTCAAATTTCAATCATTTTTTCCTACCAGACTCAAAAAAACTCTGCGTTGTTTGACTTAAAAGCGTTGTTCTCTTTCCCTCTCTTCCTCACTTTTGTTTACACATAAAAGTCATGGTATGTTAGTCATTTCCACCTCAGAGCAGCAGCGAATTCAATATTCTCCTTTTCATTTTTCCAAAACTTCTCTTATCTAAATTAAAGCTATCCTTTTTGTCTTAAGAATTCTTCTTTTTTAAACGCGGAAACGGTGATTGGTTTTCTTTGGGGGTCCATTTTCCCATAAAACCATGAGATTTTATGGCTGCATATGTCACTGTGTACAAAGCAAGTAGAATAAAATGAAGCCACGCTGAGCTGCAGATGCTAGACAGTGAGCGAGGATTGCTCCCTGACCCTCGTTCTCACAAGCCAGCCCTCGGCAGACCAGACTGTTTGTCTCAGGACTATCACAAGCCAGCACACATCATGGAAGTTGAGCATGGGGCCGCAGGGTCTAGTCAAAGCCTACTCAGAGCATCTCCTCCATAATAAGGAGGAGGAACACAACTAACAGGAATGACAAAAACACAAACAAGATAGAGTTCAATTCAATAACTGGTAGCCACTGTCTTCCCAGGCAAAGAGAAGAAAAGGAAGGTTCTAGATGATATATCGACTTTCTACCCACCCTGACTCCTTATTTTCATGCTTGGTCTCTACTATCACAGTTTATATGGGTTGAATTGTTTTGTTTTGCTTTTTGTTTTCTGTAATGGTCGTTATCACATAACCTTTCAGAGTTGGGTTTGCAATGTATCTACAAGTTTTTTTAAAAAAATGAATCGAATAGATGTAATTGCTGATGAAGTTGCCAAGTTATTATTCAGAGAGGAGCAGGGAAAACAACTCTTGATTAAGGTTCTTTTGTTTCCCTCAATATACAGCTCTATTTCCTTCTTTCTCCTGTCCCATTTCTAAGTATAGCATTTTAAAATTTCCTGTCTTAATATTAGCCTAATCAGCCCATTGAAAACTAACTGGCATAGACCTCCCAGAGTGCATCTGATTATCAAGGTGAAACCAGAATCAGATTCCTTGTCTTTAATAATTAAATTCTCTCCTTCTGAAAAGGAGGGTCAGAATTGTTGCAATCTGGGTTACCAATCAGATATTTAAGAAAACAGGAAAGGCTGAGAGGTCAGCAGCTGGATTTTGCAAACAAAGCAAAGCTAAGATACATTCCATTCCTCTCTCATTAAGCAAACAAAGAGGATCCGGTTAAATCAAAGTTTAGGATTACTGAATGTAAGCAAGAGGAGAAAAACTAGAAAAGAATGATGTGCATGCAATCTAGAGCACTAATTTTTTCCATTTTAACAGTTAAGAGAAATAAACTTTTGAAGATCTTTCTAATTGGAGCTCGTTGTAGAATTTTCCAGAGCTTCTCTTATTCTTTTCTTGTTATTTCTAAAAGTTTGGGGCTAGGTCATTATTTCTTCTAAAGTAGAGTTCAAATCTCTAAATGTAGTCATCCCATTAACTGATACTGTTTCATGCAAAAAAAAAAAAAAAAAAGTAGATAAATAAAAAAAGAGTTCAGAGGTAGCTTATGAGTCATTTTCTTTATTCCACCGAACATTTCTCTAGATCCTGAAGTGAAAAGAACACCCTGTGTTAATTGCTAGCAGAGCCTCTTCTTTTCTCTGTTCCCGTCTTGGTCTTTTTTCTCAGCATGGCCTTCCCTTCACTCCTTTCTTTCTGTTCCTTCCCTCTCCAAACAGTTACCTGATTGCAACCACTCTTGATTTAAGAAAAACTGAAAAAACGTTAAAACCTTCAGGTCTAATCCTGTACAGAAGACACAACTTAACAAGGAGAAAGATGAAAGGAAAGCAGAAAGGGCTGGGGAAAAAAAGTAAAGCACAACACAGGAGCAGGTCGGGACTCTGACATGGAAAGGCAATGCAATTCACATGAACTTAAAAAAAAAAAAAAAAAAAAAGAGAACCTCGTACTTTCAAAAATAAATTTTCCTTTGAAAAAAAATCTACAAAAAAGTTTGTCTATTTCTTTTATCTTGTAGGTCCTCACTGAATCTGAAATATTCCATCAAGAGAATGATGAAAAAAAATGAACATTTCACTCCATATTAGGAATTAAATGGAGAAATGTAATTCTTCATAAGAATACAAACCACATTATAACTGAAAATTATTTTCCTACTAACTCTCACCAGGAAGTAAGGAGCACATTTGTGGTTTAATTGCACATGTTTTAAGATTTGCAAACAGTTGTCAGAACAGCAAGATGGTATGCAGTGTGTCGACTGGGGTGAAATTGTTTATCATTACACTATTATTTATTTATTTATTTATTTATTTATTTATTTATTTATTTATTTATTTTTATTATTTTTTTTGAGTCAACACTTTCACACTGTTTATTTTTTTGTTATTGTTCAATTTGCCAACATATAGAATAACACCCAGTGCTCATCCCAGCAAGTGCCCCCCTCAGTGCGTCACAATTTATTTAAAGAGAAGCTTTTATAGTTTCACAGAGGCAAAGAACTTGGAACCTGACCTAGAGATAGTGAAGTCAGTCTGTCTGATTGAAAGATTTTTAATAGCCCTGTGTGCAGGGTCATTCCCGATTTGGCCATTTGTACCGTTATTTGCTTTCCACGCTATTCTCTTGCCACACAACCCTCTATGCTCTTTCTACCAGGTTGACTTACTTACCTGGTGCTGATATGATGGCTCAATCCTTCCCATTGTAACTTAGCCCTTCATGGCTCCTTCTCTCTTGGGGGACTGTGTCTGTCCACCTTTAGGACCTGCCCATTCCCGCCATCCAGCTGCACAGAGCTAAGGGAGGATCCCTGCCCTATACTTGCTCTTTTAATGAGAGACACACAAGAACTAAATTTACTATACAACAGAAAGGTGGGTGAAATACCGTCAGATTGCAAGGGCAAGAATCAGATTATTTCTCGGTGGCGGGCTCCTGGGAATAAGAGAAGACTCAGGAAGCAGTGTTTGGATGGGTCCTGAAGATGAGGAACACAGACATGAGCCAGGTACTAGTGAAGGGAACAGTCAACACAACCTGCACAGACTTCGTCGTTTTGCTGAATTTTTTGTCAGGCCATCCTGGAAGACCCATGGGCTGTGGCATATGGGTCACCAAGTGTGGAAGCCCACAAGGTGGCTCGGACCCCCCACATATTCCAAACCCATCCTTAACCGATAACTTTCAAATACCTTAACCTGGTGACTCTTGGGAAAATATACAAAAAAAGTTAAAAATTTATTTAGTTCATGAATTCATGAGAGTCTCAGTAAAATGGCAAGATAAGTAATTCAAAGAACAGCTGAAGAGTCAGACTATTTATAGGATGATAGGGTCAGTGGGTGGCTACATAATTGGTTACTATTGTTTAAAAAACAAAATTCAAGTGAGTAAATTTGAAAATCTAATTGGCTTTGTTATTAAACTATTCATGAATCCAGCAGCAGGCCATCTAGGAAGTAGGGGGAACTCCAAGACGCTGGGGAAAATGTGAGGTTTTTAAACCAGAAAGGTGGGACGCCCGGCTGGCTGAGGGGTTGGCATCTGCCTTGGGCCCAGGGTGTGACCCTGGGTCCTGGGATGAATCCCACGTCCAGCTCCCTGCATGGAGCCTGCTTCTCCCTCTGCCTGTGTCTCTGCCTCTCTCTGTGTGTCCCATGAATAAATAAATAAAATCTTTTAAAAAATAAAAATAAGCAGGAAGGATGTGAAAAGGGACTTTATTAGCAAGGAATTCATTGCTTTAGGCGAGGTAACCCTCCTAAGTGGCACAGAACGGTGCTGTCAGGCGATTACCTCCCACTGTTGATCAGGAAATCCCAGGGTGTTGTTGGGTTAAAGTAACCCTGGGGACGCGGGGGCTTGAAAACCGCAGCTAAGTTAGATATCACCTCTTGGCTTAGTGACACCATTTTGGGCTCATGGTTTTCTGTTTAATATTACCCATCGTGGCTATGGAGCACCACCTCTAGGGGTTATGTGGTCCCTAAAATTATTTATACCTTTACTGGACAAGAATCCACAAGCTAACCTGTAACTTCCATCATGTCTGAGAGTTTAGTCAATGGTAAATGGTGAATCAAAGTAAGGACATTCGTTTACTTAGGCAATGCTCAGTGCTTTCGGCCTAGTACAGCTTTGGAAAAAAAGAAGTGTCACCTATTTTTACTTATCTTTTTCTATTTTGGGTGAGTTTTCAGACATTATACATATAATTCTGATTTACAGTCATTGTTAGAAAGACCTGAACTTGGAGTTTCTATGAATATTAAAAACTAGCACATGGGGCACCTGGATGGGTCAGCGGTTGGGCGTCTGTCTGCCTTCAGCTCAGGGCGTGATCCTGGGGTCCTGAGATCGAGTCCCACATCGGGCTCCCTGCAGGGAGCCTGCTTCTCCCTCTGCCTGTGTCTCTGTCTCTCTCTGTGTCTCTCATCATTAAATAAATACAATCTTTAAAAAAAAAAGAAGCCAGCACATTCCATATTTCTTGTGTTGTTCTTATGGTGGCATCAGGAGTGGCGTATGGAGGACGGGTGATGCTGAGACTGGAGCAGTGGTGGCAGCAAAACCAGGGACTTCAGGACTGTGGCAGAGGGGAGAAAGCACCTCACCTTGGTGAAAGGAACATAAATAGCTAATCTCTCTCCTGCCCATTTGTTTTATATAAGATGACAATACATTTTTTACTGATCAATCTTAGGATACTATTTTTAAATAGACCTAAATTATGAATGATCTAGAATGTCAAGCATAAATAACTTCCTTTTCTAGAAGTATTAAATTATCAAAAAAAAAACTTAATAGATTTACTGATTTGATTAAGGAATATCATAAGTTATGTGTCCATCATGGCATACATATACATGCGACGATTTTGACAAAATAGTTACAGGAGTTTAAAAGTGACACAAAAGCCGTATCTTTTGCAGTGTGAATCATGGGTATTTTAAATTGCATAGGAAATTATCAAATGATTGTTTCAAAGCCCCCAATGTGACCTTGAATCCTTCACATTTCTTTCCAAAGGTAAGATCAGCAATTTGTAGGAAGCAGTTTCTAATTCAGATATTAAATAAGAAAAAAAAAGGGGGGGATTTAACAAACTTCACTGTTCCAAATTGGAACTGCTTTTTATGACAAGGGTCAGGTTGAAGGGTAATATAAATTCAAATGTGAACTAATAATCAGAATCTTGAAAATAACTTGGAAGACACCCAGCATGAACTTTGAAATGTTTAGTAAGAAAACTGGGCAACTGATGGCTATATCTTCCAAAGTAATGTAAGGTACAGATTCTGAAAATCCTAGGAATGACTGATATTACAAAAATGTAATGATATGTTAAAGGAATAGGGAACAAATTTAATATAATTATAGGACATGAGTGCAGTTTGTAACCGAATACCAACTCCCTCAGCATTAGTGACATGGTGCTGCATGTTCAATAAAGCCACCAAAATGCTTTTCTTCCTTCACACTCTCTACCAGTCCAGCCATTGCAGATTTCTAACAAGAATGTCATCAACAACAGCATTTGATCGCATTGAAAAAATCAGATAGTTTCCATCTATTTTGAGTGAAAATTATATCAAAGAATGCTCAATGACAGGTGAGCTTTCTTGGTATTTTAAGACACACTGTCTAACCTGCTACACATTTCCCCAAAACAATAGGATACAAGATAGTCAGTAGATGTCCTCCGATGATATGAGTAAATCCAAGCAAAAGTTATAGAATTTGCCTTAACTTCTCATTTGGGGATTTTTTTAAGCCTGATGCTTGCCAAGCTGCCCTTTGTAAACTATGAAATTCCCATAGTACACTGTGTCTAGAAGGAAGATTTTGGAATCCTCTTTTTCTCAGCTCTCATATTGGTATGTACGGGACCAACCAAATGGATCCTGTGGTTCCACAAGAGGGAGTTTGCAGTTGGTTGAGAAAGTAAACTTTCTTTCCCTGGATATTTACTTAGCTAAGTCTAAGTACTGTGCTTAGGAAAGTAATGAGGCATGGGGGAGAACTGGCAGGGGATGCAGGGGACTGAGTCTGCTCTTTTGGGTTCTTTTGAACTGGTGAAGTGAAATTGGATGCTGCCCAAGAAAACTACATGTGCCATGTATGTCAGGATTACCAGTCAACTATTATTTATACGAATGAAATGAAGACCACAGGCAAATCTCCTACTCCCATGGCACCTAGTGCTGGGGGTGGGTAAGATGTTTCTATAAACAGTGGCTGAGAGAAAGGGGAATACCAAATAATAACTAGCTCCATGACTTTTCCTTTCCCTAGGCCATCACTCAAGGAAGCAGAAGCATTGTGAAGATGTGGAATGGCAACAAAATACGGAAAAATACTCATTCTGAGAGAAAATTCTGAGATTGAGATTATAAATTGGACAGCAACTATAATTTTACTAAAAAGTATTAAAGCATAGCACTACTATACTGAATTAATTGAAAAAGGACAAAATGATCCATTTTAGAAATGAGATAGCCTAAATTAAGCTAAAGTCATAGAGGAAAAATGAATATTTTTATAAGACCAAGACAAATCTCATAATTGCGTATAACATGCAAATATTACTATAGCTGACTCACATTCCTTAAGTATTATTGTCTTTAAGGTTAGTAAGAAAAATCATTTCAGGGTTCCTGGGTTGTCACAAGCCATATGGTAGGTAAATACAAAAGGGAAAACAAGAGCATAAAGGGTATATTGTCAATCTGTTCCTTCTAGTCATATTAAGAATACATTTGCATTGCCACTTATGACTAGGTTGATTGTCACATAATTAATAGTTGGTATAAAAAAGATTCAGCTTTTCATATTGCTCAGTTGTGACTTCTGTCTTAAAGATGGAAGAAAAATAAATAAATAAAGACGGAAGACAATAAAATAATATAAATAATTTATTTGTACATGTATCGATGTGGTAAATGTTGGCAGGTTATTCTGTCATCATGGTTTATTCATTTTATGTAATTGAAAAATTTTCTTCAGGGTATTATGTATTTAATTTTTATTCAACCATAAACTGAAGCAGTCAGAAGCAGCATCTGTTTTACTAAGTAGGGAACATTTTTATGTTTTTTTTTTTTAGATTATTTTTTTTCTTCCTCGTTTAGCCTATAAGAAGTGTTCATCTTAGGTATGACTAAATCTTAACTTTGAGTGGAAGTAGAAGCAATCGTCATCATGGTAATAATTCAAAATTTTACAAATGCAATGGAGGAAATGTATTTGTCTTGTTGAGACTTTTCAACATACAGGCCCCTTCCGTATATTTCATAACGTTTATATACCCTTAGTGTTTGCTAAGAAATCGCTGATTAAGGGAAAGGAATAAATATCAAATTAAAAGGTGTTGTTTATCTTCATGCCAAGATACACATACATTTGTTTATACATCTGACATTAGAAAATAGAAAATAGAACCTGTCTTGATGTTTTCTACACCCAGGCTTTTAGAAATGATTCATGGCTTCAAAACAACTGTTAATCTGTTATCACTCAGTCTCATCCAGTTGCCTTTAATCTTGATGAGTTGATAATACAGAGTTTTTTTTTTTCTTTGCACTTTGATACTTTATTTTTTTTAATTTATTTTTTATTGGTGTTCAATTTACTAACATACAGAATAACCCCCAGTGCCCGTCACCCATTCACTCCCACCCCCCGCCCTTCTCCCCTTCCACCACCCCTAGTTCATTTCCCAGAGTTAGCAGTCTTTACGTTCTGTCTCCCTTTCTGATATTTCCCACACATTTCTTCTCCCTTCCCTTATATTCCCTTTCACTATTATTTATATTCCCCAAATGAATGAGAACATATAATGCTGTCCTTCACCGACTGACTTACTTCACTCAGCATAATACCCTCCAGTTCCATCCACGTTGAAGCAAATGGTGGGTATTTGTCATTTCTAATACAGAGTTTTTGATGGTGTGAGTGACACCTTGTGATTAGAGCCATGGTTTGTTACTGATGATGGATGCTATTTATCTCTGACTCTTCTCTTTCCGGATACTATCATTTGCTAAATCCTTTTCATTCACATCTTGCAATGATTCTCATATTGCCCTCCTCCTATTAACTCTAAGTACCACTACCTTAATGCAGATGCTTTCTTTCTCACCTGATCTACCATAATAGAATTCTACTGATCTCCTTATATCCAGATTTCCATAAATAATTATAACATTTCCATCCATTGTCAGTGAAATAATCTTAGGAAGAGCTCTTATTTTACCTCAACACTAAAACAAGGAACTAAACAAGCTTTAATAATTTTCTATAACCAACTCAATACTATTCATAATTCCTAACTTGACAACTCAGGTATTTCATGATTTGTTTCCCAAGAAATCTGTCCATTCTCAGATCCTGTAATTTTATCTCAGTTCCCCTGCAGCCCAGCCAAACTAAAATACAGAAAAAGTTCTCTTAACCTAAATTCACCTGACTTGCTGGATTAGACAATGGACTCTATTGATGGAGGCCAATATCAGGTGAGTGAATATTTACCATGAATCAATTGTGCTTAACCTGCCTATGCATTTTTATTTATGAGTACGAAATTAAGAGATACAGTATATATACTTTATTGAGGGGAGCCATAGTGGAAAAGACTTAACACTGAGAGCCAATCTCCAATGTAACCTAAATTCATACCATGTGTGACTTTCTAAACCTTCAAAGTGTCAATATCTATTAATATGATCCCTGACTGGATGTGCCCCCAAATAACTGGTGAAACAAAATAAATTCTCCTGGAAAAAACCACCATAATCCTAGGTCACCAAGAATTTTGCCAAATAATTTCCTAATAAAATTGAACAGCTAGTAGGCAAAATCTTTTAGTACCAAGAGTACTAGCCACCATGAGTGAGAACTAGCTACACCTCCTCCAAGCCAACAGATTCAGACCTACAGAGACTACAGACAAATATTTTTAAAACCTATGCTTATTACTATTTTGAGAAATACAATACAAAAGTTGAAAATATGAACAGAAAGTAAGAAACTATTAAATTTTATAGAGAAGATTTGCCAATTTGACCAAATGAAAATTTTAAACGGAAATATAATGATAAATTAAAAACTCAATGAGGTGCAGAGCTGCAGAACAGAATACATAAACACACATGTGCATACCGTGTGAACTGGAATTTCAGTTTTTATAGATCAAAAGTTGCAGGAGAGGAAAGAAAAAAAACAGGACATACATTACATAGCAACTTTCAATGTTAGTGCCCTTATAAAGGAATCCCATTACCAATGGCCCTCGTACTCAAGAACTGAAAGGAAAATTGCCTGTTTTGAAGTTTAGTGTGGAGGGGTCCAATCATGAAATTTCATGAAAACAAACTAATCCTATGTGAATCAGTAACCCATATTCCTAACAATCACTTTGTAAACAAATGTTTCTTCCTTTCCAACCAGACCAGAAATCTGTGCACCAAAATAGATATTCCATCCATCTTTAATATATACTATATATTCTTATTACCATCAGATAAATACACATAGGTGGTGGCCTAGTCAACCACCAACAGTCCTTGAATCGTGTTTACTGGGAGGAAACTCAAGGAGATAGGAGTAGGTGCATGGTTTCCTACTGCCTGTTGCATTCTGTGGCAGTAGAGTGATGCAGATAGGCCGAGTGCCGGAACCTTCTAATTTATAATATGAGGAAAGCATCATCTTGTTCCCTTCTCCAGAGAGAAATCTTCTGATGAGAATTCAACATGCTGGCCTCCATCATTACTCTGCCAACACATCGCCACGGCTACAGCTATGACTGATCGAAGTCCTCAGCCCAAGCTTTGTGGTTGTGGCTACATGGCATGGCTGCACTTGCCAGGACTGATCTAATTGCTCAATATTTTACCATGATGATTGTTTATATACTTACTTGTATGGTTTCCATGGGATCTTTTCAATTCACAAAAGATTCTTCACTATACGAAGCCATCTCTCTGTCTCTGGGAGGCCATCCTGTAAGATGTTACTATTGGGCAAGTTAGCACTTACCCTCTCCATTCATATAATTTAGTGAAAGCTAAACTTGTACACAGAACGTCTCTCCCACTGTTTCCAATTCACCTAAATCCTATACAATATTAAGCTTGTCCACTTCATTAAACCTTCCAGAATCTTTCGTTCTACCCAACTAGATATCGAAGGCAGGGGTTTACAATGATGGAATCCTGATGTGAATAGAGAATCATGGGAGAGAGAAAAAGATGAATTATAGATGACATTCTGGAATCTGCACATCTGCATGATGTAATCTGTTAAGGATCAAGTCATATTCATAGATAGGCATATAAGAGAATTATCTTTCTTCAAATGTGTGACAGAAAAAGGATTCAGGCTTTTGTCCATAACACCCTATGATACTTTTATCTGGGCTATTTATTTTCACACTTAGCTTAAGACACCTTGATTGAACAGGTTCAGTATATTTCTTGTTTTGAATCAGCTAAATTATATTATCTGAAGATAGATCATCTTTCTGTTCTCCCAAGAAACTAGAAAATTGCTCAGATCTTAATACATCTTTATTAGGGAACTCAATGAGTTTCAAAGTACCACCTGTGGGCACCCCGGGTGGCTCAGTGGTTGAGCGCCTGCCTTCAGCCCAGGGCGTGATCCTGGAGACCCGGGATCAAGTCCCACGTCAGGCTCCCTGCAGAAGCCTGCTTCTCCCTCTGCCTGTGTCTCTGCCTCTCTCTGTGTGTGTGTGCCTTTCATGAATAAATAAAATCTTAAAAAAAAGTACCACCTGTGACTTAAGATGATCAGACACTACTGTTTATGAATAACCCATTCTTTCAATGGATGTTGTTTACCGGTAGTTACTATTACAATATAGTGACTGATTTTTTTTATCAAGTTAAGATAGCTCAAGTTCAGATTTTCTGTTCATAATAGAGGAATAAATGAATATGTGAGATTTTATGTATCTAAAGATAGACTAAAACCTGGTTATCAATCTATCTCTATCACATGGTCATCCATTGACCCTAGGTAATTCGCATAACTTCTCTGGGTCTCAACTTCTTCATTTAGAGTGATTATAAAGATCTAGTTCAATCAAGTACTCTATATGCTGTAAAATTATGTGAATGTGTCCTATTAGTAGTACAGCAATACTAAAATTATTTTATATTTGAAGGATATAGAGTTTCCCTGATACCATCTATTAACTCCAGGAGACATATATACCCACTATTAATAATTAATTTACATACAATAGAGGGAATCCTAAATGAATAATAGGAAGGGAAAATAAAGCAACAAAAACTAAATGTTGGTTATGTGTCATGTAATATTTCATAGTGTTTGCATATTTTTTCTTTTTCAATAAATTGTAAAAATGGCACTTATGAATTTTACATTTATATAAATAAATAAAAATTCTACCAAATAAGGCCATGTGTTCATCATGGTCTACAAAGATCTAATTGGATTTCAGTTTGTGAAAGAAAAACTGGACCATTAAAATACATCATAGCAAATGTAATTTGAATCTATCATTAGAAACAATCACAAAATAATCATTTAAATTTCATACATACTGTGACTTAAAGTGTGCTTATAAATACCATATTTTGATACAGAAATCATGTAATGTAGACAAGACTAAAATTAGATGGCAGTTTTTACAAAATTTAAATATCATGACCAAAATCACACAGAAAGTAATGTCAAATGCAGGACAACAGAGTATTCTTAATTTAAATTGAGTATTCCTCCTATATTTTGCATGCTGCCAAGTCAAGTGAGATGAACATCATGCTCCTTTTTTACTCTGGAATGTGTCAGAAACCTCACTCATGAGAATACTTAATTGTCATTAATATATCATTAATTTTAAACTTAGAAGTCATTTAAAATATCATTAAAATTGTTAATAAAATCAAAGCTGATTAAACATAATAGCATAGGTGAACTAATTGAATTTCGTAAGTGTTAAGAATTCTATATCTTAAGTAAAGCAACTCAGTGATAGCTGGATGAGTGAGTTCTCACCATTTGACTGTCTTGAGCGAGAATAAAAAAGAACTAGGCCTGGCATAATTATTGTCCTATTCCAAAAATAACTATTTAAGATAAAATAAAAAATTATTTTACATTAAAAAAATTCAACTTAACATTCTCTAGGGACTTTTATAAAATAAGAAATAGAATTAAACCAACAGTTATCTTTTGCATCTTCTGCTCCTGGTAGGGTAAAACAAACAAAACAAAAACAACAGAAGAATCTACACTTTCAGTACTATTTTGTGTTTGATGATAAAGAGTTCCTGATACACACAAAATTATCATTTGTGGGTCACTAATTCAAATGAGAATTACATTCCGAGGGGCCAATTATGCAACATTTGGAGATCCTTTGTTGTTCCTGATCCAGTCTGCTTTCTACAAAACATCACAAGTTTCATAGAGAGACACAGACCTAAAAAGAAAAATAGAACCTAGAGAGTTTGTTTGAACTTGGCTGCCAGTTAAAATGGACAGTATTGCAATTCAGTTTAAATTTTTACTAGCACCCTCAAAAAACTCAGAAAGAGCATTCAACAAAACAAGATAATTTTCTAAGGACTCCCTCAATCAGTCCCAAAAGATATATGTAAACAGAAATGGAAGAAAAGGAGCTCAGCCCCAAAATGGAGAACATGGAAGTAGGGGCATCCTGAACACGTGAGGCCAAGATCTTTATAAAACTGAGTTTTGATAGCAAACCCCAATCTCCATGCAGTTGCCTTAAGAATCTAACATGAAAGGAAAGGAGAAAGAACGGGATATATCTGAAGCACATACTACATATCAGGCTGTGTTACGCTTATTTTATACTCAGACTATCAGGTGTCCACTAATAGCCACAATACAAGAAGCCATCATTCTTCTTCATATGGAAATATTAAAATTAGAGACTTTTAAAACTTGCCCAGGATGAAATGTCCAGCAGGTTATAGGATTCAGAAGTGCATATTTAAGCAGAGGCTTCAAAATAGGTAGGAGTCTTCATCTTCATCCCAGGATTGAAGCCAGAGCCACAATCCTCTCTGACAAAAGCAGCACGCATGTTAGAGTTCTCCACTTCATCCAAGGCTATATTGATCTTAACTGGAGCTACTGGACTTTTATCAGGAATTCTGGGGAAATAGATGAAAATTTAGAGGATGAAGAAGAGCAGTATTCTGGGAGGTTCTAGACATACTTTATCTTTTGCTACAAATTATTTACAACTCTTGACTTAAGATTGGCCCAGGTAGTCACGCAGTACATTGATGACATCATTTTTCCCTTTTACTTTCAATGAAAAGCCTCTTAAGCCTTGGAAAGATGAGCATCCCTGGTTAAAATATATTAGCCTTTAGTCTTTTACATGGTCTTGAGTATGATGTCTAGCATCTTAATATACTGTTAGGATTACATCCTCTTTCCTAGATTCCACTTTCACTTTCTGCAATGGATTTATATTACAGTATTATATTTGCCAAGTCATTCTAAGGGTTATCCACCTTTAACGTGAAAGTATTTTGGTAGCTCGTCCATTGCAGAACACCACATTTTATTGAATCCTTGGAAGTTAGACTTTCCTTTCCTTGATTTGACTCTCAATATATTGCCTTCTTTGAAAAAAACATAATTACATACATTTCTGTCTCAGATTCTTCGTTGGTTCATTTTCTTCTGCAACCTAATGTGATGTATTTATTCTATGTATTTATTCAACTCTTCTCCTCCAAGCATCATATAATTATGAAATGGAATTGCCAGCCCCTAATGTCATCAGCAAAATCCATTAGGTAATTCCTGTAGCCTGAATTGCCCCTATATCATTAAAGCAGCCTACTGTCCCCAGTGATTCTTTTCTAGCTTAGGTAACATTGTTTAAACATGTAAGCAATTATACACGGACTACTCATTTAAAAATTGGTTGTGCCTACAATGTGCCAAACATTGACATTTTCTACCTTTGGGAGTATACATTCAGTTTGATTCAATCTAATGCACATTGATGGGATGCCAGCTATATGTTCAAGCAGTATCCCAGGTCCTGGGGATGTAAAGATAAACACTATACACTACTCACTCTCAGGGAATGTACAAGATGACAGGAAAAAAACACCAAAAATTGACCCTGACACAACACGATAAACCCTATAAGAGGTAAAGATGAAATTTATGCACAAACAAAAGATGAATCAATCAAGTTTGACCTTGAGGGGGCATTGAGTGAGAGTGCTTTTATCGAGAGCACAAGAGGTGGTTATTATATTTGGCTTCCAAGGATAAATGGTTGCTTTCTCTGTTTAAAAAAAAATGGGAAGATTATTCTAAGCAGAAGGAAGAATATGAGCAAAGGAATAGAAGTATAAATGTGCATGAGGCTTTTTATAGATGCTTCGATCAGCTGACCAACCAGGGAAGCTAGAAAGGAATGTTGGGTCAACCATTTGGGGGGATGCATGTCACATCGAAGTGTTTGACAATTATTTATTTTTAATTTTTGATTTTTTAAAGTTTTTATTGTAGAGAGAGCATGTATGAGCAGGGGGAGGGATAGGAATCTTTCAAGCTGACTTCCTACTGAGCACAGAGATCGATGGAGGGCTCGATCTCATGACCCATGAGATCATAGCTTGAGCTGAAACCAAGAGTTGGGCACTTAATCAATGGAGCCACTCAGACACCCCATGGACAATTATTTTCAAGGTGATTATATTAGTTTTCTATGCTGCATAATAAATTACTACAAACCTAGTGGGTAAATGTAATATTTATATTATCTCACAGGTCAGAAACCTAGACATAGCTTAGCTGGATCCTCTGCTTGGGGTCTCAGCAGATGCAAATAACTGTGTCAGCCAGAGTTGAGTTCTCACCTGGAGACTGGACGAGGAAAGCAGATGCTTCCCCATTTAGGCAGCTGTTGGTAGCATTCAGTACTTTGTCTCTTCCAAATGCACAAGTTGAGAGAGAGAGAAGAAAGGAGGCAGGCTGACTGAAACAAGCGAGCGTGCAAGATGAAGTTTTACATAACACAATATAATTATGAGAGTGACATCCCATTGCTTTTGCCTTATTAAAATTGTAAACAGCAGGAGGTGGTGATCAGGTTCACCTTAAAATTGGTCCATCCAAGGAGAGAGATTTCTTTAAGCAGTGACAGATAATACATTAGTGTAACAAAGAAACAAGTGAATGGTGGTTTGAAGGTGGAAACGTATAAATTTCTATCTTTCATATTTTCTCCATATAAAATAATTTCCCTTACAGAGATTAGTTTGTGTTCTTCTTCCAAGAAGAAAAAAGACCATAAAGCTTCCTGGGATTCACTAAGCTAATTTTTCCCTTAGAAAAGTAGAAAAGACAGTATCTTGGAATGACTAGAAGATAAATTTCCTTAGAAGAGGTGGGACCAGGGTGGGATGAGTGTTAGAGGTTAATCTAGACTTGCTGATGTTACTGGGAAATGGGTGGGGAGCCTGAGCTTCCAATCTCTGAGGATGGGTTGAGGGACTGATCCACCCCAAGTGGAGGAGGTAACAACACACCATGATGTTCCTTGTACTGTTCTTTTATGAATGAGTAGTCATGTGCTGGTGAAGATTTAACAACCAAATTTCTGGCAGGAAATAGAGGCCTCATCTATAGATTTTGTTATTTCCACGACACAAATAGTCCAAATATTTTTTGACATATAGCAAACTCATCACTGAGTGCAAATTTGGAAAGAAGTGCATAGTAAGGGATCCCTGGGTGGCACAGCTGTTTGGTGCCTGCCTCTGGCCCAGGGCGCAATCCTGGAGATCCGGGATCGAATCCCACATCAGGCTCCCGGTGCATGGATCCTGCTTCTCCCTCTGCCTGTGTCTCTGCCTCTCTCTCTCTCTCTCTCTCTCTCTCTGTGTGACTATCATAAATAAATTTAAAAAAAAATAAAAAAAAAAAGAAGTGCATAGTAAGTAACACATCAGTGAATAGTAATTCCATGACACAGATATGATTGATAATAACTTCAGGAGCATAGAGAATAGTAAAATATATTTTTAAAAAGCAGTGAGTTTTGAGTATTTTCTTTCTAATAAAACTTAGGTGTAAGTTTCTATTGTTTGCTTTTGAATAATGACTGTGGTTCAGTATAAGCCAACTTACCTACAAACAGGAATAATATTCAAAATACATAACCAGTTCTGCATGGGCACCACCTAATCAAACATTGGTACTAGCCAGTGTGCCATAGTTCCACCAGCAAGGCTTTGAGGGTCTACGGGACAGATCCCATCTATCATTCACCTTTGCGTCCCTTAAGCTTCTAGCACACTGACCTTCACTTAAAGTCATAAAAATCTAAATGACAAAGATATTGAGCATAATGACTGAATAAATAAGTGATCGAATAAAGTATGCATTACAGGGTGCAACTCCATGATAGTGTCTGTTACTGAGAACTCATGTTTTAACGAACCTCTTCCCTCCTATGATAGAAAGGGTTTATGATCGGCAGAGGTTTTGTTGAGGAAACTCAAATAGCGTTCCATCCATTCCTTTCTCTTAGTGATCATCTTTGCCTGAGGTTGAGGTTTCGCTTTGACGTAGGTAGATATCTACCCCACATTCTGTGCTCCCGTAGATTGAAGTTCCTGCTACACTCAGATGTGCCTGGCCATCTCACGCCCCATCAGACTTCCTAACTTCTTCTCAGTGCTCAGTTTCTCAGCTTTTCCCTTTGTCTGACGTGCCCCCAGTCACCTGACATAATACTTAACACTTTCTGTGGCTTAGTTGTTTACATACCTGTATCTGCTGACTTTCCCCTCTATCCTTGGGGAGAATGTTGCCCTGGAAGGCATCATTGTCTCTGACATCTCCTTGATGTCTCCTCTTCTGTCTACCTTGAGACTTTCTACTGGGTATCACACATTTGCAAGCCCCCCTCCCCCTTTCTAGAGCTTAGGCTCTTTGAAAGTAGAGCCAGTATATCATCATCTATCACTATTTCTGGGACAAAAGATACTGTGGACTTTGAAGCCAGACTGCTTAGATTAGAATTTCGGCTCCACATTAACCATATGCGTGATCTGAAACGAATTACTTCCTTCTGCCTCAATTTCCTTACCTGAAAAAAAACAGCATTAAAAACATATAAAACTCCAAATTGTTAAGAGGACAGAATGAGTCCATTCATTTACGGAAAAAAAAATGGCTTAGGACAATGTTTGGAACATAATGAGCATTCTGTTCTGTTAAGAGAACAGAATGAGTCAATTCATTTAAGAAAAAAATATGGCTTAGGACAATGCTTGGAACATAATGAGCACAAAATACATATTAATTATCACGACTCTTACAGTAAACAATAATTGCTAAATGAATGAAGAATGAGACATACAATAACAAACCAATAAGAGTTAACTTCATTATGCCACACTTGTTATACTACCCTATTTCCCAGTAAAGATAAGTACATGGAAATATATATTTACCATTTTAATACTATGCAATAACTGAAACTAATATTCTATTTTCTGGGGGCACCTGGGTGGCTCAGTGGTTGAGTATCTGCCTTTGGCTCAGGTCATGATCCCGGGGTCCTGGGATTGAGTTCGGCATCAGGATCCCCACAGGGAGCCTGCTTCTCCCTCTGCCTGTGTCTCTGCCTCTCTCTCTGTGTCTCTCATGAATAAATAAATAAAATCTTTCAAAAAAATTATATTTTCTGTTAACTCAAAGATGGTCTCTTTCTTTCTGACTTAACTTCAGGAGTTTTTTTGTGTGTGTTTGTTTTTAAATCTTTTTATCCATTAACATCCTTCTAAACCAGAGAGTGCTTAAAATTTCATGTGAAAGTATCTTTTCTTCTGTCAAACCACCTCCTTTTTGAGTTGGCTCTCACTACACTCTGAGGTGGTAAGTCACTACTTTTGATATAGCCTAGTACCACAAAAACACAGTCTTTTCTTTTAAAGAGATAAATTGAAATGCAAAAGATAATAAGATGCAAAGTATCCACTTCTAACTCTTAGACTAAGCAGAATTTTGATTTTTGAGAACATAGAAAACAGATCATTTAGCCAGGACCTGGAGTACAGGAGTTATAAAGTCTCAGAATATAGTACCATAGCCAAGGAGAGCAAAGTATAGTAATTTATTTGCCTCCTGAAAATATGCTTGGGATGGCTGAACCATCCTAATTCAAGTTTTAACTTGAATTTACCATTATAGACATGGCAAAGTCATCATTTAAAACATCCTTTCTAAGTATCTTTACTATAGATTTTTTTTTTCTATTGGTTACAAAAATTTCCTAAGAAACTTTTGATTTTTAGTTGGATAGATTTATTTTTTTTTATTTGGGATCCTATTTTTTAAAAAGATTTTATTTATTGATTTGAAAGAGAGAGAAAGAGAGAACAGAGGGAACAGCAGACTCCCTGCTGAGCAGAGAGCCTGACAAGGGGCTCAATCCCAGGACCCTGAGACGATGACCTGAACCAAGGCAGATGGTTAATTGTCTGAGCCACCCAGGCACCCTGGGGGTCTATTTTTTTAAAATTTTTTATTTGTTTGTTTGTTTGTTTGAGAGAGAGAGAGAGAAGTATGAACAAGAGCAGGGGCAGAGGGAGAGGGAGAAGCAGACTCCTCACTGAGCAGGGAGCCAGACATGGGGCTTGATCCCAAGACCCTGGGATCATGACCTGAGCTGATGGCAGATGCTTAACCAACTGAGCCACCCAGGTGCCCCTGGAAGTCTATTTCCTTTGAAGTCTTACAGATACTTGCACTGATAAACTGGAAGAGATTGCCTTGTGAACATGTAATTTGCCTATAACTCATCAGTAGAAGACAAGTAATATCCCTTCAAGAAATTCCATTAAATCTAGGTGAGCAATTTTCATTTTTTGTAATTAATCTTTCCTAAAATCAAAATCATCACAAACAGTGTGAAATGAAGTAAGCTTTTGAAGGTGAAAATCAAATCTTTTCATGTTAAAATAATGTAGATCTTAGGAGTTGAAAATTCAGAAGTATACTTCCTAATTCTACATTTGTTGCTCTCCTACCTGTCTACCTAGTAAATCTAACCAGAGGAACAAGTAAATATGAGGTAAATTGCATGGTTTAGGCCATTTCCCAGTTACTAAGCCAGTATCAGTCTTTAATGATCCTTCATGTAAAAATTCTTTGTGCTATATTACAACAGCTTCAAATTCCTTGAAAATCTTATTATTTAAAAAATATTATTCATAAATACATCATTTTATTTGGGTTCAGGTTGAACAAGGAACGATAGAAGGGATTTCTCAGATAACCAATAGAAAACACTGGAGAAAGTATACACAGTAGAAGTCTACATTTTTGTCATCAAAACTACTTTATATTTTTTTCCTTTGCTCTTTGCCAAATAATTACCTTTGGTAATAACCACGTATCATAAAAATGACAGGAAAATAGAAGGTAATAGTATAATACTAGAGTGAACTTAGGAATTTCTTCTTTTTGTATTTGCCTAATTGTTTCCTACTTCCTTTTGTACTTGTTATAGCCCCAATTAAAGAAATGTAAAATTCTGGCTTTCTCCTCATCTTGAGAAGGGTAAAATATTGTGATTGCTCTGATTTCTTTTGCGGGGAGACTTACTTTATTTTCTTATATTCCCTCCAATATGCTTTATTCTTGTGTTCCTTCCAAATAATTTAGGCAAAGATGCTGTCTGTGCACATGCTATAATATTGAGGATTTGGCAGTAAAATGCAGTAGCCCTAAGGGGCCTAGCTGTCTGACACTACTTTCTCCTAGGGCCTTACTTCTATATTTCTGATTTTTGCAGTACTTTATTTCACTCCTCCTCTCCCCTTGCTACTATCCCAGAAAGGAGATAAACAACAAAATTATTATTCACATTTAAAAGAGCAAATTGAGGCTAGAAAGACTTGTCCAGGGATACACAGGTAAGCCCTAGGAGACACTGGAGAGTTACAGCAGATATTTGCTACAGGAAACTTAGTTTTATAGCATACCGCGTCATTATGAGATAAATGCACTTTCTTTGAAGGTGGAGAGCAAGGAGACTTGTTAGAAAACATGAGATTTCACAAGTGAGCCAGGAATATGCTTTGCCCAAAAAGACACCTGGAATTAACTGTTGCTCTCTTAAGAGATCAATGGGACACATGTAGGGATTGGATTGTGTGGCAGAGTCACCCAGGCAGAAGACTTTCATGTTGGCAAAGCAGTGCCTCCCAGAAAGATCTTTTAATTGCCTAAACATTAGGAGCAAGCTGTCACCTTGTCGATGAAAGCTTTAGTTGGTATCTTGATACTTGGCATTCCTTCTTCCAGTGGACTTAAAATAAAGGTTTGAAAGTATGAGGAAAACTTGGCTCTTAGCTAAACTCCTTAGATCAAAGCCTTCTTAGCTTAAAAAAAAAAAAAAAACTCTAATTAGGAGTTATTTCTTCCTTATTCATCTCCTTCTGTCCTCTCGTTTTTTCTGCCAGCAGATAATTTTTGTAAATTACTTAACAAAAGTCTCATGAACACTTAGAGCAATTTTAGCTACTGCTTAACAAACTTTGAAACCCAAGTGCTATGATCTATTATTAGTATCCCTAAGAAAGAAAAGTAAACCTCAGATCCTTCCCTTAACGAGGTTATAAGCTCGTGTGAGATGGAAAATGTCTACAATTGATGGTACCACAATACAAATAGGATAAATTATAGTATAGAAAGGAACAAACTATTGTCTTTGGAGTACCGAGAGAAAGGGATGGACCTCATTAAAGACAGCAAAGTGAGGCAAAACTCAAAGAATTAATATTAGAGGATATGTCATCTCTCTCCTTTCTTCTCCCTGGTTTGATCAGAATTTATGTCACACTGCACAGCTGTCTTTTGGGAATTTCCCAAAGGACTATAATAGTTGTTGAATAATCAGACCAAATGAAAGTCATCTTTAGACATCAAGCCAACTTCCATGTCACCTTTTTCTGTCATTTGAAGGTTTTTCTTCAGAGGAATAAAAAGCTTCAACTTCAAAACCTCAAAAATCTTCCTCAGTTTTGGAATCTTAACGTTATGCTTCTACATCGATCATGACACGTTTCTCTTTCCTATGCTCTCCCTACATGAAATAGGATAAGAAAATTAATTATGCCAGTTGATAACAACCACAGTTGACACATGTGATGGCTGGGAAGAAATCTTGGTGGGGGGAAGGGATACAACAAACTATTTAATGTATTTTGGCAAAGATGGGACTCTACCATAATCATTGCCAGAGCTGTCCCATTAGATACCCCATGGAGGAGAGAACGCAGGATACCCTTGAAGCTAAGTAATAGAACGATCCTGGCTGTACCTCTTCCAGTTGCGGCAACAAGAATATATTAGGGAAATGTGCTATGATAATTATTGTGATGGTGTTTGATTGGGTCATATCTTCAATTAGTACCACAATACAACAACTGTAAAGAACAGTTTAGCCCCAATCGATGATGGATTTGAATTTCATACTGACATTTTGTGGGAGGACATAATGCATCTCAGTTAATTTCATGCTTGCTTGAGTAGAAACATATGGAATTCTAGCTAGTTCACACCTTTCAATGTAAGTTGAAGCCACTAGTCTTTAAACATGTCTTGATAATTGGGAAAAAGAAAAATCACTCTAAAGAATTCCTGAATGTGTATTTTACAAATCGATGCTTTTGTGTTAGTCATTGATAAATGTATGCCACACAGTTTGTAGGCACCTACTTTTATCAACTGACTTGTTTATTCCTAATTTTGCTGTTTAGAATTTTTATACTTCCTCAGCCTTTTTTCATCAATCATGAACAAATATAACATCTCTTTATCCATACATTCATTTATTCAATAAATAGTCATTGAGCATGACTATATATCAGGCAATCCTAGGCAGTTGGCAACATGGCGGTAAATAAGACATAAAAGATCTTGGTGTATCAGGAAGGAGACAGCTGGAGCACCATACCCTGACCTCACACTTCCAGACCCATCTGAGTATCCACTTCCAGTTTCTAAACTGAATTGTCAGCGAATGGAGCCTGATTTGCCTGAGGGGACTTATTAGAGATGGACCACTGGATTCCTTATGTTGACTAACTGGAGGTTTTCCTGCCCTACCTATGAGAATCCCCCACCATAGATTTCTCCTCGTGACCAGGTGAATTACCCAGACTACAAAAATGAGTTGACTCAGTTTTTGCCCTAAATTCTCACACTGAAGAAGCCCCCTGAAGCTCAGTTGAGATTTAATATCTGAGGAGGAAAGGCCTCCCAATGGGGCATCTATATCTCCAACGTGATTCCTGAATCAGATGCACATCAAGAAAACTTCAGGAAGGGGACTAAGTCCTAGCTATGAATTATGTGGATTTCCAAGATATTGAGCAGAGCAAGGCTGATGAGATCCTGAAGACAGCCTGTGAAAGTGGCATGAGTGGCTGTTTCTCTCCCTACAGTTACCATTGCCCAAGAGAGAAGACTGTGCACTATCGAATTGCAGCCCAGAGCCCTTCACACAGAACCAAGCTGGCTAGACCTCAGGAAAGTCTCTTGGAAAACTCTACTCTTGACCTCACCCTGGCAAATTGGACTGCGGAGGGTAGGGACACAGTGAGGCCTTGCACGGAGCCAGCTAGCCAACTGCACTACCCAAACTGTACTTTACTTTTTGTTCCCTATTTTTCTAGATGAGTTTCATTCCCTAAATGAGTAAGGATGTTGGTATCTAGGTATTGCCTGTGGAGAACACTGCTAGAAAAGGCAACTGACATTTACTAAATACCATGTGCTAGACAATTACATACACATCATATCATTTCCATTAGAGTGTAGAAATCAATAGAAAAAAGAATCTCGGGTGCCTTCCAACTCATCTACTTATCATCTCATCCCATCCTTGTACTTCCCATTTCATGCACTCTGGACTCCACACATTCCCTGGCGCTATTGCCCCTGCCTCTCTAGTCATCTCTCCAGAAAACTAAAAGGCAATGCTGAGGTTAAAAAAAAAAAAGACATAAAAGATCTTTGCCCTCATAAACTTTATATTCAAATAATATGTACAAGTGAAAATGGATAACCCAGTAGTCTTTGATAACAATCACATTTGATACATGTGATTGTTGGGCAGGAATTAGTGTTATGAATGAGATAAATGGTCTCACATAAACTACACATTTGATGGCATAATGGAAAAAGAACTCACTAAAGAGAAAACATGGGTTTGAGACCTGCAATGTAAGAAGAAACCTTGTTCTATAGAGAGTTGGAAAGAATTGCTGGAAGTGTTCAAGTTAAAAATAGTAGCAAATGTTACGTTTTGAAGACAGAAATGAGCTTAGTTATTCAAGAAACTGCCTGAAAAACAGTGTGGCTAAAATATAACAAGGGGGAAAACTGGGTAGAAATCATGTCAACCAGAGATTGATAGGGCAGGATAAGAGTCTGGATTTTTCTTCTTGCAAAGGGAAGCCATCAGAGATCACGTACTTTCCATCTTCCAAAGATCCTTCTGGCTCTTACATAGAGTCAAAAGGTGATAAATGTGCAATTAGAAGGAACAGACTTGCTAGAAAGTTATTAAAGTCATATAGATCCAAGATGGTCAATTCTGGTAATAATAGTAGAGGAATTGAAGTATAAATTTTGCTAGTAGGCAAATATTGCTGTTTGGTAGGATGTGTGAGATCATGAGTAATAGGAAGGAATCATGATGACTTCTAGGTTTTTGCCTGAACAAGTAGTTGGATGGAAGTTGGCAGAGGCTGGGTAGGATTAGGTTACAGACCCAGGAACGAAGAGTTCTACGTCAGATGTATTTTTGATATATCGATTAGCCATTCAAATGGCATTTTCAAATATGTAGCTGAATACATGCAGTCCTAAAATCAGAGAAAGTATCCAGAAATATATTTAAAGCTATGAGATTGTGGGAAAGATCAAATGTCCCCTGGAAATACAGAGCTTTAGAAGAGAAGGAGGATAAACTCTGGGCAGGTTAACATCTCAGAGGATTGTGATAAGATGTTAATAAGAGATAATGTTCACAGAAGTATCGATGACAAACATATGTTTAATAATTTTGGTTTATCTTTACAGATTCTCAGCGCATGAAAGACGCAGTGAGATATAAAAATAAAATAAAGTAAAATGGAATAAAATATGTGTAAGAAGTGGGAAAGGAATTGGTCTTCACTGGCAGCAAAGATCTGTTAAATATGAAGTTAAATACTCATATTTGCTAATGGAAATGTATCAGGGTAATATCATAATCCCATCTTGTGTATCAGTAGAGAGATTCATAGAAGTTTCCTACTTGCTAGTAACTGACAGAAGTAAAGTTCACACCCAATATTTCAAAGTTCATTCCTTTGGAATCCCAGGCTGCAAATCACTGAAGATCTTAACAGCCCACTGGAGAGGTCAACATGTACAAAAAAGTTAAGTAAGATTTTAAGATTGTACATGATTAACGACGTTAGGAATGAGGTAGTACGTTATGTAAGGAGTCTGGCTTTATAGCCAGGCCCGAGTAGATTTGATAATAAGTTTGCTATTTGATAGCTTTGTGATATTAGGCAAATCATACACTGTTTCTAAATCTCAGAGGTTTCTCTTTATGCGTAAAATAATATGTACTTAGAAAATTCGTTTTGAGCTGAAAAATAGGTGTGAGCACTTGGTAAAGAACACATATGCGATAAATATTAGTTTCCCTTGTTTTGCAACCAAGAGTAGTAGTGCTAATTAAATCCTCTAGCTTTCTGTGTGCAGTGGGCAGGGGCAATTAAACTCAATAATGTTTAATATGATCTTACTTTTCCAAAATAGGTTGGAGAGATTTAATAGCTGGTTTTGCATAAAGTGAAAAATTAGAATTTCAGGTGAAGAACTGTGTTTTAATCTGTTGGAATAATGATTCTTTTCAGAAGACAGACCTGGTATCCTTCTTTTTCTTTTCTGAAATGAATTAGAAGAGATACACTAAACAACCTAAAGGCTTTTAAGCCTCAAATTGTCTTATCAGTCATTTTTAATATTCATTAACCTAAAATATCCTTTAAGAAATATTATGCAACTAGATTGTTTATAATAATGATTAAAATCAAATATAAGTTATTGAAATTAATTAATATGTGATCATTTTAATATTTAATAAAATTAATAATAATTACTAATTAATCTTAGATATCAAATATTAAAATATTATATATGCCCGTTGATGGAATGTATGCATATGTTACATTTTGCATGAAATTAACCAGACACTAAGTCTGTGTTTGATCAATAGCAGATTGTATTATTAAGTGAAACTATATAACGGAAGACTATTAGGCTAAAGGGTGCTGTTTTAGTTTATTAGTTCATTTGTCATGACTTAGTTAGCTTTGCTTTTTTTTTTAAAAAATTAAAACCTCCTAGTGTCAACTCATAATGAAGTATAATCATAAAATTTTCAAGTTGAATTTTATCTGTAATTGTGTCATTTAAAAAAACTGAGACCTACCTTGTTTTTATAGGTACATTTTGAATCGGTTGGGAGAAAAATCATTAATTCAGAACAAGAAGGCCAAGTACCACGCTATATCACAGAGATACAAATATGAGTAAACCTGTCCAAGAAACTCTCAAACTGGTGATGCCACAAGTGAAAATTATTCCCACATTTTCTACTCAGAAGAGGTGTAGGAGGGGGAGAGGGTTATTACAAGGGCCTGGCCTGTTGGTAATTAGGTGTAGGTGGGCTACGGAGTTAGTCAAATGGTTGGGGGAGGAGCAGCACGCAATCTGCCATGGTAAATTATTCAGGGCTCATCTTCATTTTTTCCCCTTTCTATCTAAATACAACTATAAGATCCAGTTTTGATCCTGCAGAAGAACAAAGAAATTACACTAGGCTTTAAATTTTACTTAGTCTTTTCTCATGTACTACAAAAGTTCACGTTTTATCACATTTCTGAGAGTTTGTTTCATTTCCTTCTGAGATTGTATTATATAATGTGCCTTTGTGATTTTTGGGGTGTGTGTGTGTACATAATGGGGGAGAAGGCTGTTACTGTATGCTATAAACTAAAAACGAGGGCACTTGCACTTTCCCCTTTCTGCCTCCATCTGATTTTGTGGAGGGCAATGGAAAAAAAGAAAAAAAAAATGTTGAATCTCATGGTTACAGTTGATAATAGTTGAAGGTAGGAGAAGAAGCAGAGTTTGAGTGGATGACCCAGCAAGTAGAATGAAAAACCCCTATTTGGCCCTTCATTTTATGCTGGAGCTCTATTTCTAATTCCTAAAAATCAGAGATTTTAGTGCAAATTAATAACTACCACTACAACTACAATAAAGCATTTAGCAACTCCAGTCATCTGTACTGCTTTATTTTTTAAGAAATACTATGTATACTATTTAGAGCTAGTAATATTATTTAGAATTATATATGTGCCTATTATATATGTGTACATAAATATGTACTTATGTTACAATATTTGAAAATACGTCTAAATAATATTACTATGTCACATATGCCATATATACACACCTTATGTGTCTATATTATGTGCAATCTATATTTTATATATAAATATGTAATATATATCACTAAGAAAAATAAAGCAAGTAAATAAAAAATGAGCTTTTTTATATTTTTGAATTATCATCATTATCAAAGCCTATTAGTAAAACAAAAGATGAATTACTAGAATTTAAGAGTAGAGATCACTTGAAGGAGTCCTTAATTCCTTCAGCCTTTACAGTTCTTATTATATTTATAGCCTTTGGGGTGAACTATCAGGTCCTCAGTAGATAATCATTTAATATTTGATGGCTATTTTGATTGAGATGTCCATCTAAGAAAAAAAGCAGTAAATAAGAATTATTTTTTCTATATTCCTAGAAGGATAGGAAGAATCACAAAGGCTTTATGTCACTTGAACCTAAAAATCATTCTAGCAGACCTATGAACCTATTTGTGGCTGTTATATTTGGTCTCTTGACCATTTACCCAGACCTTATCTTCAAAACTAGTTTCCTCTGTTAACTCCAAGAAAACAGCTTTTGATAATAAAACTCACTTGGCAAATTACTTACAACAGGTGTGTGCATTCTCTATCTTTCCCTTTTAATTATTTAGCCATTTCTGGCATGGTTGACTGTTCCTTTGGGGGAAATTACCAATAATGCTTCCTACCTGCAAAGGCATATTCCTCTGTCACTCATTCATTTATTTCTGAGTTGGCACAAATTAAAAGTGTATTTTGCAAGAAAAACTCAATTATGGGAACTCCTGGTAGATCTGCTATCAAGTAAGTATGAAGCAAATATATAATAAAACTATTTAAGAATATTGGTGATGACATAAACATATCTAAAATCTTGGAGAAAACAGGATTTTTTTTAAAATTAGAACTAAAAATGAAATATTTTCATCTTAATGGACTCAGTCACCAAAAGATTTAAATAAGACATAGATAGAATTATTGTATTATTCTCTTGACTGATCACTTATGAAATCTGCTACACAATATGTTTGGTCTCTGAAACAATATATTTTTAGTGTATATTATGCTATAGCCCAGCATTGTCTTTTCATTCGATTCTCTTATTTCAGTCTAGAAAGTTATTCGGATATTGAACAGAGATCATTTGCATATTTTTCCTTAGAATCTTCTCCATGTGCTAACAATTCTCCAAATTTTTTTTGTTTGTTTTTGTTTTTGTTTCTTTAATTCTCCAAAATTTAAATGAAATTTTTCCCTTGACTCGGGAATTTTCTGTGAGCAAGCAGCCTCTGACTAATGGTTCTTACACCTCCCCCTAATCTCTTCATTCTAATAATTGTCATTTCTATTATTGTCTCTTTCAGGTTAATTACTTTTTAAATGCCAAGGTCTTCAAATTTGACTCAAACCGCTGCGCCACCCAGGGATCCCTCAAATTTGACTCAAATCTTTCATCTACCACCATCTAGATAACCATAATCACGGTAATAGAAATCCTAACAATTTGTACAGAGCTTCCGCATTTATAAAGCGTTTCGACACACGTTGTCTTATTAGATCTTCAGAATACTCTGGTCATAAAGATAAATATTGTATCTCGTTGAGGGCCCATGAGATGAACGAACCTGGGAATATTCTGCAAATAGCAAAAACCAGAATTCAGCCCAGGTCTTCCAAATCTCAGCACTCCTTGCTGTATCACACTGCCTTTCGGTAACAAAAATTTCTATGTTGAGGTCTGTTTATCAACTTGATCTCACTGAATATACTCAGTCCTCAAAGTTCTTGAACTCTCAGTTCCCTGTGAATCCACTGGCCACTTCCTCTTTTAAAAAAATTTAAGATTCCATTTCTTGTTTGTTACTGTTTTTACCATTCTCACATCCCTCTTGTCTTCAGTCTATTCTTTTTCCTCTGCCTTCAAATCTATGTGTGACCTGCCCACTCTGTTTGACAGGAAAGTGTGGCATGAACCACGGGTCATCTTCACTTAGATGGCCTACCAACAACTGACTCAGTATGTCCAAATGGAGCACATCCTATTCAAAATTGAACTCCTTCATTTTCTTTTCTTTTTTTTTTTTTTAGGTTTTATTTATTTATTTGAGAGAGAGAGAGAGACAGCATGCAAGCAGTGGGGAGGGACAGAGGGAGAGGGAGAAGCAGATGCCCCACTGAGCAGAGGTCCTGATGCGGGGCTCCGTCCCAAGACCCTGGCATCAGACTGACAGGAGCCAAAGCCAGATGCTTAACTGGTTGAGCCTCCCATGTGCCCTAAATTCCCTCATTTTTGCCACACGAATTCCTTCTCTGTCCTACAACAGTTTTTTTTGTTTCAATAGCAGCATTATTCTTCTGGAATTCTAAAATAAGGAAAGAGCTAGTTTTGATGCTTTTCTCTCTCTTCTCCCTTCAGTTCCAAGTCCTACATCTATTGTCTCCCAAACTTCAGTTAAAGAGAGAGGCTTTGGACCGAGGGGCTTCAACAGCCATGGGACAGTGAGCTACTATGTAGCTTGGAGCTCTAACGGAGCAAAATCATGAAAGAACTGGAAAGAAACTAGAAATCATATAACATATGCACACACACACACACACACACACACACACACCACTTTCTTCAGATCCAAGCATTTATTTTGCATGTCACCTCTTATCAATCTATGCCTAGATTTTTAGTGCTTTTAATTAAAAGGTAAATAACTAATGCAGAATAAATGTTATTACTTTATAAGGTATTTTAACATGTATTCTTATATTTGAACATTATACCCATAAGAAGGTCCTTTTGTTACCATAACCCATTTTTCACAGAATAGATTGTGGAGACTCAAAGTGCCTAATTTGTCATGATAAACTAAAATCCCCAAATTCAAAATTTTGTCTTATGTATCCTCTGCTATGCCAGCTCCCAGCTTATATATCTAAATTCATATAATCCACATTTCCTCTGGCAGATGAGGAAACTTATAAAAAAAATACTTGGATCATGGAATAGCAATGATAATGTAATATTTATCTTATAAAATTAAACTTCAGCTTGTGAAGGCCCTCCAAACACTTAACACTGTTTCAGCTACCCAACTTTATTTCTTTTTCTGCCCTATATACCTTTGCTTTCAGACTAGTTTTCCCATCATCCCCCATATTCAAGACAAAATCTCCCTCGTACCTCTGTGTCTTCACCTATATAGTTCTTCTTTCTCAAATACCCTAGGTTCTTTCCTTCCTCCTTTAATCTTCATCATTTAAAACATACTACAAATTTCACCTTCTCTGTGAATTCACTTCCATATAAATATGTTCATCTATAACTATGGCTTTCTGCATGTGCATATGTGTGTAACCATCTCTAAAATGGAGAAGCTAGTCACATGTTCAGATTTTTATCCCTGGTTTTTATAGGAAGCACTGCATAGGCATAGACATTGAATTCTATACATAATCTGTTACTTTAAGGAGAGAATAAACTTCTATGAAATGGGAATTATCATGGAAAATTTATATATATTATGAATATGAATGTTTCCTTGTAGGGAATTCTTATTTTTTATCATTTTTTTTCTGTTTAACATCTTATATATCCAGATATATTGTTAGTTCTGTCAAGAGACTGTAATATGCATCTTTGACTCCCTATAATTCTGAGATCGCTGTTGAGCTGATAATAAGCTTGAGGCTAAAAACAATGCAGAAGGGTTTTTCTAAGAAGCAGACCTTAAATTCCAAAGGATAAAAGCCACCACATCCTGTATTGATCTTGTATGTTTTACTGCTAACATGTTCAAGAAAAGAGGTCAGTTAAACCAGTGGCCTGGAAAAGTGTAAAAATATTTACATTCAATAAAATCACAGCTTTGTGTTTTGTTCTCCAATATATTTGTGTATTTGTAAGCAAGTTATCACATGCCCATCTGTTTCTTTCATCAAAGAACTTTATGTGAATCTTCTTATCTCTTTTTTGATAGTTTTCATAAGTTAAAAGAAAAGAGATAAATCTAAGCAGATTCTCACTGGTTACTTAACAGGCCAAACGCTGACCATATCTATGAACGCTCAGCTATGATTCTCCTAGGAAGTGTCCTGGGATCAAACAGATGAAGCAGAGCCATCTGTCATCTTGGAAAAGATCCCACACCAAACAGACAGGTAGCATTTAGCTCTAATCACTGATTGAGCCATTTATAGAGGATTTACATACGGCAAAGGAAATGTAATCTGACTTAGCAGCTTGGCCTATGTATTTAGAGGATCCCGCAAAGAAGACTCTGACATACATAAGGACATGTTGATGTTAAAAATATTTCACACCATAATATAGAAAAATATCAGTTGGGAAAGAGGTAAGAGATATCCAAGGACTTTCAACAAAGAGTAGAACTTTCATGGAAAGCCAAGGCAAAAACAGGCCAACTAACCCAATGCCTACTATCCTTTTAGGTTACCTGAGTGTAAAATATTTTAAAAGGATTCAGTGCTAAAATGTGAGGCTCTATCAACAACAAGTAGTTACAAAGAAGAGAGAGACAAAAATACAGATCATAGTGATAAACATAATTCTAAAAATCTGAACATTTTCTGTCTTATTTATAAACATAGCCATAAAATATGCCAAAGAAAAAAATTCCCCATAAAATATATTGATTTAAGACTGTGGGGGAAGGGAATATTTATCTTTATATACACCATATATTTATAATATGCCATCTTTCTCATTAAAAGGAAATGAAATGAATTTTATTATTTTCAGAGCCACTAAATGAAATAAAAGTATTATTATTGGCCTTGCTGGGGAGCATAAAATAAGAGACAGTTTAATTTATGCCCTCATTCCTAGAGATTCAGGAAGCAGTAAACAGAGCACAGAGACCACATATCTGTACTGTAAAACCTTTATCTAAGGAAAAAAATAATTAAAACTCCCCAATAATTTCACTTTATTCAACATTTTTAGAAAGGAATTCTTTAAAGCAAATTTCTCATTTATAGAATGTAAGAAATGGAAACACTTTAGAAACCATCAAATCTAATCCTTTGGTTTTTATGAAGAATTAGAGCCAGAAATTTTACTAAGGTAAATTAAATACTAAAACCCAGAAATTACATATCCTCGGACCACAGATGATAGAAGAAGATGATGGTAATGTAAGCCTATGAATACTAATACAAATCAGCTCATAATCATGCCTCAACACAGACAATCGATTCATTGTCTAAGCCACAAAAAACACAAACATCCTAATCCTGACTAATCTGAGTGACTGTTGCTTCTTTACCAATTATATCTTTAGCCTCAATTTATTCCTCCTACTTTCAAGGTAATATATATTAAATACTTAATCATAAAATTGCCTCCACTTCCTGACAGTATCCAACCTAAAGTAAACTGCCTCCTGAATCTTCTGCAAAGTTGCCTAGTTCAAATCCTATAAGTCCTTTCTAATAGTCTCTTAGTGAGACGCTTTCTCATTGTGTGCTTTCTCCCTTCTTCTAAGAAGTAATGAAACTAATTTACTCAAATACAGGAGTGTTCCTAATGGTCTTTGGAGAGGACGAGGATAGTAAAAAAGCATGTAGAAACAACAAAACCCTCAAATATTTGAGATTGAGATTTGAGATTCTAGGGGAAGGGAATGAAGGTAATTATTTATAATATGCCATCTATTGAAAGGAAAGAAAATGAATTTTATTTTATAAAATGAAATTTATTTGCATTTAGGGTGATGTATATTGGAATATTCCTTTTAAAAAAAAAGTTTTATTTATTTATTTTAGAGAGAGAGCATGCACAGCAGGGGGAGGGGCAGAGGGAGAGGGAGAGAGAAGCAGACTCCTCACTGGGTGCTGAGGAGCACGTGGTTGAGCTCAGTCTTCTGATCTTGAGATCATGATCTGAGCCAAAATAAGAGTCAGAGCCGGATGCTTAACCAACTGAGCCACCCAGATGCACCTATTGGAATATATATTAAAGGTAGTTCTGTTAGAATTGAATATATTAAACAATTTTGCTTATATAAAATCATCAATGCTAGCATCAGAGTCAAATTTTCTTACATTTAATTAAACTAGTAAAGACTACTTGCGTACAAACACCCTCTTGCCTACCCAAATTATTAAATGTTATTCTCTGACTTTCATATTCACTCGTTTCTTAGGGAAAAAAGAAATTAATTCTTGCACTTCTACTTCCAGGTAAGATCAACTAATAAGAACTGAACTATTCCTTTCATTTGCAACAACTAGGGGGTAGGGGAAAGGACAAAATACACAAAACAATGGCTCACAGAATATTGAGTATCACACACCAAACAACAGTGACCCCTGAGGAATGGAAAGTGACCCCTATGATTACCTCCACTTTCTGCCTGGAGAAGGATTATAAGCCACAGAGCTGGGAGGGGGAAACCAACCAGAGCCCCATGGTCTTCCTGAGTTGAATAGTAAGAAATGGGCTTCCAGAGAAGGCATGGTGGCGAGGGTTTACATGACAAAATCCCATGCAGTAGAGAGCTGCGTAGAGAGAGAACTCTAGAGATCTGCAGAAGGCTCCTTCCCAAATTCAATTCACTGCTGAGTATCAGGGACCAGAGGAAGAATAAATGTGAGGCCAGATAATAGCTGTTTCCAAAACATAGAGTGGAAACCTTACAACCCAGGAGGCATCCTTTAGGGTAGCAATTGACATACTTTGTCTTAAAAGGCCAGGCTCTGTAGGTCAGGTGGACTTTATTATAATTACTCCTTTTTTCCATTGTTGTAGAAAAACAGCCAGAGAAAACAGATAAACGAATAGGCGTGGTTGTGTTTCAATAAACTTTATTAACAGAAACAGACCCTAGCCCTCAAGCTGTAATTTGCCAATCCAGAGTTAGAGTACTAATAAGAATCCTGCCTGAGTATTAGGAAAAAATTGAAAGGACTAAATGTTGCTCTGGTCACACTTACAAAGCAGAAAATCAAGACCCAAAAGGATCAAACTGATTCTAATGATCAAAACTGCACCCCAGGATGAAGCTAAGAATATTTTTATAAATCTAAAAATACCCAGCACACACAAAAAATGCACCATTTCTTTCATTAGATCTGAAATTGTCGTGTCGGGTATGCAATGAGGCAGGGAAACATGGCCCATAATAAGGAAAAACTTAGTTAATTGAAACTGACTCAGAATTGATACAGATGATAAAATTTTGGGAAAAAATGAATAGAATATTTGGTGAACTATGGGAAAAACTTGAATAGCAAAATATACTATGTAATTAAAGTCCCAAAAAAGAAACAGAAAAATACGTCTGCAGATATAATGACTAAAATTTTCCCCATTTTGTTAAAAATTTTATATCCAGAGATCCCCAAAAAACACAACGAAAGTCAAAAATGAAAAAAAAAAAAAAAGAAGAAAACTATAGACAGGCATATAAGAATCAAATTGCTTTAAACTGATTATAAAGAGAAAAAATGTAAAAGCAGCCAGAAGGGGAAGGCATATTACACACAGAAGAACAGAGTAAAGAAGGCACCAGATCGCTTCTCAAATGAATGCAACTTACAAGAGAGCAACATCATTTAATTAGTGGAAGAAACAACAACCTTCTTCTCCCAAAAGATGAGAATGATGAATTTTTAACATAGAATTTTGTTACCCAGCAAAACAAAATCTGTCAAAAATGAAGACAAAGAGGATTTTGGGGACGTTCAGATGCTAAAAGAATTCATCACCGGCAGGCATAAGAAATTATAAAGATAGTGCTTTAAGCAGAAAGAAAATAATACCATATGGGAACCTGGATCTAAACCAAAACATGGGGAATATTAAAACTAGTTATTTTATGGGTATATAAAAACATTATTATTCATGTCTCCTTCAGTATGATCAGTTGTTTAAAGACAAAAACGGAAACAACGTGTTTGGCGTTTATCACATACATGGAAGTAAAATGTGTGACAATAATACAAAAGCAGGTGGGGATAGGGACAAGCACGCTGTTGAAAGTCCCTACATTCTATATGATGCCACAGCATATCTTCTGAAGGCAGTAGGCTTTGATATGTTATAGGTCTAAGCCATAAACTCATCTCCATCAATCGCCCTGAGGATGCAGAAAACTGGGATCATTTATACCATGGTCGTGGGAAGGTAAACGGTCCAGCCGCTCTCAACAAGTTTGGCAGTTTCTTAAAAATCTAAACAGAGACTTCTGATTTCCAATTCCTCCCATAAGGAGCTTGGCAGTCATCACTCCATACTAACAAATAAAAAGCTGAACATACTGAAAAGTTAACAACTCTTCTTGCGTCTGTAAGAAAAGACATGACACAAAGCAAACTGCTGCCCCATGATTAGAGACACAGACAGGTGACTACAGGGAGTCATGGCTTACAGGAGCAGAGACCCACAAGGGGCGGTGGCCACGGGAACCAGCGCTGGGTGAGAGAAACCCAAGGGACTGATGAATTTTTGGAGGCTCAATAAGGACAATTCTGACAGTTAAAACAGTCCAGAGGGACTGAGTCATAGGTGGTCCTCACATTATTGTGGGAATTACTCCAGGAGCTTGACCACAATTATTTATATATATATATATATATGAAAAAAACCCTCATACTTCTGGCAGAGGGAAGGAAAAAGGATCCATTTTTGAAATATGTCAGAACACTCTGTTCTTAACAAGCCTTGTATGCAGAAACACTAGTTAAACGGAGCCTCACTTGTTAGGGTATTATCATGACTTGCAAAAAGGGAAATAGCCAATTCCTGGCCACTGTAGACACCTGACCCATTTAAGAGAGGGAGGAAAATTGAGAAACTCTGTGAGAAATTGAAACCTATGGTGGGACCTTAGCATGCCTTCCCTCCCTAAACAACTCACCACACTCCTAATGGCCTATTAATAGTAGTTTGTGTGTTTGTTTTGCCTGATATATCATGCCCAGCTATCAAAAAGGAAAAAAAAAAATAAGGTAAAATCAAAGAAAAAAGGAGAAGGAATGGAGGAGACAGGGCAAGCATCTAAACCAGACATAGGGACACCTGGGTGGCTCAGCGGTTGAGTGCTTGCCTTTGGCCCTGGGCATGATCCTGGAGTCCCGGGATCGAGTCCCACATCAGGTTCCCTGTGTGGATCTTGCTTCTCCCTCTGCCTACATCTCTGCCTCTCTTTCTCTCTATGTCTCTCATGAATAAATAAATAAAATCTTAAAAAAAAAAAATAAACCAGACATAACAGGAATGTTGGAATCATCAAACCAGGGATTTAAAACAACCATGAATAATATGCTAAAGGCTCTGATGGATAAAGTTGACAGCACAAAAGAACAGATGGCAATGTAAGCAGACAGATGAAAAACCTAGGAAAGAATAAAAAACAAATGGTAGAGAATATTAAAAAAAAATTATACTAGAAATGAAGAATGCTTTGGTGGCTTTATTAGTAGACTGGACACAGCCGAGAAAATAATTATGAACTTGAGGACATACAAATAGAAACTTCAAAAACTGAAAAGCAAAGAGAAAAAAATACTGAAGAAAATAACAATATCCAACTACTTTTGTTGCCACTATACTTGGCTTGCAAGAAATATTAGTGTCTTAGAGAGAAATAGAATATAGATAAGAAAGTCAGATAAACCTAAAGAAAGGAAGATTATTGAAGAAGGAATAAGTAAAAACAACATATAATGAGTAAAAACAAAAAATATTTGTTTTTCTTGTTCTTAAAGGATCTGATAATAGTTGTTCAACTAATAGCAAAAATTTGATTGTTTATAAGCCTATGGATGCTTATATGTAAATGAAATAAATGACAGCAATGAGACAAGGAACAAAAGGGATGAATTAGAATTACTTTGTTTAAAAAGGTCAATGAAGAAATCTCAAGAGAAATTAATATTTTAAACAAAAATAACACAACTTATCAAAATTTGTAGGATGTAGTGAAAATGGTAGTTAAAAGGAAATGTAAGGCATTGAATACATATATTAAAAAAGATATAAAATCAATAATCTAAGTTTCCACCAAAGAAAAGTAGAAAAAGAAAAACAAATATGAATTAAGCAGAAGAAAAGAAAAAAGAATTAATGCAGAAATCGAATAAATTCAAAACAGGAAATCAATAGAGAAAAATGAGTAAAACTAAAAATTGGTTCTTTGAAAGGATTAATAAAATTTATAAGTCTCTAGTCAGTCTAAGAAGAAGGTGGAGGAGGCAGAGGAAGAGGAGGAGGACAAAAAATAAAAGAGAGAGACAACACACAAATTACTGTTAGAAATGAAAGGAAGAGGAGCAAATCACCATAGTTCATATGGATATTAAGATAAAAAAGGAATCCTGTGACAATTCTACACCCACAAATTTGATAAATCTATTTGAAATGGACCAATTCCTTGAAAGATACAATTTTCTAAAACACATGGAAAAGTAAACATTCCGAATAAGCCTATGTCTATTAAAGAAATTCAGTCAATAATTAATAACCTTCCAAAGCATCAAGCCCAGAATTCACTTGGCAAATTCTACCAAACATTTAAGAAAGAAATTATACCAGTTTTCTACAATCTTTTTTTCAGAGAATGGAAGCAAAGGAAAATTTTCCTAACTCATTCTATGAGGCCATAAGTACCCTTATATCAAAACCAGATGAAGTCATTATAAGAGAAAGAAATTCTGACCAACTCTCATGAACATAGATGCAAATAATTTCAGCAAAATATTGGCAAAATTAAAATATAAGTGTAAAACAAATTACATAACAAGACCAAGTGGGATTTATCCCAGGTATGCAACGTTGCTTCAATACTCAAAAATTAATTAAAGTAATCCATTATAATGGGATAAAAAGAAAAAAAAAGATCACATGATGCTCATATCAAGAGATGCAGAAAAAAAAAAAAAAAGAGATGCAGAAAAAAATGTTGATAATATCAAACATTCATTAATGTTAAAACCTCTGTGCAAATTAGGAATAGAAGGGCACTTCCCCAATTTGATAAAAACCTATGCAAAATAACAACTGTTAACATCATACGTAATGCTAAGAAACTTGAAGCTTTTGAATTAAGATCATGAACAAAGCATACGGTACTGAAGGTATTAGCTAATACAATAGGATAAGTAAAGGAGGAAAAAAGTATATGGATTGAGAAGGAAGAAATAAAATTGTCTTTGTTCACAGATGACATAATCATCTTTGTAGAAAATCCTAAAGAATTGACAAAAAAAATCTTCTTGGAGCTAATAAGCAATTAGACCTAGGTTGGAAGGTATAGGTTAATACACAAAAGTCAATTTCCTTCCTATATACCAATAAAGAATAAGTGAAATTTGATAATAAAGACACAATGCCATTTACACAAGTACACCCTCCAGTGAAATACTTATGTATAAATCTAGTACTATATAATCTAATAATCTAATAAAATATGTAAAAGTTTGACAGAAATCATAAAACTCTGATGAATAAAATCAATAATTAAAAAATGAAGGGATAATTCCATGTTCGTGATTCAGAAGACTCAAAATTGTCAAGATGTCAGTTCTTCCCAACTTAATCTATAGTTTCAATGCAATCCCAATTAAAATGTCAGCAAGTTATTGGCTGGATATTGACAAATTGATTTTAAAATTTATGTAGATTGGCAAAACACTCAAAATAGCAAATAAAACATTGAAAGAGAACACGAACACAAGGTTGTAAGACTGGCACTAGATGACTTCAAGACTAAATGTAAGACTACAGTGATCAAGATAGTGTAGTATGTTCAAAATAATAGACAATTAGGTCAACAGAACAGATAGAGAGCCCTAAAATAGACCCCGACAAATACAGTCAACTGATCCTTGACAAAGGACCAAAGATAATACAATGAAGCAAAGATAGTCTTTTCAACAAATGGTGCTGGAACATCTGAATATCCACATACAAAAAATCAATCAATAAATAAAAAATCTTAAATGCAGACCTTACAGCTTTCACAAAAATTATCTCAATTTGGACTATAGATCTAAATGTAAATGCAAACTTTAAAATGACTAGAAGATAGAAGATAGCATAGGAAAAAATCTAGATGACCTTGGTGTAGTGAAACTTTCCTAGATACACCACCAAAGACATGATCTATGAAAGAAATAATTGATAAGATAAACTTACTCAAAAGAATGAGAAAATAGGATATAGACTGGGAGAAGTTGTTTGCAAAGAATGCATCTGATAGAGGAGCTATCCGAAATAAACAAGGGACGCTTAAAATAACATTAAGAGGGGGTGCCTGGGTGGCTCCTTGGTTAAGCATCTGCCTTTAGCTCAGGTCATGATCATGGGGTCTTGGGATGGAGCCTCGTGTTGGGCTCCCTGCTCAGTCGGGAGTCTGCTTCTCCATCGCCCTCTCCCCTTGCTTGTGCTCTCTCTCTGTCTGTCTCTCTCTCCTTTAAACAAATAAGAATAAAATATTTTTTATAAAAAAGAACAACAATAAAAGACCTAATTTAAAAATCTCAGTAATTTTTTTATTTCAAAAATTAAAAAGCTGATTTCTAAATTTCTATGGAAATGCAAAAGATCCAGAACAGCCAAAATAAAGATGTAAAAACAAAAGGAGAAATGTGTGACTTTAAGTCCTATTATAAAGTTGCTGTAAATATTAAATGTGATATTGGTGCAGATATTGACATGTCTATCAGAGATAATAAGGTCCAGAAACAGATATGGATATCTATGGTCAATTGGCTTTAAGTAAAGAGGCCTAGCAAATTATTGATGACAATCTATATAAAACACCTAGCACTGAGTTTGTCACCTACCTGGTAGGTGCTATTGCTATTGTAATTCTATAATAATTAGCATCATTACAGAACTTGATAGTATAGGCTTGTGCTCTGGATCCAGGAGCCTATAGTTGAATCCTGAATCCACTACTCACTAGTTATATGACCTGGTTATAATAATCTTAATTTCTCCTTGCCTCGGTTTTCTCATCTGCTGAGAGTAATTGTAGTAGTAAACATTTCAGACCATTGTGTTTAATACTAAATAAATTAGCACATACAAAGTGCTTAGAAAAAAATCCTGGGTCATAGTATGTATGCACTCAATAACTATTGGATATTATTAGTAATATCTTTTGTTTCATAGAAATCCATGCGTGATACCACAAGTCTTTACGTTGCCTGAAGGAACAGAGAACACATTCATAATGGATTGGGCAAAATATACACACACGAAGTAAGGAAACCAGTTATATTTTACTAATAGAGTTAGTAATTTCTTAATAATAAAATCTTTGTGGGTATTGACACAATAGCAATAGCTTTTAAATAAATAAATTGTGAATTCAAAGTGAATATAAAACATGAAATGCCTTTCAGATTCTTTTTATCCCTACATAGATAGATCTAAATGTACTAATTAAAGTGCATCTTGATTTTTTCTTATAACTAAGCTATTCACAATTCATCTATAACCCAGAGTAATTGAAACAGAGTATTTACATAAATGAAATTGTGCCTCTCAACTTTACAAGCCACCAATTAATTAATGCTAGAGGCAAGATTACTGCTCTTGCTGCTCTGAAGAACTGAACATTATTTATGCCTATTTAAAAATCATGTTATGAGCAAAAGGTGAAGTAGACATACAGTATTGTCTATCAATTATAGCAAACATGGAATTAGGACACAATTGCTTTTTATTAAAGTAAAACACTTCATTTTCAGTTAAGACATAGCTAGTGGGTTTGATTTGGGTCTAAAGATGATATGAATGGTCTTAAATCACAAAATACACAATTATATTCCTTGAGGAAAGATACAAATATATGTGTTCATTTTTCTTATTCATTTCTACATTTTGTAAGTGGTATCATTCATTTATCCTCATTTTTAGTCCATCTATTATTTCCATCTTACCTGATGATATTTCTTTTCCTCATATCCTTTTGGCATTTATTTTCAACCCTTTCAATACTCTATATAACATTATGATTTATCTTCTTATGAGTAAGAAAGACAAATTCCCTCATTAAACAAATGGCTTCCCAGGCAGGTGGCATGTCCCACATAACCATCTCGTCTGTCCCTTATAAGGATTCTGGAACCAATAGGCATTGAGTAACAATAGAATACCCTAAAAAATGCTTGAATACAAGGCTAGAGGAGACAGGGTCACTTCCCCACTGGGAATCCTGCAAAGAAGCAAGCTTGAAGGAATTCCCTTCACTTCAGGTAACAGAGAGGAGAAATGGAGGTTCAGGTGCCAGGAGTCTGAAACAGGCCTGGAAGCAGCCCTGATTCCCAGCCTAACATTCCCTGCCCCTGAGATGGTCATAAAATACAGATGAGTGAGAAAAAGACTGAGAGTTCTGTGCCTTTGGCAAGGGGACAGGGCAACAGAAGACATTTGGAGCATATGGTCAGAGACCAGGGGAAGAAGGCAGGACAAGGAGACCATTGTGGAGGGATGACAATGCAATAGCCCAAATGGATTTATACACGTTAGTGGATACCAATGTGGAGCGATTGTGGGACATACCCTTTTATCTAACTCACTCGAAACCATAATGCTCCCTAATTCCCCTCCTTCCCCACCCCACTTCGCCACTCTTGCTTGAGTAAATCCTATGGAGAAGGAAAGAATGTGAGAGTGACTATAATATTGCACTGACTTAGTTTAAGTCAAAAATCAACATTGTCCTTTTATTTATTAAGTTGTTTGTTGCCATGATTTTAAATGTCAGTTCAAAATAGAGCTGATGTAGGATTAGAGAAAAATAATTATTTGTATATCTGAGTTTATTGCCAGAAAACCTAACCTTACTACATGGCTTTTCTGATATGGAGCCATGTTTGAATCTCAATTACATTAATAATTGGATGGCCTTAGGATTCCTGTGTCATTCAGGGCTCTACTCAATGTCATCTCAAAGTCTCCCCTTTATTTCTCCATAATGATAGCTTCCCTGTCCCCATGAACTACTTCTCTTTTAATTTTTTCTTCAGAGCATTTACTACTATCTGACTCTGTAGATTTCTTTGTGTGTTGTTGGTCTCCCCAAAGAAACAGACTCCAAGATGACATGGACTTTGTGTTGCTCCCTGTGGTATTTAAGAGCAAGTCCCTTATACCGAAAAGTCCTTCAAAATTATGTAAAATCAAAATACATAGTGAATAGTATAGTAGAGTGAATTAATGTGATTATTGTCTTCTCTTGTTTCTCTTATTCTTGTGTCCCAGTTAAACCTGAGAAGGTTGTGGGTTGTGTCTCAACAATCCCGAAGTAAAGACTTGACTAAATTATGACATCTGGCAGGAGAAACAGTCTTGTGTTTTTGATCCTAAATTCACAGAAGTGAAGAAAAGAGCTCAAAGAGAAGACTTTAGAAAAAATATTTTTCTATTTTATAATTTTAACTAAACTTGGCCCTGCACACTAGTCTATCTATTTGATGGTTTTTTCCATTGATCAATACACTTTCTTTTTTCTTTTTTTAGCAAATGGAAGAATAGGAGTCTCAACTATTCTTCAGGGTTACTCACAGTGGAATTTATTTTTACATCTCACAAGAAGTCTATGTTAATTATAGTTTTTCAATATGGCACATCATCATCATCCCTGGTTTACCCAGGTGCTTCTCTTATCTGTCTGTCATCTTTGTTCTGCATTCTACTCTCCCATTACACACTCTCAATCTTCACAATTGTGAAGTGTTTGATTTGGATTGTTTCTAAAATACGTGGATGTTTTTTAATTAACTTACATGATTCTTTATATGTGTAAAGCTCTCTTCCTTTTTTCATTCAGCTGTATATTATTAAGATCCAGACATGTTATCATGTGCACATCTTTGTCACTTCCAGATACATTCATTTGTTTTGTGACTACCACATCTTGCTCATCTCTTTTCTGTAAATAATTATTTACGTGGTTAAAACAAATGACAGACCAGAACGGGTCCTACTTAAATACCTAATGCGTCTTTGTGAAATGAAATGCAGCCTTTTAAGCAAGTCTCAAACAATTGTGTTTATTAAGTTCTTCTTTGGCTAAATTTGGTTTAAGACACTTTTCAATCACCTCAAATACTTAGTCTTCTATCTTAAGTAAGAAAGGTGAGTAATTTCTTTTTCATATTGACAAGAAAAATTCTTATCTTCATGTGTCTATGTGTACATGCACTCAAAAGGACAAAAGGAACCAGAGAGGCTTTCTCCTGCTGTGAAGGACAAAAACTCAAGATAGTCCTACTCTGACACAAAGTGCACTGCTTTGCCAATCTCTAAAATGTCACTTCGTGGACAGCCTGCTGGGCTCAGTTCATGGCCACGGTGCCAAGACTGCTAATAAAAAAGAATAAAGGTTAATGAAGGCATTGGGTTATTTATTATCTTGAATAAAATAGCCTTGGTTTTATCTGGATGGTTTGTTCAAGGCATAAGGTCTTGCCTTTGATTTTTAACATTGTATTATTCTTTTCTGCAGACTGTGAATCTTAATGCTTTTGATAGGATGCAGTCTTATCAGGTTTATTAGATATGAAATTATATTACAAAAATGAATGGAGATATGAGAGATGTTGAAATATGTTGGCTGACATACGTGAAAAACAAAATCAGTCCTTCGGGGAACTCACTCTGCAATTCAGTAAGTGAGAAACTTAAACATTGGAAACATCTTTTGTTGCTCATGAACAATTTACTTAAAATGAATCTGAAGCTCTAACTGTGGCATTATGACATATATGGGAACTGACCTTTTATAAGGGATACATGATGCTTTGGTTTAGTTGCACGTACTAGGTTTAGGCACTATAATTTCATTAAAAAGGAAACAAACTCTGTTATAAAACTCATCTTTCTATCATTTGACAGAATGTAAAATACAAGAAGGGTGTCATGTTTCATAGCCAGTACCTCATCTTAAAGATTTCAAGTCATCTAAGAGTGAATACACATGCTACTCATCCTTCGGCTCGTAATTTCCGAATATCAAATATGCAAGATATGCAAAGTGGTTTAGTTCTGAGCTCTAATCCAGAATAGCATTTGTTCATATTTAAAATATACACAGTTTAGGATATTATCTTTGCTGTGACAAAGCTTATAGCTGTGTATAATCATCTCTAACACCTTAGATTTTGTTCTCAAATAAGCACTAAATATGAGATCGTCTTTAAAATGACTGCCAGCCATTCCTACATTTCCTACTCCATCCTGACGTAGAAAAGTAAACACAATTTGTGAAAAAATTAACTTCTTTTCCATGTTTATTACTTGTTTTTTTCTCTTCAAAGCTTTGTTTTGGCTTCCTGGGTTGATTAATATTGTAATAAGACTCACAAGCCAGGGCATCATTTCTTCCTGACTAAAACGGGAAGTATTTAATTATTGTCTAAAAGTAACTAGAGTTACTCAGACTACTCATTCAGCAAGTATTTCTTGGGTGGCTAATACACGCCAGTCACTATTCTAATATTGGGGATATGGCCATTAAAAAAACAATTCTTCTGGAGCTCTTAATTTTTTAAACTATATCAGAAAAATACCAAAGATGGTTAGGAAAAATAATTTTTTAAAAACTGCCTAGACAATCTATAGAATATTATGTGTGTATATGTGTGTGTGTGTATATATATATTTGAAATATATAAAATATATGAAATATATGAAATATATATATTTCATATAAATATATAAATATATAAATTTCAAATAAACATTTCATATATTTCACATATATATGAATATATATATTCCATATATATGAAAACCCAATGATCAAAAATAATTTGGGGGGGAAGGAAGGAGGAAGGTCAAAGGAAGAGGTAAAGAGAGAATCTCAGCCTGAAGTGGGACTCCATCTCATGACCCATGAGATCATGACCCGAGCAGAAATCAAGAGTCAGGTGTTTAACTGACTGGGCCACTCAGGAGCCCCAATATATATTTTTTACTTTTAAGTAAGATAAACTTAGTTTATAGTTTTCGGTAAAGAAAAATGTTTATTATTCTACTGGAAAATATCAGAAAATAAAATCATTAGATCTGTTTAAAATATTCTGTTTCTCCTTCTGAGTAGAACTATACTTTCCAATCTGATTGAAATTATGAGTAACCATATTACTTTCTTAAGCTGATGAAAAGTGAATAGGAGCAACACATGAAAGCTTTAGTACTTCACTGTACTCACCATTTCACTGCAGCATTTGAAGTGGTGGCTTCCCCTCTAAAAATTCTCAGAATGAGGACTATCTGGAATAAATGTCCTAGCTGTGCCATTATAGATATGTATCTTAAGTGGAATTTTTTAAATTGTGCTTGGGGCACCTGAGTGGCTCCATAGATTGAGCATCAGACTTGTTCTTGGCTCAGATCGTGAAATCATGGGTTGTGGGATGAGCCTCTCATTGGTCTCTGTGCTCAGTGAGGAGTCTGCCTGAGGACTCTCTCCCTCCACTCCTCTCCCCCTCGCTCTATCTCTCTCTCCCTCAAACAAATAAATACAAATTTTAAAAAATTGTGCTTAATTTTAACTTAGTTTAGTGAGCTATAGCTAGCATACAGTAAAATGCACCCTATCAGGTGTACATTTGATGAGCTTTGATGAATATTACCATGATCACAATTGAAATATAGAACATTTCTGTTATTCCAGACAATGGAGTCATAAAATAAATCCAAATCACAAAACTAGATTGTCTCTGTTTTTGTGGGAAAAATTTCCTTTTTAATTAACACCTTGTCTCTGCAAAACTCAGAAAACAATTCTCTTAAATATTGCTTGCAGCAAAGTAGAGAGATACAAAATCTCTAAAGCAGAATTTGGAACTGTGCATCAAAATCCTTAAATTACAACCTTTACATAATTTCAAGTGACTGATATTTTTACATATGAAATTACATAACAGATGAAAATTAGATATAACCATATCAATTGAATAATTGTCTTGCATCCTTATGATGCAAGCATCTAATAACATGAGAAAAAGTTCCAAATTATTGTTGTGAGGGGGAAAAATTATAAAACACTATATAGAGTAGGAGCCAATTATACAAAATATATGCATAAGATATTGTCTACAAAATTCTTATAATAGTTGACTTGTAAGAAAAGACTCAAAGAGTCCTTTACAGTATATGAAATATCATTAGCATTCAAGTATATGTCCAGACCAGCCAGGTCAGGGATCAGAGAATAATGAATTTTGCTTATCCTAATATGTATAATGTACTGAGAACATAATGCTGGCTTTTCCATATCTTGTTTTGTGACCATGGTCAAGTTAATAACTTCTCTAAGCCTTCACTGACTCAGTTTGTTTTAAAGTGTTATTTAAGTGTTACTAAAAGGAGTCGTAATAATAAGAATATTGATAGTAGTGAAGATAATACCCAACTCATGAGGTTAAATTAAATAAAATAGCATAATTTCTTGCATATTTTAAGTTGAGAGTAAACATTAGTATAAGACAGAGTCTTTCACACATAGCATTGATTGGGCTGACAACTTTGAGTGACTGATGATCTCCCAGGAAAAGGGTATATATGCCTCACAAAGAAAATATTGAATAGGTGACCTAATACTCTAGTGTGTGGCATTTCAGTACTGAGTTATGAGGAATGGTTGGGCAGAGCAAAAGACAGGGATCTTCATAAGATACCTTTACCATTCCTCCAGAAAAATAACATCAACCTAGACAACGAGACTTTTTAAAAGATTTTATGCATTTATTTTAGTGAGAGAGAAGGAGAGAGAGCACCAGTGAGCACGGGGAGGGACAGAGGAGGAGGAAGAGAGAGAGGGAGAGAGAATCTGAAACAGACTCTGCCCTCAGCACGGAGCCCAACTCAGGGTTCGATCTCATGATCCTGAGATCATGACCTGAGCTGAAACCAAGAGTGAGATGCTTAACCGACTGAGCCTCTCAGGTTCCCCTAGATGAAAAGATTTTAATTAAAACTGCAATTAAACTTTACATTTTGTTTTGGATCTTACTTTAGAAATGGTTTCCCACTCATTTTGGCTGGTGATGATCCCACATACAGAGATTTCTATCTCCAAAACACACAAAGTGGCTAATCCAGATGCTGTTGCTGGTTAGAGAATGTGACGAGGTACAGAGTTCAGTACTGAACTTCATCTGCAAGTGCCAGAAAAGTCAGCATAGCATGCAGAGGAGCCCGTCACAATGTTAAATTAGTTGCATTATAGGGATCTAGGTGAACAATTATTTGCCTATTTAACAATAATGTATATGCTGCACTAGCTTCTCCGTTAATGTGAGGAACGCACAACACACAGTAAGTACATTCTTGAATCCTAAACAAAATGAATACCATACTCTCATTTTTCATACAACAGGCTAGATAGAAATAAAAACCAAAAAGAGAAATCACCTCAGAATTCTCTGAAAGTCAAGAAGAAACCATCACAGAATCATATCATAAAGCTTGTTCTAATCAGGGCAGTAGTGTCTGGTTCACTCATTCCTTCATCAAATATTTATTAAGCTACTTTTGTGCCACATGTTATAGGCTCCAAGAAGACTGGAGAGAATTTTGCAGATTATTTCTGTTCTCATGGAGCTTACGCTGTCTTCTAGGCATAGGAGTATCGCTAGGGACACACCTAATAAGGAAATAAGCAAAGAAAATTTCTAATATGAAGATAGAGATAGTGCGTCTTTTCAGAGTGAATGGCAGGGTTGTTTTCATTCAATATAATACAGATCATGCCACCTTGTAGAGCAAAGATCAGTAAGATTTGCCTTTCGTTATAAAAATGTTCATCCCTGAAGCTTGAGATTACTGTGGGATAACAGACAGCGTGTGTAAGTATTCCCTGGATTTCTTTTTATGGGGCTTTTAGTATAGTTGCTCACAGAACTGGTGTAAGTGCTGACACTCTGGTAATTGATATTCCTGGGAGTAATCAAACCCTTTAAGTCTCAGTCAAGAATCTCTTATCGTCTGCCAAAACCCATGAAACTGCAGAAGACTAACCTGTACAGCTGTGAGTCAGGTAAAGTCTCAAAGCCGTCACAGGTCTTGATTGTGCCCTGATGAGTAGGTGAGTTTGAGGAAAGAGCATAGAGGTAACTTCTGAAAAATGGTGAGGAAGGAAGTACAGACTAAGGGAAATTCAATGAGAAGGGCAGGGTCTAGATTGAAATCCTTATAGACCATGTTGGGAGTTTGGTTCTGTTTGTGTAAAGAGCATCAACTGGAGGGTTTAAGTAAGACAGTGACATTATCCTATTTATACATCATATGCTTATTAAAGGTATAGACAAAAACACTGTGAATCCGACTTAGATTTATGTCTAAGCCCTGCAATATAGCTGTTATATGGTCTTGATTAAATGGTAATTTTTCTGAGTTTCCATTTTCTCCGATGTACAACAGAATCAGCAGATCAAAGCAATGAGATATACCTCACACCTGTTAGAATGTCTACTACTATCAGAAAAAGAAAACAGAAAATAAGAAGTGTCAGCAAGGATGTGGAGAAAAGGGAACCCCCACGTACTGTTGGTGGGAATCTTGAAATCATGTAGCCACTATGGGAAATAGAATGGTGTTTCCTCAAAAAATTTAAAAAGTAAAATTACCATATGATCCAGCAATTCTACTTCTGGGTGTAAACCTAAAGGAACTGAAAACAGAAGTTCAAAATGATATTTATATATCAGCGTTCACGGGAGCATTATTCACAGCAGGCAAAAAGGTAGAATAAGACCCAGTGTTCATCAGTAGATGAATGGATAAACAAAATGTGGTTAATAACAAACAATGGAATGTTATTCAACCTTAAAAATGATGAAAATTCTGACATCAATTTTTTAAAGATTTTTTTAAAGATTTTTAATTATTTATTTAAGGGGGGGGGGAGCGTGAGCAGAGAGAAAGGCCAAGGGAAAGGTACAAGCAGACTCCCTACTGAGCACAGAGCCCAAGATGGGGGCTTGATCTCAGGACCCAGAGATCATGACCTGAACCAAAGTCAGACATTTAACTGACTGAACCACCCATTTGTCTGACACATTTTATAACATCCATGAACCTTGGTGAGATTAGGCCAAGTGAAATACAGCAGATTACAAAAAGACAGATGGTACAAGACTTCACTTTTATGAGGTACCTTGAGTACTCAAATTCATAAAGACAGAAAGCAAAATGATGGTTTTCAGAGGTTGGGAAGAAGGAGGACTGAAGAGTAGTTTTTTTTGTTTGTTGTTTTTTTTTTTTTTTTTTTTTTTTGAGGAATTGTTTAATAAGTATAAAGTTTCAGGTTTGCAGGGTGAGAAGAGTTCTGGAGATTTGTCATACAAGATGTGAATGTATTTAACATTACTGAAGGATATACTTAAAAATAGTTAATACAGTAAATTTTATGTTATGTGTATTTTACCACAATTAAAAATTTTTAAAAAACCAGTAGCATAGACTACAGTTGGTTTATTTAGCAAACAAGAGAACTTTTCCTGCCATGATTCAGAGATGCTATGTCTCCATGTATATCAACATAGAAGAAAAAAATCTCTGCTTTCAAATACTCAAGAAACTAATAAGTCACACAGCCCTGTGTTAGGAAAGTTTTAAAAGCATACATATAAAAGCATGCTGTTAACTCTGAAATCATCTAATATTCAAATATTATTGTTGGTCTCAAAATAGATTCCAGAACTTCCATCTTTGGGGTAGTCGCAATACTTTTTTTAATTTTATTTTTTTACAAATAGTCTTATATTGGATTTTTATTATTTACATTTTTTCTTTGAGTATACTAGACCCGCAATGTTACGTCAGTTCAGGTTTACAACATAGCGATCTGACAAGTTTATACATTATGCTATCCCTACCACAACTGTACCTTCTATCACTAATACGATGCTCTTAGCTCACCACGGACTATATTCCCTATGTTGGATCTTGTATTCCCAGGACTTACTCATTCCATAACTGGAAACCTGCTTCTTCCACTCCCCCTCACTCATTTCGCCCATTCCTCAAATCCCTTCCCTCTGGCAATCATCAGTTTGTTCTCTGTATTTACAGATCTGATTTTGCTTCTTGTTTGTTTGTTTAGTCACTTGTTTTCTGTTATAGATCCACATCTGAGTGAAATAAAACAGTATTCGTCTTTCTCAGTGTGACTTATTTCACTTAACATAATACCCTCTTGCTCCACCCAAGTTGTTGCAAATGTCAAGATCTTATCCTTCAGAGGACTGCATAATCCACTGTAGATGTATATATACCACTTGTCCTTATCTCTCCATCTATTGAAGTACACTTAGGTTGCTTCCATGTCTTGGCTCTTGGAAATAATGCCAAATAAATAGCAGGAGTGAATATTTTTTTTTTCAAATTAGTATTTTCATTTTATTTTATTTATTTTTTTAAGATTTATTTATTTATTTATTTATTTATTTATTTGTTATTTATGATAGAGAGAGAGAGAGAGAGAGAGAGAGGCAGAGACACAGGAGGAGGGAGAAGCAGGCTCCGTGCACCAGGAGCCCAATGTGGGACTCGAGGATCTCGTGGGAGGATCCTGGGTCTCCAGGATCACGCCCTGGGCCAAAGGCAGGTGCTAAACCGCTGAGCCACCCAGGGATCCTTTCATTTTATTTTTTGAATAAAAACTCAGTAGTGGAATGATTAGATCATATGGTATTTCCTTTTTGATTTGTTTGATGAACCTTCACAATACATTTTAAGGTTGCTTTATACTGTGCTCATTGTACATCCCTTAGTGGATACTCCTGTAAGATTAAATGATGCCAGTCTGACGGTTCTGACAAAAAGATTGGGAGACTTGAGGATGTCATGAAAGTGAGAATTGACTCAAGGATTAAATTACTAATTATTGCCTGAATACACATTTGGATGGACATGTGGATGGAGCACATCGCCCTTACCACTTCAGATAGAACACTGTCTAACTTCACCCTTTACCCAATTTTCATTGGCCATGGTAAATGATCAAGCCCTCATAGGTACTATATATTAAGCTATCTGGGAGAGAAGTTATAATTCAGGAGAGAAGTTAGGCAATGTCCTATTTAAAGAATGGCTGATATGTGCTAGTGTAAAAACAGATGTATTGAGATGTAATTCAGATAATTGTATGTGTTTAAACATATAAACTGTATGTGTTTAAACATATAATTTGGTAAATATCACATGTATACAAATTAAAATAATTACCATAATCAAGACAGTAAAAATAAAAATAGCTTCCCAAATTTTCCTCATTTGCAATCCCTCCCTTCCATCTCTCCCCTGCTCCCACATATGCAGTAATATTGACCTTCTTTCTGTCATTATATATTAGTTTGCATTTTCTAGAATTTTATATGAATGAGATCGTACAGCATACTTTATTTTTTTTGGCCTGGTAACATTACACACATAATTATTTTGAAATTCATTCATGTAGTTGTACTTATTAAAAGTTTCTTTTAAATTTATTTTAGTATTTCATTATATGAATATACCTCAATTTGTTTTTCTACCTCATTTTAGGCTTATACAAATAAAATTATGATATTCATATATACACCTCTCTATGGACACATGCTATCATTTCTTTGAGTATGTACATAGGATTGGGATGACTGCGTTGTATAGTAAAGCATGCATTTTTATTTTTTTCTTTTTTAAAGATTTTATTTATTTATTCATGAGAGACACACACAGAGAGAGGCAGAGACATAGGCAGAGAGAGAGGCAGAGAGAGAGGCAGGCTCCATGCAGGGAGACCGATGTGGGACTCGATCCCAGGTCTCCAGGACCACGCCCTGGGCTGAAGGCAGGCAACTAAACCCAAGAACATGCCAAACACATTGCCAAAGTGGCTTGTTATTTTACATTCCCACTTACAGTGTGTGATAGCTCCATTTGCTCAATTTTCTCATCAACAGTGAAATGGTCAGACTTCATTCTTAGCTATTCTAATAAGTTTGTAATGGTATTTTGTGATGGTTTCAATCTGCATTCCTGTAAAAATTAAGATGTTTGGTATCTTTCTATGTACTTATTTGCAATAGTATATCTTATTTGGTGTATTGTGTGTTTAAATATTTTGTCCCTTTTTAGGTCTATTTTACTACTGTCGATATTCGAATGTTGTATATTTATTTTGCCCTAATCTAGCAAGGCAAGATTTTGACTGATAAAATTTAAAGCAAGTTAGGGCACACTGCATTAGGGATATCATGATGGCTGGCTTCTTGAAGGAAGATGTATAAGAGGAATTACGGCTGTAGTCACTCCATTTTGCTAATAACTCCAACTGAAATTCAGAGCTCAGCCCAGTTTGTGACATTCCTAAGGACTGCATGAGTTGAAATGCTTAGAATAATTCCTTAAAAGGTGAGAAATAAACTACTATTTGTCACAGATGAAGTCAAAAATTGGGAAGCTCAGATAGGTAGGGTTTTTTGCGTTTTGGTAAAATCACATCCCTCATCTGAGATGAAGGTCCAATTTGTTAATTTGTGACTTTGTTAAGTCACCAAAAAGAATGTGAATCTAAATGGCAGGATGGTTAGAATATTCCAGAAGCCATAGCACAGACAGTCCTACCTGGCCTTTTTTAGGCTCAGGTGATATTACAAATGTTGGAAAATAAAATACACACAGACTAGACTTTTTGGCACAAATCAAAGAAAGAGTCTCCACAGAAATCTCTCAGGTTTTGGTCTAGAAATGTGACCGATACTACTGTTCACTATAGCCCATTAAAAGAAAATGACTATGTGGAATTGATTGAAATTGACTCCATTATAGAAGGATATCAGATGATTCCATGAACAGAAATATCAATGACACTTATAAAATGTCAGAGCCCAGAAAGCCCAGAAAGTTTGCTCATAAAATCAACGTTTTATATTCAAAATCATGCTGGGGGGGTGGGGAGGGTTTCGTGGGCCATACAGGGCATACTAGAGTAGGTGGCTTTACTGACTGTAGGGCCTTCCATAGAGCCCTGCAAGCCTGCCATCTCCACCGCTATGTGCCTTAAACCTTATAATCCTCTCCTGCCTAAAGAAAAGCAGTTTAATCTGGTTCACTAAAACCAACAGCCAACAATCATAGGAAAGGAGGCTTAGTTGTTATTAAGTAGGAAAGTGCTAATTTAACAACAACAAAACATTTTAATAAGAAAATACCAAGTGAAAGCAAATATTTCTAAGAAAAGAATTCTTGTGCATTGCTGGTAACAGTATAGATTTTTTTAGAGCATTTTGGAAAAGACTCTTGCATTATGTAATAAATATGGAAATTGCATACTTTAAAATCCAAGCACTTTCACTCCTAGGTATGTTCCCTACAGAATCTCTTGTATATGTTCACCAGGAAACATGGGTAAGAATGCCCATAATAGCTTTATTTGCCAATAAAAGATTTATAAGAAAAAAATATTTAGGTTAATATTTATCTCCATAAAGGGAGAATGGAAGATGTGATTGTGTAGGGTATACACTGGTTCTCAAAGCTATGGGTAATTTTTTTTTCCTTGTGTAGTATGTTGAATACATAGGAAAATATTTTTTAAAAAATTTATTTATTTATTCATGAGACACTCAGAGAGAGAGGCAGAGACACAGGCAGAGGGATAAGTAGGCTCCCTGTGGGGAGCCTGATTGTGGGACTCGATCCTGGATCCTGGGATCATGCCCTGAGCCAAAGGCAGACGCTCAACTGCTGAGCCACCCAGGCATCCCAGGAAAATATTTTATTTTACCTAACATATACACAATATACGTGTTTCTGTGTCAAATACATATAGGCAAAATAAATTTAGTATATTTCAAAAGTTCTAAAAATGGAATGGTGTATGTTTACAAACAATGCTTATTTCAGAGGGCTCTCACGTGTTATAAAATTATAAAGTCTTTATACGTAGCACTTGCTTAGGTAAATGCTTCTGAATTTTGATATAAATCATTTGATGAGGGACACCTGGGTGGTGTTTTGGCAGAACAAAAAGCCAAAAATAAAATTTTCAGTAAGACTAGGTAGATACCCATGTCTATAAATCCGGGTATGTGAGGATATTTACCAGTGCAGCAGGACAGCAGCTATGTGGGAGCAAGTGGAGAAGAGAAGGGGATCTCGTAGTCCTAAGAACTGGGAGCCCAACCAAGAAGTACTCCCCACTGCAAACAAGATCACCCTGTGGAGTGAAGACCTGGTCCAGTGGCTCTGAGAACAACAGTCAGAACTAGAGGGTGAGTTCGCAGGGTTTCCGACAAGGACTGAGCATAGAGTGTGACCTAGGACTTTGCAGCTATTGAAACACTCCGTGAAAAGACTGATCACGCTGAGATAAAACAAATGGGAATGAGACACAAATTGAGAAATAGAACAAATTGGGGATGAAAGGAAGGAAAAGTTCTACTGTTATTTGCAGAGAGAAGACATGTGACACATTCTGGAGAAATGACTGAGACTAACTTTTCAATACTCCATTGCAACCCCATGGAAGCAGGCTCTGAGTGGGGGGCAGCATATTAGCTACTTCTTGGGGGTCTTCGAGGTCAGTATCTGTGGAAAGTGGGGAAGGAGAGGGAAGACTGTAGGATTAGGCACAGGTTGTGGTCACAGGGGAATGAATGCACAACCATAGCCCTGGTTCTGACCACACAGGGGGCTCTGGAATTACTCTGAGCTAATCTATAAAGAGGCTGAGAGCTGAAGGCCTCTTCATACCAGCCCCCCAGCAGTTGTCATAACATTTCACGTCTGGCAATGGGGCAGCAGGTCACACTGCGAAGGCAGCCCTGGAGCTGTAAAACTAGAAATATGTTTGTTTTTTTTTTTTAAGATTTTATTCATTTATTTGGAGACACACACACACACACACACAGATTGAGCACAGGCAGGAGGAGTAGGAGATGGAGGAGCAGACTCCCAGCAGGGAAGGGACCTAATGCAGGGCTCCATCCCAAGACTGGGATCATGACTTGAGGTGAAGGCAGATGTTTAACTGACCGAGCCACCCAGGAGCCCCTCGAAACAGGTTTCTGGCTCAAACTTATAAGAGAATGAGAAAATTCACCACACTTACAGGAAGAACAGACTTGGATTGCATTCAAACCCATACTAATATACTGCAGGAATTAAAGAGATTACAAAAATTGAGACACACCAGAAAACCGTGCCATAATGCAGAGAAAACCTGTAAACTAATATTTTTATCAGAATAAACAGAGATTATGGAAAAAAAAATAAAATCTGTAGTGGAATAAAGTGATTCAAAACTGGAAAAAAAATGAGATGAGGACAGAATGAAAGGAAACTAAGAGGTCCCATGAAATAATTGGAAAAAAGTTACTAATTAGGAAAAGGAAATTAGAAGGAACCAAGCATAAACAGACATGATAGCACATAGTACTGTTGAAACAAATAAAGTTGAAGAAAAACAAAATTAGATACTAAAAGAAGATACAAAATTCTTAAATACTAATGATAGAATTGGAAAATAACTATTTTATATTTAAGGATACAGAGAAGCTAGACCAGTTATCAAAATGTGGCTGGATAATCCCTAGCAGCCCTAGGACCTTTTCCATGGACCTATGACTTCGTCTGTTTTCCAACTGATGTCTGTTTGAGGACAGATTTTCTTCATATACTTTCACCAAAACAACATATTGTAACATATTGAATGCAAAAACAGACAGAATTTAGCTATATTCGAAGAGACACTGAAGGGTTTTACAAAAACTGTAAAATGATGCTACTTTTCTCACTTCTTTTGTTTGGGAAAATATAGTTATTTTTATGGAAATATATTTTTATGTTAACCCATATAACTCACAACGCAGAACAAATAAATTTATGTGTGAACATGGAACACGACACATTTAGGACACACTTTCCTGTCAAACTAGAAAGTAATATTCACAAAATTTATGATATTCTCATTCATTAAAAAAAAAACTCTACAGTTTTCAAAGAATTGGCAAAAATAAATAATGTTTCTGGACCACAATACAATTTAACTAGACAACCATAATAAATGACAACTAGAAAAGTTCTGGTGGTTTCGAAATAAGAAATAAAGTTAACCTTAAATCAAAGAAGAATAACAATAAAAAAAGAAGAAAATAGAGATCAGAAGAATATTTCAAATTGAATAATAATGAAAATATTTTGTCTAATAACCTGAAAACACAGTAGAAACAGTAATACACAGAAGTTTATAGATTTAAAAGCATGTAGTATGAAATAAGGAAGGCTGGAAATGTGAGAAGTTAAATAACTAACCCAAGAAATTGGAAATAGAATAACAAAGTAAATAGCAAAGTGAGAGGAAAGATATAATATAGATAAAAACTAATAGTAATAGGGGCACCTGGGTGGCTCAGTGGTTGAGCATCTGCCTTCTACTCAGGTCATTATCCTGGAGTCCTGGGATCAAGTCGCCATGTGTCTCAGCCTATATCTCTGCTTTTCTCTCCATGTCTCTCATGAATAAATAAATAAAATCTTTTTTAAAAAACCCTAATAACAATAAACTGAAAAATATAATAGACATGACCAATATATCGAAATGTCAATTTTTTGAAAAGGCTAAAAATAAATAATAAACATCTAGCAAATAATTTTAAGAATGGCGGAGGTGGTTTAAGGCATAAATTGCCTATAACAGAAATGATAAAGTATGTTGTCACTAAGAACTAAATAATAAATATTAAATTGTTATGAAAAATTATAATTTTTAAAATTTAGATGAAATGTATAACTTTTTAGAAAACCATAATATTAAAAATGTATACAGGAAAGGGGCACCTGGGGGGCTCAGTTGGTTAAGCGTCTGACTCTTGGTTTCCACTCAGGTCATGATCTCAAGGTTGTGAGATTGAGCCCAGTGTCAGCTCCGTGCTCTGCACAGAGTCTGCTTGAGATTTTCTGCCTCTTCCTCCCCTCATCCTCACCCACTGCATGCACATGTCTCTCTCTAAAATCAATCAATAAAATCTTTTAAAAATGTATACAGGAAGTAACTAGTGAAAATAGTTATTTGACTATTAAAGAAATTAAATTCATAATTTAAAATCTTCCTATAAAGAACATTGCAGATCTACACTGCCTCTATGGCAAAGTCTACCAAAGAAATAGAGAAATAATGCCGATTTTACACAATATTTTAGTATAGTAGAAAATTTTGCACATTTTCAAACTTAATGTGGCTAATACGACCTTGATGTCAACACTTGATGAGAGCAGTACAAGATAGAAAACCTAAAATCCAATCTCATTAATGAAAGTAGATATAAAAATTCTAAACAAAATACTAGGAAACAAAATTCAGCATATCATAGCAAACTTAATATCCCAAATCATGATGAGTTTATTTCATGCAAGATTAACATTAGAATATCAATTACTTTAGTTTGCTATCTTAATAGAAGGAGACAAATCATATGATGAATAGGATGATGAGAAACACTGTTTGATATTAGCAATCTAGGAAAAGATAGGAACTTCTTTAATTGGATTAAGTGTATCTACCAAAAATTTATAGCAAATATCATACTGAATGGTAAAATACTGAAAGTATACTCTTTGATGGACACCAGACAATGATATTTGCTGCTTACATTTCTATTCAACAGTTTACTGGATGTCCTAGTTTGTTCAAAAACCTGACAAATAATATATTTGAGGACTGGAAAGAAAGAAAGAAAGTCTTAACTTTTCATAGAGATGATTATGTTTGTAGAAGATGCGAAGGAATCTACCCTTAAGTTATTATACTGAATGAATTAGCAAGTTTGAATAATACAAGGATAATATATATAATCAATATATAATATAAATCAAAAAACATTTTTAAATGCTACTATTTATAATAGCATTAAAAATTAAATATCTTGGAATAATCCAAAAGAAGGTACACATGACTTCTCAACAGGAAATCAGAAATTTTTATAGAAAGAAAATAAAGAACATCTAAAATATATCAGGCTTATGGTTTTGAAGATTCAATATTTTAAAGATATCAATTCCATCTAAGTTGATCTAAAGAGTGGAAACTTCAAATCTAAAAACCCTAGAGAGTTTGTGTGTGTCTTAGTGTGTTTACATGTATTTGTAGCTTATCAAGCTGATTCTAATATTTCTATGGTGATACCAATGACCAAGAAGAAAAATAAAATTGAAAGATTTGTTCTGCCAAATGATAGAATTACAGTAAAGCTAGAGTCATTAACACAGTATCATGTTGATATAAAAATGTACAAATATCTTTATCAAAGTTCCCAGAAACTGACTGAGTCATGAGTACTTGAATCATCAAGGTCGTTGCAGAGCTGTGCTCTCTCAAGTAATAATGTTGTAATAGTAGCAATAATAAAGATTTTAGATGATAAATAAATCATATACATACAGTATTCACTTTAGTTCTTACAAAATCTCTGCTAAAATTATTCTCATTTTATTATGGGGAAAACATGAACAGGCTAATTAATTTGTTCACAAATAGAATGGAAATGGTGGAGGCAACGTGTACTCAGGTATTCAAGTATAAATCTCACATTTATTTAGTGTTTCCTATGCCAAGGCATTGTGCTAGGTGCCTTTATGTGTATTATATTATTTATTCATAATAACCCCACATAGAAGTTTTTAAAGTATAAAACATTTTGAGCTACTATGATGAAGCAAAATATTTTGTCTTTATGTTTATGAATAGAAAAAAAATAAGTGGCAATTATACCACCGGTGACATTTTATTGAGAAACGATTTTCCAGAACAAACAGTGATACAGCATATTAATTATTCATTAAATTCTATGCAGAAAGCATAAATCATATTTATTGTTTATTTTTATTACTTAACCTAGTAATTTCATACCAATGATTAGGACTATAAATCAATTTTGGTTCATTTGAATCAAGACTACCCTTCACTTCAGATACCAATCTCAAGTAGTAGGTCCCCAGGTTACCCAAAATTTCTGTCAGATTTAACTCCAGATTAGAGATTTGCAAGACCTCCTCTCCTTTTGGTTGAACTATTTGCGAATAGCTCACAGAATTCAGGGAAACACTTATATTTATCAGTTTATTATGTAACAATGGATATGATAAAGGATACAGATGCACAGCTAGATAAAAAAAGACGCATCAGAGGAACCTGCAAGGGTCTCAAACACATGAGCTTCTGTTCCTGTGCAGTTGGGGGACATCACCTTCCTGGTATATGAATGTGTTCAGCAACCTGAAGCTCCCCAAACCCCATGCTTTTGGGGTTTATATGGAGTTTTCACAGAGGCATGAAGCCCCTGTCCTCTGTCTAGAGAATGAAGAGAGGGACTGAAAACTCCAGGCTTCTAATCATGGCTTGGTTTTCCTGGTGACTAGCTCCTATGCAGAAGCCATCCAGAAGCCCACCCAAAGTCACCTCGTTAGAATAAAAACCTCTGCTATCACTCAGGAAATCCCAAGTGTTTCAGGATCCAGAGTCAAAGACTAAATATTAGAACAATATATGCTCCTAGTGCTCTTATCACTTACAAGTATTTTAGAAGCTCCATGCCAGGAATGGGGGTCAGATATATATATTTTTTTCTATTATCTCATGCACTGCTAAATAATATTTATAACCGTTATCCTCTTTTTTCTATAAAGAGCATTTGATGTGATTTAGGAAAGAAAACCAGAGGTTAATCAAAACCATGGAAGGAAGAGTAGACTTCTGCTTCTGAACATGGCTAATGGGACCTGGATACACACCCATGCTGTAATCTGAACAAGATATTTGCAGGAACTGCTTTCAGACAGTGGGCAGCAGTCAGTGCAGAACTATAACCTCTGAGAATTGGGGAAATATAATGATGGAGCCAATTGTTTCCCAAAGCTTTCTTCCTAGATGTGCATGTCAGGAAATCTATCAGGCAAAGGATGGAACGTCAAGAAGAAGAAAGTTGTCACTGACTTACGGAACCAGAGTTCAGAGGTCAGGAAGATTGAGACAGCTAGAAGTTCCAAACTAAAGCAAAGGGAAATAACACACTGAGGGGAAAAAAATGAACATAACCGCAGTGGGACAGTATCAAATGGTCCAATATATGAGTGTTTGGATTTTCTGAAAGTGAGGATAAAAAATTTTGGAAAAATGATGACTAAATTTTTTCTTAATACCAATGAAAATCATGAACTAAGGATCTAAGAAAATTGCAAAACCAAAATCATAAGCAGGATAAATAAAAAGAAAACTAGCAAAAGCATATCATAATCAAATGTAGAATAACAGCTATGAAAATATCATAAAAGCATCTGGACAACAAAGACATATTATGGATATAAGCAAAGATAAGAATGACTCCAGGCTTTACCTCAGGAATTTTGCAAGTCAGGAAAAAATTCTATGTCCAGCAAAAATACCCATCACAAATAAAAGTGAATTCCAAATTTTCAAAAATTTCAAAAATTTTTCAGACAGACTGAAAAAGAGGATTTTTCATCACCAGACCTTTATTATAAGATATGTTTCAAACTCTTTAGGCTGAAGGAAAATGATACTAGGTAGAAACTTGGATTTGCACAAAGGAATGAAGATCTCTACACATGGCAATTACGTGAGCAAATATACAATAGTTTTCCCTCCTTTTTAAACATTCTTTTAAAAGATAATTAAATGTTTAAAGCAAAAATAACAAAGTATTATAGGGTTTAAAATATTTGTAGAAGTGAGATGTATGGCATCAACAGCACAAATGATAAGAGTATATTATTGTAATTATACCGTGTAATGTTTAGTCATACAATAAAAAAGCATAAAAATTACTTGGATGTAGATTTTAATCATTTGAAGTTGCATTTTAAACCATAGACTAGCCTTTAAAAGGGAAAACAAAGAATCCTAGCAATTAAGCCAATAGTGGAGATAAAATGAAATATTAAAGAATAAATAAGTAATTCAAAAGAGAGAAGAAAAAAGGAAGAACACAAAAGACAAATAGAAAATACCAAGATTATATATTTAAACTCAACCATATTGAAAATTACATAAATTGGAATGATAGGGATCTATGATGTTCAATATGGTAGCAACTAGCTACATGTGGCCTTTGAATATTTGAAACATAACTAGTAGGATTGAGGCACTAATTTTTTAATTTTATCTATTTTAATTAATTTAAGTTGAGCTAGAATAACTGAAATTTGATTCAGTTATGATAATTTTAAATGATTTGGAACTACCTGGTTGTGTGAAACCACATTTTCAACTGCAAATTTTATGAAATCTAAATATGAAGTATTTTCAATGAACATTTCCTGTCTAAATTGAATTATTCTGTAAGTGTGAACACAGAATTTCAAACTTCTGTATTTTAAAAATTTAGTATGAAAAACATATAAAAATCTCAATAATAACTAATATAGATTACCTATTGATATGACAATATTTTTATATATTTAGCTAGCTAAATATATAAGCTTTACTAATTTCACCTTTTCTTTCTTTATGTTTTTTGATGTGTCAAATTTGATTTCAATGCCTTGTTTTTATTTTTTATGATTTTTATTTTTTTAATTTTAATTTTTTTTTTTTTTTTTTTTAACTAGGCTTCATACCCAAAGTGGAGCACAATTCAAGGCTTGAAACTCATGAGATCAAGACCTGAGGTGAGATCAAGTTTCAGATTCTTAACTGAGCCACTCAGAAGCCCCTCAATTGATTGTTTTTAGACTTAAAGTACCTGAATTCAACACTTGCTAGATTTGATATTAAGGACAGGATAGTACTGATAATATCAAATCTAGCAATTGTTGAATTCAGGTACTTTAAGTCTCCAAAGCAATGTTCTTTTTTAATATCACTGAAGACATTCTGTATTCTTTGTATCTTTATATTTAAAGTGTTTCTTGTAGAGAGCATGTAGTTGATTTTTGCTTTTTATATAACTTCACAATCTTTGCATTTCTGTTAGAGCAGTAATGTCTAAAAACAATGCATCGACGGGCTTTTTTTTAAAACTTTATTTATTTATTTATTTAAACTAGTCTTCATACCCAATCAGGTCTTTTCTACATTATTGTTGGGAATGTAAACTGATACACCCATTTGGAAAATTTTGGTAGTTTCTTATAAAACTAAACATAATTTTACCTTTTAACTGAGTCATTACACCCATAGGTATTTTCCCAAATAAAAATCATTTGAAAAAAGTTACATGTACAAAAATGTTCAGAGATTTATTCACAGTGGTCTTCAAAGGAAAACTATCTTGTTGTCCCAGGTACCCATCAGTAGGAAAATGGATTAAAAATAGTATATTCAGGGATCCCTGGGTGGCACAGTGGTTTAGTGCCTGCCTTTGGCCCAGGGCCCAATCCTGGAGACGCGGGATCGAATCCCACGTCAGGCTCCCGGTTCATGGAGCCTGCTTCTCCTTCTGCCTGTGTCTCCGCCTCTCTCTCTCTCTCTCTGTGTGACTATCATAAATAAATAAAAATTTTAAAAAAAACTTTAAAAAATGGTATATTCATACACACTCATTCATGAAACACTACACAGCAATAAAAGGGACCGAGCTCCATGCAACAACATGGATGCATCTTAGCCATATTTTGCTGAGCAAAAGAAACCAAATACCAAAGAGCATATAGTGTATGGTTTCATTTATATGAAGTTATGGACTAGAAAAACTAATATATACTGGGGAAAAAAAAAAAAAAAACAGACCTTGGTTACTTCTGCCCTAAAAGAGTTACCTTCAAATTTTCTATTTAGGTATAAAAGAGGCAAAAAGAGAAATAGGAAGCTTTGTCTTAATATCTGAAGAAGAGGGAAGCCTGGGTGGTTCAGTAGTTGGGCATCTACCTTCGGCTCAGGGCATGACCTCGGGGTCCTGGGATCGAGTCCTGCATCAGGCTCCCTGCATGGAGCCTGCTTCTCCCTCTGCCTGTGTCTCTGCCTCTGTGTGTGTGTGTGTGTGTCTCTCATGAATAAATAAATAAAATCTTTGAAAAAAATATCTGAAGAAGAAAAAAGCAACATTAGATATTTGAAAAAGATAAACTATTTCCTGGTATCAAAATCTTAGGAGAGCCTTTAAATGGGAGATAATGAACAACAAAACATATTTTCAACAATATACATTTCAAGTGCAAAGTTCATTTTTATGTGGCCATTTTATCTTCTAAAAGTGTTAAGTATATAGTCTAAAATTATAGTTAGCATGTAAAGGCCTTCATATTATCACTCTAACTTCTTTTCTAGAATTTTCTCCTCTTATACAAGCATCAAGTGATCCTGCAAACTGAATTCCCTAAACCTAGCAGGCTTGCTTAGAGTTGTTAAAATCTTTATTTCTTATATGCTGCCTTCTACCCTATAATGTTTGCTTTACCCTTTTTCCTGATGCATTACCTCTCCTCTATCTTCTCTAACTCACATAGACCCATAGTTATTATGTAGCCCTAAATCATATTATTAATACCTCTGTTGGAATTATATAAATATACAAATTTCTATAATCTGTCCTATATTCCTTGAAAAGTGGTACTACACTACTACATTCTTTTCTTTCTTTATCTTCAGTGCCCAGCAGAGCGCCAACACAGTTATTTAATAAATTATTCTGTGAATATATTTTTGAAAGTCTTTTTAGGTCTTTGACATAGATACTTTTATATTAATGGCAGGATCAAAACTGAATTTTTAAAATATGATACACCATACCTTATCATTACTCAAGGAACGAATTTCCATAGTGAAATTTTTATCCCTAGATAGTCTCCTCTTTATAGTCAGACTTTACACACGTGGCAAATTGAGAAAGCTCAATGTTTTAAAGGCATTATAGATATAGATATTTTAAAGGTAATAAGTGTTTTATTTCTGGTACATTTCCTTTAGAAATTAAATAATTTTGATCTAAATTTTCTAGATAACAATCCATTTTCTTCAGTCTTCCATTTGTATTTTTAACATGACAAAAATATGCAAGCCAAAGACTTAAGTTTACTACATAGAATTATTTAGCAATACCCACAAAAAACTTAGTTTATTGATGAGGCAATTGATTGCAAAGATTAATCTGCTCAAGGTTGCTGAGTTACAAAGTAGCTTCTTCCTTTAATGGCTTAAAAACCTAGAAATTCAGAGCTGAACAGATTTCATGTTTAATCTAGGAAATTTCTTCATTTCAAGAAGAAATCAAGAATGGGAGACACATAAAAACTGACAACTCATATTCTGTGGTTACTAAGAGGAGTAGCCATCTGTGAAACTGGCTTATTTGCAACTCAAGTCAGTTCCATTCTTTAACAAGAGAAAAAAAGTTTCAGTATGGAAATCTACTCTTTCCATTCAAAATATGGGTGAAAAATATGATGTGTTTGTTTCTCTAAGGATAAATTTGCCAACTCCGAATGCTATTAGTCATTGGTGGGGGCTTAACAAAGCATCAATGCTTGAACCCCAGACCCCAGAAATTCTTTATTAATTGGCCTCTGATGGCACCCATCCACATGTTAGCACTACAATGTGCAGTTGGGGTTGAGAGATAAGGCAATATTCAACTTTCTTTTTCCAAGTTATCAATATTTTCATAACTGGTTATTAATTTATGCTCCTGAATAGCCATTTTTACTTGGCACTTAGACACTATAATAAGCTGTTAATAAAATGAATATATTTTAATATTTCAGAGTTCACATATTAAAAATTATGACAATGTTTCAGTTAATTAATTATGGTGATCTGGGACTGGGTAGCTAACACTTAACTTAAAATATTTACTCCCTCTGCCTGTGTCTCTGCACCTTTCCCTCTCTGTGTCTCTAATGAATAAATAAATAAAATCTTTAAAAAAATTTACTGTGTATTACATGATTATTTTCTATTGATATTCCTGGCACCATGTATTCCTAGAAGCATGAAACAGATCTCATCTATGCTATACTACATAACATTATCACAGAGATTTGGTATGATGAGTTGTAGCTAAAATCTATATTAATACGTGTTTCATTTAACTCAGCAGGCCATGACAACATATTTTCGAATATTAAGTTGAAATACATTCAAATTTTAAAAACATCAATATCTAAAATAAATACCCCATTTTAAAATGCTGCCGACAAAAAACAGAATTTTTATTTCTCGTGTAATTTTTATGCTCCCTTTCATCAATCTTACAACAAAATTCAAATGTGACATAAGTATTGCTCTCTCCAATACTGATTTGAAATATCACCTCATGTTAAATCGCAGCAGTAATTGTTTATCTCATTAGCCCTTGTTGGTCTGTAATTATGAATTATAATTGAAAGATTCAATAACAAAATGAAAAGGATTAATTCAAGTTTTAAAACCTAAATTTTTAAACACATATATCCTTTTTTAACAGAACATACAATCAAATTGAGACTAGTAATAACACGTCTAACTCACTCAGAAATAAGGATATATTGATGGTATATAGTAGTCTCTAAGTTAAACACAGGGTTCCCTCCACATTCTAACTTTAAAGAAGAGATGCTTTGTCTGTGGAAAGATGGGATCCTTAAGGTCACAGAGATGGCCATCATCAAAGAAAATGAGCTTTCAGTAGAATGAGGAAAACAAACAAACAACATGAGGACATGTTATCTTGGAAATAATATGATAATCAGTTTCTTCTGGTGACATTTAAAGATGAGTTCACAAAAGTTCTTGAAGGGCTCAATGTCCTTTTGTATTGGCCTAGTTGCAACTATGGGGATGGTGGCAATATTTGTGACTGGCCTCATACCAAAGCACATGCAGGCCTTGAGACAGGAAAAAGAAAAATCACCTGATTAGCTGTTAGTTTAACTTCAACATATTATTCTTCCTAGAATGTTCTGCTTGGAAATGGCTGTGTGATTTTTCTCATTATTTTCAGACAAGAGGAAACAGTATGTAAAGAAAATCCTAAAAATCAGCCCATCTTTCCTCCTCAAAAGAGATTCAATTCAAAGTACGTTGACTGATTGTATCAGATTTCCCCCTCTGGCATGAAATGTGGGTAGTGGAGAAGGTTACGCGAGGGAGCAGGGAGTATGTGGGCACCCTCTAGACTGCCATTCAGTTTTGCTGTTAACCTAACAGTTTATTTCAAAACAGAAGAAAAAGCAAGACAGAGCCATATTTACAGCCACTTTTCTGTTCAGGAAACAATAAGGAGAGACTGTACTTTGTGTAGCCCTTCATCTGAAAGTCTCAGTCAGTTGGTAAGACACAAAACTAAGATAGTGATTCTCAGTTTTCATGGTGCTTCAGAATCACCTGGGAAAATTTTGAAAATACGTATGCTATGATCCTAACACAATGATTCCGATGCTGTTGCCCAAGTATATGGGAGGAGAACCCGGTATTCTTTTAGAGCTCCCTAGGTTACTCTCTACAAAGTCACTCTATTATAATTTTAGCCATTACAGTTAAAGAATTTATGCTCAACTTTGTATCATAAGGAATATTCCCAACGGCCTATAAATCATTCTGGTCTTTTCTCCACACCAAAACCCAAAAAATTCTCATCAGGGACTATCTCACCTGATGGGGAGATGAATAATCCCAAAGGAGTTTCTATTGAATTGATTTACAGACAGTACAAAAGAGAAAAGGAAAACAAATGTTAGGATATGAGCATTCAAAAGTGAATGATTGCCAAAAATGAGGAAATTTCAGAGCCTCTGTATGATGCAATTTTTAGAAAATTCAGTGAAGACATTACATAGGAGCTTAGTGAAGTTATAGCAAGATAGCAAAAAAAATTTGCTAAAAGCAAAGAAATTATTACCACGCCCTTACCTGCAGAATTATGCCACTCAGGTCCTTTTTTTGAATTCCAAACTCTCTTTATATCCCATACCTTTCTAGATATTTCAAGATAATCTTGACAATAATTTCAAGATAATTCCTATTTGATTTCAGTGACCTGCTGACCTTTTTACTACATTTCCAATAAGCTAATGGTCAAAATTGTGGTTTGAATTTGGGAGAGCCAGTCTCAGATTTGCTATTCAACAGTAGTGTTTTGAGCATTTTGAGTTTTATTAAGTGAGAACAATTCCAAATTAATGATCCTTTCTTCCTCAAATTGAAAACAACTTTAAATGATATTACAGTGTTCACATAACACTATAACTGCAGAAACACTCACCAACTCAAATCCCATACGAAAATTCATTTTTAACTGAAGCCAATTTGAATATCTTGAAGAGATTCTACACTTATCAAGCCAATAATGAATAATCTATTTGAAGAAGTGTTCAATTTCCAATTGCTTATAGGGCATTGGAGTTGACATTTCTGAGAGAAAATGAGTATCTAAAAGACTATTAATAAAAAAAATAGACAAACCTAGACAGGAGAGGCAGAGATAATTAAATCTCCTCTCACCTTGACCTACTAACACTCCTCAAAGCAATCCAGATGGATCCTTTCTAGAAGCAATAACGAAAATATTCAATTTTCAATGGCTATTTCACATGTCTCAAGGCAAAATCCTCAGGTCAGACACTGCCTGGACCTTCTCAGTTCTTGTGTTTTTATATGTGCATCCCTGCTCCTTCTTTTTATCCAGTTTCTTAGCTAAAATATAAATGTGAATTAATTCAAAACTGATGGTATACATATGATAATTTGGAAAATAAAATAAATATCCATAGTCATTATATAAGATACTAATAAACCTCCTATTCTTGATTTAATCTTAATTATGATAGTTATTTGAATGTGTTTAACAGTCCTGTAAACATATTTCTTTTTTATTGAAGGAATCCCTTTCCTTTGTGTTCAATATACATGGATTGATGAAATGAATTATTTTACTTTGCTTGAAATTATGAATATTTTTTACAATAAAGCTTGACAATGATAGATTTCTTCTTTGTGAAGACATAGTGAAAAGGAGTGACATTCTGAGAGACACCATGATAAATAAACCCTAAAGTTGCCGGCATGGTAGCAACATAAACTAAGATACTCTTTTCTTCTTGCTTTATTCTTTTTAAAAATATTTTATGAAATTAAGTAATTACATTATTTGTTTTTATTTCAAATGACCTCTTATTTAAACATATGTATGATCCACCAACTATTATAAAATAGTAATAATTTTATTATTTGATGATAGACAAAAAGTCCTATTCAAATTCATTTTTACAAAGGCCACATATTTTGATGATTACTTCAATTAATAACACCTGACATTTTTGTTGCGTCTTATACTATTAGATGCTTCTGTGCATCAAATTCCATTTTCTCTTAAGCTATCTCATGCCCCATCCCCTCTTCCTGGAATTTTCTCATTTCTATTGCCACTGCTATCATTTTGTTTAGACGAAGAAGTATGTCATACCTTTACTTCACAGAGAGGGGGAAAAATGGTAAGAAAATATTCTTCCCCTGGAGAATTAGATGAACTGTAATAGGCTAAAAAATTGCAAAGAATTTTACTTTAAGAAATGAGGAAACCTTTTAGGAAATTGTGATCCCATGAAAGAACATAAAATTCATTTCCAGGTTCTTAGTTCCACACTTTTCCACACACCCCTTGCACCATAACTTTATTAATAGAAGCTGCAGGAGCAACACATGGTAATTTTATTAGATGAGACAGATGGTTACTATCTATTGTGCTTGCTAGGTTTAGCAAGGTCTTCTCCCTTTAGAATAGATTTGCTCAACTAATGCAATGCCAAATCTTAAAAAAAGAAAGAAAGAAAGAGAGAAAGAAAGAAAGAAAAGAAAGAAAGAAAGAAAGAAAGAAAGAAAGAAAGAAAGAAAGAAAGAAAGAAAGAAAAAAGAAAAATGAGAAGTAGAAGCAAGTGAAGGGGCTAACATGGTAGAGTAGTAGTAGGACCCTAGGCTTGCCTCATCCCTTAATCGCAGCTGGATAAATATCAAATATTCTGAATACCCAAGAAATAAATCTGAGGACTAGCCAAAAAAAATTGCATAACTAGAAGAAAAGCAGAAGTCACATCCTGCAAGGTAGGGGGTGCAGGATGTGATTTAGTGGGGAAGGGATCAGAAGTGCTGCAGAGGGGAGAGAACCCTGATTATGGAAAGAGGAGAAGGAGAGAGAGAGAGAGAGAGCGAGAGAGAGAGAGAGAGAGAGGTTAGTGCACAAAGGATCATACAAGGAAAACACTTCCCCAAAACCATCGACTGGGGACATGAGAGGCGCTGATTAATATAAGTTTTACAACCAGTGGAGCTCAAAGACCAGAGTTTTTGAGGTCTGCATCATGGCTGGTGTGGAGTCCTGCAGTGTTCCTATGGAGAAGGAAGGCAGATAGCCCACTAATAATGGATGGCTAGATCTGAAGATCTCCTAGGATGTAATGAGAGAGATGGTTCCCTCTTCTTGGAGCACATCCAAGAGAGGTGGCATTGTTTCTCAGTGTACAAAAGACATAGTAGGTACCGTTGCACTCCCCTGCTCCTCAACATAGGTGCAGAGACACCTGCTGAGGGTGACTAACCTGGACACTGGCTTTTTGCTGTGCTTTACTCCAAGCTCTAAGCTTTGCATTGGTTAAGACTGCCCTTCTGAGACAAACCTACACTAGCTCTGGCTCAGGGAGACCTTTCTCCAGAAGACCAGGAATACACCAGGCCCCTAAAATATAGAGCATTAAAACAGCCAGCCTGCCTGGGTTTGAACACAGGTGCACCGCACAGCAGGGTAGGCAGATGGTATTAAACCTGAAGTCAACCACGAGAAAAATTTTGGAAAGACCACACACAAACAGAAATTAAAGAACACCCTATGAGAAAATGAATGGGTTGACCAGGAAATTAAAGAAGAAAATTTTTTTTTTAATTTTTTTTAATTTTTATTTATTTATGATAGTTAGAGAGAGAGAGAGAGGCAGAGACACAGACAGAGGGAGAAGCAGGCTCCATGCACTGGGAGCCTGATGTGGGATTCGATCCTGGGTCTCCAGGATCGCGCCCTGGGCCAAAGGCAGGCGCCAAACCGCTGCGCCACCCAGGGATCCCTAAAGAAGAAATTTTTAAAATACATGGAAGCAAATGAAAATGGAAATGCTATACTCCAAAACCTTTGGGATGCAAAAAAGGAAGTACATAGCAATATAGCCCTACAGCAAGAAGCAATAAAAAATTCAAATATGTCACCTAACTTCACACCTAAAGGAGCTAGAAAAGAACAACAGAAGAAGCCTACAGCCAGTAGAAGGAAGGAAATAATAAAGATTAGAGAAGAAACAAATGATATCGAAACAAACAAAAACAAGTAGAATGAACCAATGAAACCAGGAGCTGGTTCTTTGAAAGAATTAATAAAATAGATAAATTTCTAGCCAGACTTATCAAAAAGAAAAGAAAAAAGAGGGGATCCCTGGGTGGCTTAGCACTGCCTTCAGCCCAGGGCATGATCCTGGAGACCTGGGATCGAGTCCCACATTGGGCTCCCTGCATGGAGCCTGTCTCTCTCTCTCTCTCTCTCTCTGTCTCTCTCTCCCTGTATGTGTGCCTCACGAATAAATAAATAAAATCTTTAAAAAAAAGAAAAGAAAAGGGAAAGGACTCAAATACATAAAATCATGAATTAGGAGAAGAGAGATCACAACCAACACCACAGAAATACAATTATAAGAGAGTATTATGAAAAACAATATCCCAACAAATGGGACAATCTGGAAGAAATGGATAAATTCCTAGAAATATATAAACTACTGAAACTGAAACAGTAAGAAATAGAAAATTTGGGCAGACTTATAACAGCAAAGAAGATTCAGTAATCAAAAATCTTCCAACAAATAAAAGTCCAGGGCCAAATGGCTTCCTAGGGGAATTTTACCAACCATTTAAAGAAGAGTTAATTCTCATTCTTCTCAAGCTGTTCCAAAATATAGAAATGGAAGGAGGGACACCTGGGTGGCTCAGCGGTTGAGCATCTGCCTTTGGCTCAGGGCATGACCCCAGGTACTGGGATCGAGTCCTGCATTGGGCTCTGTGCAGGGAGCCTGCTTCTCTCTCTGCCTATGTCTCTGCCTCTCTCTCTGTGTCTCATGAATAAATAAATAAATCTTAAAAAAATAGAAATGGAAGGAAAATGTCCAAATTCATTCTGTGAAGCCAGCATTACCTTGATTCCCAAACCAGATAAAGACCAAAAAAGAAGAATTACAGGCCAATATCCCTGATGAACATGGATACAAATTTTTCAACAAAATATTAGCAAATTGAATCCAACAGTACACTAAAAGAATCATTCACTACAATGAAGTGGGACTTATTCCTGGGCTTCAGGGGTGGTTCAATATTCATAAATCAGTCAATGTGGATCACCAAATTAATAAAAGGAAGGATAAGAATCACATGCTCCTCTCAATAGATGCAGAAAAAAATTTTGACAAAATACAGTGTCCTTTTTTGATAAAACCCTCAGAAAAGTAGGGATAGATGGAACCTACCTCAATGTCATAAAGACCATCTATGAAAGACCCACAGTTAATATCACTTCAATTGGGAAAAACTGAGAGCTTTTCCTCTGTGATCAGGAACAAGGCAGGATGTCCACTCTCACCTGTTATTTAACATAGTACTGGGAGCCCTAGCCTCAGCAGTGAGATGACAAAAAGAAATCAAAGGCATCCTAATTGGCAAGGAAGAAGTCAAACTTTCGCTATTCACAGATTACCTGATACTCTATATAGAAAACTCCAAAGATCCACCAAAATTCTGGGAGAATAGATATATGACTTCAGTAAAGTTGCAGGATACAAAATAAAATGTTCAGAAATCTGTTGCGTTACTATACACCAATAATGAAGCAGCAGAAAGAGAAATCAAAGAATTCCATTTACAATTGCACCAAAACCCATAAGATACCTGGAAATAAATCTAACCAAGAAATGGAGAAACATTCCATGCTCATGGATTGGAAGAAAAATATTGTTAAAATGTCTATACTACTCAAAGCAGTCTACACATTTATAGTGATACCTAGCAAAATACCACCAGGATTTTTTCATAGAGCTAGAACAAACAATCCTAAAATTTTTATGGAACTCTGAAAGATGCTGAATAGCCAAAGCAATCCTGAAAAAGAAACGTGATGCTGGATGCATCCCAATTCTGGACTTCAAACTATATTATAAAGCTGTAGTCATCCAGATAATATAGCACTGGCACAAAAACAGACACATAGATCAATGAAACAGAATAGAAAATCCAGAAATAGATCTACAAACATATGGCCAACTAATCTTTGAAAAGCAGGAAAGAATATTCAATGGAAAAAAGACAGTGTCGGGATTCCTGGGTAGCTCAGTGGTTTAACACCTCCTTCGGCCCAGGGCGTGACCCTGGAGTCCTGGGATCGAGTCCCACGTCAGGCTACTTGCATGGAGCCTGCTTCTCCCTCTGCCTGTGTCTCTGCCTCTCTCTCTCTCTGTGTCTCTCGTTAATAAATAAATAAAATCTTTAAAAAAGAAAAAAGGAAAAAAGAGTGTCTTCAACAAATGATGCTGGGAAAGCTGGACTGCAACAAGCAAAAGGATGAAATTGGACCACTTTCTTATACCATCCATAAAAATAAATTCAAAATGGATGAAATACCTAAATGTGAGGCAGGAAACTATCAAAATCCTAGAGGAGAACACAGGTAGTAGCCTCTTTGACCTCAGTCATAGCAACTTCTTACTAGACGCATCTCCAGAGGCAAGGGAAACAAAAGCAAAAATGAACTATTGGGACTTGATGAAGATAAAAAGCTTCTGCACAGTGAAGGAAACAATCAACAAAGCTAAAGGCAACCTGTGGAATGGGAGAGGATATTTGCAAATGACATGTCTGATAAAGGGTTAGTATCGAAATATCTATAAAGAACCTATAAAACTCAACATCCAAAAACAAATAATCCTGTTAAGAAATGGGCAGAAGAAGAAAAAAAAGAAAAAGAAAGAAATGGGCAGAAGACGTGAATAGACACTTTACCAAAGAAGATATCCAGATGGCTAACAGACCTATGGAAATATGCTCCACATCACTCATCATCAGGGAAATACAAATCAAAACTTCAATAAGATACCACCTCACACCAGTCAGAATGGCAAAAAGTAATAAGGAAAGAACAAGTATTGGAGAGGAGGGAGAGAAACGAGAACCCTCTTATACTGTTGGTGGGAATGCCGACTGGCGCAGCTACTCTGGAAAATAGTACAGAGGTTCCTCAAAAAGTTAGAAATAGAACTGCGCTATGACCCAACAATTGCGCTAGTAAATATTTACCCAAAGGATACAAAAATACAGATTTGAAGGAGTACATGCCCCCCAACATCTATAGCAACATTATCAAGAATAACCAAATTATGGAGAGGCCCCAAATGCCCACTGACTGATGGATGGATAAGGAAGACGCATATATAAATACAATGGAGTATTACTCAAGCCATTCAAAAAGAATGAAATATTGCCATTTGCAACAATATGGATGGAGCTAGAGTGTATGACACTAAGTGACATAAGTCAGAGAAAGACAGCATATGATTTTGCTCATCTGTGGAATTTAAGAAACAAAACAGATGAAAATAGTGGGAATAAAAGAGGGAAGCAAAGCATAGAATAGTCTCAACTATAGAAGACAAAGTGAGGGTTGCTGGAGGGGAGATGGGTGGGAGGACGTGTTAAAGGGATGCCCGGTGTTAAGGAGGTCAATTGAGATGAGCACTGGATTTTGCGATGAACCTCTAAATTCTACTACCTAAACCAATATTACACTATGTGTAAACTAACTGGAATTTAAATAAAAACTTGAAGCTAACAAAAAAAAATGCTTTAAAAAATGTGAGTAAAAGAGAATTCAAATTAAAATTACAAAATTAACATTGAGTAGTTAAGTCCTACTCATCGAAGTGGATTGAATTTCTCTTTATTGGAAGATGATTTCTTTTTCATGGAAAACATTAATGGCCTTTTGGTTTTGCACTCATTATTCCAGAGGCTAAAATATGAAACAACTCAAAAGGCGAAGTTTGGGACTCTGAAAAATCTTGTGTTATAACTTAGGTGTATATTTTAAAAGAGTGCAGCTTTTGTTGCTGCTTTGGGGAAAATGTTTCTTAATCCCGTATAAACTTGTAAATGGGAGTGCCTCACATTGTTGTATGTTTTGCAAAGTAATCTGTGTTTGCCATGGGTTAGATTCCCAGCAAATAGACTCTGAGTTAGAGTTTAGTGCTTAGGATATGTACTATGGAGCACCTTTGGAATCAACACCTGCAGCAGGAGTAGAAGAAAGAGGATTGTGAAGAGCAAAAAGTCAAGTTGTGACAAGAGCTTCAGCTTAGCCATGGTGAGGTCTGGAGCTTGGGCGGCTCTTCGGAGTTGTCCCAAGTTGGTCTTCAACGGTCATTCTCAGTTCAATCAGCGACTGGATATGGAATGTCCTGGAAAGGGAAGTACTTTTTGCCAAGGTAGGTGCATGCATCGAAGGCTGATCCCTGTAGGAGCTGGCTGCCGAGGGCCGTCTACCCACAGCAGCCTCAGTAGCTGGAGCGCGAAGCCCATACTGAGCGAATATCCAGGTGGCGTGTCAGAGTTTCTAGTATATTTCAGTTCCTGCAAAACTCAATTCACCTCCTCATGTCCATCCTGGCGGACCTCTCCTTTTGAGGGAAACTTAGCAGAAGAAGGCTGGTGAGATGAAACCAGCTTCTGAGCCACCCCCAATAGAGGTTTCTTGGTTCCCTTCCCAACTGCCATTCTAGAGTCTTCTTAACATTACTTAGCACCTCTACTCATCTCGGGGCGTAATTCTGTGGCTCTGGGTCCCTGGGTACCATGGCTTTTTCAGGTTAGGGCTGCTGGCATTTGTCCATTTACCATTAAAATTGTACAGGTGTGTCCCCATGTGCATCTGAGTGCACTATCCTGTAACAAACATATTTCTTCTTGCCCCCATTGCGTGGTGTGTGTAGCAGCAGCCTAGACCTCATTCTATTTCCACTAATTGGTTCAATATAGATATACTCATTATATTACAAATAAAACCAATGTTACCTAAGCACATTAAACTGAATTAAAATTAAAATTAAATTGAATTAAGCTACCTTAAGTATGAATTCTGTTCTCATTATTTCCTATGTGGGACTCTGGGCAAGTTACTTAAATTCTCATGCCTTAGTATCATCTCTGTAAAGGACTGAGAATTGTATGTACCATGCACTTTTGTGGAGGGATTAGAGAAAATGTAAAGTGTCTCGCAGAATACCTTGACACACAGCAGTGCACAAGAAATAGTAACCATTCCCACGAAAGTTAATTTTTCTATAAGGCTTTTGTCTGGACGCCTGATAGATAAGACAAATGGGAATGAAGAGAGAAAGTTAAAAGCTGCAATTACATTCGCAATCCATAGAAAGAAACACTAGCGATGTAATGACGTCACTGGTGCAGTTCAGATCCTTAGGATTTTTGCTGTATACCTATTTGTTCTGCTTGACAATTCCTATTAGCCTACAGGAGAGTTCTCCAAAGGCTTGTAGTTAGTTATATCGCCGACCGATTCATGTTTGGAAACATTTGAGGAGTAGCTTAGAAGATGTGTTTCCCCTTTAGATTTACCCAAATTACTAATAAGTGGAATTAATTTCTGAATTCCATAGTTCATTTCACCTTTATAAAAACCTAATAGTTTTTCGATACAGTAAAACCTTATATTTGCTATCCACACCTTGCTGACAAATTATAAATAGGTAAGTAGGAATACCTATAGAAAGATCTCGATATTCATTTTTCTACGTGATAAATGGTATGATGGGCTGTAGCAATGATTCTAATTCTTCACTCCTTATATCAACTTGTTTTGTCAAGTAGCTTTGCCATGGCTTTCGCTGTAGGTGCGGCTTCCTCCTCACCTGAAGTCTTAGATTGGCCATGTAGTCCGCTTTGTCAATAGGACTTCAAGAGGCATGATGTAAGAAGACGCTTGTAAATGCCTCAATTTCTTGTATTTCTGCTGTTACCATGAGAAGGATGTGCCCCTGCTGGTGCCCAGTCCCAGGAGTGTGAGAAACCTCTGGAACCAAGTCAAACCTTGCCAGACCAGACCAAATCAGCTGACCATTAGCTGCCCCCATATGTGCAGGTGAACTCAGCTGAAACCAGGACAATTGCCAAATGGAACCCACCTATATCAGCAGATGTAGGACTGGACTCAGATGACTGGACTGCTTGTGAAAAATAACAAATGGTTGCTGGTAAGCCACCAAATTTGGGGAGATTTGTTACATAGAAAAATTTCCTGGAATTGGTTTATTTTCCAGAAGAAGGAAATTTCTTTCTGCTTTCCTCAGATGTCTCCTCCATCCATAAAATATTGGTTTAACATCTGACATTAGAAGCTCTCAACATGATGCAAATCTGCTCATAACAACAATGGGAATAGCTCATTTTAATTCAGGGGGAAGTTTGTTAAAATTAGGACAATGAAAATCAAGTCAGACAGTAGACGAAATCTAGCTGGTTAGAATTTAAAATTACATTAAATTTAAAAGTACACTGCAGCCGTATTTACAGAAGATACTAGGGGGGTTTCAAGTCTACTTCAGCCATTTCCACCTTATTAAGGATGTGGCAGGAATTAGGAGGAATTTCATTCTCTTTATGTTCCATATTCTTAATTTCAGAAACTTCTGACTCCCCAAATAGTTTCTTGCATAATATCACAATTTTACATAAAAAATTCTTTTTGCTAAGGAGTAAGAGGAAAATAAACCTCCAAATCTTGAAGACTTAGGATCTCATTGTAAGTCTTCATCAGGAAACTTTAATAGTTAGTTGATGACACTATGAAACCGTACTACACATGAAAAGGAGGGCTTGGTTTCCATTCTTCCGATAGACTAATCATAGTAAGGTTTGCTCTTGAGTAAGGAAATTAGACGTTGCACACAGCCTTCAAGGAGGATAAACAGAACAATCATTTGGGAACTTGGGAATGCTACTAGTTGTGTCACTTAAAGTGAACAAAGTGGCTGGGCAGTCACATCTGGGACAAGAGTGGAAAACTAAGTTTAAACGAAAACTTTCAGTCTGTTATCAAAGAGACAATGACATTGAGAAGATATATTTAGACTGGGCATCTAGTAGGAGAGGCACAAACACCTACTATTTAAAGTCAAGAATCAGAAATCAGGAGAAGTAATCACGTAAAAGGAGCAAGAAATGTCAAGGTCCATGGTCATGGCCATTTGGCTATTGCTTGGAGCATTTAAGAAGCAGAAGAGGTACCTAACTCTTGGCATCTTGCACACAGGCTACACACAACAAATAGTGGAGACGCTCAAAATATTACGGATTGTTAAGTAATTCAAAGGACATATCTCTAAGAAAAAAGGAAAAGCAGTCAAATTTGTGAAGTATCAAGCAAAAAGTTTATGTATTTATTGTAAAATGGAGATTTAGAGACTGTAGCAATGTTTTGAAGAGAAAAAGCTTAATATTCTTTTTCTTATACAACTGCTCCATTCTGCCTGGCTTTAGTTATTAATGCGGCATACATATCAGGAGTTGAAGAGATTTATACACACCCCAGAGGAATTGTATAAGTGTTCTCTGTTTCTCCAATACAGTTGCAAACCCTGAAGCAGCTCAGTGCACTGCATGTTAATGGGCTTTTGGATATTCTTCAGGAAGTTATCAGAAAAGGGTTGGCAATGAGCTCCAATTACTGAAATCTGAGAATCTCCAGTGGAAAGCATAACAATATAGACTTTGGGAAGCTAAGGAATCTCTGAAGACCAAGAGCAACTTGATAGTCCAATACAAGGAAAATAATAATATGTTTTGTGATTTACCTTCTTTGTATTATGCTTTCAGAGGTCAGGTATTTCAGAGAGGGCTTTTTAAAGCTGAAAATTGAAAATCGGGTAGTTTTTTTTCATATATAGACAAGATTTTATAAATGTTTTATAAAAATCGAAAGTATTAAATAGGTAACATAAATTATGCTAAACTATAGCATGATTAAACTATTGTTGAATATCAAAATTAAAGAGTTAATACATTGCAAATATTAGGACAAATGTCGGAACTTTGTTTCATACATAATCCACATTAGAGTCAGATTTTAACTCAATTTCAAGTTGATTGTGGCTTTTGACACTTCCTATTATATTTAAGAAATGGAAAAACTATAATAGAAAAGAATTTTAGCTGATATCTGTCATTTTATCTCTTATCTAAGTCTGGAGATAATTCTTTTTGGAGGAATTTCCCATTTTATAAGGCTCTGTAGAAAGCAAGCTCCTGATTTCCACTATCAGAGCCAAAGAATCTGGGTGTTTCTCTTGCCACATCTGGGAAAGGATAAAGACCTAATCAAAAATTTTGCTCCTCCTTGGAATTTAAAATCTAGTGACAGTGATCAGAAAACACAGGGAGAGTTTAGCAAGTACTCACATAGAGGGTAGCAGGAGTCTAACACAGGGTCCACGGCAAAAATTCAGCAATGGTGGTGTTGCTGTCAGTCGCGTTCCTACCCAAGCTATTCTCATGCTAGACTCTTGTTTCTGCCGTCTAGTGTCACTTGGTACCCATCTTTGTTCTGAGGTACGTTCTTGCCACCAATTTCCCACAGATTCTATGAGATACTGAATATTCCCACCATTTCTAAGTCTTTGTCCAAAATGTCTTCCTAATGAGGTCTACCTCATATTGAAATCTATCTGCTCCAAGCCTCCCCACCTACGCTGCCACTTGTGCTTCAATCCACCCTTGTCGGGCATATTTTTAAAGCAGTTATTCATCTCCTATATGAAATATAACATATGTATTATGCTTATTCTTTATTGTCTCCACTTCCGAAATGTAGGTACACGAGGGCAGAGATCTCTGTGTTGTTCACTGTTAAATCCTAATACTTAAAACAAGGCCTACTACACAGTGAGATCCAACAAGTATTTGTAGCATGGACTCGTGAATGAATGAACAAATGAATGCTCTTTTCTCTTTAGGACCTTTGCACTAACTATTCCTTTGTCTGGAATGTTCTTTTCTCATTGTCATATTCCTTCTATACATTTCGCCTTCAAAACCTCAAAGAAGTCTTTCCTGATAACATAATCTAAAACTGCTACCAGTCATTTATCTTATCTCCTTATTTTCACAGCGTTCATCACTATCTAGTATTGTCTTATCTATTTCCTTATTATATATTCTTTGCTCCATCCCACATAGCTTTATGTTCCTCTGAATCCCTACGACCTGGGACAGTGACTGTTATCTAATAGGCACATATTTATTATGTGAAAAATATCACAAAGCCAGCACATCAACTGAAAAGCATTATACAAGTTATATATTAAAGGCAGAAGCCAAGGCTGACATCTAATAAGTCAAAGCCCTCCTAAGAGTTATTCTGCCAATATAGCAACCAAAGAATTCTAAACAAGAGGAAAATATACAATATTAATATTTTTAGTAGGCCGTAATCATCAGAACTTCTTTAACTTAATCATTACCTAGCGTTTAGACATGGCTCAAACCCATCGAGCACCACACACCTTCAACTCTATTACTTTCCCGTTCCATACTGTCTGGTATTGAGGGCAGAAAAAAGCTAATATCAGACCTGTTAGGAGCATGCCTGGGGAGTTTGAAGAGCAGAGAGGGTTTCAGTGCAGATAGTGTGCTGAGTGAGCATGAGAATAGAACCAGATGGGCCAACTTGTGTTATACTCCACTCTCCTCTGATCACATTTAACCATCCTAGGGGTAGACACCTGGCCCAGAAAAATAACTTTGCTGCAATTTTTCAAACAGGACCTTGATAGGAAACAATCACTTCCCTAATAGTGATGCCATGAGATGTTAAGATACAGGAGTTGCAGGCAGCCAAGTCTGTCTGACGAGAACTATCTTAACACAAAGTAATCACATGCCACGTACTGCAAGCAGTTACACGAAGCAGAAGAAACAGGTATGTTCTAGCAATACTCTAATCCTCGGTTTCATTCCCTAAAGACTAGCTGCAATCCTGTTCATATAGTTTCTCAACAATTATTCTTTTTTTTTTTTTCCTTAAGGTGGGAAGAATCACCACCTATCACTATCACTGTAGACCAGAGTCCTTCTCCTTTCTTATTCCATAAGGCCCAGAAGATGGCTCAGAATCCTGTCTATTTGGCCATACTCTCTGCCGTCAGGTTTCTAAGACACTTCCAGAAACCCTCTAAACCTCCTTCCATTAAAAATAATTTTAAAACACTGTCCCAGCAAGGGTGTTTGGTATCTAAAGTCTTATTAGCCATTCTTTACCAACCTTCATTAGGCTTCCTCTTTACCTTTTGATTTCTTCTCTTCAGCCCATCTTTCTTTGCTGTGCCTTCTCTTTCTCTCAATAGTGCATTCGTCTTCCTTCCTAAGGCTTCCCCTCACAGCCAAAACCCTTCCAATGAAGGCAACTCAGTTTTTACTTCACCACCTTCCCATTAATCCCTGACCCCATCACCTAAAAGATAGCTCTCTGCCTTTGAACTCTTGACATTTACCCACTGCTCTTTCTTCACACTAGTCAATCCCAGTCAGTACTATTTTTATTTAAATGTTGCCTAGATTAATCCATGAATATTTTGAGTAAAGCAATGGAAAAATAAACTGGACCTGGTGGTCACACTATCTTACACCCATATGTATTCTATAAGCATTTGACTGACTGATAAAATATTTATGGAGGATTGTCCAAAAGATATGAAATTAAATCATTTGCGCCATAGTTTAACAGTTTATCTTTGAGTTAAGATGGACTAGACCAGAAAGCTGAATATTTAGATAAAATTCCACAGAATTTCTTTCACAGGATAGCTTGAAAAAAATATCAAGTTGTTTAAATAATATATAAAGGCACAGATAGAAGGACACTCTACCAAGTAAACAGGGGTGAGAAAGTGATCACCTCTAAAGGTTGGGAACTGAGAGAGGGGAGAGCAGGAGGTCCAACACAGGAAGAAACATCCATTTTCTATATTTTTCTATTTTGTTTGCTTTCATTTTGAAAACAAAGATTTTCTAAAACAATAAAGGAAAAGGGAAATTCACTTGTTTACTTCAAGTGTGTTAGGATGTGTTGTCCTTTTGATAATGTCCTGTAAGTGAAATTTCTCTCTGCTGGAAGTTCCCACAAGTTTAAGTTTTCAGTTTTCTGAAAGTTTCAGTTTGCTTTCTCCTGAGAAATACATTTTTTTCTCCTTTTGGAAATCTTGAATTACACAGTAGCAACTGTATACTAGCATATTTGATTTCTTCACCCAGTCTGTCAACTACTTTGAAAGATACTCTTCAAGTTCTTTCATCTGTACAACAGGGCTATTAGTTCCATATTTAGATGAGGGAATGATTAAATGAAATTATGTGAATAATGCCAGTCTGTACTTTTCACAGTGCAAGGCTCAGAGTAAGGGCTTAGACATTATAAGCCTTGGTCATTTTCTCCTTTTCTGTAGCATTAATTATGATGATGGCTTTAAACATTAAAATATTTGCCATTGTGTTATTCTGTGCTTTCTTTCCGTCCTAATGTGCTTTCTTGCTGTGTAAGATCTAGAAATTCAACAGCTATTTCAGTTATGTTTCAAGATTAGAGAAGTTGTGCATGGATTAGATTCTTCATAAGCTATGGAAAGTAAAAAAAAAAAAAAGATAAAACAGTCTGCTAAATAAATCTTAATTTTCAGGTAACTATTATGAAGAGCTTTGTTTTTAGTTGTTTCTATGATTACAATTAGAAGATATATTTACTTTATAATTTTCAACTATAAACTTTAGTCTGTTTCATTTCTTAAGATTTTATTTATTTATTTGAGACAGAGAGAAAGAGAGCACGTGAGAAGAGAGAGAAGCAGACTCTCTGCTGATCAGGAAATCAGACACAGGAGTCTCAATCCCAGACCCTGGCACCATGACCTTAGCAGAAGGCAGTCTCTATAAACTTTAGTATGTTTCTTATCTCTTTTCAATTTTTACCAGAAATGTTGCATGTAACATTTTGTTGAAATAGATCTTGTTGTAGTTGGAGAAATCTGAAGAAGAAAAAGTGGTAGATTCCATGAAGTCATAGGAAGGTAATTAGGTAGGAAAGGGGAAGTTCTAGGTATCTACCCCAAAGATACAAATGTAGTGATCCAAAGGGGTACCTGCACCCCAATGTTTATAGCAGCAACATCCACAACAGCCAAACATGAAAGAGCTGAGATGTCCATCAACAGATGAATATATATATATATATATGTATATATATATATATATATATATTATTACTCAGCCATCAGAAAAGACAAATACCATTCACATCGACATGAATAGAATTGAAGGATATTATGCTGAGTGAAATAAGCCAATCAGAGAAAGGCAATTATATGGTTTCACTCATATGCAGAACATAAGAAGCAATGCAGAGGATCATAGAGGAAGGAAGGGAAAACTGAATGGGAAGTCATCAGAGAGGGAGAAAAACCATGAGAGACTTTTAACTATAGGAAACAAACTGAGGGTTGCTAGAGGGGAGGTGGGTAGGGGGATGGAATCATTGGGTGATGGGCATTAAGAGGGCACGTGATGTGATGAGCACTGTGTGTTACATGCAGCTGATGAATTATTGAACCCTACACCTGAAACTAACAATGTACTATATGTTGGATATTGAATTTATTTTTTTTTAAAAGAAAGAGGTATGAGGAATAAGGACATAAACAGTATCATATCCATCTTATATAGACTGTCTGACAAAATATTATTTTGAGGTCTGCTTATGGACTTTGACTTTACCTAAGACTATCTTCAGGTTGAAATAAAGCTGTACCTCAAGAAGGTACAGGCTTGACGAGTTTATTCTAAGTTTTTACAATATTATGTGGTAGTTGAAGTCATCCTGAAGTTTGATTTTCTTTTTTTACAGTGGTGAGTCTTCATAGACTCTGGTTTGCCCTTCAAATGTAATCTTTACGAGGGCATCGCCTTGTACAAACATAATCTTAGATAATTTTGATTCACTATTAGGTAGAACCAAGTAAATCAAAGTGATTCATGCAACCATGTACGTACTGAGCAGAACACTATACTTATGGTTTTTGTTAACTATGCTAGCTTCAATTTCCAGGATATTAAATATTTGATGAATTCCAAGGCACAGAAAAGATCCCCCAAAAGCTGATTCTCAACATAGAATAGCGTCATTTGACAGAGGAATGCAGTACATATTTGGAACATTTAAAAAATAGTTGCAATAATTCAACATTTTGTTAGTCAATCTCCATTTAATATCACTGAGGGAATGGACTATATACAGAGTCTGAAGATGGACATGGGTGCTATATAAGTAATACCAGCTTAACGTGTATATTATGTGTCTACATAGGTATCATACATACACATCTGAAGGTGTATTCTAAGAACGAGGCACATGTATAGAGGTTTGCCCAAGTATCATAGAAATGTCTTGAAAAGGGACAGATGGCAGTTGCAGCACAGTCACATTGTCACAGTGGTTTTAGAACCATAGGTCACTGTCCTATGTTTAGATTAACTATAAATGATTGACTAAGGTGACTTTATAGAGATTCTTGGGTTCTACCAACAAATATTTTGATTTGGCAGGTCTGGGGTGAAGTACATAAATCTGTTTTTCTTAAATTATTTTCTTAAAGCTCCCCAGGTATTATGGTGAGCACTCTGATTTATGAAATGCAGAGAAGCATAATGAGAGGTGAGCAAAACCAGGCAAGACCTCAATGGCTTGCCACATTCCAGATCTATCCCCCACCTGGAAGGCCCAAGGAATTTTTCTGGTTAGGGAAAAATGGCCAGGACCTTAAAGACAGGCTTCTGTTATATAAAGACCAACAGAATGTCAATATGTTGTCAATGAGAAGTATAAATATTATATGTATGCAAATACTTATAGCAAGATATATGGGAAGCCAATTGACATCTGGAAGTTTGGGGTAAATATGAAATCAGGAAAATAGAGAGATAAATTGAATTTTAATGTTCTAAGACCATATTGTCAGATGAAGGTATCTCACATTTATGCTAGTTTTGTTAACAGGATGGGAAATAGTCAAAGTCTATTTACTAACGCCTCCCTTTCTCTGAGAAGGGCTTACTTTAGGCATTGACAATATTGCTTTATAATTCTTTCTTCATTCCTTGCATTCTTCAATTGTGAGCCAATCTTTGAGTTGACAGACACTTTATATTTTTCAATGCATTCACTTAGGACACATTCAAGGTACAAGAGCCTGGGAGCTAGTGTGTTTCTTTTTCATGATTTAAATTATATAAGCTCTAGCTTGCTATGTCTTAACTTTATAATTTAATTTTTTAAGGGGAAATCTAATTTTTCCACATCTTTCATAAGAACTTCAAAATAGTACCCAAGTAATGGCATAAAGCCCTACAGATACATAAGGTATTATCTATATTCTATCAAATATATGCATATAGATATACTCATTTTTATCTTTTTATATAGACAAGGATTTGGGGAATTGTAAGGCAGGTGAACTTAAGAAAAAAAGAATCTGCATCAACAACAGAAAGAACTGCTTAGTGCACATAGATACGCTTAAATATGTGGACATTATAGAAAGATAAATGAGCCCAAATTTTAAGATATGAGTTAGCTGCAAAACTATTTTCCCATCTGTGGAAGATAAATAATAATTAGAATGAGAAGGCAGGGGCACCTGGGTGGCTCAGTGGTTGAGCATCTGCCTTTGGTTCAGCTTGTGATCCCGGGGTCCTGGTATTGAGTCCCACATCAGACTCCTCGCAGGGAGCCTGCTTCTCCTTCTGCCTGTGTTTCTGCCTCTCTCTGTGTGGCTCTTGTGAATAAACAAATAAAATCTAGGGAAAAATAAAATAAATAAAATAAAATAAAATAATAAAATAAAATAAAATGGCAACAAGGAATAATGAAGGATATATGAATAGAAAAAGCAGTACTAGTGAAGAATGCAGAGACGTGAAAGGGGTGAAAATCAGGGACGTGTACTATAGGCTGTAGTTACCACTGGTTTATTATGTATTAGACTGCCTCTGATTATAGATTCCCTGAATGTGCAAAGGCACTAAGGGGTGACTATAGTGAAAGCATTTCTGGCTAAGTTGTTTCTCCCCTGTTATAAGTAATCAAATGCTGGATGATTGAGAAAGTATCATTCTCACCAGATTTGATTTAATGTCCATGATTTGGGGCTTTGTGGTAGCAAAATTCTCAGATCAAAGTAAACAGGCATGATCTAATTCAGAAATTCAACAAAGTATATATTTCATTCATAAAAGTTTTACAATCCTGGGCATGTCACCCTACATCTTTGTCTTCTGTTTTCAGTGTTTCTTACTCTTTATATTCACGATCTCAAAGGATGAAGTGAGTAACTGCGATTCATTATGAGTCTGGATTACCAGGAGAGAGATTTTCTGTCAATGAAATATATGATCTTTTGTGTAGTGCAGATTCTCTTTTCCCCTTTACCTATTTATGCTGGTGATGGAGACTATGGACTTTCCCCTACTGTCTGTGCCCTCTTCTTCCTTATGAGAATAGAGCATCTGGAGCTCTATTAAATGAGAACACGCCACTAGACTACACTGCCCACCCTCGTTCGGGGGAGGGTATGGCCACAGGATCTTAACAAAAATATGTGTCACTTTCCAGTCATCTACTTAAACATGTCTGCCCTCGATATCCTCTACCTGTTTTCCTGCCAGTTGAGAAGTGGTGATAACTCAAACAACCTCGGGAGCCTCTGTTAACTATGACAGATCTGCTTCATCATCTCTGGCCCCACTGCCATTCTGCAACTCCTTCCCTGACTATTACATGAGAGATAAATAATTATCTACCTTATTGATGATACTAAATTAATTGACTACAACAGAGACTTCAAATAACCAATCCACTTTCATGTCCTAATTACATTAGCAGCAAATAAGATCATAATTGTTTATTTTATTATATTTGTTTTAATTACCTCTAAGAGTCAATTACCCAAAGTAACAATAATCCAGGATCTCTGTAGGGTCATTCCTCACTCCTTGAAATCCATCAGACTTTATGGGAATTACTCAGTCCAAAGGGGATATTTAACTTCCAAATACCAAGAAAACTCTACCATATTTTATATTGGTTCCCATTTCTATATTTAAATTTACAGGTAATTAAGGTTAATACATATGAGGAAAAAAGAGTCATTTTCACCTTCTTGCTAGGAGCATAAATTGTAATATTTAACATTTATAAAAGTTAAAAATATATAAATTCTTATCCTAGAAATGTAGTATACAAATACTCACGTGTTCCTGACAGTATGGGAAAAGCCCTCAGTTTTCCCAATGAGGATTACTGTGGATTAGCTGTGGGTTTTTCATTTATGGCCTGTACTATGTTGAGGTATGTTCCCTCTAAATCTTCTTTATTGAGGGTTTTTATCATGACTGGATATTGTATTTCATCAAATGCTTTTTTCTGCATCCATTGAAATGATTATAAGAAAGGGTCTTATCCTTTCTTGTATTAATGCAGTATATCACATTGATTGACGTGCAAATATTGAACCACCCTTGTAACTGAGGAATAAATCCCACTTGACCGTGGTAAATGGTTTTTTTAATGTATTGTTGGATTCAATTTGTTGAGAATTTTTCAATTTGTTGAGATTTTTTGTATCCATGCTCATCAGGGATATTGGCCTGCAGTTCTCTTTTTTAGTGATATCTTTATCTGGCTTTAGTATCAGGGTAATGCTGGTTGCAGGATGAATTTGAAGGAATGAATGAATGAATTCCTTCCATTTCTATTTTTGGAATAGTTTGGGAAGAATAGGTATTAACTCTTCTTTAAATGGTTAGTAGAATTCCCCTGGGAAGCCATCTGACATTGGACTTTGTTGGGAGTTTTTTGATTACTGATTCAATTTCTTTGCTGGTTATCAGGCTGCTCAAGTTTTCTATTCCTTCCTGTTTCAGTTTTGGTACTTTATCTGTATCTAGGAATTTGCTCATTTCTTCCAGGTTGCCCAGTTTGTTGGTATATTGTTTTCCGTAATACTCTCTTATAATTGTTTGTATTTCTGTGGTGTTGGTTGTGATCTCTCTTTTCTCATTTGTGATTTTATTTGTTTCACTCCTTTCTCTTTTCTTTACAATAAGTCTGACTAGGGGTTTATCAATTTTATTAACTTTTCAAAGAATCACCTCTTGGTTTCACTGATCTGTCCTACTTTTTTTTTAGTTTCTATATAATTTGTTTCTGCTCTAATCTTTATTATTTCCTTCCTTCTACTGGCTTTAGGTTTCTTTTGTTCTTTTTCTGGCTCCTTTATGTTTAAAGATAGGTTGGTTACTTGATATTTTTTTTTGTCTGTTTCTTGAAGTAGGGCTATATTGCTATATACTTCCCTCATAAGACTACTTTTGTTGCATCCTGAAGATTTTGGACCACTGTGTTTCCATTTTCATTTGTTTCCATGTATTTTTTAAAACTTTTAAATTTGATTTCCTGTTGATTCATTCATTATTTAGTTGCATGCTGTTTAGACTCCATGTATTTGTGGTCTTTCCAAATTTCAACCACAAATTTCTTGTGGTTGCCTTCTAGTTTCATAGCATTATGGTCGGACAAGGTGCACCCACTTATTTAACACAATATTGGAAATCCTAGTCACAGAAATCAGACAAAAAAAGAAATAAAAGGCATCCAAATTGCCAACAAAGAAGTCAAACTTTCACTATTTTCAGATGACTTGAAATTTTACATAGAAAACCAGAAAGGCTTCACCCAAAAACTGATTGAACTGATGAACAAATTCAGTAAAGTTTCAGGCTACAAAATCAACTTACAGAAATCTGCTGTATTTCTTTATATGGATAAAGAAGCAAAAGAAGGAGAAATTAAAAATCAATCCTATTTATAATTGCATCAAAAAAGATAACTACGAATGAACCTAACCAAAGAAGTGAAAGATCTGTACTTTGAAAACTGTAAAATATTGAAGGAAAATTGAACATAACATGAAGAAATGGAAACACATTCCATGCTTATGCATTGGAAGGACAAATATTTTTCAAATGTCTACACTACCCAAAGATATTTACACATTTAATGAGATCCCTATGAAAATAACAACAGTATTTTTTATAGAGCTAGAACAAAGAATCCTAAAATTTGTTTGGAACCACAAAAGACCCAAAATAGCTAAAAGCAACTTTGAAAAAAGAAAAGCAAACCTGGAATTATCACAATTCCAGACTTCAAATTATCTTAAAAGCTGCTGTAATCAAAACAGTATGGGACTAGCACAGAAATAGACACATAGACCCATAGAACTGAAGAGAAAACCAAGAAATGAACTCACAACTATATGTCAGTTAATCTTCAGTGAAGTAGGAAATAATATCCAAAGGGAAAAAGGTGGTCTCCTCAAAAAAAATGGTGTTGGGAAAATTAGCAATATGCAAACGACTGAAATTGGACCACTTTCCTACACCATACAGAAAAATAAAATCAAAATGGATGAATGACCTAAATGTGAGATTTGAAACTATAAAAATCTGAAAGGTGAACACAGGCAGTATTTGTTTGATATCAGCTGTAGACCTATCTTTCTGGATAGATTTCCTGAGGCAAGGAAAATGAAAGCAAAATAAGCCAGTGGGATTTCATCAAAATAAAAACCTTCTGCTCAGTGAAGGAAACAATCAACAAAACTAAAAGGCAACCTATGGAATGGGAGAAGATATTCACAAATGATATATCTGATAGAGTTAGTATTCAAAATATATAAAGAACTTATCATGCTCAACACCCAAAAACTAAATAATCCAGTTTAAAAAATGGACAGAAGCCATGAACAGATACAGGAAAAGATGCTCAATATCATGTATCATCAGGAACACCAAACAAAACTACAATGAAATGCCACCTCACACCTGTCAGGATAGTTAAAATCAGTAACGCCCAAAACAACAGCTGCTAGTGAGGATGTAGAGAAAGTGGAAATCTCTTGTGCTGTTGGTGGGAATGCAAACTGGTGTAGCCATTCTGAAAAATAGTGGGGAGATTCTTCAAAAAATTAAAAATAAAATTACCCTATGATCCAGCAATTGAACTACTAGATATTTGTCCAAAGAATTCAAAAATACTAATTCAAAGGGACACATGAACTCTGATGTTTATAGTAGCATCATCTACAATAGCTAAACTATGGCAACGGCACAAGTGTTCATCTACTGATGAATGGATAAAAAAGATGTGGAATATATATATATATAAAATATTTTTATACAGTGGCATATTATTCAGTCATAAAAAAGAATGAAATATTGCCGTTTGAAACAACATGGATGGAGCTAGGAGATTATTATGGTAAGTGAAAGAAGCCAGGGAAAGACAAATACTGTATGATTTTACTCATATGTGGAATTAAAGAAACAAAACAAAAATGAACAAAGGGGGGAAAAAGAGAGAGGCAAACCAAGAAACAGATTCTTATTGATAGAGAACAAGCTGATTACCAGAGGGGAGAGGGAATGGGGGATATGTGATGGGGATTAAGGAGTGCCCTTGCTGTAATGAGCGCTGGTGTTATACAGAAGTGCTGAATCACTATTATTGTACACCTGAAACTGATAATACACTGTATGTTAACTGAAATTTTTAAACACTCAAAATATGAAATAAAAAATAAAAGACATTTCTCAAATAAAATAAAATAACATTTAAAAATAAACCAAAAACATTTTAGCTGCATCTTAAAATAAAAATATTCAACTTGGAAGAAATCCTCCATTTATGTATTTATTCATATATGTGTATATATCTATCAATATATGTATATATTCATATATTTTTTTACAGTGTTAAGTAGAAAAGTAGCTAGAATTAACATCAATCTGGATATAGGGTTTGTGAGTTTTTGTGCTATTTTTCCTTAAGAAAAAATATTGGTTAAATAAATTAAAGTACATCCAGGAAATGGTGTTCTGTGCAGTTACTTAAAAAGTGAAATAAATCTCAGTTTACAGACCAAGAACTGATAAGTGCAAGTTATAGAAATATTTATAACAATCATACTTTATATTTGGTAGATATTTATAGAAACATAGATAATCTTTGGAAGAATACACAAATATCTCTTAAGAGTTAACCACTGGAATGTATGAGTAGAACTGCAGGTGAGTGAAAGAAAAATGGAACTTTAACTCATGACACTGCTTTAATAAATTAAGAATGTCTCTTAATGAACTTTTAAGCAACATAAAAAGAAAACTAGCCTTGGGAAAAATATTTGCACACCAAATGAGAAAAAACTAAAGATTCAAATTCACCTAAACTCAATGATCACTTACTTACACACACACACACACACACACACACACACAGCCTGAACATAATTAAACAATTTGCTTTACAAATCTATAGGAAATATGGGGAATAGAGGCATAAAGAGAGTAGCTTAACCCCACAAGCAATCAGCCAAATCCACAGTATGTAGCTTCCAATAGTGACAGTGTTTTTTGACAAATCGATGGTGAAGAATATAGTAAAATAAAAAACAAATGTGATAAGGTAGTGCAAAGTAGAAAGGGTTCTGAGAAATATGATACAAATATATTCACTTGTTTAAATCCTAATATGAAAAGCTATAAAATGTATTCTTGAGAAAATTGATAAAATTTGAAAATGGAAGTATATTAGTTATTATGTAACTATTGTCAATTTTCTCAGTTGTGGTGATGGTATTATAGTTATGGAAGAAAAAAAGCTCTTTTTTTCTAGCAATGGTTCATGATGGTTATTACTTCTTTCAATTATTAAAACATACATCCCAAAATTTTAGGTAGAGAAGTTTGAATATGGAATTGGTATTAGATGATATTAGGAAACAATTATCAATTTTGTTAGATGTGACATTTTAAACAACCAGCACTCCAATTTCGCAGTAGACCACAAGGCTAATAAAAGATCATTATAAAAGAGACTTATGCATTATCAGAATTAATGAGTCACCAGCTGCCACTAAAATATGACCAAGTAAAACATAGCAGCAAGTCCTCAATTTCTATCACAACAGGCCAGTTCAAAAGTTACGAGAAACAGCCAAGAGAAGATAGAGCACACTGAAGAAAAGAAGACAAATCATAAGCATGAATTCTCCCTGTATATTAAACTGAGAGGGATCCCTGGGTGGCGCAGCGGTTTGGCGCCTGCCTTTGGCCCAGGGCGTGATCCTGGAGACCCGGGATCGAATCCCACATCGGGCTCCCGGTGCATGGAGCCTGCTTCTCCCTCTGCCTGTGTCTCTGCCTCTCTCTCTCTCTCTCTCTCTCTCTCTCTCTCTGTATCTGTCATAAATAAATAAAATATTAAAAAAAAAAAATAAAAATAAACTGAGAAACAAGGATCACTCTTGGGGGCGCTTTCTTTAATTTACCCTATTTTAAAATCTGTTCTTAATATCATAAAACAAGATGTAATTTTCAATGAGAATGACAAATTGTCCCTCCCCCATTCCTGCCCTCCTAATTTATGAGAACTTCATATCAGTCAAGAAAGACCCTGGGCATTCTTTCCATGACCAGATATCGTGTCCAGTATTCCAGAATTTTAGGGCCTTAAGAATCAGGATCAAAGGTAAAGCTAATCCAAATCTCATGGAAAACAGTATTTTAATCATTAAATGATATAAAAGTGAAATCACCTTATAGAGGCCTTCAATGACCCTATCAGGGACTACGATTCCCTCTGCATATCACACCGTTTGGGTCCCTGGGTCGCTTTTCCAACTAGATCTAATGCACTTTGCGACCACACTACTCTAGAGAAACTCATTCGTGTGGACATCGATGACTTCCATGTTATCAGGATGCAAAAATCCTTATTCTGGCCCCCTTTGACTTGGCTTCTTGGAGATCTCCACATCTGCTGACCATACTCTCTGTCTTTCAACAGGTTTTGTCTCACAGAACAATCTGAAGTCGCTGGTCCTTCCTTCTCAGCCTCCTTACTCTCTCTGTCTCAACGGATCTCTAAAATCAACGTGCGCTCGGCTCCCTTTTCCCTCTTATCTTTTCTTGACATTTTCTCCTGATGATTTTACCCAGGCTGACATGGACAATCTACCTTTGCACTGTTGATTCCCATATTCATATCTCTAGATTTGACCTGTTCATTGATCAAACCTTGCAAAAGTTTTAAATATTTTCCATATCATCTTTCTTTGGATTTATGAGATATTTTTTATTCCTTTCTTCCTTTTAGTATCTTTAATTCATCAGCTTGTCTTTTTAAATTTTCCAAATGATATCCCATATTCCTCGACTCTTCCCTCCCTATTTCCATCATCCTACTCCAAATCACTTAAAATAGCATAATGGTCCCACTCCCCCCACCCCACAATTCCAGTCTAGTGTTTTAAATTATTGTGCATTTATCTGAAACTACATAACAACAATCTGATACAACAAACCATTTTTTACCCCTTAACCATATTCAATAATTATCAAACCATCTCCTCACTTACTTAATCTCCTTTCCCTTTGTGACCTCTTTTTCTTTTTTTCCCCTTTTTTGGTGAAGTAAATCATAGGCTTCTTATTTCATTCACAAATACTTCAGTACATGCTCATCACACCATTATTACATTAACAATAAAAATAATTCCCCAATATTACCTAATATCCAGTTCATATTAAAACTTCTTAGATAGTTTTTTAAGAGAGAGAGGAGAGTAAGTAGGGGAGGTGCAAAGAGAGAAGGACAGAGAATCCCAGGCAGGCTCTATGTTCTGCGTGAAGCCGGGTGTGAGGCTCCATGTCATGATGCTGAGATCGTGACCTGAGCTGAAGAAATCAAGAGTTGGATGCTTCACCAACTGAGCCACCCGCGTGCCCCATTTCTTAGATATTCTGAAATATCTTTTTATGGTTATTTTCTTTGAGTTAGCATACAAACAAGCTCTATACACTACACGCCATTGTTGGACGTCTTACATCTCTCTTATTCTACAACGATATTCCCTCACCTTTTGTTCATGTAATTGCCTCTTTTCATTGGATAAGCAAGAACACTTCTCCAGAACTTCCAACGCTCTGTATTGACTGATTGCTTCTTCAATGCATCCTCAACTTATTCCTACAGTCTGTACTTTCTAAAGGCTGTGAGTGAAGTCAAGAGGCTTTTTTTTTTTCATTCACACACTTAGCATATCAACCAAAAGAAAAAGTCCCAAATGTACAAGTGGGAAAAAAAAATGTTGACACAGGCTTAACTAGTATCAGCTACTTTTATGTACAGCTGTATAAGTTCATAAAAGCTATCCTATATGTATATACAAAAGTTGTTTATACACAAGTCTGTACATAGGGTCTATACATTTATTTCCTCAGAACCCTTAGGTGCCACCTTTTGGTGAAGACACCAAATTCAACCTCCACTTCACAGGCAAAAATCCTTCGAAGGTAGGTCTGTACACTTCCTATTGGATCGCATGACGAAGTCTATTATGTCTGTGTATCCCTCTGTACACTAAGATGGATTAACTGGATCAGGTAGGTTTTATACATATTCCTTCCTTTATTTGGTTCCCTGTCAAAATAACAACTAATGTTTTAGTTTTCTCAGTATATCTCCCTGCATCTAATGGTAAATGCATAGGCAGTTTGGTTAGATTGCCGGATTGATCTCTGTAGAGCTCATGCCATTTTGTTTTCCCACCAGCCAAGTATGAAAATGACTGTTCTCTCACAAAAACCAAGAGAATATGTTGTCCAGCTTGTGGCTTTCTGACTAATATTTAAGAATTACCTCAGGATTGTAATTTTTCCTTGATTTATGCGATATTCTAAGGGATGTCGAACATCTTTTCATGCTTGTGAGCCCTTTGTATTTAGTTTTGCCCAGTCCTCTGTTCTGTTGGATTTTTTTGTTTCAAGTTTTTATTAAATTCCAGTTAGTTAACATACAGTGTAATATTAGTTTCAGATGGAGAATTCAGTGATTCATAACGTACATGCAACACCCAGGGCTCATCACAGGTGCCCTCCTTAATGCCCATCATTAACCCATCCACCTGCCAGCAACCTTCAATTTGCTCTCTAGAGTTAAGAGTCTGTTTTATACTTCGCTTCTCTCTTATTCCCCTATGTTTATTTGTTTTGTTTCTTAAATTCCACATATGAGTGAATTCATATGGTATTTGTCTTTCTCGACTTATTTCATTTAATGCTCTCTAGCTCCATCCACGTTATTGCAAATGGCAATATTTCTTTCTTTTTATGGCTAATATTCCATTGTATATATAGGCCACATCTTCCTTATCCATTCATCAGTGGATGGATATTGGGCTTTTTCCATAATTTGGCTATTGTTGATAATGCTGCTATAAACATCGGGGTGTATGTATCCCTTTCAATCCGTATTTTTCTATCCTTTGGGTAAATACCTAGTAGTGTAATTGCAGGATCAGAGGGTAGTTCTATTTTTAAGATTTGCTTGTATCTTCTTAGATTTTCTTAAATTGAATATTTTAATATTCAAAATATTATCCTTTGGGACCTAAGTTGCAAATAATTATTTCCAGGCTTGCATATGTATGTTGACATTTTTGCTCTTCAGAGGTATGATGGCCAAACTGGTTTTTATGTATTCAAGACTTTCAGTTGCCTAATCTACTCTCAGAGTATGAATTATATCACAAAGTGTTTCTTCTTGTACTTGTATGTATGTATTTATCACTTATAGATAAATATCTGGTATATTTTTAAATTTATTCTTGTGTATGGTGGGAAGAATGGATCCAATTTAATCTTTTTTCTTTTCCCATATGGCTAACCTGTTGTTCAAGACCATTTATTTAAAATTCCATCTTGCTCCACTAATTTGGAATGCTGCCAACATCATATCAAGATTGTTATATGTACTTTGGTTTGTGTCTGTATTTACTACTCTTTCATTGGTCTTTCAGGATAGTCATTTGTCAGCACTATTTTGTTTAATTTGAAGGCTGGGTAACGTATTTTATAGTAATGCTAGCCATTAAACATTGCTTTACTTATCAGGTTTTTCCAAGATATTCTTCTTTTTCTTTATGAATTTTATAATCAACCAAACTAACTCCAGAAAAAAATATTATATTTATATTGAGATCATATTAAATTAATAAATTATTAAGGAGAAAAAAATATAATCTTGTATCTTTTGTCTAAAATCATAGTATTTTTTCTTTTTTTTTAAAGATTTTATTTATTTTTATTTATTTCTTCATGAGAGGAAATAGAGAGAGAAGCCAAGACACAGGCAGAGGGAGAAGCAGGCTCCCTGCAGGGAGCCCGATGTGGGACTCAATCCCAGGACCCTGAGATCATAACCTGAGCCAAAGGCAGATGCTCAACCACTGAACCACCCAGGCATCCCTAAAATCACAGTATTTTTTCATTATTTCAAAGATACTTTTGTGTTTTTCAAGACTTTTATAGCTTTTCTCAGACTTACTTTCTCATAGATTTCCTCAACAATTCTTTGTAGGTATATTCTAAATATTTTACTGTAAATGGAGTTTTCTCATTCATTAAATATTCCAACTGGTTTTAGAGTATTGGTTTTTGTTTCTGTATATGGACACCATTGACTTATCAGTGTTAATTTTATATCTGTTACTTCCCTAAATTTTGTCTTGATTTTTATTGATACTCTTATGTCTTCCAAATATACAATCTCACAATTTGCAGTTGTAGTTTTGCCATTTTTTTTTCTAAATTTTAGGTCTCTAATTGCTTTTGGTGGTCTAAATGCATTGTCTAATATCTTAAAATCAATGTACGTATCAGTGGCAATAACCATTATCCTAGTTGTGTTTCTTACTTTATTAAGGAGAATCTTGTATTTTCCCACTAAAACACTGGCTTTAGACTGATATGTTAATTAATATTAAATCATATTAAGGAAATATCAATCAGTCCCCATTAAATTGAGCTATTTTACAATCAAGTATTCAACATTGTCAAATGTCCTCATACATGTAGATCATCATATGAGTCTCCCTCAATAAGAGAAAAGCATTTTCCAATATTGAGTCATCCTTGAATTTCTGCCCCAACTCACTTCACAGATGATACATTTTTTTAATGTGCAATTGGATTTTATTTGCTAACATATTTAAGATACATCGATTTCATTAGTGAGGTGGTAATTTTCTTTTGTTTCTGCATGCTGTCTCTCTGAGTGCTGCTTATTTTATACACATTTAATGAAATTAATTTGGGATTTTCTTTGTTTTGGATATCCTGGATAGTTTAACACTGGAATTTTCTCATCTATAAATCTTGTATTATCATATGAGCTTGTCTGAGTTTGGTGCATTTTGTAAGGTATCCTTTTATAATTTTTTGTGTATTTTTATATATAGAATATATATTTTTAAATGCATTTCTCTACATATTCAGTAAATTATATTTTCTTAAAGCTACCCATTTCATCTAGATTTTCAAGTTTATTGACAATTTAACAAAGCAGTCTCATGATTTTTTTCAAATTTCTCTGTTCTAATGGTAATATTTTACGTAGTATCTCTTATTATATGTATTTGTGCTTTATCCATCATACAGGCTCTTGTATTACCAATGCTAACATGACTAAAATGATTATCTAGGTTGTTTAAATCTTTGCATTTGCTCTATGCATGGTCGACCCTCCCACACACACACCACCTTGGCTTGTACCCCACAGTATGGGGAATCAACAAATGCGCTAAAAATAAATATTGGGAGAAACATTGGTATATCTTAGTGTTTTTCCCTTTTATCTGATACCACGCCTCATAAAGTCCTAGTGGCTTTGATCATTCTCTGATCCTCTCAAGTAGTCATTGTTGCAGTAGAAGTTGTTATTGTTTGGTGTTTTATCAAGCTTTTAAAATTGTTATTGGCAAGAGGATTCATTTGATACAAGCCATAACAGTACTATTACTGTCTTGCAATCTATTATCTACAAGCAACCAGAGCAGTCTCTCAAAATGAAAACCAAGAATATTAGTTTCCTACTTTTTTCAATAGCTTCTCTTTATATTTGAATTAAAATCCAAATCCCTTACCATTTCAAGGCCAGATAACCATCCTAGTACCTTCTTTCCCATCCCACTTTCCCACACTCACTCAGGATTCACTTATACTTTTTAAACACCCAAGATTTTTCTGTCCTTTGACCTTCTGCATTTTCTAGTCTCTGCTTGAAACTTGTTAGTACAATCTCCTTTCAATGTTAGCACTTTTTCTCTTTTCAGATCTTGGCTCAAAGGCCAAAACTGACAACACTCTAGTAACTTTCCAGAATGTTGTCATGTTTTATTTTCTTCATAGCAATTATAATTTGGAAATTACTTATGTTTGTTGATCATTTTATTATTCATCTTGCGAGAGCAGAAAACTCAACTGCTCTTTCTTCTAATGTGTGTTAAGCCCTAGGAGAGTACCTGGCAAATAACTAGTATTCAACAAAGGTTTGCAAAATGAATGAATAAATCATGTCATCACCCTCACCATTTTAAAAATGAGTAAGAGTGATATCTATAAAATTCTGAGCCCCTCAAACACATTATAACAAATAATAATTATTGAGTTTAAGGAAACATAACTTTAAAACATAACATATAGTATCTAATTAGCTTCTACAATTTTTGTGACTTTGGTTAGGTGGGTTAATTTTGGTAAGTTATTATTTTCAGCTATAAAATGGAGAAAGGAAATTAGAACCTAAAATTCCCCTTCCAGTTTGACAATGTCATGATTTATTTCCTAACTTATCACAATATACTTTTTATACTTTAACATGAAAATGTATAGTATAATCCAATTCATTTAAAAAATAATCTGTGTTTGTTCCTTTAGGGATTTTATTGATCATATTAATTTTTACAAGAGAATATATTATTTTATCTCAATTCCCTTTTTTAACTTGTTATGTATAATAAACAATGTTTTGGATCAAATAAAAATACAAATCTTAATATGTGTATGTCATAAAAGAGAGTATGAATAATAAACTTTCCTATGTAATGTCTATTCTGCATGTTAAACTTGCTGTATAGTTACATAAATAAGAGACTATACTAAATTTGATGACACAATATTGTTGTTAGAGCAGTTATGAAATGAAAAGACAAAAATACAAAATAAAGTCCTTAAAAAACACCTCTCTAATGATAAAAAGATTAATATTGTCTTTCCATTCATATCTGGCTTTGGTGTTATGAATATTAGATGAAATTTTAAACTCATTTTTAGTTTTGTAGGATGGTCCATTTATGATAAGCTCTGGAGGTGCTACTACAACTATAAAAAGATTTATGAATTAATTTTCATATTTAAAGCACAAAGTTGTCTGGTACAACCGAAGTTTCAGTCTCACAGTTAAACTGAATCATTCCTTTATCATCCAAGAAACCTACCATGTTTTAGAACATAGATTAATGTGAAATGTCTTCATCTGTGGGAAATTACAATAAAACTATCTTAGAAATTATACTCCTGGGTATATTATAAAAGAATAAAATAGTCCCCCATTTTAGTCATTAAAAAAGTGATAAAAATTGAGATTTTTTTTCTTAAAATCCTACCAGTCACTTATATAATGCAGATTTTTATAAGATTAATAGAATTGTAATAGGTTGAAATATTATATTTTTATTTATGTATATACAAAATATATATTTATTATAAATATGAAAATATTATAAATAGCGTGTAACTAAACCATTACATTCTTTTGAAACACTATATGTTTGCAAAACAATAGGAGCACTATGTTAAAAATAAAAAACTTATGAAAAGATCAAATGCAAATCATTTGTTGATAGTTTAATAGCAAATCACTATTTTGCCATAATCATTTCAAACATGTTAGGAAACCATTGCCTTATTTTATGTTCAGTAGGATTTATGTTTTTTAAAAAAGAATATAATTTTGTTTCCTATGATTATAAAAATGTTCATTAAAAATCAAATAAGTCAGGTATAAATGAGAAACAATGAAAGTCTTTTGTAGTCTTAATCTCCAGTCAAGCAAACAAAACTCTTTTTAGCATTTGGAATATGTCGTTTGGAGATTGTTTTTACAGATTGCAGACATAACATTCCTCGGCAAAGATGGAATGATCATTAGTCATTACTGTTTTAAAATAAAATCACACACTGAAACAGAGGAATTTACTGAAAGCACCTAAGGTTCCTTGAAAGTGTAGTGGAACAGGAAGTGTCCAGACCAGTATTCATTAGTTGATAAGCACTGGTGTTATTATGGCACCAAAAAAAAAAAAAATCATGTTACAAAGGAGAAGCAAGGTGTGAAGCAAGTCAATGAGACACCGTTTTCATACAGACAAACATCAGTTTAATAATGCATTATTGAGATCTTACTGTCTAGACAAATTAAATGATTTGAGGATGGACTGATTGATTAATTGAGTTTTGTTTTTCATTTTTTCCTCTGGCCAACATGAAGCAATTTCTCTGGCTGATTAGTTTGTTTGGAGGTGAACTTGCACAAATAGTTTGTTTGAAAGTAAAGAGCTCGCCTGGGCTTTTAGATAAATCCTCTAACATCAAAAGGAAGACAAAGCACCCCTTAACCAACCCCCTTCTTTTTCAGAATACTATGCAACCGTTTCCATGGTTACTGTCTTTTGGGGAAGTACAGATGGGAGGGAGAAATGGGACACATAAATTCAAATCTTCCCTGCCACACACCTCACACACCTAGTCTATAAACCCAAATGCATTTTCCCGTTAGTGGGCTTTAGATTAAGAAATGAAATGGTGAATTAATTTAAGAAAACAAAATTATGACAGTGGAAACAAATGTAAATGCAGAACTTTTATTTTCATTTTGGCATGCCTGACTTACTATTTTAAATGACTAAACTTCCCTCATGGCATCCATTTGATAAAAGGAGAAAGAAACAAATCGACATATTCAAGGAAATCTTAGGGAAATTTCTTTTATTATTTCCTGGCTCTTTCTCAATTCTTTCAAAAACAAGTCAACAGATTTTTGACTTCTCAAACTCATTACATTTGAAGATACATCAAATGTCTCCTCTCTTTACTCCCTCTATGTGCATAAACAAGCAAGACGGATGATATTCCATAATTCATCTACTTTATTTCTTATGAAATATTTCAGACACAAATGGTACTGAGACTACTATAACAACAACAACAAAACATTTATTCCACTACTAAGTAAAGAAATAAAATTTACAAAAGTTTGATCTCTTGGGCATATTTCTCTCCACCAGTGGAAATACTATCCTGTTTAATGCTTTTTTTTTTCATTTCTACATGCTTCATTTATTTTATATAGATAGATATAGATACAGATATGATGCATTTAAGCAATATATAGCATTTTTTGTTTCTCAAGCTCTATTTATATGTATCCTACTGTATTTATATTTCATTTTTTGGCTAAATATATCTGTAAGATTCATTCTTACATTCATTCTGTGCATTCAGTATCGGTGTAGTAGTGTACTTTACATGAATATCCCCAAATTCATTTCTTCTTCTGATCATACTTTCCTCATTGCCATGTCTTTTTACTTTTTTTTTTTTTTTTTTTGAAACATGGTTGTCAAAAATGATAAGCTGTAATGAAAAGATCTATTTTCCTCACTGAACCCTCCTGGCATGTAGATATGTAAGTGTCTTTCTGTATTTCATCCCTGTACACAAGAGTTGTTTCAAATCTGGTGGGTGGCCAGAATAAAGTCACCTGGAGATCTTGTTAAAAAGAACTGAGAAAAATAGAATTTCAGATAATCAGGCTCTGCTCTAGGCCCTCTGAATCAGGGCTTTCTGGCTGTAGTCCACAAAATTATACAAAAGTAAAATAAAAATATACAGATGATCTTAATATGCAAATATATTTGAAACCATTGTATTAGAAGTCAAGAATGCTAAAGGCTCCTGCACCCCAGTTCCACCCCACTTCCACTTGGAGGGGTGAGGAGGCATTCCTCATCAACAAACAATTCTCCACCAGTGGCTTATCCGACAGGTCAACTAATTGATACTATCTACCTGGGTAGTTTATGACATTGCTTCCACCCCCACCTTTGGACACCAATAGCAAGACCAGGTTGTCACCTGTTCAGACCAGCTATATAGATTGGAGGTTCTAACAGCCCCTTCCTTGGGTTCATTTAATTTGCTAACATAGCTCATGGAATTCAGAGAAACAATTTATACCTAGATCACTGGTTTATTATGAAAGGATATTAATCAAGAGTGGCCAGATGGAAGAGATGCAGAGAACAAATCATGGAGATAAGGATGTAGGACCCTCATGTCCTCTGCAAGCACTCCAATGTCTCTGGTCTCCACAAGTTCAGCAACCCAGCAGCTCTCCATACCAGTCCCTTTGTATTTTTATGGAGGTGTCATTACCTGGACATGCATTGATTAAATTATCAGCCATTGCTAGCTGAAGTCAAAATCTAGCCCCTCACTTCTCCCTGCAGGTCCGGAGCTGAAAGTTCCAATCTTCTAGTCACAAGATTGGGTCTCTGGGCAACTACCCCCATTCCTCAATGCTTTCCAAAAGTAACTTTATTAACATAACATAAAAGACACCTTTACTACCCTCTTCATTTAGGAAATTCCAAGGGTTTTAGGAGCCCAAGTCAGGTATGGATGAACAAAGGCCAAATATATATTTCCTATTGTAAATCACAGAAATACAGATGGATTTTAACCTTTTAGTAAGTAAAACGTACCCACAAAAAGTGTACATAGTATACAATTCAATGAATAGGATATTTCATAAAGTTGTGTGTTTTCAAAAGTCAACTGAAAATTATTTTTTCAGCTTCTAATGTCAACAGAGTTGAAAAGGAAAAAGAAAAAAATAGTCTGACATATGTAAAAAATTAGATTAAACTGACAAGAAGATAATAATTAATTAACACCTGCCTAGTTTTTGTGCAACTTATTTACTGCCTTGAATCCATATAAATGAAAACATTCTCATCTTTCCAAAGGAATAGCATTGTCTCATTATTAATGCCTTTAGCTCAAAACATAGGAACAAAATAGAAGAACTGGTTGTTCTACAGAATTGCATTTCATAAGTAGAATTGGTCACCTTTGGACATGGACACAAATGATAATTCATGAATGATTATTTGTGTAAAATGAACTGAAGCCCCTGAAGATTTAAATTGCTATAATGTGTCAATCAAAATTAATATTAACTTTTATTCTTTGATCTTGGAGTGACTTCCTCCTGCATAATAATGAGATTGTATTAATTGTGTCCACTTCACTTGGAGAAGTGAATAGAGACGACGATAATTGGATTTGAATGTGGATTTTTTTTTTCTCCAACATGGTCATCTATCTTTAAAAAGTTCTTAAATGTTACATGCAGCAGCTGTTACTACTGTCAGACTGACCATAAAATATATAAAGAATTATTTTAATAGTTTGATAGTCCATGCTGTACTTATTAAATGCCATCTTATATTGTTTATGTTCACCTAATTGCCATTAAATATTTCTCTTCCACATTTCATTTAATTATACTGTCATTTGATTATACTGTCATTTGGGGATAATATTTTTACTCTTGTTGGAGTTTTGCCCTTTCTAATGGATAAAAAAAGTCACATATATAAACACAGTTAAACATATTAACAATGCATTTTATGTTCTTAACAGATAATGCAACAATTCGTTGTTACATTTTGAGAGAAATATATTGTCATCATTGCTTAAGTTGATAAGCAAAGTGAAGTTGCCTTATATCATTATGATTAGATGATATTGCTTAAGATTCTAAATATGTGACATTAGAAATATAACTGATGCAAAGTATAAGCAAATCATTGTATAAACATGCATAAATCTTATAAACAAACAATAAAACTAATTATATGTGTAAATCCTTTTTTATACGCTGAACTAAATTCTCTTGCCGAATATAACTGCCCAGATCTATGAGTTTCTTGTTCTCAATGACAAAATAATGTCTAAAGCAACACAAATTTTTTCTTTAGAGGGTAGAATTTGAGATAATTTCTAAAGTGTAGTTTTGTTTTTCTCAAGCTACTAGGGACAGGGAATGTTTTTATTAGTTATTCTGATATAAAAACATGACTCATAGTTTGTTATCATGGAAAAATATTGGAATAGAAATTGGAGACAGAATTGGAATAAATCCACTGAAGTAAAATATGTTGTCTTCAGTTCTCTTTCATGTTCTACTAATAATCTGAAATTACCTGTTGGATCAATTAAAAAAAAATGTCGGATCAATTCTATTTTTGTTTTTTGTGTTTTCTTTTTTCATTGATTTGGGTCAGTACTAAAGACACTGTCTCATTACATCTAGTTCCATTGAAAGTAGATAATACCATTTGAAGAGAAGAATATCTCAAGATTTTTCTAGTTATTGTATTCTTTAAGCTGGAATGTGAGGAAGTGTGATTCAGAATTGGACAGGATAAAGCTATAACTGTTTTTTTTTTTTCTAATACAGGATTATTCAGGTAGAGAACAACAACTATATAGTACCAAAGTTAGGATATGCACGGCCCAAATTAGCCTTTTGCAAGCAAGGCATTTCTTTGAACTGTTATATTGCACATGAAAAGTTCTTAGATCAACCTTTTATTCTGGCTCATGCTACCTGTCATCAGAAAGGCCTTGCCCCTTTAAGCTGGTGATATTTGTATACGTATTTTGAAAAGGAGGGCTATGTGCATAGCATAGCATGTAGGTAAAAATAAAAGGTAAGTTTCAACCCAATTTTATATCAGAAACGATTTTATGGTAGATTTTTTATTACGGTATATTGTGAATAAATTTCACAGTGATTCAGAAGTCATTATAAGGCACAACAATCTTACTTCTTCATTTCCTGACATGAATCTCAAGTAACAGTTGCTGTTAGAGAATGAGGGAAGCAGGAAGATACAATCAAGATGGTTTGTTGGATTGATCAGAGAATTTGGACTACACAGATTTTCTGGATTATGTAGCTTTTTCTCTTAGCCATATGGCCATGGGCCAGTTACTCAAAAAGTCATGAACCTTAATTTTCCAATTGGCAAAATGAGCATAAGAGAATTTTTTTTTTTGAGCATTGTCCTGAGAACAAAAGCATACATATCAAAACATCCTGGATGGCACAGGGTGTTTTCAAATTAAACTGTTGCTATTAATATTTGTATGATGCCAGTATGTAATACTCCTTTAACTCTTGCTCTTTGGGTGAATGGCTTTATAATTCATCAGCTAAGAAAATAATTTATGTTATGGGAATGTTGAGAGGAGCCTTGTATGACCAATCAGCCAATGTCTGTGGTAGTCTATGGTCACTAATATTATCTGTAATTATTATCAATTGAATTACTTCTGTATTTGGAGTATCCTTTAAAGTTTCCAAAGAGATCAAATTATTTCTGAGACAAATGAAGTTTCCGAGCATCTCAAAGATGATTTTCTGGTAAAGAATTTTGTATTATCCTTGTTGCCCACCCTCTTCATCAGCTAAAATAACTCTCTTGCAGGTCTGCATTTCAAAGATTAAAGCAAGCTTATTGATACTTCAGATCAGCAAGGCAAAACTTGCATTTGCCTCAGGTTTGAGCACAGCACTGAAGAAAATGTAAATAAAGTAATTATATTCATGTTTAAAAGTAGGACCAGGAAGCTAATTGATAGCTGCATTTGTAATTCAAGTAACCTATATGATGTTTTCAAATAAAAGTGCTATGCAAGGTAAGATACTGGGAAATTATTTCTACTTCTATTTCTACTTCTACTATATATAAATCAGTATTATATCATGTACATGAATGATCAGTATTAAAATAGGAGGTAGGAAGAGTGATGGAACATGAAAGGAAAACGTGCAAATCTAGGGTGCTCTACTATAAATATACTTCTGTCCTGAATACTTTCCTAACCTGTATTTCAGTTATCAGCTTGAAGTTATATGGATTTATTTTCCTTTGGAAGGATGAAACTGCTCCTGTAGTCTGTGTTAAATGTCATTAATTTTAAGAATAAAAGTTATAATACATTTTGTTTATGAAATATAATTGAACCATAAATTATATTTGCACAAAATACATAAGCAATAACTTTTTATAACCTAGCAGTTGAATTGTAACACTAAATCATTCTGAATTAGAACTAGCTAAGAATAGTTTCATACTCCTATCTATATATGACAACAGAAAATTATTTTCAGTTAATGTATGAATTTACTTGTACTAACTGCTTTGGGAAGCTTAATTTAAAACTTTATGAACACTGGTTCCTGTGTTGGTTAACTGAACCTAGTAGCCATCAATTTGTCACATTTTTGGACGGTATGATGGCTCTTTGGTATACTCTTCAAATATGCTCTAATCTTCACTAAAATATTATTACTTCAATAACCTTTACTTAGAACATCAGCATTCTGGGCCTTGTTGTAGCAATCTTAAACTTCTTGCCCACATTTATAAAGAATAAATACTAATATAGAGTGCATGTAGATGCATATGTACTCAAAAACACTTGATATCTTTTACTAAAGGTTCATAGAATATTAGAGCTGGAAGGAATTTTAGTGGTTCCCCCAATTCAAATGTTCCATTTGTAAAAAGAGAAAAATAGTTTCCCAAGATATTCTTCTTGTCCAAGGTCAGAAAGCACAATGGGAAAGTTTGAATTTAACTGGGTATTTTGATTGCTGGCTCAGATACCTTCTCTCCTAACTTCATAGTTTTTACTGCCATACATGTAATGATATAAAGAATACCAACAACGTCTACAAAACCATTTTCAAGGGAATTAGGTGTGTTTAGTCAGTCAACTATACTTCAATAATAAAAGTTTCTTTTAAAAGAGTGCTTACTCAAACATCAGTTTTGATAATAATACTAGTCCTAAGAAGGAATAGGCAAATGTTTCATTCAGCTCTATTTTGCTATTTATATCTCTTCATCATGATGAACAGAGCTGGGGAATCCAACTTGCTGCATTTATAACAAAGTGTATACAAGACACGTAGATGAGTAGACATGTGGGAGAGGCCATTGATTATCGTTATCAGACCCCCATTTTCTCCATGTTAGGTTGGCCAAAGGCAAGCAGTTGGTTACTTCTTAGAGAAGCTCTGCTTGTAGAAACAGAAATCAGTTTGGGGAAGAAAGTAGATTGAAATATGGAGAAAAAAATGCCCCTATTTATCTCCAAATGGATTGGGAAGTCTTGGTAAAGTGAACCATATGAATTATTTTGATAAGGTCTCACTGATGTTGCAGTGGTAGTTTTTATCCAATATAGTGCCTTTGTTCAGATTCTCACTATGCGCTTGTAGGTGAAGCATTATGAGAGCTGAAAAGATACAAAATATTTAAAAACTCTTTCTAATTAAAAGGGAGAGGAAAAATAATCTTGCTAAAACATTTTTCCTGAGTATTTGCTGTCAAACAAATATCAAGAAACATTTAACTTTAAGTTGTAAGTAATACAATAGGAAAATGAATGTCAATGGTAAAATTGTCTGATAAACTCTGCACTACCTGAAAAATTGAAATTAATTTATACTAAATCATTATCTTTTTATGGCAAGCAGATGTTGGGGTTATGGTATTAGTGAGCTTTGGGTTCTTTTCATTCACAGATCAAGATCTGCTTTTTAATAGATTGAGAAGCTAAGGTCTAGCCCTCTGGCAGCAGGTTGGCTTTCTAATTATCTTAGTAATAGTTCTAAATTATTATTCAATGTAGGTCTGCATCCTGCTGTTAGTGGGTCATAGTATCCCTCGGGATTCATATTTCTTTTCCGGTTTTAGTAAATGACTTGCCACCTGCAGATAATTCAAGTTCATTGTCTGGATTTTTTAAATAATATTAATACAGTTAGGCAGATATTGATACATTTGGAAGGGCCTGAAAGGGAACTAACTGGGAGACAAAGCAGATGATTCCTTTTTCAGATTCATTCTCTCTACTCTCCTGAAAAAATAAAATCAGTAATCTCATGTGACAACATATCATGTTTTTCTTTTTGATTTTACTTTCACTCTGATGCACACAATATTTCTACTGAATGAACTTATTTCTTATATAATGAATTCACGTAAAATTGCCTCAGTAATAAGGCGTCAAGTCATAGAGGATTGCTCGGTGAAATATGCTTTAAGGCTTCCTCTAACAGAGAATAGGTTTTGGCTTTTGGCATCAACCACCTCCCACAAGCCTCAGTTTATTTATCTTTAAGTGGAAGTAAAAATACTTTATCTTCTTGAGACTTCAAGAACCTTTAAGAAGTTACCCATTTTGGTCTAATAATTCTAATTTTCTGTCACTATCTTAAGGAAACAATGTATGATTTATGATATATAATTAACTATATTGGAATTAGAACAAAATAAAATAATTTTTAAAATGATATATATTTGCTGATTGGAGAAAAAGAGATTAACAAAAAATGAAAAAAAAATATAAATTTCTATGAATATGAGAACTGTTATATAAATAATGATACCACTGCATAAGAGAATACTATGAAGCCATAAAATCATATTTTTAAGCATTTAGTAACATGGGAAACACCATATCATAATGACTAATATGTTAAAACATTTAAAATAATTTAAAACTGTAACACTGATACATATTTCAAATACATATTCAGTGAATATCATATGTTTAATATTAATTTTAATAGTCCCTCCATTTAATCTTTTGGGTCTTGAACCTAAACAGAATGACTATTAAAATTAAGATTAAACATAATATATATGATATAAAATCAGTAAACAAAAATAAATTATAATTATACATACATTAATAATTGAGTACATAAAAATTTTTAAATAGTAACTTTTAAAATAGCACCAAAAGCATAAGAATAATTCTAATAAATGATGCTCAAGATTTCTACTCTGAAAATGCCAAATTATTGAGAGAAATTAGAGAATATCAAAATAAATGGATATACCACATTCTTAGATTGGAAGACTCAATAGCATTAAGGCATCAGTTTTTCACAAACTGGTGCATAGATTAAACATAAGAACAATCAAAATCTCAGGAATTTTCTGGGGGAAATCAGCAAGCTGATAATAAAATGGAAATTCAAGTAGCCATGCTAATATTGAAAAAATTAATAAAGTAAGACTTGTATTATTATACATCACTACTTATTAAAAGTTTGATAGGTAAGTCCATACAGTAATAGAACACAGAACAGTGGCAAATGGAATACGATAGCACATCCAGACACAGATTCGCACATCCCTGTTCAGGTAATATGGCAAAGTTAACATCGCAGAGCATTGGGAAACAATACTCCTTCTCAATAAATAATACTAGATCTGTTGGATAACTATATAGAATAAAAATGAATGTGAAACTCAACCTCACACCATCATAAAAAGTAATTCCAGCTTGAATGTTGGTCTATACGTAAAGGGTAAAACAAAACTTATATGGGAAAAAATGATAAAATTTTAATTACCTTAGGAAAAGGAAAAGGTTTCTTAAACAGAACGTAAGTGTTACCTGAAGGGGAAAATGTAATAAATAGAACTACATTAAAATTAAGAGTGTGTGTTTGTTAAAGGGTATAATTAAGAAAGCAAAAGGGCACATCACAGACCATACGCATGTCTGGTCTATACACAGAATTCCTAAAATTCATTTAGCAATGAAACAGTCAATACAGTAGGGGGAAAAAACGAGCAGAGGAAAAGACTTCAACAAGCCCTTCCAAAATAAAGAATCAAAATGGTTTCTATCTTTTGTTAAAAGACTTTATTATGTATTTGAGAGAGAAAGCAGGAGCATGGGGGAGGAAGGAGTAGAAGGAGAGGGAGAGGCGGACTCCATGCTGAGTGGGGAGCCAGATGCAGGGCTTGTTCTTACCACCTTGAGATTATGACCTGAGCCAAGATCAAGAGTCAGTGGCCTAACAATCTGAGCCACCCAGGCCCCCACAATGGCTTATATCTTAATAGCTGAGAATCTCATTAGTTATCAGACAAATTCAATTTAAAAACAAAATGAAGGGGATCCCTGGGTGGCTCAGTGGTTTGGCACCTGCCTTCAGCCCAGGGCGTGATCCTGGAGTCCTGGGATCGGGTCCCACATCGGGCTCCCAGCATGGAGCCTGCTTCTCCCTCTGCCTGTGTCTCTGCCTCTGTGTGTGTGTGTCTCTTATGAATAAATAAATAAAAATCTTTAAAAAAATAAAAACAAAACAAAAGCAAAATGAGGCACCACTGAAAACCAACCCAATGATCAAAAACAAAAATATTGACAAGTGTTAGTGTGAGCACAGAGCAACTAGCATCTCAAACACAGCTGGGGTTAGTCTGTAGTAACACAGTCCTACAGAAACCCTTGTGGTAGGAGCTACTAAATCTGAGTATTTACATACACTGCACTGAGCAAGACCACTTGTAGGTAAAATCTCAAAAGAAAGGTACTTCCGTATTCAAAAAGTGCATGTAGTAGTTCACAGCAGCACTGTTCACAGTCGACAGAACCTGAAGCAATCTAAACGCACATCAAATAAAAAATGGATAAATAAATCACAGTACGGTTTATGCGATGGAATACTATTTTGGAGTGAACTACAGAGCTACACACACGAACACACACGAGTTTGGAGTGGAATAGTGAGACGCGAAAGAGTACGGGTGTCATGATTCAGCCTATATGAAATTCAAACCTGTGTCAAATTTAAAACCAGACGAAACTAACCGGTGGTGTCAGTTAGTCAGTTATATTTGGAGAAGGAGAGTGATTAGCAAGGGCATGATGATGGCTTCCGTCACGTCCTGTGCTTGTCTCACCCTGAGTGATGGTTGTGTTGGTAACGTTTTCATGGTGTGAAAAGCCACAGGCTCTACGTTTCCAATATGCACATCTTGTCTATGCATAGTCCACATCAATAAAAAGTTTATCTTTAAGATGATAATGAAATATGCTTATCTTGCAGTTTTATTAGGTGGGTCAAATGAAGCCATGCATGAGAAAGTGCTCTGTAAAACAGTCTGTAAAACTGGAAACTTACTGTTGATGCACAGGCGCTGTGGTCGCTCAGCTATGAGTCTATAGGGTCATAATGTGAATTCTGACCCAATAAAATATCACCTTGCATACCCCTGACCTCTTTTCAAATTTTCTTTCTTGGCTGTGTTTAGAGAACAGCTTGATTCCCACTGAAATTCTGTTCCCAGCTTTGTGAATGCCAAGAAAACCATTTTAATACGTTGTCCCCGGATTCACTTTCAGAAGAAAGTAACTCTGCTTTCCCAATATAAAATTTCAGGAGGAAAAATAGGTTAGGTATCGCACTGATTTTTAGGGTCACTACATACTCCTGGTTCTCTATTCTCTTGGGAAAAATGAAATTCTGAGATAAGTAAGTACAGAAAAACTGTCTGGAAGTCTTTTTTCTTTCCTTTTTTTTGAATTGAGGTATAGTTGACATACATTTTATTCGTTTCAGGTGTATGAAATAATAATTTGGTATTTCTGTATATGGCAAAATTATCACCACTGTAAGTTTATTTAACACCTGTCTTCGTACCTAGTTATATCATTTTTTTCTTGTGTTGAGGACTTTTAAGATTTAATATCTTAGCAACTTTCAAATATGCAACATTATTATTAACTACAACAATAGTTAATATGCTGAACAATATATCCCCTTGACTTATCTTTTTATAACTGAGATGTTGTGCCTTTTGACCCCCTTCATCCATTTTGCCACTCCCCCCAGTCCCTGCCTCTGGCAACCACAAATTGGTCTATCTATGAGCTTGTTTTTCGTTTATTTGGTTTTTTGTTTGTTTGTTTAGATTTCACATCTAAGTGAGATCGTACAGTACATGTCTTTCTCTGTCTTATTCCACTTAGCATAAGACCTTAAGGTCCATCAATGTTGTCACAGGTAACAAGACCTCATTCTTTTTTTATGGCTGAATAATTCTTTATTATACATATATATTATATATGTATATTATATATAATATAACTGCAAGTGGGCAGTGTTTTGATCTATCCCTTTCTCTTGAACCCAGGCACGCCACTTCACCCAACTAAAGGAGGGTGGGAGATGCAGTCTTGCCATACGTCCAGGAAGAAAAGAGAAATGGAATTGGAAAACACCTAGCTGGCTTCTGCCTTAGTCACCCTTTTGTTTCACTAACCCTCCCTTAGAGATAATTATAGTCCTTTAGCAGCTCAGCTGTGAAAAAGTTTATGTAGTGAAAGGTAGGCACTATGTACTTAATTAAGCAAAATCATGTTCTAATTACATCGGTAGGATGAGTGAGGTAGCAGAGGGAAATGTGTGCCTTAGAGTGTGTGGGAATTAAGGCAATAAGATCTAATTTCTTATATTTTACACTCGGGAGCTGGTAACAAATATATAAAAGTAAAAAATTCAAGAAATATTTGTGTCAATGCATCACTTGGAATAAAAGTCAAAGCCAGGAGGAACAGCTAGAAAGTGATTGTCTTGATGGAGTAAGAACCATGGGTGGGGAAGGATGAGTGGATGAGTCCGTGTCTTGGTGTCTTGCTGCTGTACATTGTGAAGCTATTAACCTAATTTGACTTTTTAGCCTTTTTTTTGGACCATGTTCATGTGCTGTTTTGATTAAATCACAAATAAATACAATATATAGAACGAATAAAATTGGGAAACCATGAGAGGTCATCAGATTGACATATGTCACTCAACATGAAACTTGGGGACACACAGGTGATAAAGATTTAAGTTTTGTGGCTAGAACAGAGAGGAAGGAAATGTAGTCGAATGTGAAATCTGTTCAGATACACAACAACAACGGCTGAGAGCATACGGGTCTGTGAGTCTTTAGGGGATGCCCTAATCACACAAGATGGAGCACTTTGTGGGGATGGTAATGCCTTTAGTTCTTCATGTGGTATGAGTGTGTAGGACAAATAAAGTTTCAGAGTCCAAGTTGTGTCAGGTGGTCTGTCAACTGAAATTCTATACTGGCAAATTATGGCGATGACTCTTCCATAGCCTTTTGTGAACTGTTTTAGGTTCGAGCATTTGTAGCTGCCTTGACTGCATTTCTTAACCTTAGCTGCTTTTATTTATTTATTTTTAATTATTATTATTATTTTTCCTTGGCTGCTTTTAGAACATTGACCTTGCCAATGGGGAAAAATAGAGAAGGTAAACATTTTCTGAATTTAATTTTTTTTATATATAATTAAAGGAAAACATTCATTACATGAACACTTACTTGGAAGAATTTCAAATGCGTTTAATATAGCCATCAAGAGTTAGGAAAAGGAAAGGAAAAGAGTTAGGAAAAGGTTGAAAATTACTTTTTTAAAAAGCAAACTTGTTCCTTGGAGATGCTAAACAATTTTGCCAAGGTCACAGTTTTCAGACCAGTTGATTCTTAGAGTTTTGGTTTTTTGTTTGGTTGTTTTTTTTTAAAAAAATGAAATCAGATTCTGCAACTACGGAGGGTCGGATAATTGAAAGACTCACGAGATGCCACAGAGCGTGCAAACATAAAGCTTCAATAAAGAAAAGGAACACAATACAGGACAAAGAACGCATCAGGTGGGCCCAGGGCACCCAAGTGTATCTTCCAGAGTCCTTGCTCAGTCACACAGGACAGGATTCGTTTCTAGGTCACAAATCACCAAGATAAACGCAAAAGGCCTCAGTCTCAGGGAAACCCGAGCACATCTTTACTGAGAGGCCATTGATCCTACACTGACCGCAGAGCCAGACAAGGCTATATGACCACATTACAATCAGGTTTAGACCATCATGCTCTACATTTACAATAAACAATTTAGACAGTCAGGTATAGAACACCCCTAGGGGAATTCTGGTCTTAGCATATTACAAATCATTAGCTCGAATATCTCACTGCGGTCTTGCCCAGGAAGCAATATTAAGGTCCAGACACCTCTAGAGATAAGCATAGAGCTACCACAAATGATCTGTACGTTAAATCTATACCTTTTTTTTTTAAATCTATACCTTTGAAGTCAAACTTAGTCCTAAGCTACTTTTAAAGGAAGAAGACTCTACTAAAGACATAATCACAAACTTTTGCTCTAGATTTGTGGTATTTCCAGACACCAACCTGATGCTTCAATTTAACAAGTTTGTGTGTGTGTGTGTGTGTGTGTGTGTATTTTTATTGTCGTTGCTGCTGTTGCTGTTTGGTTTTGTTTTTAAAATTTCCTCTATAAATTTAGAACATGACAGTAACAAAGGGAAGAAAACGCTTGCAGAATATAGTCACAGATGGACACGAAGAGGGAAAGGAGGTCATGTAAACACATCGACAAGCTTTCTTTTACCTTGAAGCACATAATATTCTATATCCGTTTTAAAGATACCTTGCTGCATTTTATACACTTAAATATATGATCCAAAGAACTACCCGTGAAATAGTTTCTGAGAACAAAAAAACAACAGTCCAATGTTCCTAGAAAAAAAAAATACAATGGCAGTTCTAAGATAACCCAAGAGAAAAATGGAAGTTTTGTTTCTTTCAAATTTTGTTTTAATTTTACAATATTTTTACATTACAATTACATGGCAGTTGTGTTCTAATGACATAATCATCTGAAACTCTGACTTTGGGCATTCTAAAAGGGTGCCCAGTGTGTCACTTAATTCAAAGCTAATAATAATAGTCCTTTGTTCTGTGATCTAACGACCTAGAAGACTTACTGCAGTCCCCTGAGTGGCAAAGGAAGTGCCAGCATTTCCTTTAAATGAAAAATACCTAAATAGCAGTTCTTTAATCTGATCAGTAGAGAGACAACACCTAAAATGTTTAAAGTGACTGCATTAGTTTTCCGGTACTGCTGTAACAAGCTACCACAAACTTGGTAATTCTGCAAGCCAGTGGTCTGACAGAGGAGTTCCACTGGGCTAAAATGAAGATGTCTGCAAGGCTATGTTGCTTTCTGGAATCTCAGGAGGGAAACCGTTCCCTTGTCTTTTTTTTTTGTTTTTTTGTTTTTTTTTCTAGCTCCAAGTGGCTGCCTGCAGTCCTTTGCTCATGGCCCTTCCCCGGTCTTCAAAGCCACCAACTGTGGGCACAGTCCCTCTTACATGGTATCACTCTGACATCCTCTTCTGCCCCCTGTTCCACTTGTAAAGACCCTGCGATGACACTGGACCTACCCTCCAAATCCCAAATGATTTTCCTTTTTGAAGGTCAGTTGATTCATGACCTTAACCCCATCTGCAACTTTAATTCCTCCTTTGCCAGGGAAGGTAACATAGCCACCAGTTCCAGGGATTTGGACATGGATATTTTTGGGGGCCATCATCCTGCCTTCCACAATGACTAATGTCATACCACTGCTTGCTTTTAATGTGTAAAAGTTTAGAGGCATTAAATTCTTTTCTTTTGTTCTTTTTTATTTATTTATTTTTAAATCTTATCTATTTTTAGGGACAGAAAGAGCAAGCTCATGAGCAGGGGGCGGGGCTGAGGGAGATGGAGGCAGAGAATTTCAGCAGACTCCCCAACTGAGCACAGAGCCCATGGCTGGGCTCAATCTCACAGCCCTGAGATCATGACCAAAGCTAAAATCAAGAGTCAGAAGCTGAACCCACTGAGCCACCAGGTACCCTATTTTTATTCTTTTCATTACCATTTAATAATTTATACCGTTCTGCTTCAACATAATGTAGCATGAAGGCACATTTGCTAGAAATGATTACATTTAATGATTTATCACATATTTATTGGCCGTTTACTATTAAGTAGACTCTTCCTAGGCACTGAGGGTATAGCAGTGAAAAAGAAATGATGAACTTCTACAAGGAGCTTACGTTCTAATGGAAAAGACAAGCCATACGGTAAGTAAAACGTATATTAAAGAAATCCTGGAAAGAGTATAGGAGCTATTTGACATGTATGTGGATACCGGGGGTGGGGGACAGAGGGAAGGCTGCGTGGGTCTTACATCTACACTTACAGGGCTATCGAGCCTATTGACAGTGGAATAGATCTCGCTTTGGTTAAAATGACAATCAGATACAATCAGTCTGAATTGGGTTCCTCATCAGTGCAGCCAAAGTGGGTGAAAAGCTGTAATTCTAAGCGAGGTGATCTGTGATGCAGCAGCAACCAGTCGGCCAGGCCAGCCTTTAGGCAGAACCTGATCAATAAGCCCAGCTGTCACTAGCAATCGGTGACACTCAGAGGAGGTGGCTGTCCAGAAACAAGACACAGAGACCTCGGTGGCTCTCGAAGGCCTCCCCCATGTCCACTCCCCAGACTGCATCCCCTATATTGGATTGCTTTTCTTACCAGGATGCTCAAGATTTCCCCTCGGCATCCACTCTTCAACAGTAGAGAGGGCAGTGAGCTGACCTTTTAATTTAAAACATAATCCTGACAGAAAAAGGGGATTCAGAAGGACCTTAAGGTTGTCGCCTTAAGCAGATAGAAGAAACTAGTTTCCATTTAGTGGTTTAGGAAAGATTCTGAGAAGAGTAGATTTAGGAAAACTGCAGGAGTTTGTGTTGGCTTTGAGTTTCCTAGCTGCCAGAGAAATGAAGGAGACGGGATCAAATCTATGACTTAAGGCATCCAAACCAAATTTATTTCAGGGAAGTGAAATCTTTCTGTTAAAAGTGGCAATTTCTTTGCTACTGGTACTAACCCATGAGGAAGGATTTAGTCTTAAGAAGACATCTGGTCCCTCTATGAATCTTTTCTGTTTCTTTTAGCACATGGAGTGACTTGTTTTATTATTTTGGAAAAAAAAATAATTAGGTACGCATGGCTCCACTGTGCTTCCTTGGGTGGATGATGTGGGAGTAGCATTTGGAAATCTGCTTTTTAAAGAAAAGCTAGATTCTGGATTATTTTATGTGAAACCTTCCAGGTTTTAAATAGGATAGCTAATTAAAATTAAGAAAAAAAAAAAAACCTGTTTGAGCTAAAAATAGAAAAACCGTACTCTGAATCAAGCCCATTCTCGGTCCACTTCTGTGACTTTCATCCTATACCTAAACTTAGACATCACAGTACAAATTATTGCTTACGCAGCAGATGGTGTACTAAGCCAAACATGTTTAGCTACCAATATGTCAGCAGTATTTTTATTCATTAGGTGAAAGAAAATACTTGTAACATTTTACAAAAATATTACTTATTTTAACTCAATAACGGGCCAATTAAATCTCTGTAGTTGGTATTTCTGTTAATGAAAAATAAATTGTAGGAAAACCATATCGACTCTAGAGACAGGCAGCAGTGTGTCTGTGTATACAGCCTGCACAACTAATCCATCCAAATGAAATGGAATAGCCAGAGGTAGATGTTTATTTCCTCTGAAATTTGTTTTTCATATTTATGTTCGTGCTATGTTTCATTACATCGAAACTAGGCAAAAATTGCAGTGACAGTATGTTTTATAAAAATGCGTGCTTCGTCCTCTTATAAATCACTCCTTCTCAGTGTATTATTGTTTAATAAAATTGAATTAATAAGAAAAAAAATCGCTATAATCTCTGCGGTCTAACAGCAATTTGTCAACTCTTGTTATTAAGATAGAAATTAGCATGCAAATTGTACCATACAAACTTGAAGAAAGAGTTAAGTGGCAAATAATTTTTAATTGTTGATATGCTAATAAATATCCCATTAGGATCCAATATTATGAATAATAGCTTTTACCCACTAAGACAGATTTCTTCCCTTTAATTAAACTACACAGGCACTGTGGCGTTGGTGGTTCTGTAAATGTGCTGATGTTGATGAGTACACACAGTAGACAAACCTAGCAAGGCCTTCCCAGAAAATGATGGTTTGAACAGAGATTCGGAGGGTTAGGTCCTCTTGATTTGCCCTGGCCGTCACACCTGGTCTTTTCATTTGCTATTCGCTATTGTTTGAATTAAAAGTGCTTGAGATAACTTATGCAACACAGGTACAACTAAAGGCAGAAAAACAAAACCAAAGAAAAGGAAAGATTGAGAATTATGCACAACACCGAGAATGATGTAAAAAGAACAAATAGTTGCTTTTCTCACTGATAATAAGAAAAAAAATCCATGTTGATGTAGAGAAATCATTTTTACCAAAGGCCGAATTATGTTTCCTGGCTTCTGATTTAACATTAGTAGTGCCATGGTCCCACTGTTGGAGGAGTCTGTGGTCCTCATTAATTAGGAGTTCTGATACGGGTCGAGGATATGCAAACTGAAAATACTAAAATTGGACCTTAACTTCTAGGATGTAACATTTACTTAGGGGCAGTTTAAATGGGCAGAGATTGAAGCAAATTATTCCTTCTCTGTTTGTCCTTTCTTGTGTCTTCCTGCTAAAGGACGGTGATCTTCTAAGACTAGGGTCAGAATGCAAACTTTACAAAGAGAAGGGGGTATAATTTCTCGACACTGGATTTATGTCATGGCTTCTCAGCCCTGGCTCCACCCTGAGCCAATTATATAAGAACCTTTGGAGTGGTGTTTTGGCCTCAAGTGACTCTGCTATGATGCCAGAAAAGACAACCACTGATCTAGGCTGGGTGTGGTACCTATGCTCTAGCACAGCTCATCCTGTAGACTGTTGCATTGTCATCTACAAGTTTACAGCCAAAATACATATATACAGAGGCTGCCTTGAGCCTGGTGGGCAAGGCAAAAAGGACAGAGTGTTCAGGGAATCAACTTTCAAACATAATTAACCAACACAGTATGCAATGGCCTTAAAGAAAATTATCTGAATGCTAATATATATATATACGTGCGTATCAAATACAAGAAAAGGATGTTGGGATGAAGGATACAAGAGTTTCATTGGGAGAGGAAATGCTTAGGAAAAATAAAAGCAAAAGGAAGTAAGGAAAGTCTTCAGATCACATTGTGGATCTGATACCTGCAAAAATGATGGCGGGGGATAAAAGGAGAATGGGGTGGGGAGCATGTCTTTGCCACCCTGACTAAACTAGGCTCGTCTAGTTGGGAGCGGTGAGGATCGCCAGTTGGAGGGAGGTCCTGCGTTGGGGTGGAGGAGCCCGGCCCATTCATCATTCACCACTGCCATGTTGTGGGCCCAGCAGAAACACCTACTGCCATCAGGAAAGATGAAGTGGATCCTAAAGCCTCTGCGAGCTGCAATGGCAGGTAACTATACGCCTCACCTGCTCGGTGGCAAGCACTGTCTTGAAAGGAGATCAAAGGGCTGTGCCTTCATATTTTTAACTCCTTCCAAGTAGCACCTTCAACTCATAAACCATTGGTGAGATGTTATCTCCCGGCAAAGACATTTAGCCACCAAACCCAGAGGAAGGGGTAGACACTTGAGGTTTCCATATATTTCCACAACTTAATGTTTGCCCACATCCCTGTCCCTAGGTTAATCAAAAGGCTTTCTTGCTGTTGTTTTTTGTTTAATTTTGTTTTGTGGGGAGGACTTTCTATTGGAATACAAACTTTATGAACGTCCGTCTCAATCTTATAATAAACTAGTAAGTGAGAGCCTGGAATGTCAGTCCAGGTGGAACAGATGGGAAAACCTACCATTTTGGTGGCCATAAAAACTTTCTGTACTAAGTCCTCAGATATCCAGCCTGTCTAGAGAATGCTGTTGTGCAGATAAAAAAAAAAAAATCCAATACTTTATCCTTTCAACTATCTTTTAATGTTCCTAGACTGTATTACACATTCCCTGACTAAATAGTTTTAGTGCAAATTGATTTATCTTTCCTTTAGGAACATGGATTTTGACCAGACTCAATTATTGTGCTGTGCTGTAGTCAGAGATGAATCCACATGTTGTGCTTAGATGAATCCAAATACCGTGCTTAGTTTATTGGATCAATTTATGCCATGGAACATACACACAAATTTCAAAGCACTTTTTATTCTATTCTTTCATTGGTATGTTGTATAATAGAATGAACTCTTCTGATGGGTAGCAAATCTTCAAAAGTCGTTACTGAATGCAAGGTTAAGCAGCGTTCTCACAAGTTACTGTCCTCAAAAATCGAATCTTTTAAAAAATATTGGTGCCTTTTCACTTTTAAATGACATTTGAAAGATTATTTCACACAACCACCCACTTTATTCCCCAAGGATATTCCATCATCTCCCTATTTTGATCACATCGAGTTCCTAAGAAAGCATCACCTTTTGTGAAATTCCAAGGTTGATTCCCCCCTACCCCCCCCCCCCCCATAAAAAGTTCTTGACCTCCTGCTATCCTGCCTTTACTCTAACAGGTAAATACAAGTTACCGTGAACATCATGAACCCAGTACAAAGTAGCGTCTAGCCCTCTGTCACTTTGGGAGTAGAGTAGCCCATCTGAAAAGCGCTATTTGTTCAGCACGCAAGCAAATAATCTGTAGGCGGAATTAATTTTCAGGCACAACAAGATAAAACATCATTCCAGAAACTTTTTTCCCTGAGTGAAGCAGAACAAACACATTTTGGAACTTATGTTTTAACCAAAGCTAGTCACTGATACCATGTTAAATTTACCAAAATGCATTGTTGAAATAAAAACTATGCATATTTAAAATACGAATAATGAAAAATGTTCTATCTACTTGTTTAACAAAAAACGAATTGTATTTTTATGTTTTTTTTTAGTTAGGGGACAACTTCCGCCCACATTTCCTGGTAAGATGTTAGATTACATCTTAATATAATTGCCACCACTAGGACAACACCAAAGGAAAAAAAGAGGGGGAAAACTTCAAGTTTTCAATTTACTTTGGATTAATATTTTAATATTTATTCTCTCATTCAACAAATATTTTTTTGAGTCACTCATTAGGACATGCACTATTTTTTGATGAAGAAGTCCAAGCTGTAATAAGGAAGTATTGTCAAGTAAAATAAGGCAAAGTTAAAGGGTCAAATCTCAAAGTGTTGATGGAGTGTTATTTTATGGGGTTTGGGGTTTTTTTTAAGATTTTATTTATTTATTCATGAGAGACACAGAGAGAGAGAGGCAGAGACACAGGCAGAGGGAGAAGCAGGCTCCCTCTGGGGAGCCCAATGCAGGACTAGATCCCAGGACTCCTGGATCATGGCCTGATCCAAAGGCAGACCCTCAACCGCTGAGCCACCTGAGGGTCCCGATAGAATGTTATTTTGGGCAGATAAATGGTAACACTGTCTTTGCAAGTACCCCACTTGATTGCAAGTAGTGTAAAAAATTAGTGAGAGAAGGAAGAGGTAATAAAATATGATTCATCCTCGGGTCCCATAGGTTTCTTTTTGTCACTTTTCATGGTAAGAGAATAATTTATTCATTTAGATTTTTTCTAATAAAAATAATACAATAGGATCAAGAAAAGAGAAACGGTTAATATGTAGAATTTTTTATAAGTAATATGTTTATTACATTTTCAGATAATATTTATTTTGCTAAGATTTTAAAGAATTTACATACTTAAGGGTGCCTGGTGGCATAGCTGGTTAAGCATCCGACTCTTGGTTTGGGCTCAGGTCCTGATCTTGGTGTGAGATCAAGCCCCACATGGGGCTCCGCACTCAGGGAGGAGTTTGAGCTTCTCTCTCCCTCTCCCTCTGCACCCCTGCTCATGTTCTCTCTCTCTCTTTCAAATAAATAATATTCATTTATTTATTGAATGAATAAAATGAAATAATATTCGTTTATTTATTTGAGAGAGAGAGCACACAAGCAAAGGCAGAGCGAGAAGCAGACTCCCCATGGAGCAGGAAGCCTGATGCGGGTCTCGATCCCAGGATCCCCGGATCATGACCTGAGCCTAAGGCAGATGCTCAACCACTGAACCACCCAAATGCCCTCCCCAACAAAAGAATTTATATATTTAAATCTTTTAATAAGTAATCATTGTCACTATGTATTTGAATGTTAATCATTTCTTTGATTTAAATATTGAATTGTTATCAAATTTAAATACAGACGATTAACATTACTGGGACCAAAATACACAATGGAGTAAATGTTTCAAGATCTTTTGTCTTTTGTTTTTTTAAAAAGAAATATTTTAAGTTATTTTTATTTTTTATTGAAAAATATGCATGCAAATAAACTCACATTTTGTACTAGTAATAATGCTGGCTGCATTTCTGCAACTTACCCCACGTTCATAGCACCCACCCACATACTGAGGTTTAACACGATCTGACTTCTAACAGTTTAAGCCAGCTTTCCTATTTTTATTCTGATATAAATAGAATCATACCATCTATACTCCCTGTGCCTGGCCTTTTACAATCACCATTATGTTTGTGAGATTCATACATATTTTATGTGTTTATAAATGGCTCATTTTCATGATTATGTAATTGCAGCACGTTTTATTTTTCCATATTGGAATAATCGATGGATATTCAGGTAGTTTTCAGTTTGGGCTATTTTAAATAATGCTCTTATGAACATTTCACTCTACGTATATTTTTTTAAGATTTTATTCATTTATTTATTTGAGAGAGAGATCGAGATAGCAAGAGAGAGCACGAGTGGGGAGGAGAGGGAGAAGCAGACTCCTGACTGAGCAGGGAGCCCGACAGGGGACTTGATCCCAGAACTCCAGGATCATGACCTGATCAGAAGGCAACACGCAACCGACTCAACTCTACATATTTCTGTTGGTTGTTCACGTGGAAAAGGAACTGATGGATCACAGAGTCTTTGTGTGCTCAGCTTTAGTACATGCTGGCCCAGGGGTTTCCAAAGGCTTCTTAACAATTTATACTATTCCATCGACAATCCCGACTGCTTTAGATCCTGGCTAACACTAGGTATGTTTTTGTTGGGTTGTTTTATTTTTTTTTTAATTTTCTTTTATTTACAGTTCAGCCATTCTGGGAAGTATGTAGTCGCATCCCATCGTGGTTTTAATTTGTATTTCCCTGATGACTAATGAAATTGAGCATCTCTTCGAGCGTGTATCGGCCATTTGGCTATCACTTTTTAAAGTGTTTGTTTATATTTTTTACCATGCTTTCTACCGGGTTGTCTTTTTCTTACTAATTAGTAGGGGTCCATCATATATTTTAAATATGAGTCATGTTTTGGGAAGATGTATTGCCAGTGTTTTGTCCCGCTTGGATTGCCTTTCCACACTCCTAAGGATGTCTTATTTAGGTGATTCAGATAGATCACAAAAAGCATGAACTATCATAGCAGAACTGAATAAGCTGGAGTTAATAAAAAGTTTAAATTTCTGGTTTTATGGAACACTGTTAAGAAAATGAAAGAGCAGGCCACAGATGGGAGAGGGGCATGTACGCATGTCTGATAAAGGAATAGGGTCCAGAATATATAAAATCTTACAACTCAACAATAAATAATCCCCCAAAATGGCAATAGTTTTGTAAATACACTTCACAAAAGACCTCTTAAAATGGCATATAAAAGCATATCAAGGGCAGCCCGGGTGGCTCAGTGATTTGGCGCCTGCCTTCAGCTCAGGGTGTGATCCTGGAGACCCGGAATTGAGTCCCACATCGGGCTCCCTGCATGGAGCCTGCTTCTCCCTCTGCCCCTCTCTCTCTCTCTCTCTCTCTCTTATGAATAAATAAATAAATATTCTTTTTAAAAAAGCATATCAATATCCTCAACATCACTATTTATCAGAGAAATGCAAATTAAATCACAAGGAGATACCAATATATACCCATGAGAATGGCTAACGTGAAGAGAATATCAAGTGGTAGCAAGGATGCAGAACGGCTAGCAAATTCATATATTACTAATATAAATGCCAAGTGGTAGAGGTACTTTGGAAAGCAGTTTGGAACTTCTTATAAAGCCTGACATACACTCACTACATCGACCTTCAGTCTCACCACTAGATGTTTCTTTAAAAGAAGTGAAGTCATGTCCGCACAAAGACACATCTGTAAAGATTCAGAGCAATTTTATTCACAATTGCCAAAGCAAGAAACAACCCAGGCTTCCCTTTTCCTGGGGGACGCAGACGAGGTAGGCATCAGGTGAGCTCACCTGCTCAGCGGCTGGTTCTCCCTTGAGCCTCAGGCATTTTCCTCCCGTGGCTGGGAAGAAATAAGAGCCTGGCTATTTTTAATTCCTCAGACAGTGTTTGGAAGAGATTTAGTCTTTGTTTCTGAGGTTGTGAGCTTTGCTCTTTGGGGCTTACCACAGTGCGTTAAAGTTTGCTAAGTATTCTGAAGAGGCGACTAACCAGGTGTTTGAAGCAGGTGCGATCCCTGAAGTGGAACATAGATTCCTTAATAATGGGAGACTATAGGAAATTTCAAGTCCACTTTCTGAGAGCCCCCTACATCCTCCAAGATCCAGACTGCAGCGCATGTGTGATGGGAAAAGGCGGGCCTTGCTCAGGGATCCAAATTGTCCATATTGTGCTCAGCACACAGCAGAACCCGTGCTCATTTCCATTGCCCCAGCAACACTGTGCTGAATGAGCAAGGTCAGCTGTCAGCCGCACTGGAATCCAGCAATGATCCTAGAGAAGGAAATGACTGGCTTTCCTTTCAATTAATCCTCTATGCTCACAGATCGCCAGTGCTTTAAAACCATATATATATACTTTTTTTTTGTAATAAATCTGCCTTTATTTTGTTGTAATGATATTTTGTTTTTAATGTAATGGACATGACCTGTAGCAACTTAGTATTGCGCCCTTAGCCTTTTTTTATTGTATCTTCTGTATATTTTTATGTCAATGTTTGATTTCCCAAGAAATACCTTAATATATTCTCCTAAATTAAAACATAGATTTTTGAAGTTTCATTAAACTATTAAATTTATAAGCTGAGAAATAGTATCTTTTTTTAAGTTTTTATGTAAATTCTAGTTAAACATGTAGTGTGATATTGGTTTCAGGAGTAGAGTCTAGTGATTCAACACTTCTATATAATACCCAGTGCTCATCACAACATGAGAAATAATCTTTTGTTGAAAAATAAATATATAGAAACTATTCTAATGTTCTAATACTTATTCATCCTTTTGAAATTTGTCATTGGATTTAATATCTTAAATACTTATACGTATTGCTACTATATTATTTTTCTAAAATGCAGGTTGAATCCCAATGTTTAATTTGTCTTTATTTTACAGAATAAAATTTTAATCTCTTTGATGGTGCTTAACACTTTTCATGACTTTATCATAATTACTTTCCTGGTGGCTATATCTCACTGCATCTGATTTTACCTATTGGAATCAGTCATTTAACTTTACATATTTAACTTATTCTCCAGATATGCCATGCACACACATACTTCTGAACTCTATTGTTTCTAAGTGGAACACAACACCCTGCCTCTCTGCCTGTCAAAATCTTACTTTTCTTTAAAGGGTTAGCTCACAGGATCCCTCTTCCATTGAGGCTAACCTTAATTAAAAGTGTACTCACCTTCCTTTAAATTTCAATCATTGCTTGCATCTCTTCTTAGCAATTAGGTTTTCCTATCATTCGTCTTTATTCTCAGTGGTCTTGATACCCTTCTCATGTTGGCATAAAACCCTTGAAGGGGAACTCAACATCAGTATGTGTGCATTTCTCACATAGTATGTGTGAGGTTTATTCAAGAATATTTTTTACATGAATATGACCGTTGATTTTTTTATTACATCAATATGGCTCATTCATAGGAAAGAGCTCTAGTATTTTATAGTTGGGATCCATTACCTTAAAATGGACATTTTATCTGGTTGACTTTCTAGTCAATTATTTTTAAAATATCTAAAAATAGACATTTTTAAGTCACTAAAACATGCTTATTTTTTTCTTTAAAAGCTAATATTCAACTCTCACCATTTCTAAAGTGTTTTCCTTACTGCATCTTTTGAAGTAATTTTTTGTACAAACCCAAGCTCAACACAGGGACAATTTGAATGATTTCTATATTTCAACATATTGATGTTGGAATTTAAGACAAAAATTGATTAAGTAAACATAAGCATTTCACAACTTGCAAAATATTTTCATGAATGCCTTAATTTTATAAGTGATATGTTACAAACTTTATTCAGACTACTTAGAAATAAAACATGAATTTTTCAGTTTGGGCATCAATCCTGCTCTAAGGGGGAAAATAACAGCAGTTTTTGATGGCAAAAAAATTATAGTGTTTCCTATATTTTAAATATCTAAGACATCAAAAGGCAGGCAGAGGGTGGTAAAATGTCTATCTTTCAGTAGCTGGTCAATAAAGAGAAAAATGAGCACCATCATGGGTGTTAATAAACACAGAAAACAATGTTCAGTAAAAATTATTAATTATGTCTAGTTTCTCATTTTCTTATTTATGCAAGCAATGTATTTCAAATGATTTTGGTACCTTCTGATATGAAAATATTTTTAAAAAGCATGATGAGGAAAGAGCTATAGTAAATCAAGATACTTTTGCTTGGTTGTTCGTAGTAGGGAAATTAAAATATTCTCAACAGTTTCTTGATTTCTTAAGGCTTAATTAATTAGTCAGATTTTCTGTTAGGAAATGTTACTGGGTATCAGTAGTCCCAACTGGCTGAGGGATTGAGGAAAAACCAACCTCCCTTTGAGACATAAAGTTGAGTATGGGAATAGAAATAAATCTTTCTATATATATATATTTTTTTTAAATGTTGCTCTTTAAATAATAGAAATATAAGCTTATGCTCCTTAAAGAATTCTAGGAGGCAGACTAAAACAAACTTGCATTTGAAGAATAAGAAAGATGAGACAAAAGTGACTTGTCCTTAGTTATAAAACTGAGTCTTGGGGATCCCTGGGTGGCTCAGTGGTTTCGCGCCTGCCTTTGGCCCAGGGTGCGATCCTGGAGACCCGGGATTGAGTCCCACGTCGGGCTCCCGGTGCATGGAGCCTGCTTCTCCCTCTGCCTGTGTCTCTGCCTCTCTCTCTCTCTCTCTCTCTCTCTATGTCTATCATAAATAAATAAATCTTAAAAAAAATAAAAAAAATAAAACTGATTCTTTCAGAATATTGTTTAGAAAATGCTTCTAAACAGAACTAGGACCAAATCTTCTGTCAACATTTCTACATGACAACTTGTTTTCTTTTATTTTTATCTGATTAGATCAATTGAAACTTCTTTGTCTATAAATATTTTCAAAGGTAACAAAAAAATCAAAAGGCGTTGATTTAATCTCAAATATCCAAATAGTTTCATTTGTTCTTTTTCATACACGAAGTTCCTAATAACCTGTCAGGTTGAATATGAACAAACCAAAAATCTGAACTCTAAATAATGTATTTTCAATATTTCCATTTTGTAGAGAAAGACTAATTTGACTTCAAAAGTTCAATTGTTTGAAAGTAGAACAAGTTTGACATTGTCAGCCTTTATTTGTAGAGATTCCCGATCTAAATGGCGACATTCTACAAATGACATCTGGAATTTGGCTTAGATGTTGAGTTCAGCTGCGTATTTTCTCCTCTTTGCTGACCGTGCCATCCCTGCCAATGTCTGCCTATAGAGACACAAACGTATGCCTCTAGTCTTTTGTAGGCCCTCGGAATCGCCACTGAGTCCTCCCGTTTCAGGCAAGTTCCAGGGTAAACCTGATTCTTATTTCATGTCAGATCTCCTGCCTTTCCAGTGTCTGTGCTGATGGAGATGAATCGCTCCATTGTTGTCTGCAAAGGGGATAGAGAATTCTAGTCTTAACCACTCTTACCATTTCTCTCCAAGAACAACAGCTACTGGCAACATTTAGAGCAGCCTTCAGTATCAGCATGTCATTCCACTCACAGAGGACTGGCTTATATAAGATTCCCTGCTGCTGCTGTCACTAACAGAGATTCTTAATGTAAAAAATCATGCATTCTGACTTAGCAGCAAGCCTGGCAATGAAATTCCTGGAACAAGTGCAGTAGGCAGCAGAAGACTACAGCAGTTCATTTCCCACTCCCTCAGGCCATACTCTTTTGTGCAGATGTGTGGTCCCGGGAATGCCCACTTCCTACAACATTTTATGATTACTTACTATTATTTGTATCCTGGGTTCTAAGAATTTAAAATGGGAAGCAATGTTGTATTTTATTTTTTCTGGGAGGGTAAGGTTTTGGGAGAAGTCGTAGAAATAAAGTGGGGGAGAAGTAATTTAGGCTGAGCGTATTTAACCAGTCATGATAAACTCAGTCAATATTGATCGAGTCATAATTGCCTAATCAATTCAAATAATTATCCCTCCATACTCTGCACCAGAAAATGTACATTTACAGACAGACTTCAAAGAGCATTGGAGTTGGAATAAGATTAGGTTTATCACAGTTTTAGTCCCTGGCCTATGGCCTGTACTTAACTCCCAAAGATAATAGCTGCCCTTGTAATGACATATAATTTTAACCACTACCTTATGATTATCAATGATTATCTCAAGTTCAATTACAATTTATGAAGTTTTTATTCTATTTTTGTTTCATTTTATTTTATGTTATTTTACATAGGAAAAGCTACCATTTTTCCGACGGTCAGGTAGATGTCTGGGAAGACCCATTCAAGGAAGCTCATTTAGTAACTTAATGAAGCCTGTACTCTTCCAGGACTGATGGGAACACCAGGCACAGATTGAGGTCATGTTTCCCAATCAAATCATGCAGGTTAGAGCAGATGTAGCAAGAACAAGAACCCTGGCTGAATTTTCTCAGATAGCTGCAGGAGAGCTGCTGGTTATAGATAATATAGATCGATATAGACGATATAGATATAATATAGATAGATACAGTGGTTAGATAGACCCACAGACAGGATTACCAGAAAGACTTGCAAGCCGTGTATTCCCCTAGATATTCTAAACTCTACCATAGATCTAGTAAAGCAACAAAGAAACAGAGCTCTGGGTATCCAAAACATAAATTTCTTGGTTTTAGAAAATCGCTGGGCTTTGGTGTTAGGATATACACCATATCAAGAGGCACTATAAATAAAAACCTTATGAAATTTATCATTATATTTTTTTATGAAAATATTCATTTCCACATGTGGAAATGAATCTTTTTTTTAAGGTCACAGCAGAATTTTAACCGTATTTTTAGAAACAGTTCTTTTGAGGGCACCTGGGTGGCTCTGCAGTTGAGCATCTGCCTTTGGCCCAGGGCATGACGCCATGGTCCTGGGATCGAGTCCCACATCGGGCTCCCTGCAGGGAACCTGCTTCTCCCTCTGCCTGTGTCCCTGCCTCTTTCTCTGTGTGTCTCTCATGAATAAATAAATAAAATCTTAAAAATAAAAATTCTCCTTATATCTTATCTTTATGAACTTAATAGCTATTCATGGCCTCGTTGCCCAATATCTGTACCGAATCTGCAGCCCATATACAATAAGAACACCTTAGTTTTTTAAAAACTAGCCTTATTCCTGACTTAATCTTATATTATCAATCTTTATTATTTTTCTTATTTTTTTCTATTTTATTTTTCACATTTAAGCTCAATGATTGTATTTGTTTACCCTGAAAATGTCTGAAATACTCTCTAAACCAAGATGGGGAATATATAAGGAAATAGATACACAGCTCTGCAACTGACTTTTTGTGAGCGACCTTCAGCAATTTAATTAATCTCTCTAAAAATATATCTTTATATATAAAATTGGAATACTGTCTTTTATATTGTGTTGAAAATTAATATGGGATAACATTTTAAGCACCAAGCACAGTTCCTGGTATCTAGTAAATGCTTAATAAAAGTTAATTATATCTGAATTTATATTTAGTTCTAAGTATAACATTTCAAGAGATTCACTGACAAATTTGAGTGTAATGAAAAAAGAGCTACGAGTGATGAGGTTTTTGTAGAAAAAAAATGGCATAGCAAAATTATAACAAGTTCTCTTTTTTCTTTGAAATAAAACAAAACTCTAAACTGTGCCATCTGTTTGTGTGTTGTGTGTTTCCACATGTTTGAATAAGCAAAGATGATATGGAAGAATCCAACTGAAATTGTCAACTATTGTATATCTAAGAGATCGAGATTAGAAAGCAAAATATTTTCATTTTCATCTACATATGTATTTAAATAGCAAAGAAATAGAGAAAGACTGGAGGGACCTTGGAATTTTTTTTTTCTATCTTCTTTTTTTTCTTAAATTATTTGAGTTAATCACTAAAGAAAGAATGTAGATAGAAAGATGAGGGCTCTGGAAATTATTTTATTATAGTAGAAAAAAACTGAGGATGTTAGTTTAAAGCAGGGATAAAGGAGAAATTATGGCTGTCTTCAAATATTTGAAGGACTCTCAAGTAAGGAATCATTTAGACTCATTTTATAATGTTCTAAAGGATGGAAAAATGACTGACTCTGAACATTATCTGGATATAGTATACCACCAAACTCTCATGTAGAGACTAGATTGCTGTGTCATCCCAAGATATTCAAATAAACCCATCAGAAGTGTAGAAATTCTTAAGAATCAAGAAAAATTAAAGACTTTTCAAGGAGGTGATAGGCTTGACTACTGAGTAATTGCAAAAGAGGCAATAATGCTATTCCAATTTTAAAAGCTATAAATTATGCAAGTGATTTCAACAGCAGGGGGGTTATTTGTCCTGATGTGGAGATGTTGAAAAGCTCATGAATTTCAAATCTGTAAATTAAGAACAAAGGATTTACAGCTTAGTTAGAAGCAAATGAAACACAAGTAATACCAAAAGCGGTCACTGCTATGGCTCACTCTAACCGCTAGGGATTGTTCATTCAAACTCTCTTTCCCCATTCCATTCTAATGGAGGAAAAGTACTGCTGCATCAAGTCCAAGGACACAGGTGACAGAGGTGACAGTGCTCTGAATATTTGGAGATATTTTTTAAAAGGTCAAAAACTCTTTCATCTACTTGTTGGAATCCATTGGATTCCTCTTCCTGGTCATTTTCATTTTGGTTTGCTTTGTTTTTGTTTTGTTTTCCAAGTAGCTAGTGAAGTAAAAGGCATCTGCTCTAGGTATAGGACTGGTGAGGGCAATTATTTGTGTTAATAGGTCATACTATAGTTCTGCAAGGAACCCAAATGTATTTTCCTGTTTATTCCCAAAGTGTTTTTCCTTAACGTTGCCTATTATATCTTTAAAAATCATTCATTCACAATGTGCCAGAAACCTAAATAATTATTTTGTCTTATTTTTAATAGAACTAAAAATAGCAAGTAAAATACCACAACTACTGCATTGGGTTTGTTTCTTCCAATTACTACACCATCAGTTCTACCAATGAATCAGCTATTTCAGACTGTCAGAAAAAAAAGTATTGACCCAAAAGAAGGTCAATCCAATATTCACATAGATATTATGTATATTTGATACCATATGGTTCTTTGCATTTGCATTTTCCCTCATATTTCACTTCAGCAGATCCTAATACACCACAGCCAAGTAGATAGAACAAGAATGGTTCAACAGGAATTACATTAGCATAACTGTATTTTAGACATTTGCCAAGTGGGCAAGTTCAGTAACAAAGTCAGAGTCCTGAAAAGACTGGAATTTGATGCAGATGAATACTGGATCAATAGGCTCTTAGCACTAAAAAGTTGGGAAATGGCAGGTGAAACTAAAGTGATTCATTGTTTGAATTCTCTGTCACTTTACATATCTTCTTAGCTAAAACCTTTCTCAAAATCACTTCACTAATTTACTGTTTTTAAAGGGAAGAAATGAAAATATATGTTTTTTAATTCATCATATTCTCAGGATATTTTGATTAAAATATTTTTTAGCAAATGTAAGGTTCTGTAATCCTGTGTTATTTTATTAGTTTTGCTTTAATAGATATTTTTAAAAGATGTTATCACAAAAAGGAATGGAATTATGTGCATTGTGCCAATAATTATGGAATAGTTTGTTTTCATTAGTTTTTTTTTCCCTATGAGATATTATTTTCCATGGCCATATTCTTTGTTTGAGTGTCACTACAATGCTTTTTATCAGTACATTGTGATAGATAATTTTATCCCCTTGCTTGTAAATTCTGAGAGCAACAACAACAACAGAAAGTTTCTGGAAGATAAAATACTTTTAGCAACAATTTACCACTACTGAAAAAAATCAGTGTTTCCAAATTTTAATATAATATTTTATAATAATAGCCAAAACTACTAGCAATGGCTTAGGCCAAATAAAGAATAGAACAGGGATATACAAAGTTATGTCCAAGTTTCTTATCATTTTAGTTAAAATATTCACTAAGGTTCCCACCACTTTGACTTAACCATTTGACTTTCTTCATTTTCTGCTGTGACAAGGTATCTTTTCTGGCACATCTTCTGCTGGGTTCTTGTTCACTTTGTTGTTCTTCTTTTCTCTTTATTTATAGACTGAAAATTCAACTTTCTTTGCAAAAACTTTCCACATCCATGTTTAAATCTTTGACACATATAAAACATGAGAATGACTGGTATGTATGTTAAATCTTAATAAGTTGATGTCTTAGAAACTACCATCTTAACCCACAGGCTCCATTGGTATGCTTTATGTTACTGCTCAAACTGGGGAATTTCCCTTGTGTTTGTTAGAGTTAACTGATTTTTATAAATGCAATGAGGTATTAAGATACCAAGAAACAGAGATCAGTCAAAAGTTGTTTATTTCTGTTCCCTTTTCCCTCTAAACAAAGCATCATTAAGCAACAGAAACATATCATCAGCACTGATTTTGTGTGTGTGTGCTGCAAATGATTGTTTTTCTTAGAATTTGAAACCCATTAAACTGAAGGAACAGACCAAAAAATGTCCTACCCCTAAAGCCAAATGCAGTGGGCATGACCGAGTAACTTACCTCAAACAAGAAATGGATTCTGACCCTTTTTATAAGAGCAGTGATGATATCCTATCACAAGATTCATTTCACTATACTGCAATTATCAAACAAAAACACATTTGGAAAGCAACGTTTTTGTTTTGTTTTGTTTTGTTTTTATTTTTATATTTCCTCACTCTTAGTGCCTCAATACATTTGGCCAAAAGGTATGAACTAACTTCAAGCAATTTGAGGACATCATACCTTTGATCAAAAAGTGATAGTCTAAAGTTGGAATACCATCTTAACTCAGCTTAACCCTGACTTATTGAAAAAAAAAAAAAGAATGAAATTCTCTGTTTGAGAAATAAGTGCATATGTACATTAAATGACTTGCTGAACATTGCTGGTTTACAAAGAAAATTCTATTAAGATTTGAAAAACCTAGGATTTGTTATCAGAAGTCCTGTTTTTAATTCTGAGTCAATTATTAGAAATGTAAAGAGGGCAAATCAGGTATAAATTTGAGCCTCAATTTTTACATCTGTAATAATAATATTTAACAGAGTTGTTTAAAGGAGCAGCTGTAGATGTAGGTAAAGATTTATTTATACGTGCTCTATATTTTGTTCACATATATTCAGCACCTTGTGGAAGCTAGGTACTAAATCAAGAACTGGGCACCGGGGGGGTGGGGGGAGTTGATGAAGTCTGTGTCCTTGAAGTCTGAACCCTGGTTGAAAGAGACAGATGTATTAAACATCAGTATAATACGGCAACACTATAATTAAGGGAAAAAATCGAAAATATGTTGGGCCTCCAGGTAGAAAGAGATCAGTGCTGTCTTTGGATGTCAAAAAAATTTCTATAGGAGACAGTATTTGAGCTGAGCCTTGGAAGTTAAGAGTTTTCCATGCGGAGGATTCACCAGGAAATAAACACCACATGTACACATAAGGGCACGGAAGGGCAACAAAACAAATGTGCTTAAGAAAGTTTGAGACACTTGGGTGGTTGGAACACAGAGTCGTGGGAGAATGGAAGCTGATGAGGCTTGAAAACTTAAATAGGGACAGATTGTGAAGGTTCCTGAAACATAAAGGCTTTCAGATTTGACGTGAAAGATACTAATGGGCTATGAAACCCTAGTGTTTTAGGAAAACCAGTCTAGCTGTAGCATGAAGAATAGTCTGCCGTTCTCAAGACTAGAGTCTTGGAGACCAAATAACACCCTCTGTACCAGTGCAGATGTAGGGTGATGAGGTCAGGGATACAGGACAGAGGCCAGTATTTGCAACTAGATGATGTGTTTGGTTTGGGGCATGCTTAAGGTCAATGATTATATTAGGTATGTTGAGGAGAGAACAGTTGGGCAAATAGTTGTTCATTCCACTGAAACTCATGTCACAGCAAAACTTGTTCAATATTTAATGTCTTCCTGTTGCTGGAGAGAAAAAAAAATCAAAGCTTGTATACAAGACACTCCATAACACCTATTTGTGCAGCATCATTTCCAAATGATATCTAGGTGTCAATAATCAAGTAACAATTCCCCAAATACTCTTTTAGGTTCTGTACTTTGCACAGTCTGCTTCCTATACCTAAATTCTCGAATTTCCTTTTCATACAATCATTATTGGATGATTCACTTGTGAAAAGTAAAAAAAATAAATAACAATGATGTAAACTCTATTTTGGTTTCTACATTTTTCCCTCTCTGGCACGTGTTAGGCACACAAAGGAAATTTTAGTGAGTAATTTAATGTATAAATGAGATATTAGCTTTATATCAGAGAACTTTGCATGATGAAGGTCTGTCTTGTGACAATTTTTCTTCCAAGAATTCGCAGTCAGTTGGACAGATTTCTGAGTGGAGTCAGTATACTAGACACTACTTATCTACACTGTAAGTGTCTTTTTCTAAGAATAATGATAAAAGAGTGATCCACATTTCACAATTATAAATCTGATTAAAAATTTAAAAATCACGTTTTATTAAAATGCTTCCTAATTTCTTATACTATTCTTTTACACATTATACAACTTAGATGCATAGACTGACAGCTACTTATTCTCTATTATAAGTGTATTAAAAAGAAGCCTCAGTCTAGGTTTTAACAGTGTAAAATATAAAGGTTTTGAGTTCATCTTTTCTTGGCATCCCTGCCCTCATCACCTTCACTGTCTTCCACAGGGGAGCATTGTTTAAGAATGATCAAGAAAATGAGGTACAGAAATACCAAAGTTAATGCCATTATGGTGTATTAAAAGAATTACCTCACCATCAAATGATTTTTTTTGTTCTCTTTCTGGCCACCTAAATGAATAAAGCAGGATAATGACATTCTCATTATTTTAGGAACACATTTGCATCCATAATGAAAAAGAGTCCCTAAAGGGCACAGACACCACAGAGGCGACTATCTGAATTAATTAAAATTGTTTGCCTGATTAGATAAAAAATGCAACTATAAACTACATATCAGAGAAAGTTTCTTTCTTCTCATCAAAACACAAGAATAATCTATTATTAACACAAAGTCTTACAAGATTAGTCTTTAGAGAACATAAAATAGAGGTTTGCATATATTTCTCTACTTTAAAAAATGACTATTCATCAATAAAAATAATAAATCCATATACTATACTTTATATTTTCTTCTAAATTCTTCAGTAGTTACATAATAAGATCATTTAAAAGGTAAACACATATCTCAAAATAAAAATTTATTTAATATTGTATTTAAAATTTTGATAATCCTTATAAATTATTTTTTTATTATTTTTTCTAAATGAATACGTGTTTATCAACATAAAGAATCATTTGCCCCTGTGTCAAATATTCTTCTCAATGTTGGAAAGCAATCAAATAGTTCTTTCTTATTTATAAATATGTTTTCTAGTGTGTAGATGGGCTATTAATGTAGTGTTTATTAGAGCCATTAAAGTGTGAACTATCTTGAAATGATTGTATCACTTTTCCAATGTTTCCCTAATATAGTTTCAGTCATAAGAACAGGAGATGTGGGCACCCCGGGTGGCTCAGTGGTTTAGCACTGCCTTCAGCCCAGGGTGTGATCCTGGAGACCTGGGATCGAGTCCTAAGTCAGGCTCCCTTCATGGAGCCTGCTTCTCCCTCTGCCTATGTCTCTGCTTCTCTTTCTCTCCTCTTTGTGTCTCTCATGAATAAATAAATAAAATCTTAAAAAAAAAAAAAGAACAGGAGATGTATGTGAAAGTAACTATTGTCCTCAGCAATATGAACTTTGTTGGTTTTTTTTTTTTTTTTAGAAAAAGAAGAAAATACATGGTATATGTCTTTCTAAAATAATTCCACATGGGAACAGGATCATCTTTATTTTGATCTTTAGTTATTATGAGAAAGTAGATTAAGATGGGTATGTACAAGGCTGATCCCTACCAAATTAACTACTAGTAGTAAAGTAATATTGCAAAGACATTGCTTACTAATTGCTGTAGTAACTTAGTCACCATATACTTCAGTGGCTTAAAAAATATTTACATTAGCAGCCCATGATACAGGATAATAGGACTATTATGGGGCATATGTACTATTTTACCTTAAGCTAGTATTGGAAGCCCATCTATCAGATGAGTTTAGACTTCCAAAAATCAGTAAAATGATTTTGTTTTGTTGAAATGTCTCATCAAATATTGAAATTTTCAGCAACCTTCTTCCTTTTATAACAGCAGACAATTGATTGGCTTATATTTTTCCCTTCTAAATTATTTCTTAATTCAATTTGGCACATTTTACAGATCCAGCTTAAAAGTAGTTCCATAACCAATATTGAATATTTTTATCTCATTGCTGCTCAGAAGTCTTTAATAGTACACGTGTGTTAGGAAGGATATAATGAACCCCAGTTGTGTTGTGAAGAAGATAATTGTCTAGGATGAAGGAGACTTGTGCAAAAATAATAATAATAATAATTAATACGAAACAGAAAGTACCCTTTGAAATTTAGTAAAGTGTTGCATGAGTTCATACAGAAAAGGGAAAGTTTACTTCCAATAGCCATCCAAGGGAGTCTGCATGATGTGATGCTGTTTTTTCTTGGTAAGATTGGACATGAAGTAGTGGATTTCAGAAGATAACCTCACCCAACAGTAGTATAAACTTGGCGATTCTCAAAGGGATGATTAGTCCAGTGAGTGTCAGCTTCCAATTAAGAACAGGGAATGGGAAAAAGTAAAGCTAGAAAGATGGAGAACTATAGAGGAGGGCAGAAACGCGGCTCTGAAATATGGCACATATTCTGTAGGAAACTACGGATAATTAACAGCCTAATGATACAATAAAGCTAAGCTGCAAAGACTAGGGTGTAGCAGTGAGCTATAAGATTAGCTAGAAGCAGTGACATTCAGGATGGACATAAGTCCAGCAAATTGTTATAATAATCTATTCAAGTTACAGTTAACTACAGGGAATAAGGAGCACGACATCATGTAAAATCTTATTGTGCTGACTCTAATATTAACCATAGAAACTAACATTTATTGAACCTTTACTATGTGTCACGCCCCAGGCCAAGCACTACACATGAACTATATTATTTAATTATCACTAACCTGTAATTATAAATACTAATGTTACCTACATCTCACAGATGAGGAAATGGGGCTTCTGAGAGGTTAAATAACGTGCCCGAGTTCTCATATCTAGTGATAGGTGGAGACAGGATCTGAATCTAAGCTTTCAGACTCCAAAACCATGCTATGAACAATTACAAGTTAGATAATTGATTTTCTGGGAAAGAAAAAATGAAAATCAAAGATGACTCAGTGACTGGAAGAAGAGCTTTGCCATTAATAAAAATTGGGATGTTAAAGCAAAAAGTTTCTTTTCAGTGAGCCTTGGCCTTTGTGGAGGCCTGTTTTTAGTGGAACTGATTTTGATCTTCTACCTAAAGAAGGTACTCAGGCCGTGGGCCTGCAGAGAGCATGGAGAGGCAGGGAGAAAGGACCCCACACCAGCTTACTGTCTTGATGCCAGCGCTCAGGACTATAACGTATTTCACTTTCATCCCTGCCAAGGAGGTGATATGATTCCAACTTACAGGTGCAGAAAGGGACACAGAGGGGTTAGGTACTCAAAGTTACTGGCTAATAAGTGATAAAGACAAAAATCCTATTCTTCATCCCCCCTCTCATCAGAGTCTGATTCCTTTTCAGAATACCCAAGTTCAGATACTTTCATACATCTACTAATTGAATCCTCAATTACATCTCACTTCCAGAATAATCTTCAATGGGTACCCCTTCAAAAATAGAAGCTTCTCGGCTCTACAAGGGTTTTATTTTTATTTTTTTTTTTAAATTTTTATTTATTTATGATAGTCACACACAGAGAGAGAGAGAGAGGCAGAGACACAGGCAGAGGGAGAAGCAGGCTCCATGCACCGAGAGCCCGATGTGGGATTCGATCCCGGGTCTCCAGGATCGCGCCCTGGGCCAAAGGCAGGCGCCAAACCGCTGCGCCACCCAGGGATCCCCTCTACAAGGGTTTTAGACTACAGTTCCTTCATAATAATTCTGCTAAGTCTTGATAAATGTCTAACTGCTTTCTTTTCACTAGGCAGCAATTCCCAAAGGCTTTATTCTTAGTAAACGGGACTTCCCATACCTACTACTCACTTAATATATGCTCAGATGTCCATAATGACTGCTAAATCCTCCCAGAATCTCCTCAGAGCTTACCCCCTTTGACTTCCCTGTTGGCCGCACCCTCCTTTTCAATGTCTCCTTGGCTTTCATAACTGCTGCCTCCCGCCCTTCCACATTTGCTGTCTTTCTCTGCAGTGTTCTCCACTCCTACCTCCTTGCCTCACTACTCCTTCAGTAGTAGTGTATAACTCTTCCCCCTGAAAACCTGTTCTTTTCCATTGCTCCCCCTCCTTCATGCTGCGACAGCTCATTTAATTCAATAAAATTTTCCCCCAAGAAATGAATCCTCTAATTTTATCTACTGGCATTTCTATTCTTTATTTCAAGATGTGGCTTCATGGATGTCTTTCCCTAAACGGTTTGCTCCTCTTGGGTCCCTATCTTAATTAACATTACCATTTTTCCCCCAGTTATACAGTCCAAAATTTCAAAGCCACCTTCTATGTGCCTTTCTCCATAACCCTCTCCATCCAACAAGATGCCATATCCTTTCATCTTACTCCCCTCTAGCTCTTATATCATAAGAAAAAGAGAATAATGAAAAAGATATTGTCAATTACCCCACTGATACCACTGTCATTGGTACTTATTTTGTATTAGACGGTACTATGGATTTTCTGCATATATATCATTTACTCCTCACAAGGACACTATAGAGACCACAGCTGAAGTGAAGAAACTGAGGAAGCTCAGAGAGCACTTGCCCTTGTCACACAATCAGAGAAACACGCATCCATTTCAAACTCAGGCGTGGCTACTCCAGCCCCCGAAGCCCCCCACTCTCCCCTGCCTCATCCTGTCCATTCCCACTCTTACTTTCTAAGCTGGTCTCTCATCACTTGTTCTCTGAAATAATGCAGAAGCCTCTCTGTCTTTAAATGTGTCTCTCTCTCCACCTGTTCTTTAAACACATCCATTTTCATAAAAACGATGCTAATTACAATGCATCCTCATCACAAGTCTTCCCTAGAGTCCTCAGATAAATAATAAGCTTTCAGTATAGGCAAGGCTTCCTGAGCTGGGTACCCAAAACACACTCCTATAACTCAATTTTTTACTCAACAGACATTGATGCAGTTTTTCGTATGTGCCAGATATAAAATTCTTCACATATATTAATATAATTAATCCTCAAGGAATCCATAAGAAATATATTTTCCCCTCCATTAACAGATTTAAGAACTGAGTGAAAAGAAGTCACGTTAATTCCCCTATGTCACAGTGCCAACATTTAGTACCACTGGGCATCAAACTCCTATGATGTGACTCCAGAAGTCTTCTCTCTCAGCCCGGGTGGCCTCTCTATTACTTGACTTACTAAATCTAAAGATTGGCACTTATTTCTCCTTAGACTTCAGATTCCTTAAGTTATTCATTGCTGTATCTTCCTTCTCTACTTTATTACCCTACAGTATCTAATTCAGGGCCTTGAAGATAGTAATGTAAGATTATTCATTTAACAATTACTGAACATCAGTAGCTGTTGCAGAAGCTGGAGATACGTACAATTTTGAAAAAGACTTATTACTTGATTGAGTAAACTGAAACTCCAATGTATGGGTAAGACAATAATAATAATGAATGTAAAGTTTACAATAAGATAGGGTGACATGATAGAGATGGGAGGAGTTCTTGGAATTTAGATAGATGGGACAGGGCCACATTTATGATGTGAGTGGAATCACAGGAAGACCTCTCTTGATCAATGAGATCAGATAAATGCTTTTTAGTCAGAGGGAAGGAACGAGCAAAGACAGAAAGTAGAGAAAGTAAGTCTGACATTTTTCCATGTTTTAGAAATAGAAGATCACTGTGGCTAGACTTGGGTAGATGAAGGAGAAAGTATAAGAGGCAAAACCTCTAGGTATGAAAGATCGCATCATGTAAGGCCTTATAAGCCAGGAGAGGAGTATTAAATTTATTATCACATCAGTAGAAGGTCATTGAAGAATTTGAAACAGGGGAGCAAAAAATGACCTGATTTACATTTTGAAAGATTACTTTGTTGGCCATGTGGAGAATGCATTATTGTGTTTAAATGTAGAACCCAGGAATCTAGTCAGGAGGATGTTTGAATGGTCTAGATAAGGGATAAGCAAACTTTTCTCCTAGGGGATATTTTTCTAGTAGAAGACAAATATTTTAGACCTTGCGGCCATACAATCTCTGTTGTCATGACTAACTACTCAGTTCTTCCATTACAGTAGACAAGCATCCACAGGCAATATGTAAATGAGTGTGCTTTGCTGGGCTGCAACAAAACTTTCTGTACATGGAAATTTGAATTTCACGTAATTTTTAAATGTTATTAAATATTATTTAAAAATGTTTCAACCATTTAAAAATGAAAAAAAAAATTCCTACCTTGAGAATTACATAAAAATACCCAGCCTAGATGAGAGATGATGAGGCTTAACTAGATTCACAGCAATAAAGGTATATATATTGATCTGAGGAAGACTCTAAAGGAATGGATTGGGTACATAAGAGAGGGAAGTATATCAAGAATTTTATTTGGGGTATATTATCTCCTCAACTTTATAAAAAATAAAAGTGTTTCTGAAATTTTGTTCCCTGTTAAAATTTTATAATGTTCAGAAAATAATTTTCTCACAAGACAAATGATTTTATTCATGAATCCTGGTGCTTCAATTTATTAGAAATCTGTCTTTATATATATTTTTGTCTTTATATTAATTGGAAATTTACTGCCCCCCAAATTATGTTTTTTTTTTATTCTAGCTCTTTATTCTCAGACAACCTATATAGAGTAACTGGCATCTCTTCCATGTAAGAGTGTAGAGAATGCCTTAAGACACCTATTTTTTTTTTCCTCTTTCTCCTATTTCTCCAGGATAAACATATTTAGCCTTCAAGCCTTCTTATAAGACTTGGGTACTGGAATATCTCTCAGCCTAGTGGACCACTCCAACTTTATTTTTCCTTTAATACCCTCCTTATAACTGAACATAAAATATCTGTTTTAAATTAAGTATTGACAAAAATGTATAATTTCTCACTGATTTTTGATACAAGGGTAATGGGAGCCTTTGAAAAACAAAATAAAAATGGTCTATGTCACTATCTATAAAATTAGCTTATTCTGAATCTGGGACCAGAAGCATAGAACATTGAGAGGTTAATTATCAGTCAGTCTAACAAAAGTCTTTCTTCACTTCTAAGTCACCTCCATAGCAGGCTTAAAGTACAGCTCAAATTACTTACAAGAAAGGCCAAATTACTATAACCACAAAATTCAAGTCAAAATACTGCCAGTGACATCCATGGAGCGGGTTCAAACTATAAATCTCATCTCTGCCTAGAGAAGAGTCAGTGATATTTATCCAGTTGGATAAAGCATTACCTCATCCCAATGAATCAAACATGAGAGGCATCAAAACTCTTTTTTAAATCCTTCATGCTTTATTTTTCTTATTGCATACTTCATGGTTGGGGATTCTGTTTTCTATTTTTCTATTGCTTTGGATATGAAAATGTGTTCTGAGGATAATCACAAAATATTTATGGGCCCCTGTTTATGAACTTTATCCTGGGAACAAATTTTGAAAATGAAAACCCGGGGAATGCTTTTCTGAATGATTGTATAGAAGAAGTCCTATTGAGCGTTACACAATCACCCAGGTCTACCCTGGGATTTGAGGTGGGTCAATTCCACCTGAAATGCCTGTCTACCATTCAATAGACCATGGTGAAATGGAACCGGGGCAATAATAAATGATGCTTACATTGTAACTTCTTTGTGAATTCAACCCCGAAACTCTAGTCAGAATTAATTTTCCCCTATAACATCTTAATTATTCCAGAATGAGAATAAATGGATGATACTATTATTAGAAGAATAAATGAATGAACTAATAAATCAGTTAATCATCAAATCAACATGAATATATTTAATGATGTGAAAATAAATTATGGGGAAGTTTTGGTGGATTAATAGAACTTTCATAATGTGACAACCCATAAAGCCCTACTTTTAGGTGTTCTATGGCAATATTTACCATGGTAACAATTATTATAGCACTATTCACTATTTATTGGGAACCTAATATGTGCTGAGAACTATAGTAGGTACATTTCCTGCATTAACACATTTAATCTTTACAAGTAAATGAAGTAATTACTTTTATTATATGCATCTTACAGATAAGAAAAATGAACCCAAGATTACTCAGCCAGGTGAAAGAACTGGAAATCAAAAATAAACACTCTAATACCACAGGAAAACTCTTCATGTCTGTGTTAAACTGTTAGTTTGTACCTTACTCTTTTTTTAAAATATTTTATTTATTTATTCATGAGAGACATAGAGAGAGGCAGAGAGAGACACGGGCAGAGGGAGAAGCAGGCTCCCTGTGGGGACCCCAATGTGGGACTCGACCCCGGGTCTCCAAGGTCATGCTCTGGGCCAAAGGCAGGTGCTAAACCACTGACCCACCCAGGGATCCCTAGTTTGTAACTTATTCTTGAAAAAAATAATCTGGGGTGATATTATACCTGTCTTGTGGCCATACTGTCAGCATCCCCAATTTCAGTAAAATATTTGAAATAATATTTTTGCATGATTGGAAATGTTATCCATATCTGTTTTATTACAGAGTTTCTCATGTTGAAGTGTCACATTAGAATTCAGTGTTTCTCATTCTCTCATAGAATCAAGTGCACAGCATACACAAAATATCCATAATCTGGTCCCATTCTAAGTGTTCAACTTGAATTCCTATCACCCCAATCATTACCCTGTATTACCCTGTATTTCAGCAGCACCTTCCACAAATTGTAGCCTTTTTCCATGATAGTTTAAACCAAATTCCAACTCTTCCACAAAATTTTCTTAATTTCCTGAGCTGGATATAATATGCTTTAAAAAAAAAATAAGTTCTGAAACCCTTTACCCATAACTCTCTTATAGGACTTTTGACAGCACACTTCTTGTCACTATTAAATATTCACAGAATTCCCTGCTGAAATGCAGTTTCCTAGGTGACCAAGACAATACTTTACTCAATTGTGTATATCTCTAGATATCAACACATAACTCATTAATCTAATAGTTGTGTTAACAGAATAAAGAAAATAAAAAATAAAAATGCTAAAAAAGTACTTTATCCAGTCATTTTAAATGTATCTCAAGCCAAAGAAGGAAGTATAAGAACTTATAAGTAATCCTGTCATCAGTAGTACCTACTTTTATAAAAGTAACCCATACATAATAGATAAAAAACGAACCCAAAGTACATGATATATTAATGAAAAATTCTGTGCTTTGTACTTTCCAAGATTCAATTACCATTATCAACATTTTTAAATATTTGATTCATATTTTAATTGCTTTCCATTTCCCTAAATTCATAAACCTGATGTTTCTAAGGTATTCTTTCTTTCAATTGTTTGCACTTACTTTCTGAAGAATTTATTATAATAAAGAATATATTCTAATTTTCTTATCATTTACAAAATATGATTCATGACTTTCTCAGACTTTTGTACATTTTTGTACTTTTAAAAAAAAAGAAAATTAACTTATATTAACCTGTTTTTTATCATTTATAAGTGATCTTCTATAATAAAATTTAGTTAATCAAAATTACCATTTAATTTCTGTGTATAAGGGTAGTACCACAGCTCTCCAGAAAGTTCAATATTAAGTCTTTTAAAATAGCTAAAATTTAAACACAGGTATACCATTAGATAACATGTAAAGCAGAGAAATGGGGTATCAAGAGGTCAAGATAGAGGCTTGGTGAATTTTGATTGCAGCTAAGAGCAGAATAGGAACACTTGTAGATCAGTGCTCTCCAATAAAACTTTTTTGTGTAATTGGAAATGCCCACACCTGCATCGTCCAATATGGAAGCCACTTGCCACATATGGCTGTGGAAAACTTAAAGTGTCGCTAATTTTAATGAGGAAATTTATTTTTAATGCTATGTAATTTAAAATTTAAATGGCCACATGGGACAAGCGGCTCCCATATTGGACTGTGCAGGCCTAGAATATAATATGTCCAGAATAGATCCAGATGGGGAATTGGTATTGGAAGGTACTCTGCAGCCATGTGGCCGCTGACGTTTTTGAGATCTAGAGTTAAAATGACAGCAGATGTTTAAATAGAGAACAGGAGGATGCCAGACCTAAGTTTGCACTACTTTATAATTGTGTGTTGGATTTCTCTCCCTCACCTCCAGAGGTTATTTTAGCATGGAGAAAACAGAGAAGAGTTACAAAGGTTGGTTTATTTTTTTTCCCAACTACTCATTCTATACTTGGAAAATACTTGTTGAAAGTATACATGCAAATAAGGATGTTAAATTATTGATGTAAATACCTAAGAGAAATTACCTACTGGGAAAAAAAAAAAAAACTATCACTGAGAGTACAGGAATTTCATGATCTATATACCAACCTGGTTTAGCAATGAGACGACACACAGTTGAAATGAATTTAAAAAGTACAACTAAGATAAAAAAAAAAAAATTGTGTTTCAGCAAATAGCCATACCCGTCTGTGTATACTACTCTGGCAAGTTGGCATTAATGCTTTTAGATGTAGTCTCCATTCTTTTGTTTTTTAGCTATAAATCGAGATGTTAACTTAATATATATTCTCCATTCTTCTTTTGGTGTTTAGCTATAAGTCAGGATGTTACCTTAACAGTTTCTATATAATAGTTTTTGTTTTGTGGACAAAGTAATTTCAACATAAGGGAAAAATGTTGCTGTATTCTATGTCTCTGTTCCAATAAGAGCAAGTGTCCTAGGATAAACTAAATGTCAATTACTCATTACTATATTATTCCCACTAGTTCAAAGGTATGGTAAGAATGCCACCAATTATCATTTTGCTGATATCTTTCATAATGAGAACCTGTTAAGCTAACGATGAGACAGGTGTTCATCATTTAAGGGACTCCTGAGAAGACTGCTCACTTAGCCATTAATAACATTTCTGAGACATTTTCCATTTCTGGATTCCATAAAAACCTGATTTCACTAACATCTGGATCATTAATGAGAAAAATAAACAAAAGCTTAGTTAAATTAATGTTGGTATTTTGTAAAATAAATTTTATAAGAAATCAAATTAGATCATTGCATTTAATATACTAAAAATCATAAATGAGAATACACACATATTTTATTTTTACAAAATGATTTTGAAAATATTTAAAGTAACAATTTTACCAAGAACATGCTAGCGGTAGAGCACTAACCAGGTGGGATCATATCCATTCAATCATTGCTAAGACCAATGTCTTGAAGTATTTTCCTTATGTCATCTTTTAAGATTTTGTAGTTTTAGATCTCCACATTGAAGTCTTTATTTCACTTCAAGTTAACTTTCGTATGTGGTGTCAGATCAAGATCCAATTTCATTCCTCTCATGAGGATATATAGTTTACCAGCCCTGTATGTTGAAGAGATTATCCTTTCCCTATTGTGTATTTTTTTTCCTCCATTGTGCATTTTTGACACCCTTTGAAAATCAGTTGAAAATCACATATATACGTGCGGATTAATTTCTTGGCTCTCTCTTCTATTCTGTTTATCTGTCCATCATATTGTCAGAATATACTGTTTTAATTACTATTGCTTTGTAATTAATTTTGAAATTAGGAACTGTGATGCCTCCAGCTTTGTTCTTCTGTCTCAAGGTGGCTTTGGCTATTTTGAGTCATTTGTAGTTCCGTATTAATTTTAGTATTGCTTTTTCAATTTCTGTAAAAAATTCTTTGAGACTTTGCTATGGATCACACTGAATCTGTAGATCACTTTGGGTAATATGGACATTTTAACAATATTAAGTCTTCCAAACCATGAACACAAAATATTTTTCCATTTGTTTGCATCTTCTTTAATTTCTTTACTCAATATTTTGTAGTTTTCATTGTACAAATATTTCTCTTACTTAAGCTTATTCCTAAGTATTTTATACTTTTTGATGCCATTGTAAATGAGATTTCTTTCTTAGTTCCCTTTTCAAATAGTTTGTTATTAACATATAGAAATGCAAATGATTTTTGTATGTCTACCAGGGCCTTACTCTGTTTCCTTAAAATGAGCCCACTGGAATAGATGTTTGGCCAATGGAAGGTGCTGCTGAAAGACAGGGTTGTCTTTATTCATCCAATGATAAGCTATGAAAAGAGAAGAGATACTGGGGAGCCTCGGTGACTCAGTCACTTAAGTGGCCAACTCTCAATTTTGGTTCAGGTCATGATCTCAGGGTCCTGGGATCAAGCCCTATGTTGGGCTCTGTGGTCAGCAAGGAATCTGCTTGAGGATTCTCTCTCTTACTCTCCTTCTGCCCCTCTCCCTGCTCAGACACTATCTCCCTCCCCCTAAGATAAATAAATAAATATTTAAAAAGAAAGTCAAAAAGAAAAAGATTGATAGGAGAGGAGGTAAGTGGACAATGACCTGTCACAGAAACACAAGTTCATGTATCTGAGTATGTCTCTCTATGAGATTATCGAGCTTCATGGGTGATGAAAAGACACAGGACTGCTCAGCACTTTTCCTTGCTGGCCTCTGTCTGTTAGAATTTCCCAAATATCTTTTCCTTCTTTAGCTAATATCACGTGGCATCATTTTTCTCATGTCCCATTGAAAAACAGTTGGGTACTTCAAATAAAAGTTGGTAAGGACAACTTTTACTTTTTGTCTTTACCAACATTTATGGTATGGATGGGGATTAGTTCCTGGAGGAAATCATCACAAGGGCAATATTTTTTTTATTTTAAATTTAATAAGAAAGAAAAACTATGCCAGAGTAGAAAAGCTCCACCTATTCCAGGGTTTGAAGAATACCCTTTTGCCTATATCTCTAAATAAATGTCTCTCTCTTCTGAAGGGAGATAAGGCTAAGGAGAAAAACCACTGAAATTTATAACTTGGGGGCAATAAAATTCTCAAGACTCAAAAGGATATTGGGATTTCACTATTCTTTTTTCACTATTCTTAGGGTGAACTGTCATAGGAAATTAGAAAAGTAAAAATTGAGAAGGAGCAAAACAAAAGAGATCTTAGAGAGGAAGGGAAGGGAAAAGAATAGTAACTAAGGAAACTGTATTGATGAGACACCATAGGGGTGCCTGTGAGATTTCCTTCAACAGCCTGGGCTAGAGACCTTAGCCCTTATGGAAGGAGCAAAGCAGTTAAAGCAGGGCACAGCCAATCTCTAGTCTCAGTGCTGCACTGTTTTAATACTTTCACTCCTTTTATAAAGAACTGCTTAAATATTCTTTGGTGTACACTATTTAATTTCTCATGATAGCAAAGAAGATGTGGAAAAGGGGTATCATGCTCTTCCCTTACTAATGAATGATGAGGGAAGAGCATGTCTACTGTGAAGGAAGAAGAATATACCAATCAATGATAAGCCAGATGGGGGGAAAACAGCAGAACAGCAGTAGCGCTATTTGCTCCTACCTAGAGTTTATATCAGACATCTTGTATGATAAACACTTACCAAAGAAAGTTATCACATCAGCTACATAGGATTTTAATGTATTATAAAATTTATTGCAATCAAAGATGAAAAGCAAAATATTCAGCAAGCAAACTGACTAATAAGCATTGTGAAAATTAAATAAATAAATAAATAAATAATAAAAAGACCTAGCACACACCCTACTCTCAAATATATTCCAAGTGTTTAAAAAATTTAACATATGAAAATCTATGAAAGAACAAGAAAAAACAATCATAGCTATATAAAATTAATCATATACTTATATAACATTTGGGGATGGAAATTCATTCCTCAGGATGAAACTATAAGCAGATATAACAAATGAATTACATAAAGTTGACTATTTCACATCTTAAGGTGTTTTCAGTAAAATACATCCAAATCAAATGAAAGGGGACTTGGTAAAACAAAGGACAGATTAATACCTGTAATGAAAACAAATCATATTAGAAGACGAGCAAAAGTCATGAACTAGCAATTAAGGAAAAAATATAACTAGTAAACATGAAAAAGAGGAAAAAACATTCACCAGACTGAAATAAATATGAATTAAAGCAATAGTGATATGAGTTTTCGGCCTTTCAGTTGGGCAACCATTGGGTGAGGCAGAGTAAACTAGAAATTTCAATAATGTAACACTAGGCTTTTTTAATGCTCCGTGCTGGCGTACTATTGGGACATTTACGATGCTATCTAGGTGAGCCCTTACCACAACCCTCTGAGTAAGTAGTCCAGCATTCCCTATTTTATAAATAAGAAAAAGGAGGCTTAGAGACATTGTATGTTGTGTGACATCAAATACCTATTAAGAGCTAGAGTTCAAACTAGAATTCACAATCCCTGCTCTTTCTACAGTGACACAGGGTAGTCCTGTAGTACGTGAGAAGAATTAGTGACGTTTGATTTAGGAAATAATATGATAAAGCCAATGACTAGGAAAATTTTGTTTGGCAGTATCAAGTAAAAAGGAGCATGTGTGACATTTTTTGAAAAATGTTCATTGGTACTTAAAAAACTGTATGACATGCTTTCGTACATTGGTTCTCACATTTATAAGTTCTGCTAACCCTGGAGCTTCAAGATTACGCTTGCTGTGGTGGTGTCAATATTTATGCCTTGTGCCTTCATGCCTGAATTTTTCAGTAGCAATGTTATACTGCAGTAGCTACATCCCTTTTCCACTTCCATGTGCATCATGCAAAGAAGAAACTTGTCGGATTAGTAGCTGAGAAAACAGCCTGAGCCAAATAAAGTTTGGAATTAAATTTCCAAACCCATGGGAGCAAAATTATCCCTGTTCACTGTGTCATAAGCAAGGATTTCAGTCACCCATGAAGGGCTCCAGCTGAGGTAAAACCTCGCAAGCAGGGAACCCCCTAAAGCCACATTAAAAACTTCCCATGGTTTCATGCCTCACATTTAAGTCTTTAATTTTTGAATTTTGAATTTATTTTTGTATATGATGTAAAAAAAAAGTGGTCCAATTTCATTGTTCTGTGAGGTGCTCTCCAGTTTTCCCAACACCATTTGTTGGAGAGACTGTTTTTCCCATTGCATATTCTTACCTGCTTTATCAAAGAATAACTGACCATATAGATGTGAGTTCATTTCTAGAATTTCTATTCTGTTCCACTGAGATCAGTGTCTATTTTTGAACCAGTACCATACTGTTTTGATCACTATAGCTTTGTAATATAAAGTCCAGAATTGAGACGTCTCCAGCTTTGCTTTACTTTTTTCAAGATTGCTTTGGCTATTTGGGGTCTTTAGAATTTCTACACAAATTTTAGGATTGTTTGTTCTACCTTTGTGAAAAATGCTGTTGATATTTTAATAGGCATTGAATTAAGTGTACAGACATGAAATCATAAAAATATGACAAGAAAACAGACAGTAGGCTCTTTGACATCAGCCGTAGAAACTTCTTTCTAGATATGTCCCTGGAGGCAAGGGAAACAAAAGCAAAGATAAACTATTGGGGCTTTATCACAATAAAGGAAACAATCAACAAAGCTAAAAAGCAACCTATGGAAGGGGAGAAGATATTTGCAAGTGACATATCCAGTAAAGAGTCAGTATCCAAAATATACAAAGAACTTATCAAACTCAACACCCCAAAAAAAACAAATAATTCAATTAAAATGAGCAGAAGACATGAGTAGACTTTTTTTTTTCCCAAAGAAGACATCCAGATGTTCAACAGATATATGAAAAGATGTTCAACATCACTGATCATCAGGGAAATAAGTATCAAAACTGCAATGAGATACCACCTCACATTTGTCAGAATGGCTAAATTTAGCAATACATGGGATGCCTGGGTGGCTCCGCGGTTGGGCATCTGCCTTTGGTTCAGGTCAGGATCCTGCGGTCCTGGGATCAAGTCCCTCATCGGGCTCCTTGCAGGGAGGCTGCTTCTCCCTCTGCCTGTGTCTCTGCTTCTCTCTGTGTGTCTCTCATGAATAAATAAATAAGATCTTTAAAAAAAATTAGCAATACATAAAACAATATGTGTTGGCAAGGATGAGGAGAAAGGGGGAGCCCTCTTACACTGTTGGTGGGAAAGCCAGCTGGCACAGCCAAGGTGGAGAACAGTGTAGTTTCCTCAAAAAGTTAAAGATAGAGCTGCTCTATAGCTGAGCAATTGTCCTACTAGGTATTTACCCAAAGAATAGAAATATACTAATTCAAAGAGATACATGCACCCTGATGTCTACAGCAGCATTATCAGCAATAGCCAGCTTACAGAAACTGTGTGAGTATCCATCCACTGATGAGTGGATAAAGAAGACGTGGTGTATCTTGACACTGGAATATGACTCAGCCATCGGAAAGAATGAAATGCTGCCATTTTCAGCAACATGGATGGAGCTGGAGAGTATTATGCTAAATGAAATAAGTCAGCCAGAGAAAGACAAATACCATGTGGTTTCTGTCACATGTAGAATTTAAGAAACAAAACAAACTAGAAAGACAGTCTCTTCAATAAATGGTGCTGGGAACATTGGACATCCACATGCAGAAGAATGAAACTAGACCACTCTCTTGCACCAGACACAAAGATAAACTCAAAATGGATGAAAGATCTAAATGTGAGACAAGATTCCATCAAAATCCTAGAGAAGAACACAGGCAACACCCTTTTTGAACTCGGCCACAGTAACTTCTTGCAAGATACATCCACGAAGGCAAAAGAAACAAAAGCAAAAATGAACTATTGGGACTTCATCAAGATAAGAAGCTTTTGCACAGCAAAGGATACAGTCAACAAAACTCAAAGACAACCTACAGGATGGGAGAAGATATTTGCAAATGACGTATCAGATAAAGGGCTAGTGTCCAAGATCTATAAAGAACTTATTAAACTCAACACCAAAGAAACAAACAATCCAATCATGAAATGGGCAAAAGACATGAACAGAAATCTCACAGAGGAAGACCTAGACATGGCCAACATGCACATGAGAAAATGCTCTGCATCACTTGCCATCAGGGAAATACAAATCAAAACCACAATGAGATCCCACCTCACACCGGTGAGAATGGGGAAAATTAACAAGGCAGGAAACAACAAATGTTGGAGAGGATGCGGAGAAAGGGGAACCCTCCTGCACTGTTGGTGGGAATGTGAACTGGTGCAGCCACTCTGGAAAACTGTGTGGAGGTTCCTCAAAGGGTTAAAAATATCTGCCCTACGACCCAGCAATTGCACTGTTGGGGATTTACCCCAAAGATACAGATGCAATGAAATGCCGGGACACCTGCACCCCGATGTTTCTAGCAGCAATGGCCACAATAGCCAAACTGTGGAAGGAGCCTCAGTGTCCAACGAAAGATGATGGATAAAGAAGATGTGGTTTCTGTATACAATGGAATATTCCTCAGCCATTAGAAATGACAAATACCCACCATTTGCTTCAACGTGGATGGAACTGGAGGGTATTATGCTGAGTGAAGTAAGTCAGTCGGAGAAGGACAAACATTATATGTTCTCATTCATGTGGGGAATATAAATAATAGGAAAGGGAATATAAGGGAAGGGAGAAGAAATGTGTGGGAAATATCAGAAAGGGAGACAGAACGTAAAGACTGCTAACTCTGGGAAATGAACTAGGGGTGGTAGAAGGGGAGGAGGGCGGGGGGTGGGAGTGATTGGGTGATGGGCACTGGGGGTTATTCTGTATGTTGGTAAATTGAACACCAATAAAAAAAAAAAGGAAAAAAAAATAAAGCTTCAATTCACAAAAAAAAAAAAAAAGAAAGAAAGAAAGAAAGAAAGAAAAGGGAAAAGATAGGGTGAAACCAAGAAACAGACTCAACTATAGAGAACAAACTGGTGGTCACCAGAGGGGAGGTGGATGGGGGATGGGGGAAATAGAGGATGGGGATCAAGGAGCACACTTGTGATGGGCACCTTGTGATGTATGCAAGTGTTGAGTCACTGTATTGTATATTTGAAATTAATATAATATTATATGTTAACTAACGGGAATTTAAATAAAAACTTTAAAAGATAAGCAATCCCTATTAATACTAGGAGATGGAACAGGCGAGTGTCTGTTTCCTTAGAATAACTTAAACCTTGGCTCCATATCATAAAAGGCATAACTGGCTTAGATTACTTGTGGATTTTTTTGGTTTTCGTTTTTGTAAAATTTTACTTTATTTATTTATATGAGAGAGAGAGAGAGATAGGGAGAGAGAGTGCGCACAAGCAGGGGAGAGAGAGAAGCAGGCCCCCCCTGAGCCAGGAGCCCAGCACAGACTCTGGGATCGTGACCCGAGCCCAAGGCAGGTGCTTAGCCCACTGAGCCGCACAGATGCCCCTTTGTTTTTCTGCTTTTTAATTACAGACATAACTCAGATTGAGACAGCAAAATAGTTCGCAGATAGGTTTGGAATACACTACTGTAACCCACTGCTCTCGCGGCTACGAAATAATTTATCTATGCTTGAAATTGTAAGTGTCGTTTTTAGACTCGAAATTGTATTTTACTCTTCTAACATTCGAAAAGACGGTATAGAATTTTAAATGCTGAGTAACATTAAAAACAAATCAATATGTTATTCATGCATGGTGTGTAAGGGAATTTTTTTCGTAATTCCTACTTTTTCAGATCATTAATCTTAATCATTATATTACACAGGGTTTATATCACCCTCAAAATGACTAAGAAAGCAATCTTTACCATTCTGAAAATCTGATAGAACACATATTCAAGTGATTCAACAAAGCAGTTCTCAGGGGACAAACGCAGCTCTAATTGAACCTTGTAGTTTCTTGATAATAAACAAAAGTAGAAGAACAAAAAAAAAAATGGATATCCTTACACCTCGAGTTTATTTTAAAGATTTTTGTATTATTTTTTCGTTGTATTGGATTTCAGACATTGAGTCACTACTTATCAGCTCATTCTGCACATACGACCAGATAAATAACTTGATTTAAATTTTATTGTGTAACATGTTCACATCTTTAGAGCTTTCCATCAAAATACATCCCTATGGTATCGCATGAAGTTGAACACTGCAACACAACAAATGTGGATTTCCACGAAAGAGGAAGGTAATTCACAGGGAGAGTTCCTCCTCTTTCAGTTTATTGTGTGGTGAATGTGTGGGAAGATACAGATTTGAATAACACATTTATTAGCACGTATAAGTGTCCTGTAATATTTTGACATCTCTACCGAGCACACAAAGGTGTATCAATAGGGCCTTCTAGTTCGATAATCCTTCATCACTCCATTTCTTACATATATAGAAGCACTTGCTTGATTTTTGGAATTTTTTCCACATTCACCATATTACATTATATAAGGATGTTTTCTTGCTTCTAAAATGATGGCAAATTATTTAAGCCATCTGGTAATTTTCCTTTCTAAGTAAATTTCACTCAGGATCGTGAATCCAACACACAGACTGCTAGAGTTATTTTGTCTGAAACATAAAGCCCTAATCTAATGTCACTGTGGTTTTATTAGCCTTCCTGATTTTATAATGAAAGTAATGCCTCAGTCATATTCTGCCTCGAAACTATATTGCCTCCTAAGTTAAAAGCATTCTAAGTCTTCACTGAAAAGCTGCAGAAACCTCAAAATCAATTTCCCAATAGATTTGAGCAATTTGGTTTCTATTTGAGGATGCTTCATTTCCTGACTCTTGAAAACATTGACATATTGCAAGAAGTTTAGTTGGGCAATCCAAGTGCTAGTTATTTGCGGTTTATGGTACCAATCCCCAAAGTTGGGTATAACCCATCTTCATTGAACTATGAATGATTATTGGGCACTTCTCCAAACAAAGAACTAGATGTTAGGTAATAGATACAATGCCAAGAAATGCAATGGCTTTCTGGCCTTCATAATTTGAAGTTTCATGAGAATTCAATCAATTTCAGACCAGTTCTAATCAATGATGCACACCCCCACTCAACATGATCAAATTTAAATACCGGAAGGAATTACAGGCAAAATGCATATTTTCAGTCGGATTTACATAAAGAAGCCACAGCATTACAGACAGATCAAACCTGACTTATTCATCTAAACCACTTCTTTAAAAATGGCAAGAGAGGAAAAAAAATGGCAAGAGAGGATATAATATCAAAGATTTTTTCCTTGACTAAAGGTTCTTTAGGGCTTAAAGGAGAGAATGTAATCGCCTATGTCTTTGATGCAAAGCCAATTGTTTTTTTTTTTTTTCTTTCTTTCTAATTTTATAGTAATTTTGGGAGAAACACCAGAAGAAACTTCTTCTTAAATTGAGCCTTAGAAGAGCTAACAGAAATTTCCAGGGACTTTTCCCCTTCAAGATCTTTAACTGAATAGCAAAGTGGGGAAAAAAGTTCATCCAATTTAAACAGGATCCTAACTGAATCATTACATAAGGATATTGAGAAATGACGCATGCTAAGGCAACCAGGGCATTTATAACTAAATTAGAAAGGGTCCTATTCATTAATATTACATAAAAGGTCACCTAATCACATGGTTACATTTCATGACCTGTAGGAGAAGAAAGGAATCAATCTCAGTTCTCACTAGAAATTAATGTAGTTTTGAAAATCAAAACTAAAAGATATAGATGCTCAGAAAGTATCACATTTAAGGACTAATAATTAGTTTGTATATCTTTATTATATTGGGAACAAGAATGCTGTAATTTAAATCTACATTTCTTGTTTAGTACATCTACATTTTTATAACTAATATATATTATGTGAATTTCAACCATAAAGTTTTTAACGCAGACACTGCACACGGCAGACAAATCCTTTAATAGAGTTTCAAATTTTTCCATAAACTCATCTTATTCCTTCAGCAAAAGTGATCCCCAGTGTAGCTTTCTCTAGCAATGGGCTTTACATCAGAAAAAATCTAATTCTTAAAAAAAAAAAAAAAAAAAACTAATTTCCTGGACAAAATGATGAAGAACATTTGCGATGGTATGGTATAGACTTCCTTTTTCAACATAATTTCAGAATTCTCTACCACTTCAGAGAAATCCATTTTATCTCTCTGCCGAAGTCAATAGAAAATATCTCTAATATAAATTCTACATTTCATCCACCTGATAACTAATAGGTTGTTATATAGGATTACATACTTTTCATTCTAATGCATTACCATTGTTTTTACCATCATTACTTGTTAGGAAACCAGTTGTAGGAAGGCAAAGTATAATGAGAAGGAAAAGGGAGCAAAAGAAACCAATACTATCATTCCCAACATTTTCTTAGCATTTTTTAACCCTTCTCCTTTATCTCTTACATGCCATATACTTCGCAGTTATATAAAAGAATCTTTGGAGTGCCTGGGTGGCTGAGTCCTTAAGTGTCTGCCTTCACCTCAGGTCCTGGGATGGAGCCATGCATCAGGCTCCCCACTCAGTGGGAAGCCTGCTTCTCTCTCTCCCTCTGCCTGCTGCTCCCCCTGCTTGTGCACTCTCTGCCAAGTAAAGAAATAAAATCTTAAAAAAAGTAAAAACAAGTAAATAAATCTTCATTCTTCACCCACAATTTTGGCCCACATGAGTAGTTTTGGCCTTCACAACTTTGTATGAGGTATTTCAACAATGAGTAGCCAATACCAAGCTTTATGGGCTTCATGATTGAAAAAAAAAAAAAAAAAAAAAAAACAGCACCTGAAATACAAGGTCAATCCAGCAATTATAGAGACATAATCAAAAGTCACACCTGCAGCCACCAATGCTTTGGACATCTGTGCAATCAATCTGTTTTCTCTGACCAGTTCCTCAATCAACTGTATATCATTCCCTTGGAGTTACTGTATGGTCAACAGATTTGTACATAAAGACCAGACTATCTCTCCTAAATTAGAGCCATTTTAATCACACAGATAAAAGAGTAGCACTTGGAGAACTTTTCACCTAAATTTATTTTCCAAATCCTCCAAACAAAACAAAGAAAACAAACAAGTCTTGTCAAAATTCAAAATTAGCATTTCAGGAGGTTTTCATAGGTGGAAGCTATTCAGTGAGGAACTATCATTATTCAGCAAGAATCAAGGAGAAGTGTGACAACTGGAAACATTCAGGTAATAAAATATTTTAATTTTAATTTTAATTTTATTGTGAATGTCCTTCAAAGCATACCTGACTTCATCAAATGCTCTCTTTATAACTATTTTCCTATTAAAACTGTTACTATTATAATTCTGGTAATCTTGGGGCAAAGGGAGGAATTAAACTAGATTTTTCACTAGTATATAAAAATATATTATCACTTAAAGACCAAGCAACAGCGAGTACAAATAACTAAATAGATAGGTAAATAAGCCTGAAATGTTATTTATAATAGTTCCACTGAATATTATCAGGTACACGATGGTATTTTCAACAGGAAATCACAACTAATAACTGGAAATTATTCCCTGCTATTGAACCAGGTAGCTCTCTGTAACATAACTTTTTAAAATGCTGTATTTAGTCAATTTGACGCCCTGGCTAGAGGCATGTCAGCTTCACTTCTTGAGCAGCTGAGTAAGCATACACCCAATCACTACTTTTCTTTTTTAAATTTTTTTGGGTATAGTTGACACAACGTTACATTACTTTCAGGTATACAAGGGTGACTGGACAAGTTTATACACTATGTGATGCTCATCACAAGTGAAGCTACCATATGTCACCATACAAAGCTACTACAGGATCATTGACGACATTCCTATGCTGCCCCTTTTACTTCTGTGACTTGTTCATTCCAATCACTTCGTTACCATGCTCCAGGCCACTGTGCACCTGCCTGCCTTCATCACCCCAAGGCCAGGTATCAGACTACTAGGCACAGTCCCTAGGTCTCAGAGCTCAAGACTTTATTCAAATTAGCCAATCAACAGGGAGCTCAGGAAACCTAGTTACCCGCATCCCACTGGCCGTACATGGACTGCCCCCCAGCTCCAGATTGCTCCTACCCTGTCCCTGTACAACTCCCTATGTGGCTTCACTTGATTGCTTTCTCTTGTTTGAAGCTGTAAGTAACAAAGTATTGTGCCTTTCGTCTACCCAAGTGTCAGTTTTTTTGCCCTGCCATCAAAAACATCTTTAAATTTTATAAAATAGTCCTTGAGCACTACTGTTCTAATGACTAGTTGTTATTAGTAGAAGACATCACTTGTATTTGTGAAATTAATTCATCTAATTCTCGTGTTTATGCACAGATGAACATATACCCTGTGTGTGAAAAGGATGTATAATTGTTACTAATATTCTACAAAAATACTTCCACACAAATATACATTCTTACAAACATTATTTTGATAAATTCTAACGTTCTATGTTGAAATATTAAGTTTTCCTTTTTTTCTCCCATCTAATGCAGTAGAACGTTTAGAAAAGAGAAACAACCACTGATAAGTTTTGTTCTACCAAGTTTCAGTGCTCTTTTTATGATATAGTTATAATATACATAGAATTTTTAGTCTTTTAACTCTCTTGTTCTTTCTACTATATCACATATTTCTCTTTGTATGAAATGTATAAATATATTACAACTGTGGGATTTAATTAATTAACTAAGTCATATCTTCCTATCTAGGTAGTAAAGTAAGTAGGAAGAGATTTTAGATAATTTGAATATTAAGCTGTTATAAGACAGAACAGAAACTGAGGATGAAATGCAGAAATTAATAATAGAAACAAAATAGGAGCATAGGGATCCTCCAGTATAAATGTTTTAAGGGGAACAAAATGATGGGGGGAAAACAGGGAGATTTATTAATCCAAAACATGCACATACAAGAAAGCTACTCTTATTTACTTATATTTATTTAATTAGCCATGAGAGGAAAAAACAAAACAAAACAAAACATTAACATTTATATGGCATCTAGTGTACTGTTGGCACTGGTTCAATGCTTTCACAAACAACCTTCCTACACCATATAATGTCATAATGTTATCATGTTTGGCATTTTACACGAGGCAATAGGCTCAGAAAAACTAATGATTTGCTCAAGTTTACATAATACAGGTTATGAGCAAGAATTCTTGTCCCTAGTCAGTTTGATTCTAAAGCTCCTATCATTCTTTCTCTACAGAAAAAAAAAGAGATTCATGGCAAGATGCTGGTTATAGATGCACAGAGGCCAGAGAAAGCAATAAACTATAAATCTGTTCATTTAAATAACTAGCATTAAAGGACATAATTGTTAACAAAATGATACTAAATCAAAAAAAGATAAAAAAGATACCATGAGAGGGAAGATATAATATGTATGAGAGAAATGGCCATAATATATATAAGGATAATTACTTTATCAAAAAATTAGCAGAAGCTTTATACCATTATATAGACTAAATTTAGTATTTTAGAATAAATTTTATTTTTGTTTGCTTATTTTTCTATTTACATGTCTTGGGAAGGTACAGCTGTTAAAATAATAATATAATATTCAAAGTGGTCACATATACACTAATTATTATAGTTAATCTAATAGCAAAACATGTTTCTTTTAGTGCATTTACTATTTTCAGGCTGTTCTATTATAAGTCCCTGGAGTACCATGGAAATTCAAGAGTATTACTTTCAAAACAATATTACAGAAGTACTTCTAGTTTCAGGAAAATGGAGTAGTGGGTTTATTTCTTTTTATTCCTCTTGCTACTAAAAGAATTGAAAAACTATAGACAATTAAAATCATAAACATTACATATAAGGCAAACATAAAAGACCCTGAAAGAGGGAGAGAAAAAGATCAATTAGGGACCTTGGGACCCAAGAAATAACAATTTCCACTGGTTTTCTTTTTGTCTCATATGTCCCAGATTTAGAGCTAAGAAAACTGGTTACCCCAAAATGCCAATAGATAGAGACAAAGAAAAAAAAAAAAACCCAATCAACACTTGGTCTCAAAGGTATGCATACCAATACAAGTAATAGTTAAACTCTTGAAAATTGTAGATGCAGGGGAAAATAAAATCTCGAAAGCAGTGAGAGAGAAATGATACCTTACCTATAGGGGAAAAAACAATTCAAATTATACTAGATTTCTCACTGGAAATTACTGAGGCCAGAAGGAAGTGCTATAAACTGTTTTAAATGCTGAAAGAAAAGAACTGTCAACCCAGAATTCTATATCTAGTGGAAGATATTCCTTAGGAATAAAGGGGAAATAATGACACTTTCAATTTCATATTCATAGAACGTGTTGCCAGTATACCTACCCGAATAAATGGTTAAAGGGAGTTCTTATAAATAGTGAGGAAGTTATAAAAGAAGAAATCTTAGAACATGAGAAGGAAGAAAGGTCGTGTAAAACAAAAACATGAGCAGAAGCAATAGATGAACCTTTTAATCTAGAGTGTCCTAAATAATATTTGCAGATTAAAGCAAACATTATAACACGATTTGATGTAGATCTAGATATAGACAATTGTATTCTAAATAGGGAGAGTAAAGATATAAAAGGAGCTAAGTTTTCTACATTTTGCTCCATGTGGTGAAATTACATCAACAGCAGGCTTTGAAAAGCTATGTATATATATTGTGAAACCTACATCAACCACCAAAAAATTATAAGAAGTGTACTCAAAAACACTAAAGGTAGATAAGAATAGAATCCTTAAAAGTTGTTCAAGTAACCCTTCGGAGGAGGACAGCAAGGAGACACAAACAAAAAACCTGGTGAACAAACAGTAAAACAACAACAAAATAATAACATGACAAACGATAGGGCTAATATATCAATAATTACACTAAATGTAAATTATCTAAGTACATCAAATAAAAAATTGGCAGAGTGAACTAATAAACATGAACCAGCTATCTGTTCAAACTCACTTCATAGATAACAATTTAGGCAGGTTTAAAAGTAAAGGATGGAAATAGATATATTCTATAAACAATCAAAGATAGTAGAAATGACTACATTAATGTCTAATAATGAAAACTTCAAAGGAAAGAGATGGAGGGAAAATTACATAGACAAAACGGCCAACCCAGCAGGAAGACATAGCAATCCTAAATGTGTGTGCACCAAAGAAGAGAGCTACAAAAATATGAAGTAAAATATATAGAACGGAAAGAAATAGACAAACACACAATTATTACTGAAAAATTTGACACCCCTCTCCCAACAATTAAAGGAACAACTAAACATAAAATCAGCAAGGGTACAGAACATCTTAAAAGTACCATCAAACAACAGTATCTAATCAATTCTTATAAAGCAGAACACATGTTCTCTTCTAGTGCCCACAAAACAAACATACAGTGAACTAGACTAAATCCTAGACTATAAAAACAGACCTCCCAAAGCTTGAAAGAACGGAAATCATACAGAGTATGTTCCCCTATCACAATGGAGTCAAAACAGAAATAAATAACAGAACTAGAACCAAAAAATGTCTAAAAACTTAGAAACTAGACAACAAATTTCTAAAAATTAATTGTTTAAAAAGCAAATCTCAACATAAGTTGAAAACTCCATTGAACTGAATTAATATGAAAATATAACAAATCAAAATTTGGGAGACACAGCTAAAGCAGTATTGGAGAAAAATTTATAGCACTAAACATACATATTAGAAAGAAGAAAAGCCTCAAATCAATAATCTAAACTCTCACTTCCAGAATCCAGAAAAAGAAAACGAAAATAAATCCAAAACAACTGGAAGGAAGGAAATAAAATAGTAATGAAATTGAAAACAAAAAAAAATTCATATATATATATAAATATATATATATAATACACACCATCTGAATCTCAAATCTACAGAATATTTAACTCAAAATGAATCACAAACTTAGATGCAAAACAAAAGATGATAAAACTTTCAGGAAAAAAAAATGGAGAAAATCTTTGGGATATAGTGGGGTTAGGTAAAGAGTTCTTAGACTTGACACCAAACGCATAATCTATAAAAGAAAAAAAAATATGATGAATTGGAGCCTGACTGGCTTAGTTGGCTAAGAGCATGTGACTCTTGATGTTGGGGCTGTAAGTTCAAGCCCCACATTGGGTGTAGAGGTTACTTAAAAATAAAATCTTTAAAAAAACCAAAAAGTTGGAATTGCACAAAATCATTCCATGAAAGATTTTGCGAAGAGAAAGAAGGGAAACTTAGAGACTGAGCGAGAATATTAGCAAAGCACATATCTCACAGAGGATTAGAATTTAGAATATATAATAAATTCTCAAAACTCACCAATAAAAAACCCCACATATTCACTAGTCAGAAAACCTCAATGAGAAATACACGGATAGATATTTCACAAAAGAAGGTATACAGATGTGAAGTAAGCAAATGAAAAGATGCTTAGCGTCATTAGCCATTAGGGAAATGCTGATTAAATCCTCAACAGGATATCACTATTTAGGTATCAAAATGACGAAAATAAAAAATACTGACAATGCCAAATGTTGACGTGAATGCACAACAACTTGATGACTCATACATTGCAGTTGGGATGTAAATTGGTACAGCTACTCTGGAAGACAGAAATCACTTAAAAATCTAAACCTCCCGTTACCGTACTACACAACCATTGCACTCCCAGGCATTTATTTTAAAGAAATGAAAACTAATGTTGATGGAAAAAGCCTCTACATGTGGGTATTTATTCATAATAGTAAAAGACTAGAAACACCTGATGTCCTTCAATGGATGTGTGGTTAAACAAACTGTGGCACATCCACAGTCTGAAAAATCATGGGGCAATAAAATGGAATAATCTCTTGATACAAACAATAATCTACTGAATCTTCAGGGACTCATGCTAAGGGGAAAAAAAAGAGGGGGGAGTATATACACTGTACAATTATGTTAATAAAACATGATTTGAAATGACAAAATTAAAGAGGACAGATTAGAGGTTCTTAGGGTGTCAGATGAGGGGTGATTGTGAGGGTGAGGAGGGTACGATGATAAAAGGGCAGCACAGGAAGACTTGTGGTGACTCTAGAATTGACACCTGCATGCAGGTGCTATGGTTTTACAAGATGCAACCACTTGCGAAAACAAGGTAACAAGTCCATAGGAATTATTTTATTATCTTTACACAAGATTCTTTTTTTTAAAAAAAAGATTTACTTATTTATTTACTTTAGAGAGAGAAAGAGGGGCAGAGGGAGAGGGAGAGAGAATCTCAAGTAGAATCCCCACTGGATGCGGTGCCCACGTGGGGCTCAATCCCATGACCCCGAGATCATGACCTGAGCTGAAATCAAGAGTCTGACACCCAACCAGCTGAACCACCCGGGTGCCCCAGACAAGTGAGATTCTTATTAAAGAACAGAGTAAAGTTGCAAAGCTCTTAGGGAGCCAAATATGTTACAATTCAGCTGCCCTGAGTATTGCTTTCCTCACAGGAAAATAGGCTTAAGGACTTGCATTTCATTTAATTCTTCTTCAACAGATTATTTAAAACTTATTTGACAACTGTGTATTGGGCCCCCATTATGTACCAGGAGCTACGGAATGGGCCTAATAGGATATGATCATAATACATAATATCACTAGTATGGAACAAAGGAGTTTAGGTTTGCTGGAATTCCAAGTCTCTGGCTATATGCTACCATCATTTTTCTAAATTTCTTTTTTTTTAATTTTTATTAATTTATGATAGTCACACACAGAGAGAGAGAGAGATGCAGAGACATAGGCAGAGGGAGAAGCAGGCTCCATGCACCGGGAGCCCGATGTGGGATTTGATCCCCGGTCTCCAGGATCGCGCCCTAGGCCAAAGGCAGGCGCCAAACCTCTGCGCCACCCAGGGATCCCATTTTTCTAAATATCTGACGTTCTGATGGAGTTTCATTACCACATTTGCTGCTCTTCATCTACACATATAGAATTTGTTCTTTCAAAATTAATGACTTAACAGGACTTCCTGTGATTCCCCATGTATTAAAGTTCTATTTGTACCAAAACCAAAGTACAAGCTAATGACTTTCAAAAAGAAAAGACATTTCGGCTTACAAACAACGCACAGGGCAGCTTTAGGTTACGTTTTATTAGTAAATCAATTTTGTGGATTTCTGCCTTTGAAACAAAAGAAATTCAGTGAATACCAGAATGGAAGCTATGTGTTACTTTTCATTTAGCAAATAGCATCCACAGTCACTAAGACTACAGGCACGCATCTAGGGGGAAATTGCTAAATATATTTTCCAAACTGCCGATATTATACTTTTAAATGAAATGCCCACCTTATTAAATTCATTCATTCTTCAGAAGGTTTTAAAATAAATGGGCAAACATTTGCTTAAAGAAATAAAACATAGTATGTAGTTCCACAAGCCAGAATAGCCCATAAAATGAAAAGGCAAAGAGGACGCACAATAGCTATTTCATGGATAGCTAGGATTTATGCAACTCTTATGCAGAAAAAATTGTTCCCAGAAAAAAATTGCCTTCTATTCCCAGGTCACATAATAATCTGTCCTTGAATTGCAGAACATCATATTTTTATAGAATTTGTTTGGATGGATAGGATTTAAAGTCCAGTAGAACACAGTTCTCTAATTTGATATTTTGGCGACAAAAATATATCCTTAGTTTGTCGAGCTCTTCAAGTGTTCCTCATTTTATGTATAACTCCTATTGTTATTAATATTATTTTAAAGGATTCTTTTTTAAAAAAGATTTTAGTTATTTATTCATGGGAGACACAGAGAGAGGCAGAGACAGGCAGAGGGAGAAGCAGGCTCCCTGCGGGGACGCCGATGTGGGACTCGATCCCAGGACCCCGGGGTCATGACCTGAGCCAAAGGCAGATGCTCAACCACTGAGACACCCAGGCCATCCTCCTTCCTATTGTTATTAAAGCTAATACTTATTTCTTTCAATAATCTCTTTTTTGGATAACATAAAAAACAAAATATTTCATGATGAGAAGCCTTTCTCAAGTTCTTTGACCTTCACTATTGAAAAACTGTTTTTTTCTAGAACTGAAAGGCAGCAATAACTCTACTGTGAGCAATAGATTTATAATTACCTGTTCCTTTATTCTTGAACTCAGCCTAAAAACAAGCTAATGTAAGATTCAGATTAAGGAAGTCAAAGTCAGATCTCATATGAGGACAGGAAAAATTGTCTCTAAAATTCTTGTTTCATTCTTTGTTGTTGTTGAATACTATTCCGCTGTAAATATAGGGGTGCATATATCCTTTCAAATTAGTGTTTTTGTTTTCTTTGCATAAACACGCAGTAGTGGAATTACTGGGTCATATGGTAATTCTATTTTTAATTTTTTTGAGGACCTCCGCATAGCTTTCCACAGTGTAAGCACCAGTTTATATTCCGACCAACAGCGTGCAAGGATGTCTTTACTCCACGTCCTCATAAACACGCATCATTTCTTGTGTTTTGGGTTTTAGCCACTTTGACAGGGGAGAGTGATATCTCATTGTGGTGCTGATTTCCATTTCCCTGATGATGAAGATATTGAACTGAACGGGTTTTTCACGTGTCTGGCAGCCATCTGTAATGTCTTCTTTGGAAAAAGGTCTATTCATGTCTTCTGTGCATTTTTTAAGTTTTTAGTTTAATTCCAGTTAATTAACATAGAGTGAGATATTACTCTATGTTAGTGTCAGGTGGACCATATAGTGACCCAACACTTCCAGACATCACCCAGGGCTCATCACGACTGCCTCCCTTAATCCCCATCACCTCTCCCTCCCACCCCCACACCCCCCTCCCCTTGGTAACTATCAGTTTGTTCTCTATAGTGAAGAGTCTGTCTTCCTCTCCTTTTTTTTTCTTCCTTTGCTCACTTGTTTCCTAAATTCCACATATGAGTGATATCATATAGTGTGTGTCTTTCTGTGCCTGACTTATCTCACTTACCATAATACCCTCTAGCTCCATCATGTCATTGAGAATGGCAAGATTTCATTCTTTTTATGAAAGCCCATCATTTCTGCCCATTGATCAATCAATGGACACTTGGACAGTTTCCATAATTTGGCTCTTGTAGATAATGCTGCTATAAATACCAGGATGCATGTATCCCTTTGAATTAGTATTTTTTTGTGTGTTTTGTTTTGTTTTGGTTTTTTTGTAAATAAATTTCTACTTCTTCCTTGCCTATCTTGATGCCTTTTATTTCTCTTTGTTGTCTGATTACTGAGGCTAGGACTTCCAGCACGGTTAATTAACAGTGGTGAGAGTGGACATCCCTGTCTTGTTATGTTTGCTATTAATTGTTTTATATATTTGGGTACCCCATGGTGTGCGCATTAATATTTATAATTGTTATATCTTCTTGTTGGATTGTTTCCTTTATGATTATACAATGCCCTTCCTTGTTCTTTTTACAGTTTGTTTATAAAGTCTAGTTTGTTCGATACAAGTACTACTACTCCAGTTTTCCTTTGACGTTCACTGTGTAATAAATGTTTCTCCACTCCCTCACCTTCAGTTTGCAGATAGCTTTAGGTCTAAAATGAGTCTCTTATAGGCAGCGTATAGATGGATCATACATTTTAATCCATTCTGACATCTTACAGCTTTTGATTAAAGCATTTAGTCCATTTACATTCAAAGTAATTGTTAATAGATATGGATTTATTGCCATAGTCATGCTTGTTTTCTTTTCTTTCTTTTTTTTTTTTTTTTTCTGGAGATTTTCTCTGATCCTTTCTTGTCTTTCTCACTTTTGGTCTCTCCTTTGGATTCAAAGAATCTCCTTTAATATTTCTTGCAGGGCTAGTTTGGTGGTCACAAACTCCTTCAGTTTTTATCTCTGAACGATTGCCTTACTGGAGAGTGTATTCCTGGTGGCAGATTTTCCCCATTCGGCACTTTGAATCCATCATGCCACTCCCTTCTGTCTTGCCAAGCTTCTGTTGAGAAATCTCCAGCTAGACTTATGGATTTTCCTTTGAAAGTTAAGGACTTTTTGTGTCTCGCTGCTTTTAAGACTTTGTTCTTTACCATTATATTTTGCAAATTTGATTACAATATATCTTAGTACTGGCCTCCTTTGTTGATTTGATGGGAGTTCCCTGTGCCTCTTGGATCTAGAGGTCTGTTTTCTTCCCCAGATTAGAGAAGTTTTCATCTACTATTTCCTCATATAAATTTTTTCTCTTCTTCTTCTTCTGGAATTCCTCTAATATGAATATTATTATGTTTGAGTCAATGAGTTCCCTAAGTCTAATCTTATATTGCATAATATGTCTTTCTTTCTTTTGTTCAGCTTCATTCTTTTCCATTATTTTGCCTTCTAGTTCACTAATTCAATCCTCTGCTTCTTCCAGCCCACTATTCATTGCAACAAACCTGTTTCCAAATTGATTTATTGTATTCTTTACCTCTGATTAATTCTTTTTAAACTCAGGTGGCTCTGTGTTTATGCTAAGGGGCAGGAAAGGAAAATGGTGCCAGATAGCTCCTAAGTTTCTGGAGAATCATCTCTGTGAATGCTGCCTCTCAGGGACACACTCCAAAAGAAGTGAACAATTTCCCCACTATGTGCCCCAGGCATTTTTCAGACTATCTGTCTGTTTTCATACTATCTGTCCCCAGGTTGTTTGCCTGCCTTTTCTCCAGGAGCAGGGCAATGCCCTCTAGGCTTTATCCCAGTCGAACATGCTTTTATTTATTTATTTATTTATTTATTTATTTATTTATTTTTTATTTTTTATTTTTTATTTATTTTTTTTTTTTCCGAACATGCTTTTAAAACTCTAGACTTTAAGCTGTCCATACTGTTGCAAGAACTCAAGAAATTTAGCCCCTCTCAATCTCCAGGTCAATAGCTTTGGGAAAATCTTCTCCATGTGCATTTCCCCCTTTGCCCCCACTCTCACCCTTCTCCACAATCATGGCTCCCTCACCTCTACAACACTCCTGTTTCTCCCCTAAACCAATCTCTGCACTTCCTTTTTTTTTGTTGTTCTGTTTTTTTCAGTGTGTTCTCTTCTCTCCTTTTCTTTGTGGAGTTTCTTCTGTCCATCTTCAGGTTGACTTCTGAGGTACTTAGGATGATCTGATAGTTACCTAATTGTGTTCATGGGATGAGATGATCCTATGGTTCTCCTACCCCATGGCCATCTTTATTTCCCCTCTGTGGATTTTAATTGAACTATTTTAGGGGGTTTTATTTGGTATTAAGTCATAAAAATTCTTTATATTTTTTGGATATTAACCCTTTATTGGATATATCATTTGCAAATATCCTCTCCTATTCAGTAGGTTGCCTTATAATTTTGTTGATGGTTTCCTTTGCTGTGAAAAGACTTTTTATTTTGATATGGTCCTAGTAGTTTAATTTTATTTTTCTTTCTCTTGCCAGAGGAGGCTGAGGTAGAAAAATGTTTCTATGGCTACTGTCAAAGAAATTATGGCTTTGTTTCCTTCTAGAAATTTTATGATTTCAGGGCTCACCTTTAGAACTTTAATCCATTTTGCATTTATTTTTGTGTATGATATAAGAAAGTGATCCAGTTTCATTCAGTTGCAAGAATGAGTTTTGCATTTTGTCCAGTTTTCCCAACACCATCTGTTGAAAAGACTATCTTTTCCCCATCATACATCTTGCCTCCTTTATTGTAGATTAATTGACCATGTAGTATGGGTTTATTTCTGGACTCTCTATTCTGTTTCATTTATTTATGTGCCTATTTTTATGCCAACACAATTTTGAAGTTTGCAGTAAATTTTGAAACCTGGGATTGTGGGCACCTCATTGGCTCAGTCGGTTAAACGTTTGCCTTCAGCTCAGGTCATGATCCTAGAGTCCTGGGATTAGTTCCACATTGGGCTACTTGCTCAGTAGGGTGTCTGCTTCTCCTCTCTCTCTGCTCCACCCCCTGTTCATGTGGAGTGAGAATACATGCCTCACATGTGTTCTCTCTCTCAAGTAAAATCTCAAAAAAAAAAAAAAAAGGAACTCTTGGATTATGAAACCTCTAGCTTTGTTCTTCTTTTCCAAGATTTCTTTGACTTTTCAAGTCTTTTGTGGTTCCATGCAAATTTTAGAATTATTTGTTCTAGCTCTGTTTAAAATGTTGTTGGTATTTTGATAGGGATTTAATTAAATCTGTAAATTCCTTGGATAGTATAGAAATTTTAACAATGTTGATTCCATAACATGGAATATCTTTCCATTTGCTTCAATTTCTTTCATCAATGTTTTACAGTTTTTGGAATATAGGTCTTTTACCTCCTTTGTTAAGTTTATGCCTAGACATATTATTCTTCTTGGTACAATTATAAATGGAATTATTTTCTTAATTCTTTTTCTGATACTGCATTATTAGTGTGTAGAAATGTGACAGATTCCTGTATATTAATTAATTTTGTATCTTGTTACTTTATTAAATCTATTTATCAGTTCTAGTTGTTTTTTGGTGGAATCTTTATGTTGATATATATATATATATACACACACACACACAATATCATGTCATCCTCAAATAGTGAGTTTCACTTCTTCCTTACCAATTTACATGTCCTTTACTTCTTTTTCTTGTCTGATTTCTATGGCTAGGACTCCTAATACTATGTTGAATAAAAGTGGTGAGTGTAGACATCTTTTTCTTATTCCATATCTTAGAGAAAAAACTCGGTTTTTCACCATTGAGTATGAACTTAGCTAAGATATTACTTTACACTTTTCAAAGTGACTTAATATCAAAAATACAAGAAACAACAAGTCTTGGCAAGAATATAGAGAAAAAGAGAACCTGTGTGTTGTTGGTGGGAATATAAACTGATACTGTCACTGTGGAAAACAACAAGGAGGTTCCTCAAAAACTTAAAAATAGAATTACTATATGACTCAGTAATTTCACTACTGGATGTTAACCCAAAGAAAACAATAACACTAATTTGAAAATATATATGCACCTCTGTGTTTATTGCAGCATTATTTGCAATAGCCAATATATGGAAGCAGCTCAGTGTCCATCCATAGAAGAATGGATAATGAAGATGCTGTATATATACACAATAGGATATTTTTCAGCCACAAAAAAGAATGGAATATTGCCATTTGCAACAATATGGATGGACCTAGGGGATATAATGCTAAGTGAAGTAAGTCAATATGAGAAAGATAAATGCCATATGATTTCACTCATAGGGAACAAATGAACAAAGAAAAAAAGACCAAAAAAAGAGAGACTCAAATACAGAGAATAAAGTAGTGGCTGCCAGAGGAGAGGTGGAAGGAGCGATGGGTGAAATCGATAAAGGAGATTAAGAATTCACTTATCTTTGGGATGCCTGGGTGGCTCAGTCATTTACACACCCAATTCTTGGTTTGGGCTCAAGTCATGACCTCAGGGTTGTGAGATCAAACTCCATGGTGAGGCCTGTGTCAGACTCTATGCTCAGCATGGAATCTGCTTGAGATTCTCTCCCTCTTCCTCTCCCACCCCCTCTTACTCTATCCCTGCTTGCACTTCATGTGCATTCTCTCTCTCTCTCAGATAAATAAATAAATAAATAAATAAATAAATAAATAAATAATAAATAAATAAATAAATAAATAAATACAATCTTTTAAAAAAGAGTGCACTAAATGAGCACTGAGAAATGTATAGAACTATTGATAATAAAGATGGGAAAAAAATCCTGTTTTTTTTTTTAATATTAAAATGTATGCCATTTCCACCAGCCAGCCAGAGGCAAATCTTCATGAGACAAGCATTTCCAAATGTTCCAAACTATTTTGCCCATAGGTTGGCACAGTACATAGAAAGTTGAAGACATGGAATAAATAATTACAACAAATTATTATCTTTGGCAGGAATAAAGGGAGGTTTTTCTTCTCCCTTTTACACAATGGGGTTCATACAAGCAAATTGAATGAGACATGATAGCATAGTATTTGCTAGCTTAAATGTTAACACAAATCCACTATGTCTAATCTCTCACAATAAACCTTTTAGATTAATGCAATCATTGTCTCATGCTTCTGAAGAGGAAATGAAGAATCAGGAAAGAGATTCACATGACAAGGTTAGGTGGAATTTTTACTTGACCTGCATCAGATACCATAGTCTATAAATGTGAAAAGAATTTATTGGTTTTCTGTAGTTAACACTAATGAAAATTCACTTTTTAAAAACCAGATTCTTCATACACACACTTTTCATTTATTCATTTTTAATATTATTTAAAATTGATTAGATCTAAAATATTTAAATAGATGCTGATAGAGATCAAAATAAAACAGACATTTTTGCCATGGAGGAATTCATGACTTCATAATAGCTAATAAAACTAACGATTTATATAACTTACTGAGCACCGTCTACATGCCATGCACACACATATTTACATGTATTAATTCACTTACTCTCACAGTATTACCATGAAAAAGGGAATGCTATTATCCACGTTTCACAGATGAGAAAACTGAAAGGCAGGGAACTTAAATAACCTGTTAGTAGTATTTGGGAAATCATAGCAATGGGGGGATATAAATACTAAAGGTGCAGTCAGCTATTTTTTGCCCCTTTTCCTGAAACAGAAATATGGGTTCCAAATCCTTCCTATAGAACCCTGTAAGGATTCTTTCACCAGCAATCACTATGATGACTTACTGCCTTAGAATTCAAACAGAAGCATTAAATTCTTAGCATTTTCCTCTCTTCATTCTGTCCTCCATCCTGTAGTGCTATAGTCTCTAAATAGAAGCTTTTCTATCCAAACAATATACTTACCCCAGGGCTCCTTATGCTCAGATATGGTTCTGGTGTTGAAGTCTTTGACTCAATTTACTTAGATGAGAAATATATAACATAAATATTATTCAAATTTTTCCAGAGAATAAAGAAAAAATGGAAAGAATTCCTGTTTTATGAACCTGAAGATGATATAATATGAAAGGAAAATTATAGACCAATAACTCTCATCAATATATATGCATTTATAATGCATTAGAAAATTGGATCTGTGACACACAGAAATAATTATATCTTTTAACCAAGTAGTGTTTATTACAGGCATAAAATGTTATTTTAACATTTATAAATCAATTAGTATATTTTACTACATTAATATAAATATGAGAAGGATCATAATATTATCATATTAAATACAAAAATGACAGAATTCAATATCCATTCATTGTTTTAAAAAATCATTTTAAGAAACTAGGGATATAATAAAACTTTCCGAGGAGCCTACCTCGGATTCTCTCTCTCTACCTCTGCCTCTCTAATAAAAAAATAATAATAATAAATTAAAAATTAAAAGAAATACAAGAAGAAAGCTTTCTTAATCTGATGAAAAATATACATAAGGGAAAAAAAGCCAACAGCAATCCTCCTACTCAACAGTAAAATACTGACTACTTCTGTAGAGATAAAAACCAAGAAAAAAGTTGTCCACCATCAGAATTTATATTAAAAACTGTAGGAGTAACTAGTCAGTTCAGTGAGGCAAGAGGAAAAATGTCCTAGAATTATTATATAGAATATAATTTAAAACTCAAAATAATTTATAGACAGGTATTAAAATAAATAAATACATTTAATAAGGTAGTTGGATATGAAGACAGTACATAAAAATCAATTCTAATTTTATATACAAGCAAAAGAGAGAAATTTAAAAATTGTAAAAGTCTACAATATTATTTTTAAAAAATCAAATACCCAGAATACCAAAATGAGCAACTTAAATAAGATTTTAAACAAATGCAAAATATATGACTAGATGAAGTTCATAATCTGTGAAACTCAATAACTTAAAGATGTAAATTTTTTCAAGTCAATCTGACAATTCAATGTAACTTCAATTTTTAAAAATTCCATCTGGGTCTTTTGCAGGAATTAACTGGGTGACTTAAAAATGTATATGAATATGCAAAGGGTCAAGAATAGGTCAAAAAACCTTTAAGAAAAATTAGAAAGCTAAAGGTCTTACACTATTTGTTATCAAAATCTATCATAAAGCCTAAGTAATTAAGACTGTGCTATCTGTGTATGAACAAAGAAACTCACCAGTAACACAATAGGAAAGTAAAGTGTATGGGGGAAGGTATGGTCTTTTCAATATTCAATAAAAGGTACTGGCTTACGTGGATAACCACCTGGAAAATATCTCTTCATACTCACATCACATTTTACAAAAAGAAACATAAA